>NW_004524586.1:23743109-23757063 GCF_000260255.1 Octodon degus | reverse complement strand
ACCCATATAGCCTAAAATGTGAGTTAACCCATTACACAAGAATTGGCTGTCCTGTGACTCCACAGAGCCCTGAAGAGTTGCCCTTCTCCTCAAAGCCTTTTCTAACTAAAAGACATCATCTTCTGGAGGGCTCTGGAACATTCTTTTCATCAACTTCTGAAAACACTGTCCTTTCCTTCAACCTCCCCATTCTCTTGCCTTCCTTCACTTTATCACTAATGATACATCCTATTTTTCCCAGCTCAGTGTCAGTAGGTCACAATGATGGCTATCTGCTTCCTGTTTATATCTGGAGTTGACTGCACTTGGGACATCTCTTCCTTCACAGGGAAAAGTTTCTGCACAAGGAATGGGGACAAGTGGGAGGTACTCAGCCAAGATAAGCCAACATCAGCCTCTGTCTTGGAAGTTGGAAGACAGCTGAAGTAGCATTTTAGAGAGGATAAGCATAAGCTCTTAGTTCTAAGGATCCCATCCCTTAATTTACTGCCTTCCTGAGCTTTCATGCTTTGTCCTCTGAGCCAACTTTAGCCTATCCAGGGATAAATTCTCATTAGAGTTGCTTTTTCTGCTTTCAACCAAATTAGCTTCTCTAATTTTCCAACCCAACAACCTAGAGATTGACCTAAGAAATCTTTGAGCCTTGCTTGGATGACAGTAGGTTTTCAAGTCCCTCCCAGCTTTCAAAATAGACTTATCCCACATTACTCCATTCATCATGCAGATCTTGGATGAAAGGTTCAGAGACTGCTGCTAATAGGCTGCATTCACACATACAATGCTTTCCAGGTCTTCCGTTCAGCAATACCAACCCCAGCACACCCACAAATCAAAACATTCACCTGATAGCTCACAGAAGGTAGGCCTGATGTGATTTGATCTTGTTCTCAGTTACTCATTTGAGACAAAAACTGAAACACAAAAAGTTTCCCAAGAGTTGAAAAAGTGAAATGCTAATTGCAGTGTGAAATGGGCCATGACTTGTAGTGAGATGATGCCACTCTGGGGAGTGTCTGTGTTTATGTCCTTGGACTCAGGTGACCAGGGGTATCTCTGTTCATTGTGTCTCTCACTTGGGGATACTGCCTACCTGCTTGTGTGAAGCAGAGCTACTACCAAATTAAAAAATGGCCTTGATTATAGCTTATAGCTATAATCATCCTAATACAGATGTCCAGTCTCAGGATTAATAATGCGGATTGGTTTGCACCAGTGCTGCCATCTAGGGAGGAGAAGAAATGGACCTGGTGATTCAGAGTTGTATTTGAGAGAGTGCAGAGTGAGAGGAAAGAGGTTTACACCCTGTATCTCATAGGAGCCTCACAGAACTGGTCTGACTTTGCAAAAATACATTAAAGTATGATTAGCATAGTCGAAATTCCCTCTTAGAGATTCAGAACACACAGCAATTTAGTAAAGACTCCAAGAAGTGCTACAGTAGAGAAACTGGCCCTGAAACCCACTCCTTTTTGTTCCTTCTTGACAGTGTTTAGCACCAGTGCCCGGTGGGATGCTGCTGTGAGGAACCACTGGTTTATTTCTGCAAGTGATCGGAGAAGCTGATCCCAAGGCCACTGAGTGTGCTACTGTTTAGCACAGTGCATGCTATATGGGAGCTGAGCTTGGGGTGGGACGTATCTTTAGTGTTGCCTGACACACCCTTTCATCTCACTGTGCCCTGTAACGTGCCTCAGCTGACACAGGCTGTTATCATGGAAGACCCAGGACCTGCCGCTTGACTTGAAGCCCCCATGCCAATATGCCTCGGTGCCTACATCTGCAGAATGTCAACATCAAACTTGTGAGACTTTGTCAGACAGCTTATTGATCAGCAATATAAAATATCAAGCATGACAGTAGTAACTACGGCAGGCATCCTGGGGCATCCGAGATAGAGCCAGCACCATTCCCTTGCCTCAGTCCACTCGGGCCGCTGTAACAGAACCCCAAAGACTGGATGGTTTACAGACAGCAGCCATTTCTGTCTCAGAGTTCTGAAGCCTGGAAGTCCCAGATCGAAGCATCTTCAAATTTGGTCTTATGAGGACTTCTTTTATGTTGTACTTACAGCCATGGTCTTTGCTGTATCCTCACATTAAGCTCTCCAGGGTTCCTTTGATAAGGGCACTAATCCCAGTTATGAGGGCTACATCCTTATGACCTAATCACCTATTAAAAGCCTCACCTCCTATTACTGTGACATCAGGAGCTAGTATTTCAGCTATGAATGGAGAGTAGACATTTATTCTAGAGTAGTAGGACAAAACTATAGCACCCATTCCACAGAGGGCTGTTTGTATCACTGAAAGCTCTAAAAGGTTTGCGATTACTGATCGAAACATCCCTGAAAACTAAAGAGCCACTAAATCTATTTTGTTTTTAATTTTTTGAGATACAGTATCACCATATAGTACGGGCTGGCCTCGAACTCACTTTGTAACCCAGACTGGCCTTGAACTTCAGAGATCCTCCTGCCTCAGCCTCCCAAGTGCTGGGATTACAGGCATGCACCACCACACTGAACCCTTGAGCCACTAATTAAAGCAAGGCAATACTTTGATTTTTGCATCATGCCTCCTCTGATTCTCACTGTCCCAGTGGGCAGTGGTGTAATTTATCCTCTCAGACAATCCAGATTTTCCTCATGAGACAATTGACATCATGGCACTGTACAATCCCCTGTGTTGGTTTAATAAGATTTAAGATCTTGGAGAGGCTTAGCCTAAGACAGAGTTACTGCCACTGTGTGGGACAGAAAGACTGCCACGGCCGAGGCAGAGTAGGCCCAGGAACTTGACGTGCATGCCGCAAAAGGCCCACACACAACAAGGGTAACTTTGTGTGAGGCCTCCCAAGAGGTGAATGAGCAGGAACAGGGCAGGCAGAAGCGTGTCGACCTCATGAAGGTGAACTGCTGCTTGCATTATTGGGAAGAGTGAAAATTAGAAAAACTTGTGAAAGACTCAAAGGCTAGCCAGTCTTTTAAGGATCACAGAAGGTTCGAGTTGATGCTAAACTGAATCAGGATGAAGACAGCTTGACGCTCCTAGAGCTCAAGAGGTGATGCTCATAAGGAGAGGCAGGGCCAGCCTGGTGGAAGGGGCTTCAGGAACTGGTGTTCCGGCTTCATTTGGAAATGAGAGTCAGATGCCCTGTTAGTGTGTGCAAGTACCCGGATGTGAGAGCACCCGGGAACGTGGGAGGTTGCGTGTTTCCATAGCTTTGTCCAGGTCACTTGGCCCTAGGGCCTCACTGCCTGAAGCAGCCTGTGTTGAGCACTGCAATTTCTACAGGTGCTCTTTGCACATTGACAAGTCTTTAAGCTTCACTTTTAAGCTCAGGAAAGATCCCGAAGATCGCTCACAGCAAACCGCTGTTGGCTCACGGGAAACCACAGCCCAAGCGGTGGCTGCCTCTGGGGGCTTAAAATGAGAAAGAGCCCGATCACAGCACTGTGAGGGTGGCATTCCCCCACGTAGTGGGTGGGTGTGGGTTCAGCTGGGCTCAGGGTTCAAATCCAGCACATGTACCTCCTAGAACAAGTTGCATAGCTTTTGAAGACACAGTGTCCGCTGCACAAGACAGGTTTGTTGAGAAGATGAAATGAAGGAGGTGTGTGTAGAAAGTGCTTCTCTAGAGCTCTGCATGCACAGCGTCCTCAGTACATGTTAGCCGCTGCTGCACTTTGGGTGACCCATCACCATGAGTATGAGCTGTTCTGCTCGAGTGCATCTGAGGCTTTCTTATGTCTTGGACCTTTTTCTTAAAACAGCTTTGATATATGAATTCTGCACACCCTGGTCCTCCCTGCCAAGAGACTTTTTCCTAAGACTTCTGCATCAGGATTTTGAGCATCACTTGATTTACTGGGGAAGGGAACCAAGGGGATCCTTCACATACTCACTACCACTTCCTAGATCAAACCTGGGATCAGAGAAGTGAAACTGCCTTCCCAAAGTCACATAGCTTGTGACAATGAGCGAGCAGCATCCAGCCCCTCATCGCAGCAGAACCCACAGTGCTTGTGGCTCCTCTTAAACTGGCCAGGTGCTGCACATGACGGTGTGTGGCAATAGCATCCGGATCCATCTGGTCCTCCAGTCTGGGGACAAGGTGTGGGGTCAGCTGCTCTGAAAGACCCTCTGAGACTAGAGAGAAAAAATAACAAAGCCAGCAGAAAAATGAATAATAAAGCTCTTGAGACTTGTCTGGGGCTGCCCAAGGGCCCCTCTGCAGTGATCTCATCAGTGCAGCCTGATGGGAAAGACTCTGCTGCTACCCTCCAAATAGAGACAAGGAGAAAAGGGTGCAAAGAGGCACCAAGCATGTAAGCCAACATCAGGGATTTGAATCTAGAAGTCTTCTCCCCAAACTTCCATATTTAACCACTGCACACAGCTCTGGCCAGCAGCTAATTTGCTTGTTTTTTCTCTGCCTGGGGTCTCCATTTCCAGGAGATCCTGCAGTCCGAGTCCAGCTCTCATGCTTCTTGTCACCTGCTTCCCATGCAGGCACTTGCAAGAGCAGAAAATGAAAGTTGAAGTTGTACCCAAAACAGCCTCTTTTCTGTGGTTGTCTCCTCATCAACTTTCTTACTCCTAATGAGTTTTGTAGGACTGGCTTTACTCCTTCGGAGAAGAGATGCAGGAAGGGTGGGAAGTAAGTTCAAGCTTCAGTCTGTTCTGACTTCCTGCAGTTGACACTTCCTTTCTCAAACAGCTTTCAGGGTCATCATTCCCTCATGCCATGTGTCCGTGGTGTGCTGTCATCTGGTTTGCCTCATCTGTGTCCTGGTACAGGCACACAGGGAGGCTCTGGTATTATCTGTTGACTAAAGTTAAGAAGCATAAGATGAACTGAGTGTGGAGGAGCATACCTATCATCCCAACACTCAGAAGGCTAAGGCAGGAGGATTGCATATTCAAGGCCAGCCCAACTACGGACCAAGCCTTCATCTTTACTTAACTAAAAAATAGAAAAATATTGAGAAGAGGCAGACAGGAAAGGAAAGAGTCTTCCTCCTTCACTGAGTTGCCCTGAGCTTTGCACTTGCTCGAATCTCCTTAATCATGATTATTGTTCTAGAAGCAGGAAGACACACTCCATGGATTGTGATATGCCAGCAAAGTGGAACTTGGGAATGAAATGGGAACTTTGAGCCTGGAAAGTCCCCTGGGGTGGACATTCAGAAAACAGTTGTTTTCTATCAAATTTCTCTATTAAGGTTCATGCCACAATTATATTGTTCATATACTTTTTGAGCTAAGTTGTGTCCCTTCCCTTAATGCATGTGCCCTCCTAACCTGCAGTATCTTTTTTTTTTTTTCAGAACTGGGGATTGAACTCAGACCCGTGCACTTGCCAGGGAAGCACTTATTCTACTGAGCCATCTCCCTGACCAACCTGCAGTATCTTAGAATATAATCTGATTTGAAAACAAAGTCTGTACAGAGATCAGCACAATAACCTCAGGGCATGAAAGTAGACACTCCTCCCTCTGACCATGATCTCTCAGAAGAGAAAATTACAGTGGGAAGATGGGAATGAGACAGCCAGCCACAGGCCAAGGAGAGAGCCCTCTATCAGATTTTCCCCCAGTCCCCTCAGGAAGGACCAACCCTGCTGGCATCTCTTATCTCCAGAGCTGTGAGAGAAGAAATATCTGTTGTTTAAGATCCTCAGTTTGTAGTATTTTGTTACTGCAGCCCTGGGAAGTTAATGCATTTTTGCCTTTCTGCTGGGTCTAGAGTACAGGCCCAAGGAGGTAGGAATCCCCCCTGGCTCATCACAGCCCTGTCCCCAGAGCACTGCTCCTCACATTTCACTGAACTTGTAAATAGACCCTGTTCTCACCATTATCCTCCTAAGGTTGGCTTGTTAAGTTAGGGTTCCTACCCAAGGTGACATTTCAAAGGGAAGAACTGATTTCTGGTGCCCTGTCATTCCAATTATGCCAGACTTCCCTGGGGGAGCTTCTTGAACAACAGAATCTGGAAATAAAATGTACTGTCTTTTCCTTGTCATGGAATGTGGAATACTTGTTCTCCTGAAATGGCTGAGGAGGTTCAAAGCTATCTCACTTGGGGTATAAGGAGAGAAGCAAAAGAAATAACAACAAATTAACCAGACTCAGATATCCTAGAGGCTCTTTATCTTAAGTGAAGCAAGACTGCCAGCCAGACAAACACCTTCTTTGCAAAATCTATGTTTCAGTCATCGCTCACTGATAAGGCAAACTCCTAGTCCATTCTTCCATGACATAGTTGATTACAGTTTGTTTTATAAGCTCTCTGAAGAAGCTGTCAATGGCACTTTTAGGCCTGGCTCGTCGGTCACATCACACCTGCAAGCTAAGGGGTGTTCTCAGAATGGCCAGAAAAAGTGGCCAAGTAGTTTTGAGACCCACACTGCAAAAGCTATGAGACAGAAAATTCAAAATGCCAAGTGGCTGTGGAGAAGAGTCTGGGGATTCAGGACAAAGACAGATAAAAAACTATATTACTTTAAGTGGCCAGAGGCCTGAAAGCAGGTTTGCACTAAGATGGTCCGCTCAATGAAATTGCCTTTCCTGAGGGGCCTTATTAGCGTAGCTTGCACTTTACTTTAAAATTGGGTAAGTTTGGGGCACGAGAAGCAGAATGTTTAACTGATGGGTGGCACTGGTGCATTCTGCCTCTATCTTTGTGTTTAGGGGTTTCTTTTTTAGACATCACCGAGTGTCTGTTCATTTCTCTTCATCTCTCAGTGTCCCTGTCTCTCTGCCTCTTTGATGTGTCTCTTGATCTGATGGGTGTTACTTTGCAGGCTGCCCTGGAATTTCATCAGTCTCCCCCACGCAGAAAGCAGACCTCTTTTATGGAACAAAAAGCACTATAGAGAGAGAAAATCTCCTTGAAGTGTGTGGACTCCATCTCATTAACCTGGGGCTGGTAGGAAACCCTTCCAAAGTTTGTCATTTCACAGAAGGAAATACCTTTGAAATCTGTATAATTATCTTTATACTCATTTTCCCCCCATTGACAGCTGAACAACAGGTAGAGTGCTGAGCATTCTAGTGGATGCAGGAGGGCAGGACGACTTATTGAGATATTAGCTGGGTTCTGACTTTGCTTCTGCAGGAGGATGGGAGGCGCGAGAGGTTCTGCTGCTTTCTCCCTGGCTCCTAGGATCCTCCTTCTCCAGCTCCTCAGTGTCTCGGCCCTGGCTGGCTCTGGTTGGAAGAAGCCACTTCTCTGATAGCCTGTCACTGAGGGGATTGATGCCACTGGATATTCCAGAGGGGCAGGGAGGGCCTTTGCAAGGGGACAGGAGCATTGCCATCTGGTATGCATCAGGCTCTGCTTGGTGCAAGAGACCCTAGTGAAGGGGCAGCTGGCTGAGTATGGGCCCGCAGGGAGATGGGCACTAAGAACTTTAATGGTTTCCTTGATGGGAAAAGGATTTCTGGGGCACTGTGAAGTTCTTTTTTTTCAATATATTTTTAAAAATTTACTTGGTACAGGGTCTCGCTACAGCCAGGGTCAGACTCCTAGTGATCCTCTTGTCTCAGCACACCGCCAGCCCTCCCCCCCCAGCACTGGAGTTACAGCAGTGCACCACTGCACCTTGTTTCTTGGGCCAGCTTGGCCCAGGCCAGCACCCGGCATGTGGTACTGGGGAGAGAACCTGGATCCTTGTGCTTGCCAGGAAGGTGCTTAGATTGCTGAGCTATCTCCCCAGCCCTGGGTGAAGGTTTGACTATGTAGGTACCCCATGCTGTGGAATTCCCAACCTCAGTAAGACTGACAGCTGCAAAGTGCCCAGAAAGCAGCAGAACCTCATCCCAGGGTTGGCCAGTGGGGTATCTGGTCAGGATGGAGTCACAGGGACTCCCCAGACATTTTCTTCTTGAACCCTAGAGCCCTTCTCTTGAGCAGCTCCCCAGTTTACTAAGCCAGAATTTCTCTCTGGGTCCAGGAGATTGGAGAGGATATTAAAAGTAAATCTGATTTAAAGAAAATAAAATAATGACATGATTTGCACAATTAATTTTTATTTTTGTGGAACCAGGAATTGAATTCAGGCCCTTGTGTTGACCAGGAAAGCTCTTATTCTACAGAGCTATCTCTCCAGCTCCTTGCACAATTAAATGTATAATTGCCACATTTCACAAAGACTAGGATGGAACACATATGTTCAGGTGACTTGCTTTTGATCTTTGCTCTACTGCCTCCCTCTTCTTCCTCCTCGTCTTCTTCCTCCTACCAGCACAATGACTGACTACTACAATGATACCACTGTACATGTGAGTGTGTGTATGTTACCTCAGTCCTGTGTTGTGGCTGAAAAAGTGCAGCTGAGTGCAAAAGTGACAGGTCTAGTTTCACTCAGACCTTAGCATAGACACTGGTTTCTATTTAGGACCACAGCACCACACATTCCTAACATCACCACCTTTCCCACCAAGCCTCAGTCACAACAGTGGACACAGTGTACACCCAAACCATAGCACCTGCCATAAATATTTAAACCAGAGACCTTCTAAAGCTGTTTTTTAAATCCCACAAACATAGGTGCCTCAGAAGGCCATAGTCACATCACTACTTTACTTTTCAGTAACAACTCAGAAAAGCCATGATTAGAAAAATTGGATTGAAATTTTTCAATAGTGGCTTAACACTGTACAGTTAAAGAGCTGAGATTTGCAGATCCATCAATAGTCTGGGTCCTATGTCTTTGAGAAGATAGGGCAAGGTTTGGCTTCTGTGCAGCCCAGAGTTCTTGGCACTGTTGATAAACACATCCCCAGGCTTTGGAACCCTAGGCCTCCAGTGAGTAATGTAATTCAGTCAAACAGTAACTGACTAATTTGATAAATAAAAGAATCAGGAGCATGAAGAAGACATTGAAATAAAGTAATTGGCTCATCTGACTCACAGGAAGGAATTTTCTAGAGGATGGCTGGTGTCTTAAGTTTTTACTCAGAGAAACTGTGGGTTCCTGTTGGGCTGGGCATATTCTAGGGCCTTCTGGCCACCTTACTCTTTTTATTCTTGGGAGAGATGAGGGAAATAGCTCCCAAGGCCTAGAATTAGAGATTAAACCATGTAAAATGGAGGGAGGGCAGGAAAGCAGGAGGGGTAGTGGCCTGAAAGTGCAGTCTTGACTGAGATTTGCAGGTCAAACCTTCGTTCTATTAAACCCCTAAGATGGATTATGCAAGCAGTACCGTGCAGTGAGCCTACAGGGCTGTGTGACCTCACACAGAACTTGCTCATTGTGTATGAAATAGCAGTGGTCCCTGCCCTGCCCAACTCACAGGGTGGTTACAGGATCATGGCTTAAAATCCTGCAATGTGACCAGCTGTATGTAGACTAGTAGGATGGACAGGGTGTCCTCTCTCTCATGACTTATGCCCTTGTGTCTGCAGCCAGGCATTTGTCCAAGAGCAGCTGGATTAGAAGTGAGTGAGTGGTCATGAAGCAGTGCAGAAGTTGCAACAGTACCTCTATAAGGCCAGCAGGGTTAGTCTCTTCCACTGACACTAGCCTGCCACCTGGAAGCCACAAGACCTGTCTGCTTTATAAATATCACCCAGATTCTTCCATAAGATGAAACTGCCATATGGTGAGATCTCACCTGGAAGGAACTTCTGCTGAGACAAAGAATAGCTGTGAGTCAGTAGGAATGACTAAGAGTCCGGAAAGAATGCACTGCCATTTCATGATATCTGAAATGAATTCACCAGCTAACAGGCTCTTCTCTGACTGCTAAGATTTTTAGATTAATTCTTCCCAAATTTTTGACATTAAAAGTAATAGAACACTTGAGTTAAGCATAAGTGCCATTTACAAATTTGGAAATTACAACATCATGAAACCTATAACAAAACCAAAAATAACAAACATGTCTGCAACTTCACAAGTTTACAGTGATTTACTTCATAAATGAGTTTTAACAGGGATTTTCTTCTAAGAGCCAGTAAATAAAATATAAAAACTTAAAAATGGATTAAAATAGGGCCAGTGAGATAGCTCAGCATACTAAGCATCTCCTTAGGCAAGTGCAGAGACCAGAGTTCAATTCTTGGCACCATATGCCATGTTGGCCCCACCACTGGGCATACTGAGTGGGCCACCAAGACCAAGTGTGGTAGTATACACCTATAATCCAAGCTTGGGGGAGGCTGAAAATAGGAGGATCACTATGAATCCTAGCTGTGTAGTTAAACCCTGTATCAAATACATTAAAAAACTGCCTAAAATAATGAAAGATCATCTCTCTTTTGATCAGTGTAAGTCAAGTACTGTTAGTCCACAGAACATCTACCTGATAACCAGTAAGGACAAACTTATTTCTAATTGTTCTTGATAATGGCTATGCTCAAATGTTACTGAGTCTTTAGACAGGGGTTTCATTTTTGGTGCTGACACATGAAGCCACCATTTAATGTTTACCTTCATTACTTTTCTCATTGCTGAGAAAAAACATCCAATGCCCAAAGATAAAGAAGGAAAGGATGATTTAGCTCAGTTTGTAGAGGAGTTAGCTCATAATTGGGTGGCTCCAAGGCAGGCTAGCTTCACAGAGGACAGCAACTCATGGCAGGCAGAAGACAGAAAAAGCAACAGGATAGTGTGAGGCAAGTCTCTCTCTGTCCTTATAGTGTATCTAGTC
Source organism: Octodon degus (assembly GCF_000260255.1). Classification (NCBI taxonomy): domain Eukaryota; kingdom Metazoa; phylum Chordata; class Mammalia; order Rodentia; family Octodontidae; genus Octodon; species Octodon degus. The sequence goes on along the minus strand of NW_004524586.1, from coordinate 23,746,406 downwards.
TACCAGGATTAGCGAGGCAACAGTTCAACCAGTGGACTGATCTAGCGATCGCCAACCCTTAATCCCAGCGTTGCACTAAGAGCTTGTCACACATTCAAGATTCAGCCCCCTTCCCAAATACTCTGACTGCATGAGGCTTTTGGGGGACATCTAGGCACAAACCACATAGCAGGGCTATACTTAAAAGTCCCTTGTCATCAGTAAACTCGGCCAGCTCCTGTCATCAGTTCACCTGTGGTTGTTACACATTTTTGTTTATTGTCCTATATTCTTTTCCCATGCTATAGGAACTACTCATTCTTTCTCTACCCAAAAGTTAAAAGTGGGGCTGACCCTCCCTTAGCTTCAGAAGTGAGCATCTGATCTACCCAGGCCAATCAGAGCATCACGTTCTCCCAGACCTTAGTAATTGATTAGGAAATGAGCATGTGGTTTACAGCAAACCAAGCAGAGCTATTGAAACTCATTCCAGAACTTTCGTTGGAGCCATTTGTGAAGAAAATCTTTTTCTTTTTTTCTTTTTACCTTTTGGCTGTAGTTGCTATAGGGTAAGACTGAAACCTAGAAAAGTTGCAGCCCTCTCACTAGAAGAAAAGATGCCTCTGCTTCTGGGTGGAGCTTACACAGAGCAAATGAGAGCCGATATATGGAAGGAATGAACTGATGGTCCATTTAGGATTGGACCAAGCTGTTTCCCAAACCTGCATGACCTCAGTTTTCAGGTCTTTTAGCCAATGAATTTCATTTTCTTCTTCAGTAAAATTTAGCTAGACCTTGGGTCTCACAGGTCTGAATGAATAGAGGCTGCTCTACCACTGCTCTCAGTGTGTCTCAGTCCTAGAGCAGAGGAGAAGGCCACCTCTCCCTTCTCACTAATCTCCTTCCAGCAGAGCAGTGCCTAGCTGTGCCTGCCTGTACTTTCATGACAACACCCACTGCTCCTGGTCCCCCCTTGCTTGCCTTCCACCCCCAGCCAGCAGTGGCCTCAGTCTGCTCATGTTTGCAACCTGGGAAGTGGAACTTTGTGGTATTCAACTCTCCCTCCAGTTAGCACATTGTTTTTCTGTTTTGGGTGACACAGGCTGAATACAAAGTACCACAGCATGCTGATTTGCATTCCATGGCTGGCCTTTATCAGCCTGAATGCCTGTGGACACCCTGCCTGACTGCAACTGCAATTTCTGCCTTGTGGCTCAGAGCCATGATTTGTCCTCATTGATGCCCATTATGTCATTTTGGAAAATGTAGGGTATGGCTGCCCAATTTCTCCAGATATGTGTTATATAAATAAATAAATGTACACTTAAATCCACTCTTACATTAATGGGAGCTCTGTAGCTTGTTTCCCACAGAAATAAGAAAAAGAAAATATCACCAGTGATACAAGTGGTGGTGAAACAGTTTCAATGCTATTTGTAAATTATCTGTTTTACAATAACAAGGTCAGTTGGTCACAGAAGGGGTGGTAGCTACCTAATTTCTTGAATGACATATCCACTTGCAGGCAGGTGGAGAGTTTTCAGGAGCTTAGCTTCTAGTTATGAAAAGAAAAACAGGGGCAGGGGAGATAGCTCAGTTGAATAAGTGCTTGCCTGGCAAGTGCAAGGCCTTGAGTTCAATCTCCTGTTCAGCCAAAAAAAAAAAAAAAAAAAAAAAGAAAAGAAAAACATGTTCCTGATAGAGAGCAGTCAAAGGCCAGGTGGGCCTGGTGTGTAGCAATCCCATGGATGGGACACTACCCAGAAAACATTGGGATTGTGAAATACTGTTTCTTCCATCAACTTCTGACCACTGTTTGTCATTGAAATTGAACTCAAATGAGTTTCAGTTCCATATCATACCCAGAAGAAAGCAGATGTGCCCTGAAATGTGAGGTTGAAGTGTGGTTCCAGCCAATATAAACATTCTGGAAACAATAAGACTCTGAAGAGCTCTTTTCCTTAAATGATGATTTTTTTATGTAAATAGGACTTAATAGACCATCTTTATGGAGCAAAACTCAAGGGGCAGAGTTGAGTTAAAGAATTTCCCAAGAAACCATGGAGAATTGTGGCGGTGTATTTTGGTGTTTTTGAACAATGTTTCCAAATTGTACAATTTTGAATAATAAGGAAGAAATAGAGGGGGGAAAGGAAGAAGAAGAGAAGGGAGGACAATGATAGAAAAAGATTGGTAGAGAAAATCTAAGAGGTTCAGAGTATAGGACAATGTTACCAGCCAGAGGAAAGGATACCCGAGGGGATAGGGCTGGGATGAGGGGTTTAAACACATCAAGAGCTGGCACCAGGGGAGACCAAGCAGACTTGGTGCTTACATGGATAAAAGATTTTCAGTAATGAGGAAGGATGGAGGGTTCTGTTTTCTGGGAGGAGCTCCTGTCTTCACAGCAGCACAGATGTCCTCTCCTGGCTTCTAGTGCAGATTCTTGGGCTTCTGCCTTGGATCCTTCAGCCCTTGGTGCACACTCATTAGCCGTCCATCACAGACCCATCAGCCTCCTGATACAGCCTCCATCACAGATCCATTGGCTCCTGATACAGACTTGCACGGAACACTGCAGTGAGCTCCAGACCTTGAACAGAATCCTTCAGTCTCTGGTGTGCAGACGCCCTCTGCATGCCTCCTCATCCAACTCTGTGGCAAACGTCCTAAGCCAATCTTGTAATTTCGTACACATTTATACATCTTGTGCTATACCTGTTCCTCTAGTAAAAGCCTGACTGACACAGATTTTTGTACTGAGAGTGGGGCCTCCACACCCTAGGGTGTGGAGTTGCTAAGCCAATTTGGTTAAGCTTTTAACTTCTCAAGTTGACACAACTGATCAACCACTATAATGTTATATATCCTTTTTTATATTTTTATCTTTATACTAATCTTCATAATTATCTCTGTCCTAGCTTATTCTTATTGTGTGCTATTGGCTCTGAAATATGCATGGCCTTTTACATACATAAATGATGTAGTAAATTAAAAAAAAAGAAGTCAAACAAAGAGAGACTTCAATTCAACCTAAAGAGCCTTCTTGGCCGAGTTCCGGGAGCCCCCAGACCCAGTCCTAGCCCAGGTGCGGTGAGTGTGTGGAGAGTTTCCTGCTACCCTGTGCCAGCGGGACCAGTCCCAGCCCAGGCGCAGCGTGGGCCGGACCCTCTCCCAGCCCCTCGGGCCACCCCACACCACTCTGCCGTACCTCCCCATCCTCCCGCCAAGTAGGAATTTCTGCCGACTTCCGGGAACCCCCAGACCCAGTCCTAGCCCAGGTCCGGTGAGTGTGTGGAGAGCTTCCTGCTACCCTGC
>NW_004524586.1:23721458-23738601 GCF_000260255.1 Octodon degus | reverse complement strand
TGCCTTCCTTGTCTTGGTCTGTCATGAATTTACTATACACTCATTCTCTGATATTAAAAAAAACTTGCATATATCAATAAATGATACACAAAATTAAAAAAAAAGAGCCTTCTTAATGGACAAATGGACCTTACAGTGAGGCAGAGAGGAGTGACTTATCCAGACACATACTAGCAAGGGCCAAACATAGAGAGGATGTATAGACATGGGATGGCAAACACTGAAAAACATTGTATACCAAGATGCTGTTGCTTTGTGAAAACTGAGTGATGATCTTAATAAAAATCCCTAAGAGAATCTCAAGACATTTGGGAACAAATAATTCTTAGACTTATGGATAGTTCAGAGAGGGGGAAACAAAACGTGCACCCAATTAATGCTTTGCTATAATGTGGTGATGATTACTTCTCTCCAAAAGCCCCACAGGGAACAATAGAAGGTAAAGTTAAATCACTGGCATTTCCCATCATTACCTAAGAAATAACTTGAGCTACACTTCTAATTTGCATCTATATGCAGCCTTGTGCTGTTAGCTCACGAGTGCTCAATCTAGTGAGATGTTCTAGAAGTTACCCAGGCCTAGGAGCTATGCATGGCTGTTATGGGTTAGAACATAGTCAACCTCACAGTGATGTAAGAAGGCTACAGAAAATGTTAAGCCCCAGGATGTGCAGCCTGATAACATGGGGAGCTATTGCCTGGTCTTGCAGTCAGTGGGTCTCAGCATCTTTCTTATGGGTTGAGTCTTGCTTTGGTACCCAACCCCACAAGGAAAGAGCAGTGTGTGTGGGTGCACATGAATGCCCATGTATGTGTGTGTGTGCAGGTGTGTGGGAATTAAAGACTTAAAACAAAGGCTTACACTTGAACTGACATGTTCTCATAAAAGTAAGGAAAGTATATGTTCCTAAAGTATATGTTCCTACCTGTTATGGTTTGTGTCTAGTTGTCCCCCCAAAGCCTCAAGCAGTCATGCAGTGGGGACTTCTATAGTTTGAGATTAACTCATGATCCACTGGGATTATGGGTTTTAGTACTTTTGGGATTATGGGTGTACTACACCCAGCCTGGGATTATAGCCTGAATGCAGTTTAAGAGAGAGACTTTCTCTGTAGCCATCATTGTCACTGCTCCTCCATTTGCTCTCTCTGCTCTTTACTGTTGCCATGAACTGCTACTCTCTGCCCTGTGCCACTCTGCCTTGGAGCCAGCTAAGTATAGACTGAAATCTCCAGTAACTGTGAGCTAAATAAATCTTTCCTTTCTTTCTTCTTTCTTTTTCTTTTTTTTTTTTTTTTGTATTTTAGGGAAGGGTCTGCAGAGTGTTCAGGCTCTCTCTACCAGATCAGACTCATAGTGACCTTTTTGAGTTTTGGGTATTTGTCCCAGCAATGAGAGAAGAGTAATTGAGACACTACCACTTCTCTTCCTGTCTGTTCTTGGCATGCTCTGTTCCATGGTGGGCACTACTACCTTCTGTAGGCTGTGCTATGTAGCTGTTTGTGAAATTTTGGCTATTGAATGAGTTTAAGCTACTTTCTAAAGTGCTCATTTAAATAAAAGGAAGTGATTTGGCAGAACTCCTCATGGATAAGAGAGAAAATCAAAATGCTATGTGCTAATAGAGTTCACTTCTACTTTCCCCTTTTTCATTTCTGGGAGCTTGTCAATATTTGCTATGTTCTTTACTCATTCTTTGGTCTTGAAATCACCATAAGCATTTGATGGAGAAGTTGGGGTGGGAGGCATTTTTAGAAATACTAGAGGATAAGAAAAACCAATAGGCACATGCAATCCCTGGAAGGAATTTATCTCAGATTTGTCATTCTTATGTGCCATGGTGAGTAACTTTCCTTCATCTCCCCCAAGTAAGCCCAAGATTAGCTCTTCCAACATAGAAGCTGTCAGCTGACATATAAGGAGTTCTGCAAATGTTTAGTTAATTAGGTGTCAAGCATATCAGGTGGGAAATAGACATGAGATTCTGCAAGGGTGAAATCAATAAGTAATTATGGAAAAAAGAAGTAGGATAAGAGACAAAAACATAAATAAGGATTTAGGTTCCTTGTCTCTGTTTCCATAGCCTAATTTTTCTCCTGGTTATAGGTCACTGTTTCTTGTATTTTGCTAATTTTTTAAAAAAATTTCATTTTATTCATGTATTTGGTACAAGGTCTCATTATGCAGCATGGACTCATAGTGATCCTCCTATCTCAGCCTCCCCAGATCTGGGATTACAGGCATGCACCACCATGCCTGGTTTCAGTGGCCAACACAGCATAGGGGCCTGTATGGCGTGTAGTACCAGGGATCAAATCTGGGTCCTTGCCCCTGCCAAGCAGGTGCTTAGACCACCAAGCTATCTCCCCAGCCCTTGTATTTTGCGATTGTAGTCATTTTTAGCTGCATACTGGATACTGTCAATTTTACTTTGTCAAATATCTGGATTTTGTTGCCTTCCTTTAAAGACAGTTGTATCTGCCTCTGTTGGGTAGTCCAGCTATTTGAGGATCCAACTGATTGTTTTGAGGTTTATTTTCAAGCAGTCCTAATGTAGTCCTAAAATAGTCTTTATTCTGGGACTCACTTAGTCCCAGTATAAAGTATCAATCAAATATCTAGTGAACACTTAAATTTTTACAGTATTACAACAAAAGGCACATTGCCACTAATCCCCCTCACCTTCAGCACACTTATCCCCGCATTCTTGCCACTTTTGGGAGTAGTCCTTTCAAGCAAGTATCCTTAGTTATACGGATCTGGCTGCCTCACTGTCCTTAATCAATTAAAAACATTGATCTTTCATGATCATTTTGATGTTGGTGAAGACCCAGAGGCCACACAGTACCAAATCCACTGCATAAGGTAGATGAGGACACGTTGTGATGGGTTTGCCATTCCAACCTCTGCTGGGTGGCACTCAGCAGCATCAGTCACCATACTCTTGACCTCATCCCTTAAAGAGACTCACAAAAGAGGACTTCCAGTGACGCTCTAAAAAGTGGCCAGAACAATGAGGTTAGTGGCTTCAAAGATAGGGAAGTGTTTTGAGGGGAACTAAAGGCAACGTGCATTTTTCAGTAATAACTTTTTAAAATGTAAATTTTCATTATAGGTTTTGACTACCTCTTGTACAATAATATGATGCTCATGAAGTCTTTTCTAAATGCCATGGATCCTTAACCTAGCATGGCTGGTACAAGCTTCCATTCCTGTGGAAGCCCCAAGAATTATTCAGCTTACAGCTCATAAGTAGTTGTCCTTTCTCCAGTCCTATGCATTTTATCCCTGGAGCATTTTTCAAATCAAACATTCGAGCCACTGGAGGGTCATTCCTCAGTCCTATGGAGTTTCAACCTGCAGATACATATCTTAGTCCTTAGCCAGAGAACCAAATTGACACCTGTGCAGATAGTTGTAGATTTCTGCATCAGTAGCTCCTTTCTCTCTAGTACTCTTACTCTGTAGAGCTGCCTCAGTTTCTCTAAGCCACAATGTCTGCCTCAGGTCACCAGGACTAACTTGTTCTGCTGGGGATCCTTTTCCTGACAGTGAGGTCTGAAAAGTGCTTTGAGGCAAGATGGTGAGGTGGTTGAACAGCTGCCATCCCTGTTATTTCTCTTCTTTTATGAGTCATGGTCATATGCTGCCCTTCCCATGTCTGAACGCACTTGTTTCATATGTTTTGTTTGATTTTCTTGTGGCTTAGGTGTGTCAATAATCTGTTACTGATTATTCTGTCATAGGCCGAAATAGAAATTCTTGGTTTCTGGTATCGGGGTGTATTTTCAGCACCACTTCTGCTACCAGTGGTTTACCAAAGAATATAGTCAGATGGAAAATGGGACCTGGAGGTTGGGTTTGGGAGGAGAGGGAAACTCCACAGACAGGTGGTCAGGGAATTAACCCCCTGTGAGGTACAGCACTGCATACACATAGGCTATGTGTGTCCTATGTGTGTTCATAGCCATACCCCATCCAGGACCCCACAGTGACATCTCCTAAGTATGGCTTAGAAATCTTCTTCCTCCTCATCATAATCAGTGTAGACCTACCTTGTCACAATCATGTTCTACTGAAAGATGAACACAGATTCCAATGTTGATCTAATAAACCAACACAGGTTGCTCAGGAGTAATGGTGTCCTTGTGCAGCACCTGAGTGGGTATTTTCTGATGAACTACTGGTGACAGAAGCACTGCCACAAATACATCTGGAAGACAGGGAAGCCCTATGGGATGACTGATATTAGAGGGGTCTTCTCAAATGATGCAAAGAAGAATTCATTGTCTGTGGCAGTGAATAATCTTTACCTCAGCTCTATTACTTTTCATAGCCACACTCTCTCCCATCTCCTACCAGAAAAAACTCACATGTCCGTTCTACCCTCTACTTCACCTTTGAGCTCAGCTCCATCTTATGCCCGCTGTTAGCTTGGTATTAGTATGTGTTCTGGGATGCTGGCTGGGTTTATGGCTCTGGGCAGCATGCCTCTCATTTCTGGAGTTTTTCCTTCTAAATCAAATGGTAGAGGCATTGGAATGTCACTGTCTGACTTTCCCAGCATGGTCAAGAACTTGAAAGTTGTTTGATAGAGAAAAAGTGAAGTTTCTTCAAGGCTGAAGCAATGCCTCAAGGCAGTAAAAGTACTAAATTAATATTAATTGTAGTCAGTGGCTATTGCCAGTCAGCCAAGTATTCTTTTGCTCCATGCAAATAGAAATCATGTAAGTGCAGCTCTGTTAGGAATCTTGATGTCACCAGTTGACATAGGCATCTTCTGGCCACTGTTGCTTTTGTCCATCACTGTCTAATACTAGCTTGTGCCAGACACCATAGGTGGACTCTACCAAGTGCTGGTCTCTGTTGGGATTGGCTTCTGGCTTCCTATGCTGGCTTGCACTGGACACCATAAGTCAATGACCACATAGTTGTCATAGTTGGCTGCTGGTCTCACAAGAGCAAGTTAGTGCTAACAGCTCTGAGTATTTATTGCTGTTTTTTCTGAAACAACTGATCTATCCACATTTTTCAGGATAAAAAATTCCCAAATACTTTTTTGCACTCACACTAACAGAGAAATAAATCACAAGCAGGTTTACAGGAGCACCATAGCAAAGCTTTATTTTAAGAGAGTCTCTGTTACAGCAGAAGGGGTCACACTACACAGGAAGTAGGTCTCTAAGCATGTAACCCAAGAAGTGGCTAAGGAGTGTAGCTTATTTAGCAGTGGCAGGCCTGTTTCAGTGAGGCGCAGGGATGAAAGCTTCTTAGGAATGTTAGGTATGCAGATAAGAGGCCCAGATCCCTCCTTTCCTGATCTTAGTCACCCCAAAGTGCCCCACCTTTATTCAAAAAGGTAATAGTATCATCTGATGTGGTAAGAATGAAGTTGGGACACCCCTTCAGTGTTTAACTGCACTCTTGTTAGAGAGGAGAGTGGTGATTTGATACCCAGGAAGGACACTGAAGCAAGTTGTCCTTATCCATTGGGGGCAGATGAAGGGGAGCAAAGGAAGACAAGGGAGAGGAGTGCACCAGACTTTAGCCAAGCCATGTCCCTCTTCCTGCTGGCACAGGAGAAAATGGGAGTCATGTCCTTCTTACTATCTCAGAATTGGACGATGGTTACTAGTTGTTTGCAGTTTCAGCTGTGAACACTGAAATTCGATCTCTTTAAGGATAGTAAGATCTGTTAGAATCTTCTGACTGCATTTGCAGTTCTCAAGGCTGATTGAAATGTGTTTCATCATCTTCAGATAAAGAGGGTTAGTCAAAGCTTTCCCTGGGCATAGGTCTGATGCATGAATTAACAGCAAATGTGAGACCCCCTAATAGGGATAGTAGCTATATCTACCTGAGCTTGAAACCTCATAACAAACAGAAAAGATACTGGACTTTTGATTTGTTTTGAATTCCATCCAAAAGGACGACTTATTAAGATAAAATTCACAGTAATTAATTTGGCTTTAGTGATGCTTACTCTCAGAATCTTGATTCAATAAGCCTCACAGGATGCTCCCAGGTTCCACACACTCGACTCTTACTTAAGACATCAAGAGAATGTCTGGCTGTGTGCACTGGAAGGAGACATAGATTCAGGTTAGCTGAGAATGAAAGCTTTATGTGAGCTGACTCCTGATCCTTGCTATTGGTCCACAAGGAGCTGGTTAAAATGCATACATGCACCCTACATTCCACCACTAAGAGTAGCAACAACACATTTTTAACTTTTACAGTTAAACAAATTCTTGGTTCTGGTTGTGTCCTTGTTTTCCCCAGAACAGTGGAGACTTGTACATGCTGGACCATCATGAGCTTCCCAGATGTGGAGAATGCCCCCACCCAGGGGCCCTGTGACTGAGGGCTGGGATGTTGCCTATATAGTTGCTCTACTGCTCAAACTACAACCTCTAACACCGTGCATTTGTCAGTCACTTCGTGTCTTTGAAAGCGTGATCCTGTTCCAATATGCCCTGCAGGACACTAGCTGCTTGCTGCAAGGGCTGGTGGAGGTGGCTGCTGCTGACAGCTTTGCCAGCAGGACTCATTTGCATCTGTCTTTTCTCTGGCAGTTATATTCTTGCTGTAGGCTCTTCTAGTGGGAGAGTTTATTAAATCAATTTTATTGAAGTATAATTTACACCAATAAAATTCACAGTTTTTAAGTGCACAGTTTGATGAGTTTTGACAAATGTATACATCTTTTTCACTGCCACCCCAATATAGAACATGTTAATCTCCCCAGGAAGTCACTGACACCCCTTCAGAGTTCATCCTTATTCTTCAGGCAATAGTGATCCAATTTCTATTGCCATTCTTAATTTGTTCTGGTTCTAAAATTTCATATCGATTCAGTTTAATAACATGCATTTCTATATTGGGCTTCTTTTTCTCAAGTCTGTGAAGATAGTCTATGTGCTTGTATAATATCTTCATTTCTTTTATTGCTGTTTTTTCATGGCTGTGTGCATTCCCTTGCATGAATACATTAAGATTTTTAATTTATCTGTTTAAGAACTTTGAAAAGGTTTTAGTTTGGACCACTTTAAGTAAAGTTGCTATGGACATTCGCATGTGAGATTTTTGTTGACACAGTACAAACGGCCAGGAAAAGCAGGAAAAAATCTTCAACATCTCTGACCATTAGAAAATGGAAATTAAAACACGCTGAGATTCCATCTTACTATCTTGCTCCAGAAAGAATGACTGTCTTCAAAAAATTCAATAATGATTAATATTGGTGAGGCTGTGAGGACAAAGGAACATACACTGTGTCAGTGCGAATGTAAATTAATACAACTCTTATGAAAATCAACATGGTGATTTTGCAAAAAAATTAAAATAGGAAATTCCATTTTATCCAGATATTCCTTGTCTAGATATCTTCCTAAAAGAGTTGAAGACATTATATTACAGTGATATATGCATATCCGTGTTTATAGCAGCACAATTCATGACATCTTAGTCTTGTATGTGACTTACACATACATGAACAGATAAATGGATAAAGACAATGTGGTATTTACACACAATAGAGTATTACAGAGCTATAAAGAAGGAGATACTTAGTTCATTTGTAGGAAAATGAGTGCACCTTGGGACCACAGTGTTAAATGAAATAAGTCAAACACACAAGCTTGCATATCGAATGATTTTTTCATATATGACACATCCAAAGCATAAAGAGTATAATTAAAAATAGATAATAGGAGACTGGATGTACTGGTACATGCCTATAATCCCAGCATTGAGGAGGTTGAAGGAAGAGGGTCTCTGACAGTTCAAGACCAGCTTACGCTACAAGGTGAGATCAAGGGCAGCCTGAGGTATATAGTAAATTCTGTCTCAAAAAGGCCAAAAGAAAAAAATAGACAGCTAAGAGGAAAAGAGAGATTTTGCAAGAGGGAAGGGGATCAAACGATGGAGGGAGGGGAAAGGGAAGAGAGGGGAAGATGGCAGAAAGAATCTAGACATGTGATGTGCATACACCACCTCCCTGGGAGGGGTGTAACTGGTATGTGATTCTGTACTCATAAAAGTGGAGGAAGCCAAAAATATGAACATGTTTCACTTATCTTGGGTAGAGTAGAATTGCTGGGTCCATACATGTATAATTTGACTTCATAAGGAACTTCTGAAGAGTTTACAAACCAATTGTACTACTATGCATTCCTACTAGCAGTGTAGGAGAATTCCAGCTGTTCCACATTCCTGGCACCATTGACATTGATAATCTCTGCAAGTTTGAGCACAGCTGCCGGTTAGTGGTACTTCACTGGGGCATCAGATTGTCTTCTTTGATGACTCATGATAGTGAACATCTTATAAACACATTAACCATTTGCATGTGTGTGTTTTCAGTGTTTTGCCCATTTTAAATTTTTTTTTCCTGTTTATTGAGCTGCAGAAATTCTTTGTTTTCTCCCAAACGACAGTGATTTTTCTTTTGTTTTCCCTTAGAAGCTTTGGTTTTCACTTTTGCATTTATGTTTCTGACAATTTTAAGTTACTTTTTATTCAAGTAAAATTCTAGAAATTAGAGATAAAAGGTTGTATAACACATATCAGAGAAACAACACACACACTCACACACAATGTACCCATCATTTTTAGATCTTTCTGAGTTTTCAGGAGATGCTAGTAATCTTTCTTTTAAGTAAATTCTCTGTCATTAAGTCCTAACACTTATTTAAACTTTCAAAGAAAACCATCTGAGGCCTGGATAGAACGTACATCTGGCTTGGCTTTCATTCACAAAAGGGAATCTATTATCTTGAGTTCATACCCAGTATGCTCTCTGAGGACCTTGCAGTAACCATGTAAGCAAGCTTTCCTTATCTTCCAAATCCCTTTCGGCGTTGGTGCTGAAGCGCTGTGTGGACAGCATAGGTGTGCAGGATGCGTGGCTTGGAGAGGTCTTTGTGTGGAAGCCCCTTGGCCAGCTGCACAAGACAAGGTAACAGCATAGTGACTGTTCCACCTCCGGGGCCTGAACAGAGGACTCCACAGGTGATGGCCAGCTATTCTCCAGCCACAAGGAAAGATTGTTGGAAAAGATGATGCCACCTGCCTCTGAAACAGAGAAGATAGATGGTTTCTTTCCTTTAAAAGAAACACTGAAGATGAGGAAAAGAAGAGTCTAGTTCACTGCATCCCCAGGTTCTCTGGGATTTCATTAAAATACAAGTTTTGAATCAACAGGTCTAGGAAAGAATTCATGAATCTGCATTTCTTTCTTTTTTTTTTTTTTTTTAATATGTATTTGGTTGTTACAGGGTCTCACTACGCAACTCAGACACATAGTGATCCTCTTGTTTTCAGCCTCCCCAGCACTGGGGTTACAGTTGTGCACCACCATGCCCAGACTCATTAGCAGGCTCAGTGTGCCAGGGCAGGGCTGGTGCATCATGTGGTGCCGGAGATTGACCAGCTGTCCCTGTGCTTGCCTAAGTGGGCACTTTAGTCTGCTAAGCTCTCTCACCAGCCCCTGCATTTATGATACAGTCTCAGGTTAGGCTGTTGGGTCCGTAGCCACCTTCTGTGTGACAAGAGGCTGGCTGGCAATAATGGTAAATTGTAGTGATAGCAAGTGCCTTGCAGGTCAACAGAGATGAACCTCTCAGCATTCCCCAAAGAAGCCTTGTTTTATGCTGGCTCATACCCAGGCCTTCCTGGTTCAGACCTGGGCCCTGCTTAGGCTCTTGCTCATCTCTTACTCAGAGTGCCAGTCCCTGAACACTGCAGCCCCGGTTTACTTTGTCACAATATCTATCAGTTCCGTTCTACAGGACCACTGTACACATCCACCTTCTTCCCTGCCTCCCTGTAGGGCTTCCCAAACAGTCCCTTTCTCCTCACTGTCCTTCCTACCATGCTTATTTCATACAGAGCTGCCTAGATGCCCTTTCTGAGCCTTGCCAGAGCATGTTTTGTCTCACTTCCCTGGCTCTCTTACCTGTTCCCTACACACAGCCGCACCTCCCTCTCCTCCCATATTGTCTTCATAGATGATGCACCCACTACATCTGCCCAAGCTGCTTTTTCCCTAAAACACACTCCATCCTTTCAGCCATTAAAATCACACCTCATGAGCCCTCATAGACACTTTGTGTAGACATTTTTGTATGCACAAGATTCTGCTAAACTTATCTCTCAGGCAATGCTTTTTCCTTCATGCTGAGCCATTGTCAAGGAATCTCCCTGTGACCTGCCATTCCTTCTGGTCCTGGAGATGAACAGGTGCCCATTCTTTTAGAGGCATGCTGCTTAGGAAATTAGCCACTTCCTAGACTTCACTGGTTCACTCTTTCCCTGAAACACCTTCATTGGAACACCTGGAAGGTAGGAGGGACATGCTATTTCCTTCATAATTACAGCCTCTCTTTTTCTAGTTTTTCATTTTTTATCTTCTTCCCTAATGCAGAGCAGCACTCTCCATTCATCTTTCAAAATAACAATATTTGTTTTTTTAAATAATTACTACTTCACACCTTTCCTGACCTACCTCTTCTATAGTTTGTGTTCCTATCTCTTCCTTTTAAGTAGAGACAATGGAATTGTTCTAGTTTTTCTTCCAGATGCCCTCTATCCCTACTCTCAGAAAAGAAATCATTGTTTCTTTCTAGAGTATCAAGTTCAGAAGTGGCCCTGTCCTTTCCCATCTTCCCCTAACCCATCCTCAACTTCGACTGCAGCCAGCTTCTGGCATCTGGTACCTCCTACCTGCCAGGCACTCTGCAGTCATAACTCATTTCCACGGCCTCGTGGAACAAATATTATTTACTATCCACACTGTGGAAAAGAACATTGAGAAACAACCTCTCTAAGCTGTACAAATAGGAAACAGCAGAGAGAGAATTTCAATTTTTGATGTCCGAGACAGCATTTGATGTCCATGTACTATGTCTCCTGTACCAAGTCATCGAGTGCCACTTGTCTAAGTTTCCTAGGGCTTCCATAACAGATTGCTACAAACTCAGTGTCTTAAAATGGCAAAAATTTATGTTGTTTCTGTTCTGAAGTGCAGAAGTCTGAAATCAAAGTGTCAGTAGAACTGGTTCTAAGAAAGTACACTGTGCCCCTCTCTTGACTTCTTGGGGCTGCTAAGCATTGTCTATTCCACCCGACCTCCTCTTCCTCTCTGCTTGTTTCCCACATTTCTCTCCAAGGATACGTGGGATTTAAGGCCCACCCTAATAAAGGATGAACTCATCTCAAAATCACTCCTGAAAGTTCCTTTGCCCAAATAAAGCCACATTCCTTGGATCCAGGTAGACATGCTCTTTGGGGGAGGGGAATTCATCCAGGACACTGCATAAAGACCAATCAGTGCAAAATGTGTTGTCAAAGACTGTTTCAAGTTCAGACCGCAGTGTTTATGCCAGACACAAATTCATTTTATCACCTCCTCTTAAAGAGATCCAAGGAGATTTCCTTTTAATTTTAGAATTTTATGAGGACAACAGAGTCATTGAAAATGAAATTCACACTACAGAAGAGCCTAAGCACAAACTCTCCTCGCTTTCCCTCTCTCCTTGCTTCCCTCCCTTTCTCCCTGCCCCTCTGGTTTTAAATGTCACTTAGGTTTAATTAATCTGCATGACAATCTATCAACTTTTCCTTACAAGGTCACCAGGGCAGATGGGTCCCTAAGCTTAAGTGTTGGGGGCTCAGCCTCCTCCGTAGCCCTCACACACTGCACCCTCCTGGCTCTAACTTCTCATCCTCCCTGCACAATGGCACACCTAACTCAGTTTGACCCTTTCATCCAACCACATCTCATAATCTCACCACTGACTTCTTGGTGTTCTAGCTTCAGATGTCTGTTTTTAAGCACTACTAACTTAGGCCCTATTTTTCCTGCTGCTGTTACTGCAGCTCCAATACTGATTCTCACATCTTTGCTATAGGTATAACAGCAAGAGGTACATTTTGGTGTCCGTGCTGTGACAGAATGCCTCTGCCACCTGCCATGGCAGCCAAAGGAGGGTTATGCACCCCTGGGGATGTTGAAGGAAATAAATCCCTCGCCAGCTGCCTGCTGATGCTGGATTGATTCTTACAATGTAATTACAGCTGGAGCCAGTGCTCCACAGACTTCACAGTTGCAAAGTCTGACCCCTAGAAATGCCTCTTATTCAGAGCAGCAGAACAGAAATGGCTTGGCTGGGGTCATGAGGCTTTTCCCAAAAAGATATCAAGGACTCCATATCTGTGAGTGGAAAACTGTCTGTGAGTATGGTTGTGTGGTTATTGTTGGCCTCTCCATCATCAAGGAGGGTTGCACTGTGAAGCCTGAAGGGCCTTTAAGGCACCTACTGAAGGACATAGAAGTCTCTAGGTGTGCAGAGGCCACGTAAAGCCAATCCCACTCCTGGGAAGGGACTCATGATCCCCACTAGTCACCCTCCTTGTGTTCAAACACTGACTATTCCTGTACCAGTGCTAAGCAGTCCCGAGGACCCAGCACCTACAGGCCATCAAACCACTAGTAAGTTAACATCTAATCTAGCAGGGGATCCAGGACACTGCTCAAGTGCTCTGATCATTTGATAATTAATTATAGTTAGTTGGTGCCTGAAATTTGTGTATCAATAATTTGATACTACTTCATGGAATGGAAAAAATAGGAACCAATGACACTTTGGGGTTTCTGGGCAGGTGGGAAGAGAAGAAGAGCTAGCTTGGTCTTGCAGCTAGGAGCCACCACCAGTGGAAACAGCAGGCCAAAAATTCTGTTTGAACTTGTGTGAAACTAAACCCAGACTGCTGCACTGTGATCCCTGCTAGGGAGTGCATGATGGCTGGGCCATTGGCCAAGGCAAAGTCAACCTATAGGGGAAGGAAGGAAACAGCATCTGTTTGGGGCAGATCCCCAAAACCTCAGGTACATGGGTGCAGTGGCCTGAGAGACCTGAAGCACTGCTTCTGGGGAGGGATGTGCAGCCGTTCGGGGAAACTGTGGCAAAACACAACTAGTGCTTTCAAGTTTCTGTTTCAGTTACCTTTTCACCACTAAACGAAGTATCTAACACCCAAGTTAAAGGAGGAGGGGCTCATTTTGGTTCACAGTGCGTAGAAGTTTCAATCCATAATCCACTCGCTCCAGGGAAGATGAACACAGTGGAGCAGAAATAGCTGATGAGATGGTATGCAGGAGCCAGGAACGGACCAAGCAAGAGGAGGGGGTGTTTGTATCCTTCCAGGCCATGCCCACAGTGCCCACCTCTTCACCTCCCAGATCACACCTAGCAATAAATCTACCAGTGGACTCATCCAGTGACAAGTACTCACACCCCTGGTCCAGCCACCTCCCAAAATGCCCACCTATGAGTGAGTGAGACTTTGGGGGGATATCTAGATATAGACCATAATACTGCCCTCAGAGTGTGGGTCGTCCACAGGAAAATGGGTGTCATTTTTAGTTATGTTGTCCTATGGACAGGAGAGTTCTGGTTCTGTGGGGTGGCTGAGAGAGCAGCTTCTTGGGATGTTCTCTCTTCAGACAGCTTACTTTCTTCATCAAGAGGGCTTCTTGTTTCTGCACCTGGGGTCTCTCATCTCCACCATCAACAGCATTTTACCCAGGGCTGGGCTTTGATTTGCTTCTGTTCAGCAAATGCTCAGGGGCTGGAAAGATGGAACAGCACTGCCTTTGCCTTTGAACCAATTCCAGCCCACTGAGGCATCTACATGTTTTTCTCCAGGGAATCCCCTGTGTGGTCTGAGGCACCCATTCCTCTCACATGGGTCTTATTTTCTTTGGTAGTTTTTTTCTTTTCTGTGTTTTGAAAAGAAATTCCCACACCTTACTGTAGTCCACCTACCTGATGTCTCCACCTATTGGTAAATATATTGATTTACAACATTCTTTTGTTAATTCAAGGTCATGTGACTTCTAACATAGAGTTTTGTTTGTTTTGAGACAGGGTTTCACTGTGTTGCTCAGGATGGCCTTCAACTCCCTTTGTAGTCCAGGCCAGCCTTGAACTCACATCAATACACTTCTCTCAGGCTCTTGAGTGCTGGGATTATAGGTATGCATCACTACACTCAGCTCACACAGGGAGTATGTTATTCAGAGTAACTTAAATCTGTGTTCCCGAGTCACAGTTACTCATGGTTAGCATCAGTTAAGCAATATACTTATTTCCTTTAAAGCAGAGTCATAGTCAATGCTGACACAGTTCACTACGTACAGACAAACCTTTACGCCAAACTGCACATTCATATGTAGGTGGCCTGAGACCAAATTTAATAGAACTTATTCAAAAGCTGGGTGTGGTACAGCACACATATAGTCCCAACACTCTGGGAGGCTGAGTCAGAAGGAGCCAGGCCAATCTGAGCAATTCAGCAACTTACCAAGACCCTGTCTCAAAACAAAACTAAAAAAGGGCTGGAGCTATAGCTCAGTGCAAAAGTCCTGAGTTCAATCCACATTAAAATGCACAGGGTTGGGGAGATGGCCCAGTGGAATAAGTGCTTCCCTGGCAAGCTGAAAGGCCTAAATTCAATCCCCAGTTTCAAAAAAAAAAAAAAAAAAGAATAGTATTAAGGGCCAGAGAGATGGCTCAGTGGAATAGCGCTTCCCTGGCAAGCACAAGGGCCTGAATTCAGTTCCCGGTTCCGGAAAAAAAAGAACAGAAAAGAAAATGCATGCATGCGCATATGTGTGCGTGCACGCACACGCACACAAGCGCGCGCACACACACACACATACACACAGAGGCAAATTTATGTTAGGATCAATTGAAATGGATATTTCTGAATAGTATTACAGGATTTTTTTTCTTTCTGTGTATCTCTGAACTGTCTTTCTGCTTACTACACTACTTCCATATCTGGAAAGAAGACTGAATTCTCGTTTAAGAAACCAAAGAAAAAACCTGAAGTGTAGGGACTCTAAGATGATCCTGTTCATGTTTTCTGTCTTGTACCTTCCAAGCTTATAGAAACTCCTTGCTAAATTGCAGGTTAAAATTACAAAGACAAATTTAAATCAATACTTAGATATTAGTCTGTGAATTCAACTACAAATTAACCTACAACTGCCTCTACAACTTGAATATTCATCCAACAAAACACTAGGTAAAATATTACTTTAAAGCTTACTAAGTATTTAGTTTTCAGCAGTACTTGAAAGATTATTGACCTTTAAAAGATACTGGATAATAGCAGTGCTTGGTATTTTATTATTGAAATGACATGTTCACATAAATAGAAATGTAGATTCAGTACAAATTCAATTATAAAATAAAAATAAAAATAAAGATAGGTTAAAAAAAGAAACAAGAAAAACTGTAATATTTATATTGTACCTTTAAGAAAAGCTTCAGCTTAGGACACAAAAGATATCCAAGTTTAAAAGGCTCCTTTTAATCTCCAGGAAGCTTACTTAAAAAAAAATTCTAACAGTCTTAAAAATACAACAAACCTGTAAATCAGACCCATGTTTTTTCATCTGCAAATTGCTCCTACTTTCATAGACTTCCATTCTCAGAGAAGCAGCTTTAAGTGGACAGCTGACCTCTAAACTTCAAACCCAATGCAATGGTGGGCATTCTAACCAGTCCACAGGTAGGGAGGGGTAGCCAGGCAGATAATAGGATACACGCCCTAGATCACTCATCTTGAGTACATCTAAGGACCACATCAAGCCCCTCCAAACACAGACCATAATGACCCACTCTTGAGGTCCTGCTCTCTATTCTTTAATTCTGCCTAAAAACCTTCTAATGTCTCCCTCTTGTAAGTCCTACATGTGACTCTCCTTAGGCACACTCTACATCATCGATCACTTTCCTCTATGGCCCCATAATCTCCTTGATCAGAAAATTTGGGACACAACTGAGTTACAGGATGTTACAGTACAGGTTCTCCTATGTCCTGAGTCTTTTCTGTGATGTAAGTTAGGGAACCTGCAACCTACCCTAGAGTAGTGGATTGTATGTTGAGTCCCCATCTCTTCTTTGAAGAACCTCCTTGGACCTGATCTAGTGGAATGGCAGAGACTTCACTTGTTTTGTCCCAGTTGGTTCTGACTTAAAAGAGATTCAAATATCAGCTTCCAGTTAGGATATAGAAAGATAGACACAACAGTGAAAAGCAGGCAGAAAAAGCTTCAAAATTACAAGTTTCTTGGAACCCAAAGAAAGCTCAAGTCAAGTAAATTAAGAAATCCAAATTCCAAAGAAGAATATGGTCCAGGAAAGGGGGAAAGGGCATGCACACTTTCATCTTACAAGACAGAGCAGTAGCTACAATACAAATGTCTAAAAGGAAATGAAATAAATACAAATAAATTATTAAAGGCCAAGTGTGGACTTAGAGTCTGAATTTGGTATAATTAGGAGCATAGACACACACACACACACACACACACACACACACACACACACAACCTCCCATATAGAAGCAAGCTCTCCTTCACTGGTTTCTGCCAAGTATAGTTGAAAAATTTAAGGTAAGCTGGGACCCTGGAGCCTCCTTTGGTGGAAGGTGTGGAGAGGAGGCTCCAAAGCTGTAGGAAAGAAAAGCCATTGACTCCTCAGGATGTGAGGTGGCTCTGTAGACTTTCTTTATCCCAGGGCACAGGCAAATACCTGCCATATTGGGAGAGGAGGAAAGCAAAGGGTAAAATAAAATTATCCTTGTCCCCTGCAAAGGGTCGGGAAATTGTATAAAGTTCAGTGCTTTATTGCCTGGGGTCCAACTGTGGGGTATAAGGCAGCTACAGTGATACCTTGGTTGTCAGATGGATCTCAGAGAAAACTTTCCATTTTGAACCACAGAGTTCAGAAAAGATCTGCTCAGTGTTTTTAACTTTTCTCAATAGTCAGGTTAAAAGTCTGAGTTGAAAAGGTCTATATGGGCCAAGCGTGACCTGTACACTGCGCCCCACTGCAAACACAAAGTGTTGATGCCTCAGTCCAGGTCCTGCACTCACCCAGACAACATGTAGTGCTTACGTTAGCACATCCCAGCATTCCTCACTGTGCTCAGTGCTTCATTTGTGCATTTTTTTTTTATTTCTTATAATTACATCTTCATACTTTTCTGCTGGATGGTTAAGACCAAGGTAAAGCAGGACCTATGCAACAAGAGTTGTAGCTTTTTGGTCTGAGAAGGTCAGTGAAAT
>NW_004524586.1:23657340-23714753 GCF_000260255.1 Octodon degus | reverse complement strand
CACGCTGCGCCTGGGCTGGGACTGGTCCCGCTGGCGCAGGGTAGCAGGAAGCTCTCCACACACTCACTGGACCTGGGCTAGGACTGGGTCTCTGTGCATTTTGTTTGCATAAATCATATTAACCACAGCTCCAAAGACAGTGATAAGAGCAGTAAAAGAGGAAGTGTGAGAACCATGACAGAGTTACAAAAAAAAAAAAATTCCAAAATTTATAAAAGTCTTGGAGTAGTGACTTTATAAGTGGACCTTAATGTCCTTTTTTTGGACCTTAGAACCAATTCTTTGGTTTTCTATTATTTCTTAGGGGAAAACCATGTTCAGCTATTGAACTTTTTGGTGTTCAAACACAAATTTGGAGCAAAGTGAGTTGGACAATTGAGGTATCAATGCACTTGGGAATCATGTTTTGGAACCCTCCTCCTAGGTTTTTCTGAATTGAGTGTGGGAATGTTGAGAAAGCTTAGCCTTTGGCCCGGGTGCACTGTACTTGCCTAAGACTGAAGCTACTTCAGAATAACTGGGACCTGTGGGAGCTACATGCCAGAGGAGAGTGAGTTAACTTGCAACTTTTATGAGCAAAGCTCTTGCTACATCCAGCTCATTTCACCTGGCATAAACTAGGTGGGCAGGGCAGGCCTAATAGCTCAGTGGACTCAAGTACCTGCTTAGGCAGAATGTAGTGGCTGGGGTTCGATTCCCGGCATGTCATGCCAGCCCTGTCCCTGCAGTGCACTGAGAAGGCGATTGGGACTGGGCATGGTGGCGCACACCTGCAATCCCAGCATGTAGGAGGCTGAAAACAGGAGAATAATTATGAGTCTGATCTACGTAGTGAGACCCTATAGACCCTGTCCTAAGTACAGAAAAAAGAAAGAAAGAAACAATAAACTAGGGGCGCAGCAAAGATGCCCATACAGTGAGTGCAAATTTGCTTTTGATGTAAAGCAGATATTTTCCCCAATGGCCCATAACCTCTTTCTCAGGGTGGATACATAAATATCCTTATCTTGAACATTTAAGATCTTGTGTTAGGACCAGAGGAGTGATCATGTCAAACTTACTCCCTTATCTTATAACCCTTGACATGATACAGCTACTTCTGTGATACAAACAGCAGGTAAGCTGATCTAAAAAAACTTGTTCTGATTGCTTCAAAACCCTCTCACATTCTAAATCTTTATATTGAATAGAAAATCTTTCATGCTTATGGCCCAGTCTCTCTCAGAATGTGCCTGCGGCTTGCTTGCAGTGTATCAATAAACTTTTTTTTTTTTTTGCTCTGGTATATTGATTTTATTATTTCTCTGAAGAACAAGTCCCTGAGATGGTCACACAGTTTTACAGCTGTAGAAAAGTTTCCTGTACCCCTACAACCATCATCCAGATCAGAGAGAAACCTTGTAGAGAAACCTACAAGGTCACCCTGTAGAGAAACCTTTTCAGTGGATAGTACACTTTGGCAAGACCCAGTGATGGGTCCTCAATCCTTTGCCTCTTGTGATATACCTTTAAATTTGATTCTTAAACACTCATAAAGGAACACCTCATTTTCTTATACTATATTATGAATTCTTAGATCAAGAATGATGGAACATGTCCCTCATACATCAGCTAATAAGACTATTTGGGGTTATTACCATGATTTTTTAATCTTTTATTCATTTATTTTGCACAGGGTCTCTCTATACAGCTCAGAGATAGTGATCCTCCTGTCTCAGCCTCCCCAGTGCTGCAATTGCAGGTGCATGCCACCATGTCTAGTTTTGGTGGCTGATATGGCATGTGGTACTGGAGATCAAACCCAGGTCCTTGTGTTTGCCAGGCAGGCACTTAGACCACTTAAAAAGTCTAAGGCTATTCTTTGTTTTCTGCCAGATATATTAATCTACATAAAATTTTTAAAGATAGAACTAATCTGATAATAGAAGGGATTAGTATTCATGGGCTAAGAAAAAAATCAGAAAATAAAGAGGAGTCCATTGGTTCTGATGTAATTGCTGTCAATTATGATTGTTATCTTAAAAACAATGTTAACCTGATATCTTAAAATGCTATACAATATGAATCAACTGAAGTCTAAGCATGCTGCTTTAAATGATTTCTCATCCAATTTACTTCTCTAAAGCATTTGGAATCAGTTTCATGGAAAAGACTAACAACTACTATAGATAAATTGCTTCTTTCTTTGATAGTTTTTGGTACAACAGTATAACAAAAATTGTTTCTTGGTTGAAAATCGTTATATAAACTAAACTTGTTTTGCTCTGGGTTGATTTTATTTTATATTGTCCTTTAAACTTTGCAACTGTTGTCTCTTAATATTCTATAAAAGTTCACCTCTTAACAAAGAAATCTGATTCAGTGTTTTGAGGTATTATCCAGAATCCTCAAAACAGATAAAATTAAACTTAATGGCAAACTCCAAATAAATTTAGCCTAAGATCAATTCTTTCTAGACTACCCAAAAGTAACTCCAAAGGGGGCATAACACTGACTCTGAATTATCAATCACTTTCCCCTCTAACATGGAATCAGGTAAGAACAACAACTGGAAGAGCATTCCAGGGTTGAGGGACAACTGAAGCAATGATTGAGTGCTGCTTTCACAGAGAGTCTCATAAAGACAAGAGAGGATATTGAAAAAAAATAAGTTTTACCAAAATTGTCATGGAGTTACTTGTGTCAGCCTTACCAAAAGAGAAACAGAGCCAAGTGGTTCTTACACTTAAGAACTAGAGGATTCTTCCACACAAATCTATAATGGCAACTATCACAAATGACTCTCTCAAAGTCATAAATTTATCCTGAGTCAATTTAAGTGTAACCTAACAAGAACATAAGTACAAAAAAATCAACATTTTACAGTTATACTTTGTACATAATATGCTTGTACATTTTGCCTCTGCCAAGTTGCAGTCCAACAAAGAACAGAGTGATCCAACCAGGACCATAGTGCTTCCTACTCAATTCCTCCTGCTACCCTCCTTTAAACTGGACTATAAAGAGATTTGTTTCCCAACCTGACCCCACTGATCTCTACTGGATCAACAAAGAGTGCACCTCCTTCTTCTCATCTTCTACTCTTGGACAGAAGCAGATATTTAAGATAAAAACGCTGCTCATAGCTCAAAGTTTTGGCTTTGTTGGTCTGTCAGGGGGAAGACGTGGAGGCTGAATGGGCAGAAACTGAGTTAGTGCACAGCTTCAGTGCAGTTAAAGTAAACCCAGTCTCTTCCACACCAAGCATCTCTGAACCAACACTTACAAAGTGGCCATAACATTCTGCACAGGGTAGAGTACACACAAAAAATTAGTAATAAGCATAGCATGACTTCGATATAAAACACATGTTTCTTCCCATTGGTCCATAATCACTTTCTTGGAGTTGATGCACACAGGTGTTCTTTTCTTGAACACCTTCTGTGAGGACCAGCGTAGCAGATCATGTCAAATTTGTTCCCTTAAGGTATAACTCTTGGCCTAGTACAGTATAGTCCTATGAGATAAACACAGTGCAAGCTCTCTGAAAGAAAGGATTCCCAGGTTGCTTATTTTGCTCATCTATAGCCCTCTCAATGCCTCAAATGTTTATAGAAGTTCTAGTCTTTCTTCCTGATTGTGTGGTGCTTTCTTAGAACTTCTCTACTGCTCTTTTGCAGTACATTGATAAATTCATACTTTGTCCCATATTCCTTGACTGTTAGTAAATTACTCTATTGTTCATTGTACTGGACTTCTGCCTGTCATACCTCACACAGCAAGAGCTACCTCTTTCCTTTTACCCTTAGAATGAGCTCAGCACTGGAAGACTATTCCGAGCAGTTGGCTCCTTGGCTAGAGAAGGTGAGGCAGTGAACCAAGACTCCTGTGTAGGACAGGTGTGCCAGGATGGCTCAAAGATGAGGGACAAGCAAGTAGCCTGGGAAAGTCCCTCTGTCATGTCAGCCCCCATCCTCTTCCCAACATCTCATTTTCACCTCTAAAAGATCCTGAAATCTATAACCCCTTGAAGGTAACAGTGACAATGAGAACTCAAGCTCAGCTCTACTGACTGGACTAATCCAACCATCGACACTAAGCCTCCAACAAAAGAAGAGGGAGGTCCATCTTTTTGTTTAATTACTATTTGTCTCTGGGTATGGTATTCTTTATAATCACAAATTATGGTACACATCCACAAAAGGGCGAAAGTGTAGCCACCAGATGAGGCAATGAACAGAGACACTCAGGGATGGATCAATTGTTGAGATTTTCAGACAGGGATTTTAAAATTATGGTTACTAATATATGAAGCGTATATAGGTCTGGGGAGATAGCTCAGTGGTCTAAACACTGACCTGGCAAGTAAAAATGGGTTCAATATCCAGTACTGAATGCCATACCAGCCACCAAAACCAGACGTGGTGGCACATGACTATAATCACAGCTCTGGGAAGGCTGAGACAGGAGGATCACTACAAGTCCAAGCTGCATAGTGAGATCCTGTACCAAATAAATAAATAAATAAATAAATAAATATTTTAAAAGTTTATATAGAAATGGTAGATAACATGAAAGAGCAGATAGAGACTTTCAGTGAAGTGATCAAAACTGGAAGAAGTGGATGTACTAGGAAGAAAAGCATCCTATGAAAGATGAAAATATTCTTCCAGAAGGATATCTACATATATCATCTTTAAGGGATCTGGAACTTAACACCACTTTATTAAATGAGCAAAATTACAAGTATTTTGAGATCTTAAAATTCAAGTAAACAAGAAATACGTATCTGTAAAAGAGTAAAATAGCAAAGGTAGTTATAGTTCTAAATAAACCTCCTGATTTAAGATAAGATACCACTAGAGCAATCTATAAAAACTGTCAGAATTCAAATGGAGTCAGTGGTGTCAACCCTAACAAAAAATACAAGCAGTCAGGAAGCTACTAAAAGAAGGTCCTTATGCACACATATCTATGGTAAAAATCATCACAAGGACTCCCTGAATGTCTCTTGTAAGCCCATGTCTGTCAAGGGAACTTTCCTCAAGGACTTTACAAACTGCATCTCACCCTACACATCCATAAACACTAGGAGTTGATACGTAAGCACAGTTGCCTGATATACTGTCTTCATTAATGAACTGACCTCAATTCTTATAACTACCCCCAATAACAAATTTTCTACTTGTTTCAAATACTTCCCTCTTTTGTCTTGAGGTAGTTTTCCATGCCTCAGCATCCCAGGATATGCCCTCATTCATCACGGCACGCATTATCTTTTCTTGGGAGGAGGTATATTGTGACAGGGTCTCACTATGTAGCCCAGACTGGCCTCAAACTTAGGATGACCCTCCTGCCCCAGCCTCCCAAGTGCTGATTTGCAAGTGTGCCCCACCATGCCTGATACAAACCTATTATCTTTAACAAGTCTCCTTTTGTCACTTTTTACATTGAACTATACAAGGAAGCATCCCTAATTTAAGTGGATACTAACAAAGTTAGAGAAAGAAATGAGACAGAAAGCTCACAGTACTCAGAACTGCTACACCCTTGAACAGAATGTAGTTCTTTGGTTCTACCAGAAAGACAAAACCACCTTTAAGCACAGACTTAATCTAACTGTCGAATAAGAAACTATTCCCACAAGACTAGCTTCCTCTAATTTTGTGGACAATGGGTGGTGCCAAATATAGAATCATCAGGGACAACTGTTCATAAATACATTCTCTAAAAGGCGATTTAGAGGTATGCACTATGGCCCCAGCTATTAAGCTCTGCTTTTTATTTACCTATACATTATATTCATGAAAGTACACAGAGCCTAAGTACACAGCTTACATAACTTTTAAACTGAAAATGCGTTTGCAATGAGTTGCAACTTACCAACTCCTCTTAAAACTTCCTCCTCCTCCTTTTCAGTTTCTACCCTCTGCCAAGGATACTTTTGCCTCTTTTGTTCCTGTGAAAATGGAAAAATACACGGATACTACTTTCTGTCTGGCTTGCTTTTGCTCAGCATATGTTTGCAAGTTGCATCTGTATCGTGTGTCATTGTAGTTTATTTGTTCTCATTGTTGGAGTAGTTTTCCATTTTCCTAGTTGTAGTCATTTAGGGTGTTTCCATTTGGGGGATATGAATAAACTATGAACAACCTTGTACCAGGCATTCCATGAGAAAACATTTCCTTACTTCTTACACAAATACCTATGTGTTCAATTGCTGAGGCATAAGGTATGGAGATGCTGCCAAAATGTTTATGAAAGTGGTTGTATCAAATTACATCCTTGCAGCAATGTGTGCAAGTTTGTGAATCCACTAGGATATGAAATTTTAAGTGGAAGCAAACAACATCATCAAATGTAAAGTACTTAATGCTGCTTTCAGACCATGAAGACAGTAACTATTCAGAAAGGAGAGAAATTAGGGAGAAAAAAAATCACTGAAATTTTTCTGAGAGAGGGATGACAGGTACCTGAGAGACAGACTTGGGTTCAAGTCCAGCTTTGGCCACAGCCCAGCTTCATGATCTGGGGAAATTCACTTGATCAATTTGAATCTCAATTTTATCATCTGCGATACGGGGAAAACAAATGATTCTATGATTTGAGTTAGATGATATAAAACACTGTACAGTGGCTGGCACATAGGAAGTTGTTATATTACTGTATATAAGTAGTAAAATGAGGTCATAGTTGGGTACTAATGGATGGATGAGATTGGTTAGATGAGGCATAGGGAAGCTTTTTGGAAAATAAGATAATGGGAAAGGGGAAGAACTTGATGTTTTTACAAAATAATGAAGAGAGAACACTGGCTGCTGCCGAGTTAGGTATATGTTGGAAGGTCAGGCCATCAGGGTTAGATGGACAAAAATGAGGCCAAACCCCAAAGAGTAAATTTGACATGATAAGAAGGGAGTTAGTGAAGATTTGATGGCAGGTGATGCTATTTCACCCTGATTTGCTTTTCTTCATCCCACTAACTGATGTCCTTTAGAAATGTGTTTAGTTAGTTGTTTCTTTCTGTCCTCAACCAGCATGTGGGCTCCCTGTGCATGGGAGCTTTGGTTTTATCCAATGTTGTGCCATCCTCACTGAATGCAAAGAGTGATGCATGGTGAACATGTCAGGGTGTGGGGGAAATGAATGACTGGGTAACTTCATGGGCCTATCATTCATTGTTTCTATAACTAGACAACAAAGACAGAGCAAGGAGAAGAGCTAGGAAACATGACAGAGGCAAGGTAATCCAGTTATATGTACAAGATGGGTAAGACAATGATCCTGAGAATCTTCAGATTTTTTAATCTAGCAGTTAATTGGAAGGATTCTCACCCTGACTAACTATATATGCTGACATTGTGAACTAAGCAACTGCACTGAATATGGCAATTTGTAATAGTAAGTTCATGCTTGGAGTGTCTATCATTCTGGTCTTCTGAATATGGGCTGCTTGTCATGACACACCAGTTGCTGTTATGTTGTCTCTCAGGTAGATATTTGTTTAAAAAGGAAGAGGGTGATGAATGAAGGCAGGAGACAGGAAAAGTAGTGGTACAGGACTGTCCTGCTACAATGCTGTACATGGTTAGATTTCTAAACTTATGTGTAAACATATATAATTCTTTATTCCTATTTTTAAAATATATTTTATTTAAAAAATTTTTTTTCATCATTTTCTGTAGGGACTTAAAGTTTAACATATCAATGCTTGATGAAGAATACCTGTTCCATGTTATGCCTAAGAAGTTTGATATTCAGACAGATAGTGAGGTCAAGCTCAACAGCCTAGGTTATATGGTAATAACAATAAGCTTCTCTTCTGGATGGTTAACAACCTAAGTTTGCATACCAAAAGTTAGAGAAAAAGAAGGGCCTTAAGGACAACCAACAGTTTGGCCCAAGCCTTCCAAGGTCAATTAAGACTCAGGACATATGAGAACCAGTACTGTAACATCATGTAACTCAGTTGTGTACCAAATTTTCTGATCAAGGAGATCATGGGGCCACAGAGGAAAGTGATTGATGATGTACAGTGTACCTAAGGAGAGTCACATGGAGAGAAAATATTCTCTCAGGCTTTCACAGAGAGCAAATTGGTCAAGCAATGGCTGTGACTCATCCACATAGCTGACACTGGCAAAGGATCTACAAACTGTGGTACAGGGTCTCAGAATAAATCCTGAAGAGATTTGACTGATCTTATTAGATGCAAAAGCTGCAATTCTTGTTACATAGGTCTTGCTTTATCTTGATCTTAAACATCCAGCAGAAAAGCATAAAAACAAAGTATAAGAAGTAAAACCATGTTGTTATTTTGATCTGTAGGGGACTCAGGTCAACAACTTCTGACACTGCATGTCATGCAGAAGACCCAATACTATTATGGACTACTGGACTATTTTGGAATATTTTGGTGAGTCCACACACCTATAATATTTAAATGATGGAACTAAACAAAAGATGGGATACATATTAATGACCTTTTTGCATCTGTGTACCAAAATGATTAAGATGGATATACAGCTACATTCTCTTAATTCAATGAATAGAGAGATTTCTCCTAATAGTATTTGTTAATAGGATACCATGTCTGCATCTTGTACAGCAAAAAACCACTAGGAAGACAGTATGCAATGTGTTAATTATTGAAACTGTTTTACTAATTTGATTTGAAACTGTCTCGATGCTATTTGTTTCTCAATAAAATTATGGGAAAAAAATCAAGATGGTGGTAGAAAGCACAACTAGAGCAGGCAACAAGGTCTGGAGTCCAGCAATTTCAGAGATGACTTTTGAGGTCTGCACAGATAACCCACTATGACTACTGGACTATATTGGATTATTTTGCTGAATTCAAGCACCTACAATATTTAAATGGCAATAGAATACCCATCTCTTACAAATATAATAAAAAAACAGAATACAAATAAAGGACCATTTTGTATCTGTATATACAAAATAGTTAGGATAGATATACAGCTACTTTCTCTTAATTCAATGAGAAGTAAGATTTTTACTAATAGTTTTCGGACAGGATATCATGTCTGCATCGTGTACTATGAATAACTACTACAAAGACAACAATATGCAATGTATTAATTATTGTAAATGTTCTACTATCCTGTTTTGAAACTGTCTCATTACTATTTGTTTCTCAATAAAATTAACAAAAAATAAAACAAATTGCTTCTGTATAAAAAATCCATATTATTAGAGTTTAACATATCAATACTTGATGGAAAATACCTGTTCCATGCTATGTCTAAGATGTTTGATATTCAGACAGATAGTGAGATTAAGCTCAACTGCCAATGTTATAGGGTAATAATATCATTAAATTTCTCTTTTGGAAGGTTAACAACTTAAGTTTGCAGACCAAAAATTAGAGAAAAAGGACAGCCAACATTTTGGCCCTACCCTTTCAAGGTCAGTGAGGACTCAGGACATAAGAAAACCTGTACTGTAACATCCTGTAACTCAGTGATGCCCCAAATTTTCTGATCAAGCAGATTATGGGGCCACAGAGGAAAGTGATCGATGATGTAGAGTGTGCCTAAGGAGAGTCACATGGAGAGAAAACATTCTCTCAGGCTTTCACAGACAGCAAATTGGTCAAGCAATGGCCATGACACATCCACATGACTGACACTGACAAAGGATCTACAAACTGCAGTACACTGTTTCAGGGCAAATCATGAGGGTATTTGACTAACCTTGTCAAATAAAAAATTGTACTCCTTATTATATAGGTCTTGCTTTATCTTGGTCTTAACCATCCAGCAGAAAAGTTTAATAACGAGGTATGAAAAGTAGAGCCATATTAATATGCTGAGCTGTAAAAGGTTTAAGTCAACAACTTCTGACATTACCAGTTCTATGAATAACCCACTACTATTATGGACTACTGGACTATATTGAATTATTTTTGCTGAATTCATGCACCTTCAATATTTATATGGCAATGGAATACCCATCTCTTACGAATCTAAACAAAAAAGGGGATACAAATGAAAGACCATTTTATATCTGTATATACAGAATAGTTAGGATAGATATACAGCTACTTTCTCTTAATTCAATGAAAAGAAAGATTTGTACTAATAGTGTTTGTGGACAGGATATCATGTTTGCATCTTGTACTATGAATAACCATTATGAAGACAACAATATGGAGTGTATTAATCATTGAAATTGTCCTATTAATAGGTTTTGAAACTGTCTCATTGCTATTTGTTTCTCAATAAAATTAATTAAGAAAATTCATATTAAAGGATACCAGGTTGTCCCAAGATTTTGCAGTTGCAGTGCTGCCAGGAACAGCACACACATTTGTTCTGCGATCCAATGTTTGGACTTTCCATGCTCATTAACTAGATTAATGAAGAAGAATGGATGAGTTATTTATGTAGTCCAAAATTGGTCTCCAAAAGTTTCTTAGAGATCAAAGTGACAGTAGGACACCCATTCTTTGGCCATCATTTGTATTTGGCATAAGGCGGCCCACTCCTGAAACCTCCTCTGAAGCAGCCTGACCTGGCTATACATCCCATGAGTACAAGGGTTATACCATCTTAAATAAAAATATTAGATTATGCCCTCTTCATCCAGTAAATAGTTGACTTCATGATGACAAGACTTATGGCTTACTTAAAAGCATGAGTTGCAGTGCCTGAAGAGGTATAATATATTAATTTTAATAAAGAGTTATTAAAACACCATAAGCCAATCATGACACTAAGTGATCTACTGTGTTGATGAGGGACCAATGATAGTCAGCAGGTAAAAGTTAGGAGATTGAGAGCAGATATGAAATCCAAAATACTTGTACTGGGGCTGGGGAGATGGCTCAATAGAATTAGCCCTTCTCTGGGCTAGTGCAAGGGCCTGGTTCCACCAAAAATAAATAAATAAATAAATAAATAAATAAATAAATAAATAAATAAATAAATAATAAAACTTGTATTAACAGAACAAAATGGATCAATAAGGAACATTTCAATGACAAACGGTAATAAAGTGCAACACACATTATTTTGCAGCCATAATCAGTTTAAAGGCTTCAAAATAATCATTTTGAAGTAAAAATAAGGTGATACACTTGAGTTGGATTAGGAACTATGGCACAGCAATACAATTTATGCATCTATTCTACACTGTCCTTTCACTAACCTAGGACAGAAAAAAAAGAATGGATTCAATCTCCTACCCAGAGGTATCTGATAGATTTTTCACTCTCCACTCCCTGACTACACTTTGAAACAACTGCACTGCCTGAGGGTAAAGAGCAAGGTGTGATTTAGCAGGAGAAAATGGGGGAAATGAATGAATTTAGAAATAATGCACTCACGCATATTTGAAAATAAAATATTCAGTAACTTCCAGAAGCACCTAATATTTAACCTTCCCAGTAAATTCCCCAAGGAACACAGCTCCTGTAGATCTTTAGGTCTCTCCAGGACATTTTTCTTGTCATTGAAAACATATCCAAAATAGTCAAGTTCAAAAAGAATTCAGAGAAAAGGACATAAGAGTTCTTGAAATTGAAGAAGGGGCTGAGGCTGGCATAGGCTGAAATGAACAATTTCAGGGAAGAGCCAGAGGCAAACTGGATGCAGGGAGCTCAGAGACACCCACCCCCACTTCTGTTTCTTGGAACCACAGCCTGGGGGAAGTGGCATCTGTCATGTAGAGCTTTCCTCTGATGAGGGAGATGACTTTATGAAGTATGGCATCAAAATACTGCTCTGCAGAGTCTAGAACGTTCCCTAGCTGCAGAGCATTTTACCAGTTGTTCCTATTTACAGGTTACCATCATGCCAGCCATACTAATGCTCCTCTCAGCCCTCCAACTACCAGGGGCAGAGCTTGTGATGGTCCCAGGAGAATGTTACCACAGCAATCTTTGCACCATCCTTCTCACATACTGCTCCTCTCACATACGGCCAAAGACAGAATAGTGGGAATTCTAAGGGAACCCACTGCTAGGAGACCCAGGAGTCTTCTGGGTATTTGGTTGTGGGAACCCCTGTTGGCTTTGCCAATGTCTCAGAATGACTCCTTCCTTGCTTTCACTTCCTCCACATAAATCAGACATGTGCCTTCATCTGCAGGCTGTCCCAGCTTCCATCAACTCCCTCCCTATCTTTCCACCAAATTTCATCCACATCCAGTCCTATCTTGGTATCTGGCTCTCCAAAAAGTGTAGGTAGTTCTGTTCACATTGCTTGCGCTGAGGTTCTTTGTATGATACATTAGTGAGGTGAAGTGAGGCAAACCTAAGGAGGAGCATTGAATTAAGGGGTCTTAGTTGCTTTCCCAAAGCTGAGACAAAATACCCAAAGCCCACAAGTTAAAGGAATAAGGGTTCATTCTACCTCACAGTTTGTAGCAGTTTCAGTCCATATTTGACTGGCTCCAAGGAAGGGCAGCATGGCAGAGAAGAAGCAGTCCTACAAGCCCACTGTTAGTGCCACCCACATGCACTCATCCTAGGAACTTTCCTCTTCACTAATTCCACTACCTACAAGTACACCAGACTGATGAATGGATTAACCCAGTTATCACATCCATAATCCAGTACCACACACCCACCATACAACCACCTCCCCAAAGCCTCACCTACCAGTGCATAAGGCTTTTGGGGACATCTAGAGATAAGCCACAGTTCCAAGACAGCTTGTGTTCACAGCACTGCCCTGACTCTTCCCTGCTATGTCAACTTCATACAATGTTTACCCTTGTTCTTTAGCAAAACTTCACTTTCTTTATCAGAAGAATGGAGAGAAGAAATTGCCTATTTCATATTGTTATTAATCTTAATTTCAAGATTAAGAAGATAGTGAAGGAAAGGTATCAGTTCACATAACAGTAGCTGCTATTTACTGAGGGCTTCCTAGGTGCTTTATATTTCTCTCCTCATCATCCCAATTTCCACATGAAGTATGTACTTATGGTGCTCACTTAATCCATAAAAAATCCAGGGGCAAAAGAACTAAAAGGCAAAGTCTGAATTTGAACCCAAACTCTAGAGGTCAAGTTCTTTACATCCCCATGTGCTTCAACTTCCAAATTCTTTCCAAATAGGAATATGGGTTTAGGAAATGCTTGTTGTACCTCTGTTCTTAGGGATCTTTCCCACTTTCTACCTACTGACATCCACAAGTGACCTCCACTGAAGACAAGTTTGTGATAGTGTGAAAGTGAAATGAGGAATTTTATGTAAAGCTCCTATATCTGGTACTTAGAAGATACTGGTGGAATTTTAGCTATTCTTGTAATTATTACTGCTATTAGGTCCAAACTCCAATTGCTCCTATTTTGAAGGAGGAGTGTTCTTTCTGTGGACAGTGAAGGAGAAAGGTCTTGTGTTTTCCCAGCTTTCAGTTGAAGGTCTGCTAAGTAGTAATTGACTTCTTTTTTAATATATTTAGTACAGGGTCTACAGGGTCTCACTATGTACACTGAACTTGTAGTGATCCTCCTGTTTTCAGCAGGTGCGTACCACCATGCCCAGTGTCATTTGCCAGCTCAGTGCACCTCAGGGCTGGGGTAGGCACAGCATGCTGGTTATTGAACCCTGGCCACTGAGCTCTGCCTAAGCAGGCATCTTAGTCTGCCTAGGTAGCAATTGAAACATACCATGAAGGAGCTGATTTGCAATCACATCTCTGATTTCTGTAGGAGACACATAATCACTCCTGATATTTCATTATATCCTCTACAAGCCTGCATCCTTCTTTAGAAAATTTATCCCCACAGGTTCCTCTCTGGATCACTCTGCTGCCTGCTCAGAACCATCAAACATATGTCGTCCCTGCAGACAGCTGAAGGATATTAGAGACACTGGTGATGGATCACGACCTCAGTGGCATCTGATGGGAGACTGCACAAAAGCCTGGGTCCAGGGTCCACTTTGGCCAATCCACTGGCTGATAAGAAATGGGATCAACTTCACAAACAGCAACTGATGCACAGCTCAGGTGAGTGCCTGGATGCCTCGCCTTCATGCATTTATTGGTCTGCAAGTGAGTATATTTCTTTTCTTACCAAAATAAAAAGGAAAAAATAGGAGATGTGCATTGAATAATTTTTTCTCTTCTCTCCATCTGTGCCATAATTTATTCACAAGGTCAAAGCAAAATTGAGCATGTATTCTGGGACATATTAAGTGAAATCAGCAAGCTAAGTTTGTTCTTTGTGCTGTCATCCTCCTCTTCCCTTCTCACTGCCCACCCCCTGCTTTGCTTATACCCACAGGTATCATTTGCTTAAAGAATAAAAGAAAAGTATTATCCCTTAACATGAAGGAGGGAAAATGCTTTCTGTTGTTAATGTCCTTATCTTGCCCTGGGCTGACAGCAAGGTTCATGGGAACAGTCAATAACTGGCCATCAGAAGTGCCAGAGCAGTCATCTGCCACCACAGCATGTTGTTGGTTTGTTACTGCATCTTGATACACCCCATGGAAACCACTTCGGGATCACTACCTTTCCAGAAGGCCCTGCTGACCAGCACTGAGGTCGTCTGGCTCAGGGTAACCCATTAAGAAGCTGGAGCTTCACCAGCACAGCAATATCATCCCTCTTACCTCCATATCTCAGATACATGTGCCTTAGACTAGCTCGGTATTCTCAAAGTGGAATATACAGGCCAGGAGCATCAGCACCACCTGGAGAGTTGTTAGGAACGCGAAATAGCAGATCCCAGTTCAAATTTATGGAGTCAGCAGCTCTGGACGTGAGTCCAGAAGTCTGTGTTTTAACAAGTTCTGCAAGGGGTTCTGATGCTGGCATAAGTATGAGAGTCCTTGATCCCATCAAGGTGCCCCATTTTATCTTTCTTTCTGACCATCAATATGCCTGCCACTTTCCTTGATCGTATGTTTGCACAACTAAATTTATGTGAGTCTAACAGATTATGTGTTAATCAAATAAAACCCTGAGAGAGTGAATTTAAGAAAAAAAATGTCACTGTGGGTATAAACAAAGCAGGGGATGATACCCTCCAGTTCTTGGCCTTCAGAGGAGATAGTTTGAGGTGTCCCAAATCCAGATTCCCGAAGGTTCTCCCAGAACTGAAGCCCATTGCCCACAAAAGCTGACAATTGATAATGATAGGCCAGGGAGATAGCTCAGTAGAATAAGTGCATGCCTGGCAAGCACAAGGTCCTGGATTCAATCCCTGGTACCACAAAAGAAAGAAAGAAAAGAAGATAATGATAGCTTTGTTCATTCTCACCACTCCATAATGCCTATAATCCCAGCACTTGGGAGGCTGTAATAGGAGAATCACTACAAGTCCCCAAGTCCCATCTATTAGTGAGATTCTGAACACCCTGTATACCCTTCCCTAAAAGTACAGAAATAAATAAATAAATAATAAATAAAAAATAAAACACAAAATTAGAGTATAAAAGAGCAAAAAGCATTACTAGAGGTGCAATATCTAAATAATGGGAAGTCTAAAATGGACAGAAGAAATGGAAAAAATATGCTTTTATGAAATGATTCACGGAATCTTAGTGGAACTCAAAGGAACCAACTGAGTGTTCAACACCATGGATGAAAATAGGCCCTTGGTACTATATACAATGGTGAAAATTTCAGAAAAAGGGGAACACCTGTCTTTGTCTTCATTCCTTATAAACCCCACCAATGACTTTTTAGATGAACACCCAAGTAAACTCCTAGAACTTACTTCTTAGTTTCTGAGTTTGCTTTCTGGGATGCCCAAATGAACACATCTGCTAACCAATCAAGTATCAGGTTTGAATAAAGACATGTCAGGATAGACAAAGTCTCAAATTTGATCTTTTGTGCATCTTTTTTAGGAAGATACTGGAGGACATATTTTATGCAAATGGGACCATAAATCCATAAACAAGCAGACACAAATATGCAAAGCAGTGTGCAGTGCAGGAGAGAGGTGCAGGAGAGCTCAAGACTCCACCTGAGAGCACAGGGTCACTGCTATCACCAAGATCAGAGCTGAGCACTCTAGGAGAGAGGTTCCTTCCTTAGGCTGAGCCTGAAAGATGAATTTGAAAGAGTGGCAGTGAATGCAACTGGGAGGATGTTCAGACAAATGTTTATGAGTTTCATTTTAAATAACTGATAAGAATATAGTATACTATGCATGTTTTAAGAACAAAAACAGGTAATTATCAGCTTCAGGGAAAAATCATTTAGTTATGTCAGTATTATAAACAATGAGTAACAATGCAATCAAACTCCAGTAGAACTCTATGGTAAGGGAGACATAGAAAGGGTGCTCTTGGGCAGGATCTGAAGTGTTATCTCCTCTACTTTGAAGAGTATAAAGTCAATAAAAAGAGTCCTGAACTGAAAAATCAATCAGCAGTTTGAACGTGCTATTCATAGATGGGATAGTGAAAATGAAAGCATTCAACCCATTGGGGTAAACACTCCTGCCTATAGATGAACAGAAATGGTAGGGAGAGAAGGAGGGATGGAACAGAAGGCTTTCTACTGAAAGTCTTAAAAACAGTTGATGCTATGCCATGGGAGCATTTGTCTCCATGAAGCAAACAAACAATACAATATGAGGCAGATCCTCAGCAAAAAGCCAGCTTCCAGAGAACCAGATTCCAAAGTCTAAATTGTATGCTGCTCTGCCATATTCTTTCCATGTGAGGAACATTGAAAGTGACTGTAAATCTCATGTTAGGTTTCCTGGTTGGCTTCTCCAGGTAGACTGGAATTTCCTCAACCCAAGGGACCCAAGACCATGGCAACTCATGTCTGTGTGACCAGCTCCTACCAGCAGAGAACCTGGCACAAAGCTGTGCTCATTAGGGCTTACCAGATGTGTGGAAGGAGGGAGGATTTGCAGATAAAGAGCACATGGGCAGTGGGACCCAAAGGAGAAAGCTCAGATGTGCCTGAGGTCATCCATGGAGGCTTTGCTCAAGAAGCAATGTAGAAAGAGTGTCTGGGGAAGGATGGGTGAATGGGTGGGGGGGCCTATATCCAGGCCAGTGGAGCAGTTATGTAAAAGTATGGGGTGTGAGTAGACATGGTACATGATACACACATACACACGCGCGCGTACACACGCATTTGTGCATGCACACCTTTATTTTTATTTATTTATTTATTTATTTATTTATTTATTTATTTTTGTGGAACTGGGGATTGAACGCAGGCCCTTGCGCTTGCCAGGGAAGCACTTATTCCACTGAGCCATCTCCCCGGCCCCATGCACACCTTTAGAAAGAGGTAAAACATAGTATAAAATGAAGCTGTCTCAGTGGGCTGAAGTCAAATCAGGGCTGCCAAAAGCTGCCTCCTCATGAGAATCACAGCGAGCATTTCTAAGACAAGCATTCCTAGGCTTTACCCTGAGGCAGTAGAAAGCACAGGTCTGAGATGGAACCCAAGAACTGTACTCGTCAGTAGATGCTGTAAGTGTCAGGGAATGAACCTGACTTGGTTCTAGCCAGGGACAGTGTGTGGAGACAGCAGAGCTGGGCTTCAGAATCAAAACTCAAGCCAACTTTTTATGATATCCAAAACACTCTTGTTTCAGTGAGAAAAAATTAACACTACCTTTGTTTTGATTTCAGACACAATAACAAAAGGGCTATTTTGTGAGCCCTTCATTACTCCCAAATCAGTGAAGTTATTGCTGAAATGAGGTGATTTAAATAAGGAAAGTTAAGACCAATTTCCTGCTTTCGATACTGGCTGACCTACTTTCATTACTAGAATTTAATAGTTTCTCTAATTTTCTTTTCTCTGTACAATAGCAACAGTGAAATAAGTCCTAAGGTAAGCTTATTTTATATCTAATATGTGACTTTGGGGCTGTAGAAAATATCCAATTTTCCTGAAGGAAAATGCTTTAAAAAACCCAAGGCAGTGTCATCCCTGCAATATGGGTAGTTTTATTTCTTCTCTAATGTTTATTTATTTCAGTTTTATCTTTGAAATCAACTAATATTCTCCAAGTTCCTGCTCTGTGCAAAGTTTGGATTTGGGAAGCAACAACTGACTTGCTACAGGAAATAGAAGAAAGCACAAGCCACGAGGCCTATTTCAATGCTTACAAGCTGGCTCAAAAGATAAGACTACAAAGTGCAAAAAAAGTGTTACTGTTTCAGAGAATCCTACCTAAGGCCAACTGAGTGGTACAGAAAACATACAGCCATAGGATTTTGGGTGAGGAGGAGCGGGCCAAACAAATAGCAATGAGACAGTTTCAAAATTGATTAGTAAGACAATTTCAATAAATAATACATTGCATATTGTTGGACTTAGCTGGCCAAGAAAAGCTTTCTGAGGAGTTGTGATCTATGCTGGCCACAGAGGCTGGGTGAGATTTCACAGGACAGAAAATAGAGAGATTTCAGGATCTGGAGGCAGGACGTATATGTATCCATAAAGGGAAAGATAAAAGACATGTTTAGAAGACAGTGCAGGTTGAAGGATAGCCTTTACTTGGGTATCAGTGGTGGTATGACAGGGCAGGATGTTTGGGGAATGAGTGTGAAGGGCTCTGTGTACCAAGGGTTCAAAACGGTGGGCAACAGTGAGCACTTTTGATTAGGTTAGAGAAGGGGAAAGTGAATATAGAATTTGGAAATGATAATATGAAGAAATGGTCAAAGGGCTAGGAAGACAATGAGACCAGTCAGGAGGCTATTGTGATGGGTGAGGCAGAAATTCTGAATTAGGCCAGGGAATCCACACACATCTGAGAGAAAATTATTGAATAATTGAATATAGGAGGGGATGGTGTAAGGGTTTGTATTCACTGGAACTGTTGAAGGACAGTGGAACAAAGAGCTTTAGGAATAATCAAGCCCACATCTTAGCTCCAGTGACCTGGGCCCATCTTTTAAGGATCCTCCCCTCAGAAGGACTTGGCCCCAGCATGCTTCCTCTTGTGGAGTTACATCTGAGTCAGGACAGAAGGCTGATAGATTGGCTCAGGTCAGGTGTTCCTTCCTGGAGCCAGAGAAGAATTCAGTGTAGCTGGCTGGGTCTCCAGATCATTAGAGTCCTTGTCCAGAGGAAGAGCCGGAGGCAGAGGACAGGTTGGGAGGAGGAGGAGGAGGAGGAAAAGGAGAAGGAAGAGGAATAGGAGGGAGACAAGGAGAAAGAGGTAGTCTGGGAAACCTGAGTGCAGACCCCAGATCTGTACTTATCCTTGGAGTAGCCATGAGTATGGAGATTCCTCCCTGCTAGATGGGAATGCTAGCTGGATGGAAGGCTTGTGTGAGGATTCTGAGAATTCAGTGCAGGAACGCTGTCTGCTTTAATTCCCGGTATGAAGGAGGTACTATGAAAAGTAGATTTTGGTTGCAAGATAAAAATCTTTGTAAATGCCCATTGACCTAGATTTCCTATCCCATATTTCTGGACAATCAGAGCTTTTTATATTATTTATTCATTTATTTTTAATAATTTTATTGAGAAACAAATAGCAATGAGACAGTTTCAAAATTAATTAGTAAGACAATTTCAATAATTAATACATTGCATATTGTCGTCTTCATAGTGGTTAATGATAGCACAAGATGCAGATGTGATATCCTGTCCTCAAACACTATTAGTACAAATCTTTCTATTCATTGAATTAAGAGAAAGTAGCTATATATCTATCCTAACTATTTTGAATATACAGATACAAAATGGTCCTTCATTTGTGTCCCTTTTATTGCTTAGTTTTGTCAGAGATGAGTACTCCATTGCCATTTAAATGTTGTAAGTATGTCAATTCAGCAAAATATTCCAATATAGTCCAGTAGCCCATAATAGTAGCGGGTTATCTGTAGGACTGGCAATGTCAGAAATTGTTGACTTGAGCCTTTTATAGCTCAGCATATTAATATGGCTTTACTTTTTATACCTCGTTTTTATACTTTGCTGCTGGATGGTTAAAACCAAGATAAAGCAAGACCTGTATAAGAAATGCAACTTTTGTATCTGGCAAGGTCAGTCAAATCCCCTCAGGATTTAGCTTGAAACCCTGTACCACAGATCCTTTGTCAGTGTCAGCCATGTGGATGAGTCACGGCCATTGCTTGACCAATTTGCTGTCTGTGAAAGTCTGAGAGAATGTTTTCTCTCCATGTGACTGTCCTTAGGCATACTCTACATCACTGACCACTTTCCTCTGTGACCCCATTGTCTCTTTGATCAGAAATTTGGGACACAATTGAGTTACATGATATTACAGTACAGGTTTTCCTATGTCCTGAGTCCTATCTGATCTTGAAAGACTAGGGCCAAAATTTTGGCTGTCCTTGCAGCCTTTCTTTTTCTCTAATTTTTAGTCTGGAAACTTAAGTTAACTCTCCAGAAGAGAAGCTTATTGTTATTATCCTACAACATAGGCAGTTGAGCTTAAGTTCACTATCTGAATATCAAACATCTTAGATATAACATGGAACAGATATTTTCCATCAAGTATTGATAAGTTAAACTTTAAGTCCCTACAGAATATGAAGAAAAAAATTAAAATAATTTTAAAAACTAGGAATAAACAATTACATATTTTTACACAGAAATTTAGAAATCTAACCATATACAGCATTGTACCAGAACAGTCCTATGATTTTTTTCTTGTCTCTTGTTTTCATTTGTTACCCCTTTTTCTGTAAACAAGCATTTACTTGAGAGAGAGTATGGCAGTAATTGGTATGACATGACAAGCAGTATGTATTTAGAACACCAGAATGGCAGGCATTCCAATCATGACCCTACTATTACGCATTGCTGTCTTCAGTGCAGTTGCTTAGTTCACAGGTATCAGCATATATAATCAGAGTTAGAATCCTATCAATTAACTGCTAGTTTCAAAAACCTGCTAGAGCTTTTTAGTTTAAACTTGTCTTAATTCTCATAATTTCCAAACAAAATGCACTCAAGACAGTACAAAAAACATTTTAAGACATTTTTCCATGAGAATTCTAACTAGATAAATTATCTTCCCACATTTAGGATCTGAGGGCTGACCAACTCCCAGTGGACCAGCTCCCAAGTGGAGCTCTGCCCTATTCCTGCTGATGACTTCCAGGACTTCAGGCCCATTTATTCCCTGCTCTTGGTTTTACTTTCTTCCTCTGTATGGCCCCAGCTAATGATTCACATCTTTTCAGAAAGCAAAATTCTTTAACATCTATTAAGACATTTCATTCTGGAATAATAACCTTCAATCATAGTAGCAACTTGATTTAAGTCCTGGCAGATCACCATCCATCAGTGAGAACAGCGGTGTTTTACTGTTTGGATGGCCCACGAACATATGGCTTAGCACTATTCCTCTTCATAAGTATATGCATATCACAGCTTCATTTCAATCTCTTAGAAAATCCACCAAGGCAAAATGAAGCCAAGCAACCCACAACCCTGGAGAAATGAGTCTGAACTAATGAGCTTCTCATGTAGACCTACATCAGGGAATGAGGCAATGCTGCAGCATCATGACAGAAAGCCTCTTTACCAGCTACTCCCCTCCCCAAGTCAGATTCATTCATAATAGCATTTGTTTCTCCATGCAGGAAATCACATAGCACCTAATATCTTGTTCTCTGTTAAACTTTAGCTTATCGGATAGCTTTGTAATACTCCTAAATTGTGCTGGTGGTGAATGTTGGTTTAAACTTTGTCATTGAAGATAATTAATCTATAATTAATGTAGCTCATGAAATGTTTCAGTAGGCAAATCTTTCCTCCTTCATGATCTTTGATGTCTATATGCTTAATTTCATTCTTATGCATTAAAAGATTCTCAGTTTTTCCTATCATTGTTATTTGAAGACATTTCTTACTGTCCTTTTTAGGGTCATTGATGGGGAGCACTGTAAAGAATCCCATGAATAATCTATTCCTTTATTATTACAAGAAAATTGAATTCCTGAGAGGTTAAGTGAATTGCTCCAGGTCACAGGGCTGAGAATTCAGGTTCTTGACTCCTGACCTGGATCCTTCACACCTCAGTGGTCTGTTCAGAAAGAAGGCTGCAGGACTGATATTACCTCCAGTGTCATTCCATGTAAAATTCTGATAAAGATCCAGAAATGTGGAAAAACTGGGGCAGAGGACTATGTGGGAGGGAAGATGATTTTATAACATTAGACTGGCTTATGAATTACAATAGAAAAGCCAGTGATGCTCTTAGTAAAGTTCATTTGGTAACAGACTCTCAACCTAAATGACAGTATGGATGAAAATCGCTTCAGTCCCAGCAGCCTGAAC
Source organism: Octodon degus (assembly GCF_000260255.1). Classification (NCBI taxonomy): domain Eukaryota; kingdom Metazoa; phylum Chordata; class Mammalia; order Rodentia; family Octodontidae; genus Octodon; species Octodon degus. Next base: position 23,692,548 of record NW_004524586.1, on the reverse strand, counting down.
TTTCAGCACTGTATTCTCCACCTGCTCTGCATTTCAGTAATACACTTGCAGACCTGTGTGGTGAGGCCTGCTGGAGCTACTGTGCTGGGCTTGACCACCAAGATGGAAAGGTCACACCAAGGGGAGAAAAGATACCTACAGCCTTCATTTGAATCCTACCAAGAAGGAATAAGGCAAAGACAGTGCTGCAATGTCCCAGTCTTCTTTAATGGCCCTAGTTCAGTGGGAACTCATTTAGAGAAACGAGGAACAAAGGAAGAAAGCAAAGACAAGTCCTCTTTTATGTGCCCCAGAATCATAGTGGCACCAGTTCCTTCACCACAGGGACAAACATCACCCCAGCAAGGCCCCATTCCTACTCCCTTCGCCAGCCACTGAACTCCCCAAGAAGAGTACTGTGATCCTATGGCCTGAAGCCCCACTGGGCAAATCTGGTTACTAGGCATTCTTCTTCTCTGCTTGCTTCTTGTAAGCTCTACTTGTTTTGTTAAATGGCACAGGAAATGAACTGTTAAATATCAAAGGTTCATCCCCAGCCCAGGATGCCTTGCTGGTCCCGCCCCAGGGCAGGATGAGCTGGTGACTGAGTCAGGGCATGGTGGTGCACACCTGTAATCCCAGAGTTGGGGAGGCTGAAAACAGGAGCATCACTACTAGTCCTAGTTGTGTAGTGAGACCCTGTACCAAACACATAAATGAAAAATAAATAAATAAATATCAAAGTTTTATGTCTTCTAATACATACCTCTGACAAAGACCAGACAGGTTCATTTCTACCCCAAAGATGCCTTTGGACACCTCCCAACTCATGAGAAAGAATTTGTTTCTACTTACAATGAAGAAGTAAATGCTCATGTAGACAGTTTGGGGAACTGTGGTAGGGCTAAGCAACCACAATCCAAACTCTGTGCTTTGAGGGCCTTCACATGTACAAGATGAATTTGTACTTACTCATTTCAAACTCTATATTCAGCCAGGTGCTTCTGTGATACATGTTTACATACAAAATAAAGCATGTATCAGTCTGTTGAATACTTCAAGTCCTAGAGGGCATGACCCATTTTTGGTGAAAAGTGGTGCTTGACGGGATGTTGGCAGCACCAACAATAAACACCGCATTTCCCAAGGAGATGTTAGATACACCATCCTGGCCAAGGACCAGTGAGGAGATTCAACACATTACTGGCTTCAAAGGATTAGGCTGTTTGGCTTCAGAAGATTTTTTGTGAGGCCTTTTCTTTGGAAAGAGTTGTACTATGCTTTAATATTTAAAAGTTTGTGCAAATAGTGTGTAAAATCAAGAATAATGGAGGATTTATCATCTATGTGTAGAAAACTATGCAATGGACCCATGGAGTGTGAGAGCAGAAGGACATGGTGAAGTGATGCTGTTCCCTTCATGGCCTGCCTGGGAGGCCCAGAAACACAGGGACAAGCACCAGCAAGATGGACCTGTACAGGCACACCTGTCGTGACTCACCTCCTTCAACTGAACCCTTTCTCCTCACAGCACATTCAGCTGGACTAACCCATGAATGAGTGCAGCACCTCCTAAGTCTCCTAGCCAGCCAAGGTGACAGTCATGACTAAAAGTCACAACCACTGTCCCCACTCCAGCTGCCATCCATCACACTTCTGCCTTCTTGTGTTGGCATGACTGCGCAATGTTAGGGGATTCTGGGCTGGGTGATATTTGACTCTGATCATGGAGTATATTTGTGATGTGTATTCACACATTTGTTCATATTCTCATTGATGTTCAGTCTACAGCTAGATCTTTTCATCTAATGCTCATTTGAAAACATCTGGCTGAGATGACTAAATACTGTTTCCTTGTTTGCAATCTGTTCCTGAAAACCTGTCATGGGTCTACTGTTTTGTTTTCTTTAAAATCTTAATTTACTAAAAAAAAATCTTAATGTACTATATCCAGCATTTATGGAATATTAGAACTTCATTCTTTCTGCACTGTATGGAATTTCTCTGGGCAACCTCCGGATTCTGCAAGCAAGGAAGCTCCTACCAACTTCCTCTCTGCTCTGTTTCACTGTATGGTGTCTACTCTGGGTCCTCCAAATTTTACTCTCCCAGGTATTGTCATTTAGGAAGCAGGGGAAGGCAAAGGAAGCCCAAACTTAATTTCCCATCATTCCCATTTTTGTTTCTAAATTTATGGTTACTAAAATGACTTTTGTATACTTGATCATAATCCTGTCCACCCTCATTCTCTGCTTTGGGGTATGTTTTGAGGTGGAGAGAGAGAGTGGGTTGGTTTTTTTTTTTTTTTTTTTTTTTTTTTTATTGCTTTTTTTTGGCAGTTCCAGGGATTGAACTCAGGCCCTTGCTATTGCCTGGCTTTTATCTTTTCAACATGAATATTATCCTAGGTTTTTTATCTCTAGTTTCTAGTCTGAGATAAAAATTTAACTTTGCTTTTATTACTTTTAAAAATATTTAAACTACATCAGAGTTATATAATGCCCCTTGACTTAAATATAAAAAGAAAAATTAATTGTGCTTTCACTCACTCTGTTCAGGTTTGATAACATAACAAGATATGAGGACTTTTACTTAAAAATGGATTTGAATTCTTCAGATTCATTTTCTAAGAAATATCATTTTCATAATTATATGAGTCTCTTTATTGCATTTTCCTGAGTTCCTCATCTTTGCTCCTACCGAGTTCTCTGAAATAAATTCCTCTTTCAACCTGGGTGCTTAGTAATCCATTTCTAGGTCCTCAAAACTGGCTCAATGTCAGCCTGGCTGCTTTCCTCACCCATCCTATAATGTGTGTCTGTTGTATCCTCAGGAAGCATGTGTTGTCCTGCTTTTTAAAGAGATCTTAAATACTGAAGTCACAATAAATAGGACACTTAAAATTATGACTTATGTGAAGTTATAGAGTAGTAAAACTCACAGAGACAGGAAGTAGGCTGGAACTGCCAGGGGGAAGGGGAATTGTTTGATGAGTATGATTTGAATGTAGATAGAAGAAGAGCTCTGAGGATGGGTGGTGTAGATCTGCGCAATTGTGGGGATGTGCTGGACAAAACTGAGCATTTAAAGAAGATGAAGATGGTAAATTTTAGATGTACTATACCAAAGTATCTACTATGATAGGTATTCAACAATGGTAGTTATAGTGCACATTGTTGTCTTCAGTGTAATTGCTTGATTTTTAATTGTATATTGTTTCTAATATCTTATATATTATTTTTATTCTTTTTAAAATAAAAATGTCTTTAATAATGTGTACAAGACTTGACCTTTTTGCTTACAAGAAGGAGCAGGACCCAAGCACTGTCTTGTAAGCCTCGGAGATGGGACGTAGACTGCTTCACCTCTGGGGTCTTTCCTTGTTCTTGCTTTGAATTTCTGCAGTTCTGTGAGAAAACGCAAGTGGGAAGATAAAGCCACCATAGTGAAAGGCTGAGTCTTCGCTGGACTGTTCAGTTTCTGTTGTCTCTACTTCTTAATTCTGACTCAAAGTGAAAACCTAGTCTCTTGTTTGTTCAAATATTGAAACAAATTCTCTACTTTGGAGAAGAAGAAGAATGATGTGAAAGAGGAAGAGCAGAAAGGGGAGAAGAAGGATGAGGAAAGAAGGAGAAAGACGAAAAGAGAAAGAGGAGGAAAAGAGAGGAAAGGAGGAAAACAAAATCTACTGAATATCTTTTAGAGATGTTTGCAAGAAAAATAAAGACATTAGGAATTCCTATAACTCATTCCAAGCTACCTTGGGAAGAGGCAAAAGACCTCATTACTTAGAAAATTAAGACACATCTCTAAAGCATCCGTTGCTTGCCTCTTTTCTGTACCAAACAGTTTAGACTTGACAATATGTTACTCCCTGCATTCTCTGCTCTACTCAGTACATTATCTCTTGACACCCAGAAAGCCTAAGAGACACTGAGTATATATAGATTTAGGACTATATTTACATTGCATACATTACGTTAAAGTTATAATCTCTCATGTTCAAAAATATTCTACTGTATTTTTGTATTTAAAGTTATAAATCTAAATTATTTTTACATGACAATTGCTGGCAAAGCTTGTGAAATGGCTTGAGGAAATGTGACATCCAGGTGTGAGGCAAATTCCCCTAGACAATGGATCAGGTCAGCTCAGTTTGCCTTAATATCTACTCCAGTCTCACTCAGTGGCCAGAGATAAGCAAGAGATATGGCACAGACATAACTGCAGAGATGACCTTTGTGTGCACTTGAAGGAAGGGAAGGAAAATACCTAGTGTGTACCCCAAGCTGTCTGCTATGTGCAGAGAAAGCCACATGGACCCTAGATCCACACAAGATTAGGGAAACAGAGTCTCTATTCACCTAGAGATGACTTTGCTTGTGAGAATCACCTCTTCCTACATGCAACAACTTTGTTCCTGAATTCTGCACTAGTTCTTCATTTGCAATATTTTAAGGCTTTGAGGTTGTTTCCACTTTGCCAGTAAGACTAGTTCATGTACCAAATGGCATCCAAGTCTGTAATGGTATTTTGTATGGCATCATCCTGAGTGTTGGAAATGTTTAAGTGACAAGCCTAGTGCCTAGCACCTGTAAGCGTCAACTTTTTCAGTTCTTACACAACTCTAAAAGAAAACACATCATTATTTCAGTGTCATAGGCAAGATTACTTGCTCCCTTAGTTACTCTTCTGACTGCGGAGAAAAAGCATCAGACACCCACAAGTTAAAGGAACAAAGGTCTATCTCAGCTTAGTTTGTGGAGGTTTCAGTTCATAGCCAGCAGGTTGGCTTGTTAGAGGGCATTGTAGAGGAGAAAACATTCATGGTGTAGTAGGAAAAAGGCAGTGAGCAGCAAGAACAGCACCTAACCTGTCTTTCCCTTTTATTTTACCCAGGTTGCCAGTCTGTTGAGTAGTCCCACCCAAAACTATGTTAATTCCAGTCAGTTGACTAATAAGTACCACTTTATTTTTAATCTCTACAGCTTTTTACCCTTAGTCAAAATGAAAATCCCAGTATCTCATGCCCTACATTGAGCCAGCTCTAAGAAGCCTCACCTAGAGACATATGAGACTTTGCAAGGACATCTAGATGCAAGCTATACTCTTGCCCAAGGTTTTATAACCAGTAACAGGTGGATCAAACTTCCACTCCAAATCCATCTTGCTTCAAAGCATAGGATTTAAAACATCATATTATAGCAGCTCTTATAGAATCTTGATGCCTCCTTTATTGATTCTTCACCTCCTAGTAAGCCAAATGTCCTTATCCATTTGGCAGTGAAAATCACATTGCAGTTAATAGGTCATGTATGACACTTTGAACTGGCTTCTCTAGTTCTTGCTTCTTTAGCATAAGCCCTGTTGTCTCTGGACCATCACTGCACTCCTAGAAAGCTTTGTAAGTCACTCGATAGTCCTTTCTTAAGGTCCAAAGGAAACAGAAATAAAAGAAGCCAAAACTGCTGTCTGACACTCAAGAATAAACTTTATGAAACATAAATTCAAAGTGAATGTCATCACAAGCAATTTCTGGAGCAGTCTCTGGACATGGAGCCAAATTGGAATATGATAGTGTCCTCATTATGCCATAATTTCTTTTAAACATATTAAATGTCAAAGTTTTTATTTCTACCTTGAATTGGGTTGTAAAGGTCTCCATTTAATTATTTACCATCATCTTTACAGATACAGCTTTAAAAGTTTTAGTGTCATTTTAGAGACTCAGCTTAATATTTGATATGACTTGTTCTTTTCCCAAGGATAGGCTTCAGTTATTTGGAAATTGTAAATGTATATCCCTTTACTTTGTATTATAAAGAATATTCATGGGTAAGCTATCAATATCCAAACAGGATACTTTAGATTTTTTTCCTGAAGAAAAGCTATGCAAGTATCAGATGTGCAATTAAGATTTGGTCAGCTATTAATAAAGATGTTTTTCTTTATCTCTTTTCATGAAGATTTTAGGTGGAATCCAAGATTCACAAAAGATGAAACTCCTCTTAATTTGTTTCTTTTTAAAAAATTTTTATTTTTACCAGTACATGGTTTCAGTACATAATGGTTACATTAATCATGGGAACTTGGTACATGTACATAGCATTGCTCAATTCTTTTTGCATCCTATTGCCCTCTACTCTTTCTGCCCTCTCTCCATGTCTTGGTCCCCTAAGGGCTGATGTTCAGCTCTTATTAAGTCCTAAAATGTTATTGTCAATGATTTATGATACTTCTAACTAATGTCCTTTTTTTTTCCTTCCCCCAAACCTGGGAGAGTGAGTGACTATTTTCCTCTAACACATTTAGAATGGATAATTGCTTCAATACCAGGTATTTTTTTGTGAGCTCAGATAATAAACAAGGTCTTGAATTCTTTGCTTCTCTTGAGTTTCATGAGCATAAAAGAATTTCTATGAAGAATTTTATTTCTTTTGCTGCAACTTTAATAACTTCATTAAGGCTCTTGCCTTTCCCCTGATCCTCAGCAGCATATATTTGGGTGTGGAAGCAATTATCTCTGGCCACAGCAAGGTAGAAGATTTTTAAAACATCTAACTTTTCGCGAAACAAAATCAAGTTTCTTTTGGGAAAATGATGAGCATTTATTGACTTGCTCAGGGGTCTGCAGACTTTTTCCTAAAAGAGACAGATAGTGACTATTTTGGCTTTGGAGTCCTTACAAAGAATCTCTGCTGTCAGTCTCAATTCCACCATCATAATGGGGAAGTACCTGTAAACAATATTGAAGGTGAATCCCTGCAGTATTGACGACATCTATACACCAATACAATGTTATTTATACATATTTATGTTTGAGTTTCATATCCTGAAATAGTTTCACTATTTTGCAACTTCCCCAGCCATTTAACAAGGTAGCTACCACCTATTGCTGAGAATCCCTAGAAACAAACCATAGGCCAAGAGTCATGCTTGGTTGATTCAGTTGATTCATATTAATTATTGAGTCAATAAATATTTTTGAGCATCCTTTATCTGTGCTGAACAGAATAGACATAGCATCTACCCTTATATGGTCTGTGGGAGAGAAAAATATCTGGGAAAATTGTAAACAGGAAATATTCAAGTTTGAGAGCAAGAGTAGCTTATATTTAATTATTTCCCAAGCAATGCTCTTGAGAAGTTTGACTATGAACAGTTCTCTGCAGTTATTGCTGTCACTTACAACTAAGGAATAGTTTACTCAGCGTTGCTGATAGTCTCATCCTGAAGAAATGCAAAGTAGCTCTCAGTCTGTACAATACAAAGGCTTCATATCTCTCAAAGGATTTCTATCAAAGAGGATAAGCTAATTGAGAACAAGGCTTTCATTGTGCTTGATCTGTATTCCTCTGATAATCACAGGTCAACTCACTGGTAAGCAAACCATGAATAATAGCAGCAAGGTTTTCTTGGAACTGTGCTGTCTGCTATGGCATCCATAGGTCATTGTGTCTGCCTAAATTTGGATTTTTTTTTTTTTTTTTTTTTTTTTTTTTTGGCGGAACTGGGGATTGAAGTCAGGCTCTTGTGCTTGCCAGGGAAGTGCTTATTCCACTGAGCCATCTCCTCAGTCCTAAATTTGGATTTAAATTAATTAAAAACAATTTAAAATTCATTTTCTAAGTTGTGTGTGGCATACTGAAGTGTCCAATGTGTGGTAAAAACATTTCTTCAACATAAAAATTCTTTTGGAGAGATGCAGTATATAGGAATATTTTTCTTCCCTATGCTGCTGCCTTCAAGTAAATTCATCATGAACTGGGAATGCTGTAATTTCACTGTCTCTAAGCATATGGTAAAAGAGGTATTTAAGAATATAAGGAAGAAGGTGGTTGTACTAAAGCATAGCAGCTATATGTGAGATAGTCATTGAATCTCTGAATCTCTACATGAAAAGTAGATTCAAGAAACCCAGCAATTCATGGTCAGTCTGTACAAAAACACTAGGTGATATGGTATCCCCCCCAAAAAAAGTCATCAAACAAGAGGCTGGGGGGTAAACCTATCCCAGCTCTAATCCCTTCTGTCCGAATAGAAAGGTGTGGGAATATCGGGGTATTTGAAGATCTGTTCTCTTTGGAGAACAGAGAGATCTCCAAACACCCAACAGATATTTACTGAAGACAAATGTGGCTAACATGGGAGCCATGCTTAAAGCTGGGAGTGGAAATGTGGAAGAGCCCAGTAGCAAGTTCTGGAAAAAAAAAATGAAGCAGTCTACGTCAGCCGGAGACTGATGGGTGGGGATTCTGCCCAGCAGAGAAACTCAGACTGAGAATCAGCCAGGAATGGAGCAGCAGCAGGACATTAGGACCCGGATATGGACAATAGAGAGCAGAGTAAGATAAAATGGAGTGAAAATAGGGCAGGAAACAACAGAAGCAATAGAAAATGTGGAAAGTGAGCCATCATATTTTTGCAAAATTTAAAAAGGACAACAAAAACCAGAAGAGAAAACCCTGAAGAGCTAGAAAACTTTTTCTGAGCTTTGCCTCCTACTAAAGCTGCAAGACAAAATTAAGTTTCTAAAAAAAAGTGAGCAACAATCCCAGGTAAAGACTGTTTAGAGTCATTTAAAGAAAAAAAATGAGGCTGGAAGTGATGGCAAAATAAGACAACAAGTGATCTCCTCTTTCTGAGGATTTCATCAAGATTTTCAAAGTGGAAGGAGATACAAATGTACTCTGTAAGGGGCCCCTTGAGTCATGTGTTTAAATTGGAATTATCAACTCATGAGATAATGTGAGTACACCTAAACAGGAACATAGGAAAAATAAGCTATTCATAATTAAAAGTGTAGAAACAATGACCTATACCCCAAGACCTTGAAATAAGATTTGCTATTAGAAAAAATCATGGCTGACTTTAAGTGTAGGGCATAAAAAATGACAAAGCTGAAGCACATTACCACATCAGACACAATGAAAGTTTTCAAAGACCACTAGGGTCATGTCCAAGAAACTTAGCTGCTAATTTATGTTTTTATTATTTATTGTTTTTAAATTTTTTTGGTACCAGGGATTGAACTCAGGACCTTGTGCTTGCCAGGCAGAAACTTATGACACTGAACTATATTACAGGCTCAAGAGCTGGGGATTTCCTTTTTTTTTCCTTGTATTATCTGCTATTTTAAATAAGTTCCCCCTTGCCAGATATAGCACAATTTTTGCAAAAATACCTCTGCATAAAACCACTCCAATTAAAAGAAAATATGAACTTTTAGAATTAGAACACCACCACTGTGGAATTATCTCCCAATTCATAGGCTGAGTATGGTGCATTAATAGCTGCCAACATCACAGAGTCAATTAGCCATTGTCTGCCTTCTGATAAAAGAACATAACATGGCTACAGTTTTGCCAATGGAATCAAATTTGAATTTTTGGATCCAGCCTATAATTTTTAAGAAATATCAAACAGAAAAGGCTCTCTGAGCTGTACAATAAGTATACAGCAACAAAATTCATTCTGTTGGAAATTATTAGTCAAAAGTCCTGGGTTTTTCAACAAACAAAGGGGAAAAAAAAGAAATATCTTGGCTACTAAAAATTATTTTAAAATGTACTGAGTGGCTTTTAATTGAGAAAGTAAAGTGTATATCCAGGAATAAACACTGGAATGAAAGACCTGAAAAAGAACCAAAAGTAATGACCACTGTAATGATCAGGAATGGGGGCTGTATTTGAAAGGGCATAGAGCAGCTGAAGGTGGTGGAGATGCTCAATTTCCTAACATAAGTGCTGTTGCCAAGATATACACCTTTCAGTCACTCATGGAGCTCAGAATTAGCTGCCAAGGCTGCAAGAAACTCATTTTCTCATAGGAACACTTGCTAGATAAGCCAATTTCCAGACACTACTCCATCTATGGAATCAGAAACTTGACAAGTGGAGCCCAACAATCTACTGCAGAAAGCCCTCCCCGTGACTGTGAAGCAAGGTTTTGTTTAAATACCACTGAGGCACACCAGACCCTTCTCTAATTTGTCATTACAAGAGACTTTAGAAGATATACTAGGAGGGGTCATACATTTACTTTGAATTCATTCATACGGAGAGACCCCTGGCCTACCTTCATAGGTAAGTGATACCAGAAGGAATGCAAATTTATGTTTGAGCTATTTTTCAAAGCATGACATTCTAGTGAGGGCTCTCTTCCCTGATAATGTAATATATATAGAAATGTTGACTATGGCTTTAGAGCAGGCATATTTTTAACTCTAAGCTGATTCCATTACTGAATCTTAATCAGTCTTAATGACCATATCACTGAAATTTATGTGTAGATTTAAAATGCAGAAATCATCCATTTTGAAAAACTAAACAATAATAGTAACAAGAAAAAATATGAGTCTGTGCTCATTTGAGTTCTGAGAGTACCTCTGTATCTGATCCACTTGAGAGGGAAACTCCGTGGAAGCACAGTCCTTACCCCAAGCTTTTCAGGCTAGGCCATGAAGGACATTTCTTCTTCTGTAAATTCTGAGCCTGGTTTTAAATAGACTTCATCTAGGAGAGTGTTAAGTGAAAAAGTCGAAAGACTGCTTTTGGAATTTGGTTGTTGACGGAATTGCTTCTGGAATACACGGCACTAAAACTAGGAAGCTTCATTTCTTTTGATTATTGCAAAAGCAGATATTTTTAAAGTGATGTCAGAGAAACAACATAATTGCTCCCTCTGGGTTGGCCTTAGTACTCTGTGGTGATTCACTAGTGAGGATTAGATATGCTCTGTTGACCATGGGCCAGAAGAGCACAGGATTTGTGCTGTTTTTTCCAGGTCTAAGAGAGCTTTGCCATTGTCCATCAAGACAGGAGCTCTTCTAAGTCATAGATTCTCCTGCCCTAACTGTGGCTCCCAAGCTCCACTTCTTGATAATGACTTCCTTATCAAATGAAAAGTTCCTATGTGTCCATTATAGAAAGGATCATAGATTAGGGTGTGGGAGTGTCTTGGTTATTTTTTACTCATTACTGGGACAAAATATCTGACACCCAAAATTAAGGAAGGAAAGGTTTATTTAGCTCACAGTTTGTGGAGGTTTTAGTCTACATTTGCCTGGCTCCCAGACAGGGTGGCAAATGGCAGAGGGCAGCAGTTCATGGCAGCAGAAAATAGCGAAGAGCAAAGGGAAGGGCATCAGCTGCAGCTTCTAGCCAGCCTCTTTCCTTCTTCTATTATAAACAAGCTACTCTAGGGTTGGGGGTGTAGGACTCACACAATGTCTATGCCCTCTTCTTGCGCAGGATGAGGGTGTTTATAAAGTAACAAATTTGGCTCCCTGCTGAGTTACTTAATTAAACTTTTAAACTTTTCAAGTTGACACAATGTACCAACCAGTACAATCCACTCCTTGTCAATTTAGCCACCAGACATTTTTTAAAATTAGTTTTTAGATATTTAAACATTTTTTAGTTTTTAGGTATTGTTAACATTTTACAACTTGAAATTATGTTATATTATTGTACTAGAAGCATAACATTTTTGCCCCTGGTCTCCCTTAACAGTTTTAGCTATGCTAAAAAGGTTAAAGTCTCTTTTTAGATCAGAAGCAAACTCTTAGCTGTAAGCCCCCATATAAATGAAAATTAAACATTTTTAGAATTTATTTATTTTATTCCATAGTTTTATTGAGAAACAAATCGCAATGAGACAGTTTCAAATCACATTGGTAGGACAGTTTCAATAATTAACACATTGCATACATTCTTCCTAGTGGTTAATTGCTGTACAAGATGTGGACATGATATCCTATTTACAAACACCATTAAAACAAATCCCTCTATTCATTAAGAGAATATAACTATATATCTATCCTAACCACTTTGAATGCACAGATACAAAATGGACATTCATCTGTACACCCTTTCTTTGTTAAGTTCTGTTATTTGAATATTATAGGTGTGTAAACTCAGCAAAATATTCTAAAAGAGTTCAGTAGCCCATAATAGTATTGGGTCTTCCACTTGATTGGCAATGTCAGAAATTGTTGACCTGAGTCTGCTACAGCTCAACATAGCAGCATGGCTTTACTTCTTATATTTCATTTTTATACTTTTCTGCTGGATGGTTAAGACCAAGGTAAAGCAGGACCTATGCAACAAGAGTTGTAGCTTTTGGGTCTGATAAGGTCTGTGAAATCCCCTCAGGATTTATCCTGAGATCCTGTACCTCAGATTGTAGAACCTTTGTCAGTGTCAGCCATGTGGATGAGTCACAGCCATTGCTTGGCCAATGTGCTCTCTCTGTGAAAGCCTGAGAGAATGTTTTCTCTCCATGTGACTCTCCTTAGGCACACTCTACATCATCGATCACTTTCCTCTTTGGCCCCATAATCTCCTTGATCAGAAAATTTGGGACACTACTGAGTTACATGATGTAACAGTACAAGTTTTCATATGTCCTGAGTCTTAATTGACCTTGGAAGGCTAGGGCCAAAATGTTGGCTTTCCCTGTGGCCCTCCTTTTTCTCTAATTTTGGTCTGCAAACTTAGGTTGTTAACCATCCAGAAGACAAGCTTATTGTTGTTACCATACAACTTAGGCTGTTAAGCTTAACCTCACTATCAGTCTGCTTATCAAACATCTTAGGCATATTATGGAACAGGTATTTTTCATCAAGTATTGATATGTTGAACTTTAAATCCCTGCAGAATATGATAAAAACATTTAAAAATTAGAATATATTTTAAAAATAGGCATAAAGAATTATATACTTCTTATGTTTACACATAAGTCCAAAAATCTAACCATATACAAACTTGAAGCAGGACAGTCCCACAATATTTCTTTTCCTGTCTTTTGCTTTCATTCACCACCCCCTTCTTTTTGAACAACCATCTACCCAAGAGACAGCATAGCAGCAACTGGCATGTCATGATGGAACAAGAAATTATTATTTTAAAAGGCACACACAGGAGGATACAAACCACTGGGATGAAAACAAGTTTAAAATCTAGAAGGGTAAACATTAAGTCCTGTACATCTATGTGGAACATCTGAAGTAACCTGTAATGAGTTGTGAACTCCAAAAGCCTTATGTGGCTCCACCCCTACTGCACTTCTGCTGTAGGGGTCGAGTGCCTGAATCACTAAGCACTCTGAACCTGATTTTGAGAAACAAATTTTTTATGGCTCCACCTTTTTGGAACTTGGAAATAGAGCTGCTGTCTCTATTTTGGAGCATGGGGCTGTGCGGCTTTTTCTTTAAAGCAAAGTTTCTTACTCGAGGGTTTTAGGCTAAGGATGAGAACCTGTCACCTCCTATGATGCCTCAGGACATGTTTTCTTTTTTTTTTTTAGCAATGGGGATCTCAGCTCTGTCTTGGTAGCCTTTTGGTGCTTTTTTTTTTTTTTTCCAGACACAACTTTTTAAATCATCTTGCTGGGCTCTTTACTCTTGATTTTTAACATAAATCAAACTAAAAGCCCCCTACAGTAACCATGCTGCTGCTTTAACATTTAACTGTCTTGCAATTTACTTTGTCAGGTTAACTAATCTACTGCACTTAATCTCAGTCTCAAGCAAAGTCTCTGGACATGAGCAAATTAAAGACAAACTTTTTGCCAAGCCATAACACAAATCATCTAGAGTCCAACAACCAATATAGTTCTTTTTCCAAGTAGAAACCTTCCCAGGCTGGTCTTTATAGGCAGGCTTTCTATCAGCATTTTGGTCTTTTGAGTTCTGACCAGAATCTCTCTTATAGAAGAGACAAAAACATTTTATCTCTTCACTGGAAGGGGACATCTCTAAACCTTTTTTAATATCTTCCCGTAAGTCATTTTTGTAAGCTCTTGAACAACATGATCAGGTAGTCACAGCAATGACCCCACTCCTGGCACCAAATTCTGTCTTGGTTATATTTTACTTGTGGCTGGGACAAAATATCTGATACCCCAAATTAAGGAAGGAAAGGTTTACTTAGCTCACATTTGTGGGGGTTTTAGTCTATACTCAGAGTGGCATATGACAGAGAGCAGCAGTTCATGGCAGCAAACATCAGCAAAGAGCAAAGAGAAGGGCAGAGCTGAGGCATCTAGCCAGCCTCTCTCTCCTCATTACATTAAAACAAACTACACCAGGGCTGTGGGTGTAGAACTCACACAATGGCCACACCCTCCTTTTGCACAGGGTGAGGATGTTTGTAAAGTAAGACTCTTAGCTCTCTGCTGAGTCACTTAATGCAACTTTTCAATTTCTCAAGTTGAAACAATATATCAACCAGTACAGAGTGTGTGGCTTTTTCCAGAACCATTCATATTTGTTTTTGATACCTAACACAGTGTTCCAAATGGGCTTCATTCTAAGACTGCACTCAGGTCTGAAGGTACAAAGATGAACAGAGATAGTCCTTAACTGCAGGAATCTTGTAGGCAAGTGCAGTCTGATCCTGGGAAAGGACATCATGTGCTTAGTCTTGGCACCTCTCAGCATTCAGAAAGAATATGATGAAATTTCTTTCAGAAGAAAAGAATGGAAGCTGATTCACACTTGACTTTGAACAAAGGTGTAAGAATAAAGGATGTTTTGCAAAGGGGATAGGTGGTAGAAGGATTTTCCAAATGGAAAGATCAACCTTGGAAATAGCTTGAAAGCAGAGGAAGGATCTAGTCCTCTGGTTCTGCTTTTTTTCATGTAAATTGCAAGGCAGAAGCAGTGAAGACAATAGGTGAGCAGGTCCAATAACTGCTAGGGCTGTTTTCATCTAATATGAAAAGACAGAATTTCAAGCAAGAGAAAAACACAAAATTAATAGTGCTTTTCAGTGTTACTATTATCATTTAGTTCTATCACATACTGTGCACCATACTAAGAAATTCAGTTAAATCTTACAATAACTGTGTAGCTGGGGAGTGGAGGCACAAGGCTAAAATCCTAGCACTGTGGGAGGCTGAGGCAGGAGGATTTAAAACTTCAACCCAACTTAGGAAACTAAGAGAGATTCTGTTTTAAAACAAAATAAAGGATCGAAGGATGTTGCTCAGTATGAAGACCCTAGGCTTATTTTCTTGTACTACAAGATAGATAAATATATTAATTCATTTTAGAAATTCTATGAAACAAATTTTACTCTCCTTATTCTATATATTAGGAAATAATTTCAGAAATAGTAAGCAGCTGAAGTCCATGTTGGCTCCAAAAGCTAAACGCAAAATTTTGCTGGCATTTTGAAATATATACATAGTATGAATCCAGAGAGCTTATGGAACTGTCCTACAAAATATAGGGGCAGAACTGAAGGTTCTTACATGTGGCACTTGTCAGTGCTGTTATGCTATATAGAAATTACATCAGTAGCACTTGTTTATGTATTCTTTCATTTATCCAGTTATCCAGCTTGCCACATGTCAGGTGTTAGGTCAGGTGCTGAATATTTGGTGTGAACAAAGAGAACATATCAGGAGACCCAAGGGAGACTTTTGCAGGTGAGGTCCTTAAGTTAAAAAAAAAAACATAAGAGATCAACAGCAATATCGGCCAGCATGGAGCAGAGCAGAGCACAAGTGTGCAACCTGTATCTTTATTGTATAGTTCTTATATAAATTGTTATCTCATATTTACATTCTTACATAATGTCATAACCAGCACATGTATACTTACCTGTACTAAGTCATGGTTACATAACTGTATTTCACTGTGAGCTTGCACTAGAGAGTGGGCTCATGGCCTCAGATGCCCATAGATGATCCTGAGCTTTAAAAGAGTCTGAGTGATTCCCCATGCATATTATGTGAAAATCCATCACGGATGAAGCCATCACACAAATAAGGTTCATATTAATAACCGTGACCGGTGCTCTGATGTCAAGTTTTTCTGGACCTTTTCATACCCATGTAAGGAGACTAGGTGCTCCATTCTAGTGCAAGAAGACCTAGAAAGACTTCCCTACAATAAGATGAGAAAAGTGAGTAGTGGCTAAGAGCTGGCTTGGTTAGGTGGAGAAAAAAGGATGCTGCCACGTGTATCAATGTGCTGTGATGAGAAGGATGACAGTAAAGGAGAAACACAGAGCTGACGCTGGTGTAGATGGAAGTCAGAAAAGGGAAGGAAGGAATGGGAATGAGGCACGAGCTGGAAGGCAAGTAGGTGGAGGCTTCTCAGTGGGAGCCTTGCAACTCTGAAAGACCTGGATCATGGGATGAAACCATCAATCACAACCTGGATACACATTGGTGTCACCTGGTAAGATTTAGAGTACAGAGTCCTGGATCTTGTGTCCTGTGATCTGCTTTTAATTGGTTTGTGGTATTGTCTGGGAACAGGATTTTAGAAGGCGTTCAAGTGATTCTCTAAGACATAGGTGAGCCAATGGATTAAAATAGTTCAGGTGCAGATGTATCCATGTATTTCCATTCTGGAAGGTCAGCCATGTGCAGCACAGATGAACAGGATGTGGCAGATGTGGGAAGAGCCCCACTGAGTAGAGGGACAGTGTGCCAGGCAGCCAGTTAGCCAGACCTTGCTGGGGCATTGTATCCTGCTTCCTGGCAACTGGCAATTTGTAACTTAGAAAATTGGAAGGAATAAATTGCTTCTTTTTTCTCATCTTATTTGGAAAATATTGTCTAATTTGCTTTCTTAAGACTTAAAGAAACTGCTCCAATTTTTGCTGTTGGCACAAGGCAGAACAAGCCTTTTTCCTCTCCCCCATGAGAGCTTGTCTATAGTGCAGGAAGAGGATTGTGGTGGCTACAACCACCTTTGTGTTCTTAATATTAGTTGTTTGGGGTTTATAGACTATTTCTCAAGCTATACATTCTATACTCCTCTGTTGAATATTGTGTATCCTAACTTGTCACTAGCATGTCCTAATTGTTGTTGTTGCTAATTATTTCTTTTTCCATTTCATTATCACTAATAAAAATGCTAAAGAGAAAAATGTGCCAAGAACAAAGTTTTGATTTAAAAAAAAATACGCATTTGTTTTCTACAACTAATGATAGTTAAATGATACATATAAAAAGGCATTTAAAGTTTTACTCTTGGCCTTGGAAAAAGTCTAAGTCAGCATTTGAAAGCCTAAGTTTCCTATTTGTTCTGAATATATAATTAATATAACTTCTTTTAGCAAGGAAGTGGAAGCCTCAGGGGAATTTCCCTTCTTTATGTCTCAAAAATTTCAAATTCTTCAACTAGGGAACTTATAAAAAAAGGCAGTCTTTCTCTGCCTTTACATATGGGAAAACAATATAAATCAGCATCAGCACCATTTACTGAGTGGTCACAGTGGCTGTCACAAAACTCATCAATTTCTATGGTACTTATCTTATTTGATCTCCACTAAAATCCAAGAGAGAAGCATGGTCACTATCTCCTTTCAATAAATGAAGAATGGAGATGAGCTAACAAGTTCATTCAAGGTCATATCAATAGCTCTCCTGATGTCTGTTTTTCCAGCATAGCACAAAATGAACTCCTTTCACCTTTGCCTTTCTGAACAACTTTATCTCATGATTAAAGGATAAGAGTCAGCCTGGACTCACTTTCCTAGATGACCTAGCTGCCCTATCTACACTTTTCTCTGGATGTCATAACACCTGTCTATAACTGAGGATGCATTTACAATAGGCCCTATGGTATCCACCTTCTGTCACAGTTTTAGCCACTACATAAATTCCTGATTTGTGACAGTTAATTGGGGTGCTGACTTGAGTGCAATAAGAAGCATCATAGTTCTTGGTGTGTCTGAATCATCGACTTATGAACTACAGGAGAAGGAGGGAAGACGTGCTTTGGATCAGGGTGACATCACCTGATATAGGTTTATAGCATGGATGAAATAAAAAGGGAAAGGATATGGACCTTGCTTTTGCTTCTTTGGGGGCGCTCCAGTCTTCACTGTTGCCTTTGGACATGGTCTTCAGTTGCTTCAATCTCCCAGCACAGACTTCAACCTTCCAAGACAGAGTCTTTGGCTTTCCAGCATGATCACCAAGTGGACTCTATAGGGGTCTCCAGCCTTCGACTTCTGACTGGATCCTCCAGTTCCCCACTGTCCACCCCTTTCTATTCTTTAATCCCTGATTCTATAGGCATGCATTGCAAGCCTACTTACAAGTCTTTTATACAGTGTATTTTAAATCCATTCCTCAAATGAATCCTAACTTATACATTATTTTTATTACTTTTTATTTTCAAAAAATATAAAATAGGGCCAGCAAGATAGCTTAGTGTCTAAAGCTCCTGCTTAGGCAAGCTTAGGCAGTCACAGAGGACTGCAGTTACATCCCTGCCAGCTCTGCCCTCAGGGCAGGCTGAGCAGGCTGGAAAAAAAGAATATAAAATAGAGATGCAAAGAAAAAAAAACACTGTTAGAAATGATACAAGATTTCAGTAAAGAAAGTAATAGGAATTCAATAATGGTTGCTGTGTTACATGATGTTATCTTCAAATTAGTTGTTCACATCAGATATAACCATATAAGATTGATTTTTTAAAAATGGGTAAGAAAAAGTGGAATGAGGAAAAGGATAAATGTAAGGAGGGAAAAATATGTATTTGGATATATATGTAAAGTAGTTTGAATACTTTTATTTTCAATTTCTGATGGTCTTTTGAAAGGAACAGTTAATGCTTGTTTTTTATTTACTTTATTTTTTCCTTCTTTTGAATTTTTAACTGATATTCCATCTGTATGAATTTTTCCCCACCTAGACTACATGTTCCTTTGGGAGTAACTATGGTTTTCTTGAGTCATTACTTTCTCATGGTGCCTAGCATATTGTTCACTCCACTTGCAAGACCATCAATTTCTTGAGTTAATGAATAAATGAATGAACTAAATCTAGTATTCTGGAAGAAATGACATATGCACCTTGCAAAATCTTGTGAAAAGCTAAGGGTAGAGAAGAGAAAGGCATAGGACACAGCATAAGAATCACACATGTCTAACCTCAAGGCTTAGCTCTGTCATTTGCCAGTGACTGTGAACAAGGTCCTCACCTCACTTGTAAAATAGAAGTAATAACATAACACTAAGACCAGAGGATTGTAGTGAGTATAAATCCTTTAATTCCTTGTAGTTACATTAAAGTCAATTATAGCTTTTACTGCCACACCAAATACCTAAACCATGTTTGGTCATTTATTGCATTAGTCAGCTTTTCTCTGCTAGGACAAAGTTCCCAACATGCAGAAACTTTTTTTTTTTTTTGCTTTAAAGAGGGAAAAACAAACAAACAAACAAAGATAACAAGAAAAAAGACAGATAAAGCAACAAAAAACAACACAAATGGTACAAAATTTCAAAACAAGAATAAAAAAATTGACAAGTTTTGTTATATTACATGTTGTTGTCATCAAATTTGTTGCTCAGATGACCAGATATAGGTATGTAAGATTGATGAAACATTAAATCTTCCTTTTAATAAACCTTAATTTGTTTCCTTATCCTATTTATTTTTTAATTTATATTAAAAAGAGTATAGAAATAATATATAAAATATTAGAGACAACACACATTTAAGAGAACAAGATGAAAGGTATTCAATCATGGTTGTTACATTGCACATTGCTGTCCTCAGTGTAGTTGCTCTGATTACAGGTACCAGCATAAAGAGTTAGTCAAAGTAGAAAATTTAAGTATTACCTGATACTTTCAAAAAACTGATAGAAATCAATAGTGCAATTACCTTAGTTATCCTTTGTGTATGCTTACATGATTTCTCCTGCCTTTTTTCCTTTCCCTTATCCCCTTTGTTTATTCCTCATATTCAATTTCTTTCTGCTTTATTATATCTATTGTACCTTTCAGATTTCACTTATTCTTTCAGGTTCTTACACTTGAGAGAAAATATAAGTTTATTTTGGCTCATAGTTTTAAAGGATTAAGTTCATGATCAGCAGTCCCCAAGAAGGAAACTTCATGACAGAAGAGCACTGTGGAGGAAACTACTCACCTCACTGAAGCCAGAAGCAGAGGACAGGGGAAAAGCCAGAGAGAAAGAGGATGGGGACTGCATAGAGACCCCCAGGCCATGCCTCAATGACCCAGAAAAACCCACCTAGAAATATGCTTTACTAATCTAGGTGTTTTTCAAGTCAATCATGCTGTGAATCATAATTAACCTTCCCTTGTGTAAAGAGTTTCATGAACATTATCTCTCTCGTGGTTATTGATGGATGTTTGTGAGGCACTCTGATGTGCTGGGTACAAAGTGGTGAACATGTAGAGACAGTTTCTATCTTGGTTATTTCTTATTCATTGCTGGGACAAAATACCAACACCCAAAATGAAGGAAGGAAAGGGTTATTTAGCTCAGTTATTAGAAACTTTAGTCTATATTTTGCTTGCTCTAAGACAAAAAGCTACAATTCATGGCAGCACTAAACAACACAGAAGCAGCAGCTGTGGTGTTTATCAAGATTCTTTCTTCCTTCTACACTAACTGTAAAGACCAGTGCTTCACCACGAAGACTGGAGCTCCTACAAAATGGCATGGCTGTGAAATGGTGAGGTGAAGATCAGAACTCCTCCCAGGAAATGGGGTGAAGAAGCCTTCCTCAACTTCTTTATGTACCATTTTTGTGCTGAGTCACTCTGGAGTGGGTCATCCCTGCCCCAAGGTGGCCACCCACCATGCCCCAGTGCATGGAATCAATCCAGTCAAGCTTCCAACATTTCAAATTGACAGAATGTATCAACCACCACAATCTACCCCTTGTCAGCTTGGCAACTACACATAATACTTTTTTAAACCAGTCTCCAAATAGAAAGAAATGGTTTGTCTTTTTAAACATTTTACAACTTGCACATTATAACTCAGCTTTAGTAGTCTTTAAGAATCACCATTAAATATATTAACATTATATTACATGAGAAGCATAATATTTTGCCCCTGGCCTCCCAAAGACTCATGCACATCCCTTTGCACAAAAGGAACTTTAGTCTATCTGCAAGAGTTGCCCAAGTCCAAGAGTTTTAACATTGCTGAAGAGTTTAAATCTCAAGATATAAGGAAAACTGGTAGCTATAAGCCCCTGTACAATTGAAGTTAAATACTTCCAACATTTAAAGGTTCAAGATAAACACTATCATTTTAAAAGGTATACACAGGAGGATACAAACCCCTGGGATTGAAGCAAGTCCAAAATCCAGAAGGGTAAATATTAACTCCTGTAGACTTCTGTGGGACATCCAAAGCAACCTGTAATGAGTTGTGAGATCCAATAGCTTATGTGGCTACATTCCTGCAGCACTTCTACTGGTAGCTCTCATGACTTTTTGGGGATGCTGGCTTTGTCCTCTCCTTGAAGTTCTCCTTAGATAATCTATGTTCTTGGCTTTTTAATCTTCTGAGATTTTCAGTGAATGGCTTTTCACTCACAGCTTTACACACTGCCCTTTCAGGGGCATATTGCCTGGCCTCTCAGGCCTTTTGAAATCTAAGTGGAAGCTTTTTTAACATCACAACTCCTAAATTCTGCATGGACCTAAGACCAATGCCACATGGATGATGCCAAGGGTTGCTGCCAGCTGGACCAGAAACCAGAATTTCTTCTCTCTTGCCTGTAGCGGTTGAGTGCCTGGATTTCTGAGCACTCTAACCCTGATTCTGAGGAACAAATACTCTATGCTGGCACAGTTCTGGAATCTGGTGTGGCTGCCTCCTCTATTGTGCAACATGGTGTGGCCACTGTCTCCATTCTGGAACATGTGGCTCTGCAGCTTTTTCCTCAAAAGGAAGTACCTCACTCTTGCAAATTCTCAGACTGCAAAGGGCAAGAACCTGCCACCTCCTGTGATGCCCTCAGGACATCTTTTTGATTCTCCTCTTCCTCCTGAGCAATGGAGATCTTAGCTCAACCTTTTCAGTCCACAGCCATCTTAGCACTCTCTTTTTGTGTAAATGCATATTTTAAATCATTTTGTGGGGCTCTTTGTTTTGACTCTCAACATATATCTGACGAAAAGCCCCCAGAAATAGCCATGATATTGTCTCAACATTTGACTTCCTTGAAATTTTTGTAAAAGATTAATTAGTGCTTAACCTCAGTCTCAGGCAAAGTCTGTGGATATAAGCAAAATGCAGACAAACTTTTTGCCAATCTATAAGACAAATAATCTGTATTCTAACAACCAATGCTGTCTATCATCTCAGCAGAAATCTCCCCAGTCTGGTCTTTACAGGCAAGCTTTCTATTAGTCTTTTGGTCTTTTGAACTCTGACTATAATCTCCTATATAGAAGAGCTGAAGGCATTTTAGCTCTTCACTAGTAGGCAACATTTTTAAACCTTTTAAATCTATTTTTATAAGTCATTTTTAAAAGCTTGTAATCCACATTGTTAGATACAGTCACAATAGTGACCCCACTCGAGGTACTAAATTCTGTCTTGGTCATTTTTTTTTTCACTCATTGCTGTGACAAAATAACAACTCCCAAAATAAAGAAAGGAAATGTTTATTTAGCTCACAATTAGTGGAGATTTTAGTCTATATTTTGCTGGCTCTGAGGCAAACTTCAACAGTTGATGGTGAAAAAAAAATGCAACAGCAGCAGCTGTGGCATCTATGAAGACTCTCTTCCTTCTGCACTGCCTGAAAAGACCAGTAATCCACCACAAAATAAGAGTTCCTCCCAAGTGGCACTGCTACAGAGATCAAGCCCCTCCCAAGGGGCACAGCTATAAAGGGGCAGAGCAAAGATCAGAACTCCTCCCAGAAAATGGGGCACAGAAACTCTCCTCAACTCATTTATATACCCTTTTTATGCTGAGTCACTCTGGAGTGGGTCCTCCCCACTCTAGGGTAGGACTCCTCATGCCCAGGGTATAAAATCGACACCAGATCCAACCAAGCTTCCAGATTCAGCCAAGTGTCTGACATCTGAAGCTGACACATTGTATCAGCCACTATAGTCCACAATGCCACAGAGCTTTCGCCCAGAAACAGTAAGACTTATAGGAAGGCATTAGGGCTCCTCATTCTCCTGATACAGACAGAAATACTAAGGGGTACATCTGAGGCTGTCCACTCAGTGCCCAGACACTGGAGCTGTGCAGCAAGTTCTTGCCTTGGCTTCCACATGAACTATGGCAGCATTATTCTGTGGCCACAATTGCTTTCTACAGGGGAGTGGTGCTTTTTAAAGCATGTTCATATGCATGGATATTAACTTAGCTATAGTCACTAGCTCTGATTTGTTTGATGTTAAATAAATCTGAACAAACATGACAAAGTATAAAATTAAGTACTGTTTGACTCCTTAACATATTTTCTGTTAATGAGTAACTATGAATGCCAAATTATGAGTTATAAATTATATATATATATATATATATATATATATATATATATATGTCAGGTTTGGTAAGAAATTTAAGATGCTGTTATGTGTCTTAAACTGCCATAATATTCTCATTATTTTATCCCATTTAAAGTTTTATCCAGTAATTTTATTTAAAAAAGGCTAAAATTTTAACTTCCATATTTTTTCAGTGAAAATAAGGAAACAGTTGATATAATTCTGTCTAGTACAAAAGTATACAACAAATGCATCTAGAATAAAAATCTCAAAACATATTTTCTTTCAAACATTACCACTTAAATTGCAGGAAGGCTTTGCTTTATTTTCCAGTCATGGAGATATCTATTCTCCATATTTGCAAACAAAGTATACCTATTCTCAAATTCACCCTCGTATTGAAGTGAAAATGAATTTCTCATTCATCCTTCCTTTATTCTAAAGTAACAGAATCCAAACATTTCCTACACATTTTAAATATTTAAGTATCCTAAACCTTTCCTTTCTTTAGCTAATTTAGATGCAGCTCCTTTGAATTTTGTAACCATGAAGTATATTTATGAGACAATTATGTGGATTTTATGAAGAAAAAGTTGATGTCCTCTAACTGTAACACACTTGAACAAAAACCTGTGATATACCAAAAGTGCTGTTATGCTGCTTAAAATGTTATATTACATGTCATTTATTTTTAAGTATCTCTAAGAAGAATCCCACTAGCAAAATCTTTCCAAGTTTAGCTTCCCATAATTATGTTTGATTTTAGGAAATTGCCCCTTGGAAAGAACTTCAAATCTGAACTGATTTCTCCAGATTTGGCAAACTGTCTTTCTTTCTGCCTAGACATTGGTAAACAACTTTTCTTTTTTGTGCTGGAGATCAAACTCAGGACCTTATGCTTTCCAGGCAGACATTTATTCTGAATTACATCCCTAGCTCCTGATGAGCAACTTCATAACTTCTTCCTAGACAACTCAAATACCAAGGTACTGAAAATATCAGTCAATCTCTATGAAAGATTTATTTTAGGATCTTTGTGGCCCTTTATAAAGAACTTTAATCCAGAGATAGGTATGCAAGGCTAAAATCATTACCTAATAGTCAAAAGGCATGCAGAAAACTTGAGACCTTGCCTATGTCATTTACTATCCTGTAGCTGTACACAAATTGAAAGTTCCATGGCCACACTAGGTGGTGTCCCATACCTGTGTGTGTCCCATGCAGATGGGCCAGTTCTTACATATTACCAGTCTCTTGCATGCTTCCACAGATGGGAATGTCCCCAGAACAAGTAGCACATGTCTGAACTACATCACAGGTGTGGATCCACAGCCTCCACAAAGATGAGGGAACTTGCCAAGCACAATGCTTACTGAAAAAGCAAAACAAAACCTCAACCCATGGCCTATGAAGTAAAGTAGGGCAAACATTAGTTAGAAAGGCAAAAAAAGATACAAATTCAAGGTTAATTACCTGGTTTCCTAGATCACAAAAAACAACTGGAGAAGACCCTGAACCTGAAATTTGCTCCTTCTTTCCTATATCTCTCACAAATCTGGGAGGATTTATGGATTTAAGGGCTGTGTAATGGAGCACTGATGGCCAGGTACTTGTAGGTGAGCTGTGGCTTGGTTTTATGACAGTGACAGGGATGATGGCAATGTGAAAAGACCACTACCAGTTTGCCTCCAAGCCTCCTCCCAGGGCTGCTGCTCACAGCACATTCTGCATGGTGCTGGGTTAAGGCTGCAGACTGGAGGCTGTGAGGCGATTGTGGCTGAGCCTGGCAAGCGGGGGTGTGGGCAGGCCCAGTGACAAGCATCTTCAGTCATCAGAAACCAATGACATTTGCCTAGGATAACCAAGCAGGAGGCGCGCATGGCCCACAGCAAGCATCCCCAAACTCTGGTGATGGCCTAGCTTGTTAAACATCTCAAAATAAATAGTTTGCTCTCCTCTCCGTGAGATGTTTTAATACAGAGTGGTTAAAAGCTATAAACATCAAATGATAATTTGTAGAAAAACGTGGACGCTACAGAAAAGTAAGGAGAAAAATCTTTTGCATCGTATTATAAAACTTGAGCATTTTGTTCTATTGTGTACTTAGCCTTTAAAATATGCAGAGATTTTAAATCAACTTTGGACTCACAATGTGCTTTCAGTTTTCTATCCTGATTTGATACTTGTCACTTTGTCATAAATGGTTTTTCAAATCATTAATCATCCTCTGGAAATAAGATTTTAGTATATTACTGGGCTCCCTCATGGCAACAGCCAGTGTGGGATACAAGAATATTATTATTTGGGAACTGCTATTTCCAAGCCAAGGAGACAGTCTTTATTATCAGTACGTTCATATGGCCAGATATTACATTAGTTGTAACAGTTATTTAATGCATAGGTTTCTATTTTATAAATATATAATTTAACCATTTATTTATTGCTGGTATTGTATATCTATTTTGATAATTTTTTAGATTCCTTTATATTTTTGTCTTCATCACAGATACTGCTATGCATTATTTACTACTATAAAGTAAACAGATTAAACAGATTAAATCTTATCTTTTCTAACTGCAACAGATATTTTAGATATACAAGGATAAAAACAGTGAGGTCATGATGCAAAAATCATTCAAAAGAGTAATGAACTAGAAAAGATAGGAAAAAGATCCTAACACATAGCTTGTATCAGATGATAAAAATACATCACAATCCAGTAAGGAGGGAATTTTATTTAGCAAGTAGTGCTGGAAAATCTTAACTTCATACTGCATGATCCGAATAAATTCTACATGGCATAATGAATGGTTATTAAAAATCAAAACCATCTACAATGGTCGTGCTGAGTTGAATGATATCAACCACTGCTCTTACTTGCTTTCTATCTCTTTGAAGAGACTGTAAACAACTGTAATAACCCCCTATATCATGTTGCCAAGTCTCTGGCTCTCTTCAAAAGATGCAGTAATCCCCACTTCCCTTTTTTCCCCCATCTCCACTACTTTGTACCTGATTATATTCAAGAAGTTGTATTGATTTCTTTGACTCATGAAAAGGAATGTTGATAGTGAGAACAGAGGAGAAACCACACTTGGTCATAGGAAAGGTGGTGCAACTGCTGATGGGTATAGGTCTTCCTGTCCAATTTTCCATATACATTGATACAAATCAAATACACATGAATCATATTTGCAGTAGATTCAGTATATAGAGTTCTTAAAAACAACAATCAGAACTTAATTCTTTTTTTTTTTTTTTTTTTTTTTTTTGTAATTTAGGGAATGGTCTACAAGGTGTTCAGGGTCTCACTGCTAGGTCAGATTCATAGTGATCTGCCTGTTTACAGCTTCCCAAGTGCTGAGATTACAGGTGCATGCCACACTGCCCAGTCTCAGTTGCTGTCCCAGCACACCCCAGGAACAATGGCAGGCCCCAGGATCAAACCCTCAGCCCCTGTGCCTGTTTGCAGGGGCTTCAATCTGCTGGGCTATTTGGCCAGCCCTTCAATTTTTTTTTTTTTTTTTGTACCAGGGATTAATACAGGGTCTATAGGATCTCACTACACTGATTGGACTCATAGTGATCCTACTGTTTTTCAGCCTCCCAAGTGCTGGGATTACAGGTGCATGCAACCACAACCAGTCTCAATTGCCTTCTCAGCATGCCCCAGGGGTGGGAACTGCACAGCATGTGGGGGATCGAAACCGGTCCCTGTGTCTGCCTAAGCAAGTGCTTTAATCTACTGAGCTATCTGGCCAGTCCTCAGAACCCAATTCTTAAAAGATGAGTTCTCCACAATGTTTTCTCACTAAATTAATTGAATGTTCCATCAACTGGAGAACCTTTAGGTTAGATCACTTACAAAAGCAAGTATCAAAGCTTTCCTAAAAAGTGTATATTGGACCATTAGATATAATCACTGCACACTGGAAACCATGAATCAGGATATAATTCTTTAAAGATGAGTTATCAGGCTGGCAACATAGCTTCATGGCCTAAAGTACCTGCTAAGGCAAGCTTAGGCAAGTGCAGGGACAGCAGTTGGATCCCCAGCACCACATGCCATGCCAGTCCAGCCCCCAGGGCAGGTTGAGATGGCCACACACAAAAAAAGAGTTATCTTTTTTACACTGTGCTTTTATTGTAGGCAGCCAAGTTAGATAGAAATATTATAGGCAGTCAGACAGGGCAAGGTCCTCAAGGAGACAAGATGGAAGACAAGTTGACTTTACAACTTGGAAGAGACAGACACTCCCATATGGGCCACACCTCAAGACCAAGACAAACGAGGAAACACAGCTACATACTTCCCTAGGGATAGGCATCAGGGATTGATGTCTTACATAGGTATCAATCACCTTGAAAGAGCACAAATGAGTCACTAGCCCAACCCCCAACAGGAAGAGACACTATCTTGTATTCATGCCCCTTTAGTACGTGACTCGCTTTCCCATTTGATCCTGGATTTAATCAATTTACCTGAGCAATGGCACTTGTAATCTCATTGGTTGATCATAGTTTTCTCCCACCTCATGCCCAACTAAGTGAGTTTCCATGCCTTTTCCACCACCTAGACCCACCTCACCACATGGTTTTCCTCTATAAAAGTCCCTGGAAGAGACAGCTTCCCGGGGAACTACCCAGTTGGGCACCACTCCTGTCCCTCTCTTGGACAGGAGCTTTATTTCTCTCAATAAATATATTCTGCTCATAACCTCCATTTGTTCCTAAAATTCATTCTTTGCTTCTAGAGAACACGAACTTGTCCAGGTCAGGTCTGGTGATCACTTTCCCCTATGTCATTTAGAGGTTCCCAGTATCATTTGGAGGTCACCCACCCAAGATCAGTTTTCCTCCCTGTGTCACCTTCAGTGGATTAAATATTGGGTCAAAATGAGCATCTTCAAGTTAATTAATTGTCCAAAGTACATTGCATAGGTTTCTCAATGAGACAGAACGCCCCAATCTACATGTAGAATGGGGAAATATAGATTAGAAGATGGCTCTAAGAGAACACTTTGAATTTTTAAAAATTCTGGCCCTTGAATTTACTAACTATATTTCCAGTATCCAATATTCATATATGTCTACTGCTACTGTGTTGTACAGCACAGGATCTAAAGCATTTGAGTCATCACAGAGAGCTCTGTTGGACAGTGCGGGTGCAGAACTTGGTTCTGGAGGGGAAAGTAGGACACACAGGCAGTAAAGAATCAAATGTCTGCTGAAATATACTTTTAAAGTTGATAAGCTTTCTCCGTTTTATGTAGCAAAGCATTTGTTGGCTCAGTTCATGGTATCCATTCATCTCTGTAAATCTTGTAGATAAGAGAACATTCTCCAAGAACCCTACAGTAGATTGATTGTAGTTGGGCTTTTTTTAAAAATATGTTATAGGTTTTCATTTTTCAGCTGTGTTTTCAATAATCTTCTAGTAAGAAGTGGAAAGTGACTGCACTGGGAATATCTGGCTAGATAGAGTATTAAAAAGAAACCCCAGACATAAAGTATTTTTCTTAAAATTGAGTATAGGTAGTGAAGAATTGAAAGCTAAATAAATAAATGGCTGCATGTCAGCCATTTGTCTAGCTTATTGGGAAATTTTCTATAATTTTTGGCCATTCTATCTTGATAAGGCAAGGACTTTCTTTCATGGACTTATTCTCATCAAGAACTGAAAATCAGTGGATGGACCCTGCGAGCTGAATTAGCAAGAGAGTTCCTGCACTCCCCAAGACCTTGTCACCTTATTCTTTCTGTTTCCTGTGTTCTTAAAGTGCAAAGTTCATTTCTCTTGTCTTCCCTCCCTGGTCTCTACTACCCCAATTCTTCCTCCAACCACATCTTGCCCTCCCGCAGCCTCAGTACTGTTAGTCATTGAGGACAGAGCCAGGCTCTACAAGTTTACCCTGTCCCTCTTTGTCACATGCATACAAAGATAATTTTTGGGGGCTTTGGTCTTCATTTGTACAGTGGAAACAGAAGGAAACATGGCCCTGTGGTACCAATAAGACAAGAAGCAAAGGCAAAACATATAGAAACAGGGAAAAGCACACAATAAATTTTAACCCTGACTAGCCATTATCCCTGATTATGTTGCCTAGACATTAATAGTGTATCAATATTTTGATCTATTTTCTTCTCATATTACATAATATATATCTTATATGCTTATAAATCATTGTTTTTATGGATAAAAGTTATTAGCATTTTTGGTGAAAGTGAAAAAAAACCTGATAATACCAAGGTATGGTAAAAATATGGGAATTCTAAAACAAAGTAGGTAGAATGAAAATCATACAATCAGTCTAGAAAACAACTTGCAGCTCATAACTAAAGCTCTATTGAAACAAACTCTTTGCTTAGAAATTACAGGTTTGGGGCTGGTGAGATGGCTCAGTGGTCTAAAGCACCTACTTGGAACAAGCTTGGCAAAGCACAGGGACCGCGGTTCAATCCCCCAGCACCACATGCCAGCCAGCCCCGCCCCCTGGTGGGCTGAGCTACCCCACACACACACACAATAAATAAATGTAAAATAAATAAATAAATAAATAGAAATTACAGGTTTAAAATCAGAGAAACCTTGACATACAAACACAGGAACTACATGCTGTAGGGAATGTTCTATGGAGCATTAGTCAACAAATTTAGTGAGTGCCCACTATGTTCCAGACACCAGGAATAATGTAATTTATAAAACAAGAAAATCTCTTGTTTTATGTAAGAAGGCATGGAAAAGACAAATAAATGTGTATTTATGGTGTATGATGGAAGCTAGTAGTAAAATATATGCAGAAAAATAAGACCAGTAAAGAGACATGGGAGTGGAACAGATTGACATTTAACAGGAAGTGGAGAAAGCCTCACTGATAAAGTTGTAAATTGACCTCTCATATTTGGGGGACAATTTCCTATGGCAGAGTGACTCACTGGGGCAGTCTCTGAAGTGCTAATGTGTTAAGTGTGTTTAAGAAATGAAGAGATGGCTGTGCCTGGGGAACAAGGAGGAGGGGAAAGACAGTGAGATCTAAAAGGTGACAAGGATCTAATCCTGTAGTGTCTAATAAAAGACTTTTACTTCTGTATAAGGCAAAGAGCCATCAAGTTTTATTACTACATTACATAAAATTATATTACCTTACACAAAATTATACTACTGTGTATAAATGACAACCTCCTCATGCTCTCCCAGCCTTGTTTTTCTGCAGGTCATTTAGTAACACTTCCTGTCACATGCAGGTCTTTGTCTCTTTTCTACTTGCCTGTATGTAAGGCAAAGTGTTTCCCTCTGTGTAAGGGCAAGGGGCTTGCCCATGTGGTGAGTTGCCATTGTCCTATCACCCAAGGCCCATTCTTATTACTTTTAGTGGGATCATTGTGATGTGAAATTAAGAATAGAATGATGAAAGTCCAAGGGCAGGGAGATTATCTCACAGAAAAATACAGCAATGAAGGCGCATTACCGAGGTTTTCATCACTATAACAAGTAACCCATAAATAAGTTTATAAAGAGAAAAAAGTTACTTTGTCTCACGGTGTTGGAGATTTTAGTCCACAGTCTATGGGCCTGTTGCTTTGGGCTTGTAGCAGGACAGCACATTGTAACAGGGAGTGTGTGGCCAGGCAGAAGTCCTCGCTTCATGGCAAAGAAGTGGAAAAGCAAAAGGGCTGAATTCACTCTCATCTGTAGAGTACATCCCTGCGACCTTCCAACAGGCTCCACCTCTTCAAGGCTCCACAGGCTCTCAAATGTGCTTTGCTTGGTCTAAGGAACAAATTTATTATTCATGGGCACTTGATTGGCCATTGGGGACTCCAACAAGGTGTTGGTGACTTAGACCAGCCTGGCTGCAGTGCCTATGTTAAGAAAAGCTTTAGTTCACTCTTCTTTGGAGGTGTAGGTTCAAGTCAGTGGAGAGTTTGTGATGCCAGTCACATGAAATAAATACGTGGACCTGGTGGCAATGACTCTTGTCACATGCTAATAATCTTCTTTTTGCTTGATGGAAGTTTTGCTGTTTTTTAGGAGACCAAGTAGTCAGGAATAGGACATAGGACCATCACTACATGAGCACTGGATTGTGTGTTACTTTATGTCTGTGCGTGTGTTTCTAGCTCTTTCTCACACTTCCTTCCCTTTGAACAATTAAGCCTTTATCTTAAGTCTCAGGAAGAAAAGAGAAAACTTTCTTGCCCATTCATATGATATCCGAGCAGACAGACACTGTCACATAGCAAGGTCACAGTAATTATTCAAAAAACAAATGATTGGATAAGAGAATATGAACTCTCATTTTGAATGTAAGGTTTTAAAAATTCTTGTATATCTGCTTTTTCTTTTGTTTTTCTTTGTTTTACTAAAGTAGAGAGTTTCATTGTTTGGGTTAAAAGCTAAACATTTCTCTGCTGATGGCTCAGAAAAAACAGAGAAGATAGGGTTTTTTTCTCTCTCTCTCTTCCTCAAATTTGCTTTCTGACACTTTCTTTTATCAACTGCCATGAGTTATTAATGACTCTCAAAAAGGTTCAAGCCACCTGTCCCCACAAGCATCTGCATTCTTTATTCCCTGGACTGTCATTCCACTCCAGCCCCTGGACATGACCTCAGACAGTCCTGTGACCCTTGGCTTGGGCCTGGCACCACTACAAGCTGCATAAACAAGCCTCTGAGACTTGGGCCTGAGGCAGACTATAAAACAAACATCACCCTAGAGGAATCCAGTATCTGGTTTGTTGTTTGTGAGGATGAAGAAAGTGATCAAAGCCCTGCACAGGAGACCCAGAAGTAGAAACTGTGTGCCTAGCAGGACTTGTACTGCAGTGGTTATTCTAGAAATGTAAAGATTTGTTTCAAAAGGTAAGAAAAGGCTTGAAAGAGTTTTGTTCACAGGCAGAGGGTTGTTCTGTGCTGGAACCAGCTCCTAAGTCTTCCCATGTCCTTGAGGAGACCTCAAGACTCACTGTGGGAGAGGAAGGCATACTGATCATGTGGAAGGATGCTTGACCCAGAGTACCATGGCATGCCGCAGGAACATCTGGCAGCTGGAGCACCTTGTAACACAGCTCCACAGATTACTTTGCTCCAAATCCTCCAACCAGTTTATGTAGGGTCCGAATAATTTGAAAAATTATCATTTAAACAAGAGAGACCACCCTCCGGATTGTTCAGTAGCCCAAATTCCTAAAACCTTAAGTTGGGCTGTAAAACCACAGGCCCAGCTTGAGCAAACATCACCTTCTCTGGGTTCGATGACATTCTTGTGAAACAGGGTCACAATGTTTAGTTACTCCCCCTTCCCCAAAGAACCCACCAAGACAGTTCATAGTTAACCTTTAACTGACAGTTCTTAGTCTCCCTTTTTAGGACATATTCTAAAACCCACCAATTATTTTAGAGGTTACCCTAAAATTAACCAATGTGATCTGCTTCTGTAACCCCACTTGCAAAACCCCTCCTCCCTTTGTCTTCTAGCTTAAAACCACCACCCACGGTCAGTTCTGGGCGCTCTCTGTTCCTGCGTGTTCAGACTGCCCTGTGTGCACACAGTTAATAAAATTCCCTTTGTTCTTTGCATGAGAGACCGACTCTTGGGGTCTTCCTTCGCGGCGACTCGACCCTTACATTTACAGTTCTGTTTTGACTAATAAACCAGAGTTCATTAACACAGATTTGTTTTGAAGGCTGATTTTTCATATGTCAAAAAGAAACCAAGAATGGCTCCCCTCCTCTCAGGTATTTCAGGATGCTAGGAGTCACATGATCCATGAAATCAAGACAGAGACTAGTAGATGCCACTGTGGGACATAGTTTTATAGTCATCCTCTTACATTCTTAATTTTAGATGTTCTAAATTCAGGTGTACTGGGGATCTTTGAGTTTTGTTTTTATTTTGTTTTTTGATGAGAAATCAAGTTGTAGACACTTGGGCTGACTTCCTAGTGGGCTCAAATGAATGATTACAAAGAGCTCCAAGTGGCACATCAGGATTGTAAGATCCTCCAGAAGGGCTTGTAAAACTACTTTGGGTTTTGATTCTGGCTAAGATGCAAGGTGTTTAGCACTGGGCCAAATGGAGATTGGTTGGCTCCCAGTTCTGCTCAAGTTTTGGGCCCTGATCATACAGAGACCAGCAGCTACACTCAAGTTCAGAGAGGAGTAAATGCATGTGCCAGACTGTTTTATCCAGGCCTTCTCAGCCCTTGGTTCTTGGTGTTGCCTGATGTCCATCTCCATTTTAATTGTGTGTTCTTTTTTAAACTTTCCACCCCAGCCAAATTGAACAGCTAAGCACAACCATACTTTCCACTTCCCATTATGCATGGAATCAGTTGGAATGAGAAGACTTTGTACCTGCTTCATTGGCCTGGAATATCTTCTAACCCCCTTACCCATTGAATCATCAAAATATTTTCTACTGCTCTGCACCTTTAGGAATGGCTCATTCAAAATCACCAACAAAAGCAGCTGTGGAGTAACAGGAGCTCTCATCGTTGCTGGTGGGGATGCACAGTGGCACAGCCACTTTTAAAAATAGTTTGGTGGTTTCCTACAGAACTTAACACATTCCTACATATGCAACTTCAGTCATGCTGCCCATATCTACCAAAAGAGCTAAGAAGGTACCTCTACACAAAAAGGCTGCATGTGAATGTTTATAGGTGTGGTATTCATAAGAGCTGAAACTTGGAAATAATCAAGATGCCCTTCAACAAGTGATAAATGAACTGGTACATCTAGACACTGTATCATTCAAGCATTAGAAAGAAACAAGCTACCAAACCATGAAAAGGAATAGAGAAAACAATCTAAGTTATCATACTGATAAATGGAAGAAGTCAAAGTATAAAAGCTAGATCCTGCATGATTCCAACTCTAGGAGCTTCTGGAAAAAGCCAATCCTAGAGGCAATAAAAAGATCACTGGTTATGAAAAAGAAGGAGAAGTGAATATGTAGAGCATAGAGGATTTTTAGTGCAATTGAAACTACACTGTGTGATACTACAATGACAAGTGCATGTCCTCACACACATGTCCAAATTTATGCAATATGCAATACCAAGAGTGAATCCAAGAGTAAGATCTGGACAGTACAGTGGCCCCACCCTTGACCATGAGCTAATACATGTCTTTCTGCCTGTACTGGGTTTTTCTGAGCACTCACTTGCCTACCTGGAGCTCCCTGGGACCTTCTACATTTCTCCCATTGTCCTCTTCTCTCGCTTGTCTAACACAGAAACTCCAGGCCTGTTTCACAGAAATGGATTCAACCACTAGCCCATGACAATCACACAGATTCCAGCTCTTCCGTACCAAAGATGATCATTCTTTCTGTTGCCAATGGGAGTTTTCCCAGGACAGTCTCAGCCACATAAATCCTGGCTTGTTTTCCTCCTCTTGGATTCTAAGAAGACCAATCACAGGATTTTACATTCACTTCCTTGTGTTTTACATGCAACACCAGTATTCATATTTAAGAAAATTTTCTCCACTTCAACAAAAACTTTATGTAGAGACAATATCAAGCTGCATGTGAAGACATAAGAAATTAAAGCTAAATACAATTAAAAGATTGAAATTAGGAAAGCTCTTTTATTAGCATTTTCTTTCTCTTTTCTAAACATGCTATTTATTTAGCTATTTTTCTGGGTAAGATCCATGAATCTGTTGATGTATGACCTAATAGGAGCCAAGGGAACACTGTTAACTTGAACCTTCTTCACCATAAGAGCATAACAAAGCTATGATGTGGCTGTTAGCTACCAAAATATTGGCATGCTCACTCTCTGAGCTCTCTAAGTGTTATGGGTCACTCAGAATAGGAACCAGATCAGCCAGGTTGGAATTTGGAAAGCCTTTTATTATTGAGCTCAGGGCCCCCCAGTCTGCTCTCACGCAGGAGAGGACCGAAAGGGCGGCAGCCCAAGAAGCAGGAAGGGGTTTTAAACCTTGGAATCACATTGCGTTTGA
>NW_004524586.1:23651003-23651723 GCF_000260255.1 Octodon degus | reverse complement strand
ACAATCTAAAACAATGGGTGGGTATGCATTTACAACAGAAAGCACAAGATTTACATTTATAATCTAAAACTTGAGTTGACTCATTACATAAGAATATCTATTGCTACCCACTTCTCATACCTCAAGCTCTACCCCACAACACTTTTCCCTTCTTTGCTACACCCACTCTATTTCTCTCCATCTGGTCTTGCTGCCACCTGCTTATCCACATTCACTTTCCCCTTGAAGTCAAGGCAATCCTGCAACACTGCAAACTCCTCATGTTCTTCCATCCCATTGATAGTAGAGTTAGCACTGTGCAAAGCCTACACCACTTCCTAGCCATTGCTTCCACTCCAATCTCCAGAAATGCTCAACTTCCACTTCTTGGAAGGGTCTGTGTTCATCCTCTCTCCTCTAGATCTTCCAAACTACTCTCTGTTGGAGGCCATTAACCAGTATCCATTCTATTCCCCTGCTGAGTCAAGTTTATGGTCCTTCTCACCTTGCCCATTCCCTATGAATCACGTGCTATGCCCTAGGGGTTGCACCCTCCCATTGCCTAGATACCTGCTGACCCCAAAAGCCGAGACTTCCTCAATCCATACCCCCTGTATATACTCAGAACCTCCCCTAAATAAATGAAGCTTGATCAGAATCTTTGTCTTGCCTCCATTTCTTGCGTCTCCTGTCCTTTGTCCCCTCTTCAATTCCCCGCTCCTCCCCCAGGTGACCTTCGTT
>NW_004524586.1:23607640-23650735 GCF_000260255.1 Octodon degus | reverse complement strand
ACCCCTTTCCCCTTTCCCTTCGACAATGGACAGGCATTAAGTGAATGAGATATATAGAAAGTTTGAGTAAAACATTAAAGGCACGAGGAGTAAAGGTTAAAATTAAGGATTATTATGAGACTTTTGGACCTAAAAAAGACCCAGTGATACAGGGAAGTATCTGATCTATCTAAATAGGAGTTCATGTTCTCTAGAACTGAGGAGTGGATTTTAGGAACAAACAGAGTTTGAGAGTAGAATACTTTATTAGGAAGGAAAGCTTCTGTCTCAGAGAGGACAGAAGCGGTTTGCCCAGGAAGCTATCTTTTTCAGTTTATTTTTATGGAGCAAAACCATGTGGGGTTAAGGTAGAGAGGAAGAGGCAGCAGCGCTATCCCCGGCTGCCCAAGGCAAAGGCTTTGGGGTGGGAGGAGGAGCTGCGCCATGTGCGCAAGAGGAAGAGGTCTCGCTTAGGTGGATGTGGGGTGGGACAAAACTATGGTCAACCAATGGGATTGCAAGCAGCATTGCTTGGGTAAAGTTGATTACCCCCAGGGACAAATGGGGGCTGGGCTGGTGACTCACCTAGGTCTTTTTAGGTGATTGATACCTATTTAGAATATCAATCCCAGGTGCTACTCTTTTAACATTTGTTTGGCCTTTAGGTCTTTTAGGTTTGGCTCACAGCAGGAGCATCCTCTCCTCTCACAGTTACAAGATAACCTGTGTTTTGTGCTGTCTCCTTCAAGGGCCTTGCCCTGTCTTACTGCCTGTTAATATTTCTATTTAATTTGGCTACCTATAACACCAGTTATGGCCTTTTCCTACTGGAATTTAATTGATAAAATTTTATCTCAGAGACACTGTGACCCTGTTGTTGTTAATATGATAAAAAATTTAAAAAAAGGGAAACTCATCTTAAAGGACAAAGAACCCCCTAAGGGTGTGTGGCTTCCTGTAAGGGAACAAAATCTTGAAATCAAAACCAGGAAGCCAGATTTATGTTGAGAATAAAGAGCAAGGAGCCCAGCAGGAGGATTTAAAATGTTGTGAGCTTGGCCAGAAAGAAAGCTGTAGACTGCAAAGATTGAGCTGAGAGGATCCCCATTGCTGGGAAGGAAACTGAGAATGGAAGGGATGGCCTGAGGCCATCACAGAAGGAGGCAGGTCTTCACCCTTTACAGCCTCAGAACTGCAAAGGTCAGGGGCTTTGCCTTGAGGGGAAAGCCACAAGGTCCCTGTTCCAGAATGGCAGTGGCAGTTGCCCAACACAGAGACATGGCTCCATACACCACAGCCATTTTAAACTATGGCTGACATTTAGCTTACTCCTGAGGACTGGCAGGCATTAGCCAGAGCCATCCTCTCTGGGGGGATTATCTCCTATGGAATTCTTCCTGTATGCAAGGAAGCTTCCACAATGATAGCTTCACTGTTGATGTTGGATTTGTTACCTTCACCAGCTGCAATCAAATACTTAACTACAGTAGCCCTATTTGCCCAAAAAAGGGACATGTGCTTATATGTGGGGGAAGTTTGGCCTTCACATATTTACCTACCAACTGGACAGGACTGTGTGTCATGACAATTGTATTGCCTGATATAGATGCCATCTCTGGTAATGATCTCGTACCCCTTCCTAGTTTAGATTAAAAAATTAAAACTGCAATTTTCAGACTTATGATATCTACTACTAAACCTCTTCAAATTAAAACTTAACTGTTTATTAAAAATAGAAGTCAGTTTCTCTTTATTATGTATATTAAAACACTTACTGCATTGCCTGGCCCTATTGTCAGCAGTAAACAACAAAAGTTTTGTAAAAAAGCGGTTCTTTTAAATTGCAAATGGTTGGTTCCAAGTGTGGAGGCACACGCCAGGCGGAAGGGACAAACTCAGATTGGGAGGGCCTCGTGCTCCCATCCACTCTCATCCTAGGCTGACCCAGATCGACATCAGCAAGATAGGTTCAGCTGCAGAGGCCTGTGTTCCTGGTGCTAAGTAGGTGGGTCATGACCATGACATGCCATGACACTAGCATTGGCTGTGTGTGTGGCTGGCTTCGCAAGTTCTTAAGGCTCAAGATATACTTTAGAAGATAATGTGAGCTCAAGAAAATCCTTCTGTAGGTACTAAGACCATTAAGCTGCTCCTAGCAGATGGGCAGCACACCTATAAGGTAAAATCAACCAAAGGCAGAGCCCCAGTGCTAAATGGTCTGCAAGTTTTGTTTGGTGTAATCGATGCTGTTTATACAGGGAAATCAAAGTTATAATTCTATCAAACCAAACCATTGCTTAAACCACACAGATTCTTATATTGCACAATTAATCATTTTTGCTAAAAATTTTTAAATTGTTAAAAAGAAATAATGGGTTAGAAAATAAAAATTAAAGGAAAAACATTTTAATGGCTTTTCAAATGCAAATGTGGGTGGCTTCTAGGTAGAGCAGCTACCAAGGTAAAAGGTCACTGCCCCACATATTTTAAAAGACTACTTAAAATTCTTTTAATTCCTAATAAGTTTGATTGCTTGTTTTACTGTCCTAAATTAAACATGGCATTAAAATAGGGCTTTGATATTTTACAAACAAATATAAAGGCTTAAAATAATGTGTAAAAAGCCATGAGGTTTAAACAGTCACTTGATTTCACATTCATTTAAATAATAAAAGGCCTAATCATGGCCTCCAAAGGCCACTGTAGGATCAAAATTCTGTTAAAGCAAAAGAGAGTCAATCCTGACATCTTCACTTGTCAAAATATACTATTACATTTTTATACTTTTACAGCAACAAAAAGACAAACCAGGTAAGAGAAAAAAGGCTAAAAAAGGTCCTTTGGAGAACTCTCCATACTGGACAATGAAAAGGGACTCAGTCCACAACTAACCTGGGGCAAAGGGTATGCTTGTGTTTTTCCAGAGAATGCTAACTGACCTATTTGGGTACCAGAGTGTACTGTCAGCTGTACCATGGAGCCAGATCTAAAGAAGTTAACAGCGACCAGGTTACATCCACCCTGGAGCCTATTCAAGAAACTGACTAAATGGAATTCTAAGGTCTAAATAGGTGATAAAAAGCATAAAAATACAAAACATGCATATTAATTATAGATGAAAGATTTCCTTCCAAGTTTTTCTAATAAGAGATCTCTAATAATTGACAAATAACAAAATCTGACTAGTCTACTTATAAAATTTCTAAAGCTTGTAATATAGTTACTATAATTTAATTTGGCCAAATATTTGAGTGCACTTGACTTTTTTAAAGGGGTTTATGTGTCAATGTGTTTGTGTGTCTATGTGTTTGTGTGTTTTTCAATGAACAGCTGTTCCTTTTTTTCCTTTTTTGATTATTATTAATATTTTTTTTTTAATATTTTATTTATTTTTATTTATTACATTTATTTATTGTGTGTGTGTGTGTGGCCAGCTCAGCCCACCAGGGGGCGGGGCTGGCTGGCATGTGGTGCTGGGGATCGAACCGTGGTCCCTGTGCTTCGCCAAGCTTGATTCAAGTAGGTGCTTTAGACCACTGAGCCATCTCTCCAGCCCTATTATTAATATTTTTATCAATAGGACTTTGTCTTTTCAATAGGCTGATGACTTTCATTAAAAAACAATTGGATGCCATTAAAATGCAACCTATACAAGTCCATTATCACAGGATTGAGATGGTTCAATGGGAAACTGCGCTGGAATACAACCAGCTTATGATGATAAAGGTCTGGAGACCTCTTAGTTCTCCCACCCTTGGTGAGATGGTCAGGCTAGCCAGAGATGGGTAATGAGGGGCATACAGGAGACACCACTCACCGCCTAAGACAGGAGCAGGACCTTCTGCTGTCCTAGTCTCCTATGACGGGTAAGGTTTGAGTTGGGTCCGTGTAGAGGATGCCTCGACCTAAGACAGGCACTGCCCCCTCAAGGGAATCAGCCATCTACAAAGGCCATATTTTATATACATATATAAAAGTAAAGAGGGATCTGTTGGAGGCCATTAGCTGGCGTCCATTCTATTCCCCTGCTGAGTCAAGTTTATGGCCCTTCTCACCTTGCCCATTCCCTGTGAATCATGTGCTATGCCCTAGGGGTTGCACCCTCCCCGTTGCCTAGATACTTGCTGACCCCAAGAGCCGAGACTTCCTCATTCCATCACCCCCTACATATACACAGAAGCTCCCCTAAATAAATGAGGCTTGATCAGAATCTTTGTCTTGCCTCCATTTCTCGCATCTCCTGTCCTTTGTCCCCTCTTCAATTCCCCGCTCCTCCCCCAGGTGACCTTTGTTGACTGACCCGCTGGTTCTGGACAACTCTGCCTGGAACATACTGCTCAGCACATCCCCCACCTCACCCACATACACAACGCTGTGTTTGCCTTTCAGATCTCAGATATTGATATGGTCTCTTCCACATTTCCCAGACAACTAGGGTGTATATTGGATGTATCCCCAGTGTGCTTTCTTAACAATTTCTCCTTCCTCTCAGCAAGTTATCCCATAAGGTGGATAATTAGATATTGTAAATTCTAGCCTCTTGACTGATAGCTAACAAGTCTGAAATCATGCTGGATGCCTCATAACTTGGAAGAAAATGAACTGTCTCTAGAAGCGAAGACCCTCTTGGGTGAGCTAGTCAAGGAATGGGTCAGAATATACTTTCTCTTCTCTATCTCAAATGCATGTTGTTCCTAAGATGAAAGCAGGATGCTGGAAATGCATCTGCCCTGTGGAGGCCTGAACAGCATTGGAGTCTGGGAAATAAGTTCATATGACATATGATTAGTCAATGAGTTCTCTCTCCAGTTTAAGGAATGCATCAAGAATGATGAACTAACCCTGCCTGATCATTTTTGAGTGTACAAGCTTGTGCTCAGAATTGTTTCTGAAGGTTGTCATGCTCCTCATTGAGACTGCTGCAAATGTTGTTCCTTCTGCCTGAAGTTGAGCCTTACTACTGTGATATTTTGACCTTTACATTTTTCTACATCTTATCAGTAGCAGTGTCTCAACAATACATTAATTGTAGGACAGCTATTTTGACATCTATTTAGGTTCCTTGCCTTTTCCACTACAATGAGAAATTTGAGAGGTATGTGAATAAGTTTATCATCATTCTAGGAAGTATAAGAACATAGAAAAACTGATTCCTGCACCAGAGATCTATAAGAGAAAAACAAAATTTAAAAACCTACTATGTATTACACACATACTAGTATGTGCCTGGCCCTGTGTTAAGTACTTCAAGATATAATTTCACTTAATTTTCACAGTAGCCACAGGAGGCAGATAGTAGTCTCAGGTCAAGTGAGAAAACTGGGGCTTCATTTCTAAGGCTAG
Organism: Octodon degus; assembly: GCF_000260255.1. NCBI lineage: Eukaryota > Metazoa > Chordata > Mammalia > Rodentia > Octodontidae > Octodon > Octodon degus. The sequence goes on along the minus strand of NW_004524586.1, from coordinate 23,645,413 downwards.
GAGTGGCAGAGCCTAATGTGATACTTGGTTCTGCTCTCATTAAAGTAATATGTCACACCACATCTAAGTGTATAATAAAATCAAAAAATGCAGAGTATGGACAGCATGCTGTATGTTAGAAGTAGAAAATATAAACACAAACATGAGTCTCTTCCTCAGACTTTGCCATCTAAACCTCTGAAGTTTTTAGGCCTATACAAGGGTAGGCGCCTCATTCAACATTTTACCTGTTCCTTCCAAGGGTAGATTTTAGACGATTTAGGGATTGGAACTCAAATTTTCACCTTTATTATGGTTGAGAAAATTCTTACACTTTTAGTGTCTTCTGGAATTTGAAGAATGTAGGGGATTCTTTCAGAGCAAAACTAAACACAAATCAGAGAGGGCAAAATTGGTAGTGGTACACATGAGGTTCAGTTGGAATTAATCTCATATTGAAAAGAGAGAGACTGCAGTAGGATTTTGATGAATTTTAATGCAAGAAAAAAACCTATATTCTCTCCACTTATATCCAAAGGGGAATGATGTCTGCACAGGCATTGTTGGTTCTCCTGTTGGAGCAGCACACACCTTGGTGTCACATCCCTCTACACATCTCATGTGTGATTAAGCCCGTGACCTGAGCACCTGCTGAGTGTGATGCACTAGGAAGCAGTCAGGGGACATGGTGGCCCTTCCCTGCCTCATCTTTTCCTGTCTTCTCTCTTATTCTTTCCTCTCTTCTTCCCTTTCCTTCCCCTCCATTCTTTTTCTTTCCTCCTCTCCTCTTTTATCTTCCTCCTCCCTCTTCTTTTCTATGTCTCTGTCTGTCTCCCTTTCCCCTCACATACACATAACAACATAGCAAAAGCATTATTTCTAACCTCCACTGTATTTTAATATTTGAAATCTCATGAATCCATGGAATATTTCCACAGAAATAAAACTTAACATACGTCTCAGTGTCAGAAGTTATGTTCTTCCCATATTACATCCTTAGGTTACTCTGATAGTCTCTCTGTCTTGGCTACAGACCAGAATTATCCGTTAAGCTTTTATAAAAGCTAATGCTCAAAACATGCCCTTAATCTCCTGTCTCAATAAAACTAAAGTCCAGAGTTAATAGGGGGATAAATTGGTAAAGAAACCTCTTTAACTACTTAAAAACTACTCTACAGGTTTATAGACTCAAGTAAAGTTCATTACCAATAGAAGATCCAGAAATTCAGACAGGACTTTGGCCTGGGGACAAACACTGAGAACTTCATTAAGAAAAGATTAGAGCTAAGATCTGAAATGTTTTTATCATGCAGATGAAAATCAATGGCATAAACCAAGGTGCAGACCTACAGCATGGGAGAACAGATTCACTTGTGTACAGCATACACTTAAGGAGCTCAGATAAGGATATCATCCAAGTGGCTTAGCAATGTACTTTTGGTACAAGTACGCATGATGAGTTAGAGCTCAGTGGAAAATGATAACTGATTTCCCTCCCACTACTATAGACTGGCTTCTGGGAAGTCTCTGGCAAGTGACAGGAGAAGGATGAAGGGTGTGGGTAAGTATCAGGTTTCATAGGCTGCCTCAGCAGGACCTGGGGATGGACTGGCTATGAAAAGCTAAAGGAGGAGGATGGCTTGTATCCTCAGTAAGGTTGAAAGCTCCATGAAGGTAGCAAACATGTTGACTCTATTGACCACTGGATTTTCAGTACCTAAAACAACAGTTATGTCAGGTATTTGGGATTTGACATTTACATTTTAGTGAAGGAATCAGTATATGGAAATTAAGGATGAAAGGGTTCCAGAGAGCTCTTATGTGCCAAATCTAGGTACTTGGAAGAATGGTGGCTCTATCTAGTGGGAAGTGAATTAAGGAGTGGGATGGTGTTGTAGTTGAGGCTTTTCAAGCAGCACAGTACAATGAAGAACACTTAATTATAAGATTATCTTATAATGGTCATCCAAGGAGTCAAAGAGAGTGCAGGAAACCTGTCCAAACACTAAAGACCAAAGAATCCAGCTGAGGGCCTGGATTTCACAGTAATGTCCTGCATGAGTCCACTTGAAGACCTAGAGCCCATAACAATGCCCATCTGGGTCCAAGTGGAGTCCTAGAGCAATGGCAATGCCTTAGTAGGCCCATTTTATGGATCTGCTCTGGGACGGCCAAGGTCAGTAGTGGAAGCTAGAAAGTCTGTGCCAGCAGAATGAAAGATCTGTGCCTGCAGGCTGAGAGATCTGCACTAGAGCAAGGAAACATGCCAAATGCAAGAACCAGAGCTCCCCCAAAAGTACCACGCCATCCTCAGTGATGGTAAGGCTTTTAGTTTGTCCAGTGATGAAAAACAGCTGAGCTATCAGCAAGGCTTACATAACTAGCTTCTCCAGGACCCTGAGCAGTGTGCCATCTTCCCCTTCAGAATCAGGATGTGATGTTCAAACTGAGGAACAGAGCTCCCCAAGTGAGATACAGCCATTCTCAGTTACAATAAGGTCCTGGGCTCCTCTGAAGATGAAAACAGCCAGATTTATTGGGAAAGCCAGCATGACAAACTCCTCAGGAGAACAAACAGCTCCTAAAAGCTTCTAAACTTTCCGCTCTAGTTCTGTCTTTTACACAGCTAGCAAAAATCCTCAGGTGGTACTCTCACACCAAAAACCATTCAGCTTCAGTTCATCTGGGTGTTACACGCTGAACACCAGTTGACAACCCACCATAGTTGGAAAGTGGAGCTGGCTTCAGAGGAGAAATGACAGGGTCCACATTGTAGATGTACAAGATCAAGTTCATCAATGTCATGTGATCTGGGACTTCTAGTTTCCCCATGGAGGACAAGAAAGAGATAATAGGTGAGAGGAGCAATACAATAGCCAGATTAATACTTCAGTAAGCATCAAAAAACAGTTTTGATTGATTTCCGTCTTAGTCACTTACTTCCCTGCCCTTTCCAGTGTTTTGCAAGTGTTATATCTAACTCAGAATTTCTTCAGGGATACAGTTGTACATTTCATGGAATCCTTTTGTCTGGCTGTTAGGGGTGCTGCAAATGACACTTTGGGACCAGTCAATGGGTGGGTCAGATGGATTAAGATCTTTCGAGGCAACAAAAAGTAGCTTAAACCCACACATTGTCGGACCATGGACAGCTCTATCACCTGCCTGGCTGATTCAACATTGCAGAAGTCCTGAGGTTGCTGATCAGGTCACCTGAACCATGACTTCTTTCCCAAGTATGTTCTGAAGTGTGGTGCTCATAGGTACTTCACAAGGATATGCACAATTTTGTGTTTCATAAGTCTGGAAAACACTCTAATGAAGTTAAAGGACTTCTGTGTTGCTGAAGTTTTAAATGGTCCTTAATACACTCATTTTCTCTCTGGGATACCAATGGATAGATTTTCTTTCACAAAAAAAGATGGAAATTGTAATCAGGCAACTCTCAGCATGAAGAATGGGGCAGCTGACTCCCTGCAGGGTTATTGAGAGCCCTAGATGATGTCTTCTGATGAAATGGCTTCTGGTAGAGTCATTGAGAAGCAAGATCAGTACAAAAAGCCATTCTGCGGTGTCCTGGACCCCAAGAGCCTCTCAAAAGCTAAGACTTTTTAAAGTCTGGTTTGTACATCTGCCTCTATACACTTGGAAGAGGTCGGCACAAGTATGTATCCCAAGTACATTTGTCTCTCACTGGGGAAATTATATTAACTATTTTATTTACCTCCACTTCATATCTCAGCCTGCCTCTTTTTATCCTGGGGGCACTTGTACTTTTGTAGTATAAAATAATGAGGACCCTAAAGACTTCCAGCTCTAAAAGCTAGGTTTGATTCAAATGGTTTGTCACCAGCAGCAAAATCCCAACTGGTGGTCTGATTGCTGTCTACTCCCATTCACTCCAAGTCATGTTAAGGAAGTCATCTTTTATGCCTGAGCCCAGGGAATATCCAGGGCTACATATCTGCTTGCTGCCTGGCTGCTGGTGGCATCACTGGTTCCTAGTCAGTTTTGGCATGGACTGCATGCCATTTGTCAAAAGAAAACTGCAGTGAGCATTGGGATAAGCACTCTTTGGAGTGGATCCCTCCTAATTTGTTTCTTTCATCTTTTACTTTTGTAATGAGAGAAAGGCAAATCCTTTCTTCTCTCCCTCTCTCACTCCATGTAATTCCAAAAGCTATTAACATAGTTCCCATAGGACACCAAAAGAAGAGAAAATCCTTGGATAAAAGATTTTCTGAGTATGGAAGAACAGATGGTGTTTGTAGAAGTAAACAACTATGACATCTGTGTGGAACTCTGAAGGTGGGGGAAGGTCCTTGGGCACCTAAGCACAAAGTGGGTGCTCTGGACCACAGGCATAAGAGGAGGCAGGTGGTGAGGAAACACAGGGACCCAGGGTTGGGTAAAGAAGTGAAGCGTCTTCCTTCCTTAGACTGGGCTGGAAGTCAAGAGTAAGAAGACAATGGCTAGGTAGGGAGTGACTGACATGAAACATACATGTGAATCACTACCTCTTTTTGAAGATTGATGCCTCATCCTGGGACCCCATCTCCTGTGTTCCCTTGCATATGACACACTATTCCTCAGCGTAAGCAGCAGGTTATTTTGTACTTAGACACTAAAATTTGTAGAAATCGCTGCAAGGCCAAACTTTCCTTGTTCACTGTAGGAAGTGGACATTGTCCTTTCTGGAGCTCAGAGGCAAGTTTTCCAGAAAGAAGATTGTCTGCTGCTCTGAAAACCTAGTGGATGTCTTTATTCAGCTTTGATGCAGTGCACTTCAAAGGCAATGTTTTCAACAGCAAATATCAATACAAATGCTAACAAAACAGATTTCCACTTTTGGATGCAGTACTTGTCAGCTGGCAAAGATCTCTTGAATTGCACAAATAAAAATTCAGTATATTTAATTTAGTCCACTTATAACACAGTAATAACAATCAAAAATGTATCATTTGTTTTTTCACTAAGCTCCTACAAGGCATTCCAACTGGACAAAAGATGAACTTACATTGCTGAGTGCCACAGTCTCCTTTGATAAGCATCCCCCCAAGTGTTTGTCAGTTATTTTCATGATACTTTTAAGTTTGGCTTTAGCTTTATTTTCGTTTCACTAGATAAAATAATCTTAAAGTACATTTAAAATTTTGGATGTTGGGGAGATAGCTTAGTGGTCTAGATGCCTACTTGGCAAGCACAATGAGCCTAGTTCAATCTCCATCCCTAGCATCACTTTGTTGTGTCAGCCCCACCCTGGGCATGCTAAGCTAGCCACCTAGACCACATATGGTAGTGCATACCTGCATTTCCAGAGCTGGGGAAGCTGAGAAAGGAGGATCACTATAAGTCTGAGCTGCATAGCAGGACCCTATATCAAATTAATTAATTAATTAATTAATTAAAATTTTTATTTTAATTCCATTAAAACTTTCAGTTTAGAGTAATTTATTATGAAGTCCTTTTCCCAGTGGGGAAAGTTACTTAAAAGTGACTATTAAAACCCAAAAGATAACAATCCTCTTGCAGGTAAATCTATGACATAATATAGATTTTCCTCCTTCTTTAAAAGGAGTTGGCAGCAGCAGAATATCATTGTGAAATGTTATATTTTTCTATTAGCATCACTTACTGAAGGTAAAGTTTCTCCAATGTTCTCTGTGTGGCAGCTTTTTATTTTACAAAAATAGTAAATTATTTGATACAAAAATATCTCTGCATTTTAATTTCAGTGCATGCATCCTATCTTGTCCCTGCTACAAAATATTTTTTTTGTTCAAGAAGACACTGTCAATATGAATTACATTGATTCATCTTTCTGCAACAGAGTATTTCTGACAGAGCAATTACAGATTTGCTTGGAGTAAACATTCGTTTCAATTCCATCAGTAGCCTTTTTCAGTTTGCTTGTGAAATGGGAGATTTGAAACTAGTTATCTTAATTCTGAGAGAAGAGGATGTGTATAAATTACATAAAATGTTTTTCAGGACAAAGCTAGACAGACAGCCACACTAGTAAGCCATCCAAAGGAAGGACTTAGTGTTGGATCTTCAGCCATCTCAAAGGGAATTTTATTCTGCTCCCACTTCTTATTACAACCTCTCTCATGAAAACAAATCTACTGATCCTATTGTATCCTTATTTTGATTGCATGGTATTCTCATGATAAAACTAACACAAGAATTAGAGGAATCAAGTATATATCCTTGTTTCATAATACAGTAAAACAAAAAATAGTACAGGGTGATTTAATTTTAAGACATTTCATTCTTAAAAGTTTTATTTTGCAAAAGCAAAAACGAAAGGAAAAACAGAGAAACATACAATAATACATAGCATACAGAATTTGAAAAAAAGAGTAGAAAATTAATAGTGGTTGTTATATTGTATATTTTATTGTCAAATCTGTTGCTCAGATTATGACATAAGTATGCAAAATTGGTCAAATAATTAAACATTAACTTTTTATTTAATAAATCTTATTTTTTTCTTGTCATTTTTTGTTTCTATTTTTTAAATTTATTTTTTTAAATTTATTTTCAAGAGAATACAAAAATAACTAATAAGACATTAGAAATGGTACACAATAGAAGAACAAGATGAGGGGTATTAAAAGACATTTTAAAGTATTTTCAGAAGCATGATAAGATATAATAAAATTGATTGGGGAAGTATACAAAATCTCTATTACATACTTACCCTATATGTGGAAACTTTGTTCCATAATAGGAGCAAATTAGATTTCATCACTTTATCTAAAAAAGAAGCTGGCTGTCAATATTCTCTGGCCTCCACTGATTGGAACCATAACAAAGTACAATTTGACTTTCTGCAGTTACTGCTTAAAGATATTAAATACAAACTTTTAACTGTTTTTGCTAGGTAATGACACTCCCCAAATATTAAATGTATAATTCAAATCAGGGTGGTGATTCCTCAAAAACAAAGATTACAACCCAGCTATTCCCCTCTTGGATATTTTTTCCAGAAGAACTGTAATCAACATACCACACTGACATATATGCACCCATGTTTATAGCAGCACAATTTGTCATAGCTAAATCTTGGCAACAACCTAAATGCCCTTCAACTGAGGAATGGGTAAAAAAGAGCAGGAACAAGATTTATACTGTAGCTTATAATAATTAACTCTAGCTGATTAAATTAATCTGCCACACAGACTAATTACTTAACATAGGGTAAAGAATGGATTTAATGGTTAATAGTGTTTAACTATTGTAAGATACAATATAAATCTTTGTTATAACTTATATCCAGACGTTTCCCTAAAGATTCATGCACTCGTAAATGAAGCTTTGGAGAGGTGACTGGATCACCTGTGTGGATTAGTCTGCTCATTGGGTTAGTGTAATTCTGGGTGTGGATGATGGATTTACTGAAAAGGAAAGATCCACCCTGGGTGTGGGTGGCACCAACCAATAGGCTTGTAGCCTGGATGGATAAAAAGGAAAAAAAATCTCAATTAAGTCCACATTTTCAGGGGTTATTCCACCTTCACCCTCCAAAAATAAGAAGGTTCATGTTCTCTTCTGAGTCATCCACTATACTGACTCATGTAGTAAGTGAGGGCTCACCCATGCACATTGCAACCCCATGTCGGAGCACCACAGGAGTGCAGCAGGTGTGACTATTTGCCATTCAGGGCCGCATAATGTCATTCTGCTTTCCTGAAAGCACCGCGCAGTTAGGGATCTGGGGCAGCTGTTTGCTGTAAACTTGCATGACCTACTTTAAGTAGGGGCATCAATGCACCATCTGTATGAGCCTAGAGAGCCTCTTCATCCAAATGTGCTACCTGGTCTCCTTCTTCTGTCTCCACCTGAGAAGGATATGGAATAGCAGAACCTCCGAGGGCCTCCATCCTTGCAGTGGGTACCAGGTGACATGGCTGAGGAGTTCTTCCTTCCTGCTCAGCTACCCAGATCCCTCCTTCTTTTCTTTATTTTGCAATAGATATCAATAAAATGTTATTTATAAGGTTGTTCAAACACAAGAAAATTCTGGTTTCACTTGTGTGAACCATCAAAAGCTTAAGGATAGAATGTTCTTTCATCTCCCCTTGCTGGCACTCAATTTTTTACTGAGTCCCTAGTCTCCAGGGTCCAAATATCTTCAATCATTCTCTCCAGTAAGCCCAAGTAACTGCTTTGATTTAAATCAGAGTGAAATACACTCCCTCTCAAGGGGCCTTTTCCTACTTTTTTTTGTTATATGCCTCAGTTCTAACCATTGAGTTATAAACAGAAGTTGCTAGATAGATTTTTTAGCAAGTTTATTGAAAGAGGACCCCTGTTTCATTAAGGAAAGTCTCTGGGCCAGGCAGATGCTACTTATCCCTCAATGTCTAGGCCAAGTAGACATGTTTCATTATGAGAAAACAGGTGGAAAGGTATTAACTAATACAGCAGATATAATCTGATTCATCATATTACAGAATGTTTCATTTTATTCAAAACTACTGTCCACTTAATTTCTTTAAGCATTATAGATATCTCCTTCATGTAACTCAGTTGCACTTAAAATAAAATTTCAGATGCTTTTCATTTCAGTGCTGCATAGTGGTCAGGAGCTTGAGCTCTAGACACAGAGGCAGATTTGCATTCTAGAAGTGTTATTTTCCTCAGGCAAATAAAACAACCAGGATGGGCTTCAGGCCCCTCATGGGGAAAATGGGAACAAAAGTGCCATCACTTGAGAGGCTCCTAGTGAGGAGGAAATGAGATAATACTTCTGAAATTCCAGCTTGTAGAAATGGTAGCTAATGCTAGCTATCATTATAATCAGTGCTACTGGATCGCACAACATGAACTCCATGATGATTCAGCCTGATGCCTGCCCTGAGAGATTTCATCCAATTTGCACCAACAGGCCAGCATTAATGGTGATTTTCCAGCTCCTATATGCATTTTCAGGGTCATATTGGGAACTAAAAACATTGTATTACTCTTGCTTTTGAATCTTACAACTCTAATCCTCAATACTACAAACAAATTTATGAGAAGAAATCCTAATGAATAGTAAGTATTGTAGTTCCTGGAAGAGATTTACTTTCAATTTTTTGCAAGATATGTACAGTAAAATATACCAACAGTAAATATGCAGTTCAGTGAATGCTGCAAATTGTATAAATGTGTGTAACCATGATTCAAACAAAATATAGGACATCTTTGTTTGCCTAAAGAGTTTAGTCCTGTCTCCCTAGTTAATTGCCCTCGAAAGTAACTCAATTCTGACTTGTGTCATCTCTGAATAGTTTTATCTTTTCTAGATTTTCATGCAAACAAAATTATCCAGCGTGTGCTGCTGTTTTCTGACTTGTCTCCTGTGGTGTGTATATAAGGTTCACCATGTCCTGGCTGTTTTTCAGGGACCCCCTCATTTTCTGAGACTGAGTTGTGTTCAGTTGTAGGAAATATGAAACACTCTGTCCATCAATATTGATGGACATTACAGTTGTTTCCAGATTTGTACTAAATGAACATTTTTATACAAGATGCAGGATATTCCAGGGTTTTCATTTCTCTTAGGTAAACACCTAAGAATACAGCTTGTAAAAATGTACTTAGCCTTATTAAGAAGTATCCTAATACATACTTCATCAAAGAGCATTATCTTAGTTACTTTACTCCTTGATGGGACAAAAGTACCCAACCCTTGTAATATAAAGGAAAAGAAGTTTAGCTTGCCTCATGGTTACAGACCATGGTCAGCAGGTTCCCTATAGAGACAGAGCAGCAGAGGCGCAGAGTGGAGAGAGACTTCCATCATTTCAAGTTTACCAGAAAGCAGAGCTTGGAGGGAGACTCCAGGGAGGAGCTTTACCCTTCAGTTGCCCCTGGTGGCCTGCCTCTAACCCGGCTCCACTTCCTAATGGTGCTCACAGTTGCTGAAATCCTTGGGGGATGAATAAACTGATGAATAAGTAGAGCATTCAATCATTTTCCAAAAACCTCACTTCTGAGTGAATGAGGTGCATTCTGTATCTAAACCAAGATAAGCCCATCCCATGGTATTCCCCCATTAACTGAAGCGTGTGCTTCAGTTAATTTATATTCTTGCTGTAAACAGACTTTTCCCCATAAGTTGTTATAGTGGACTGACCTATTCTTACTCTTTTTAAATTCATTTTTGCTTCCTCTTGAGTTTATAAAATATTTCTATTCTCTCTGACCCCCTTTACTGACTTCTGTATATTGGTTTCTTCATTGTGTATCTCTAATGACTATCTACTTCAAATAATAATAATGCACCTTCCCAAGCAATTTAGGAAATTATAATAGTATCATTTCACTTGTTTTATGCTTTCCTATCATATAGTTTCCTCCCTTATGCATTATCACTCCATTCATACAGTATTATTTTGTTTTAATGATAATAATCTTTTAAATAAATGTATTTGTCTTAAAATAAACAAAATTAAACTACTACATATTTATCTTCTCTAAAGGCCTTCATTTCTATCTGTTGACATGAGTTACCCATAGATATCATTTCCTATTTTTTTTGAAAGATTTCCTTAGCACTTCATGTAGTTTAAATCTGTTGCAGGTATCTCAACCTCAATTGTTTGAAAATATCTTCATTTTGTCTTCACATTTTATTTCCTTTTCTAGAGTTTGTCATTGAATCTGTGGCTTCCTCCATGCTAAAGACCTGATCCATCACTGAACAACCTCCCCAGATACCTCCCCTTTGTGTTGACTCTTTTTTTTCTGTACTTTAGGGAAGAATCTACAGGGTGTTTAGGGTATCACTATGAGATCAGACTCGTAGTGATTCTCCTGTTTACATGGGTTGACTCGATAGAATTTTGCAGAATAAGAATTGTAGGTTGATCATAGAGTATTAGTGTGTTGAGTCTTTCCTCTTTGTCTTTTGAGTTCAGAATATCAAAGATGTTTTCATGATTTGGTGGTTTTTGCAAGGAGAACAATATAATACAGGACACATTTTATAATAGTATTTTATAATGAATTGTCCAAGAATAATGCATATGAATTGCAGGAAATCTGTCCACACACATAACATTAAAGACTCCAGCTGAGGGCCTAGAACCTAATATCCTGTATAAGGCCACCTGAAAACCTAAAGCTCATAACAATGCCTCCCCCAAGACCAACTGGAGGCATAGAGTCTACAACAAAGTCTCACACAGGTCCACTTCACCGCTTCAGGTCCAATATGTGCTGGAAAGTGTGGGCCAAAGGTCAGTGGTGGAAACTAGGAAGTCTATGCCAGTGGGATGAAAGTTAGCAGGCTGAGGATCTGAACTGAAGCAAGGAAGCAATACTCAAGGTAAGTACCAGAGCTCCCCTAAAGGTACCACAGCCATCCTCAGCAACAGTGAGGTCCAGAGCTTCTACAATGATGAGGAAAGTCAAGTTCCCATCAAGGAAGGTAATGTGACAAGCTTCTTTGTGATGCTAATTAGTGCACCATCTTCTTCTCTGGAGCCAGAAAGCGATGCTCAAGATGAGGACCAAAGCTTCCCCAAAGTTCATCAGGAAGGCCAGCCTGATAAGGTCCTTCAGAAGAACAGCCCAAGAGAACTAACAGCTTCCAACTGCTCCAACTGCTTCTCCAAACAGCATCTCTAACAGTAGTTTTGGCAGCTTCTCTTGCCTTTATTCTGCTGGCAACAACCTCAAGTGGGCCTCCCTGCACCCAGCACCATGCTAATTTAATTCAGCTGGGGTTAGTAGGTTGACCTCCTGTTAAAAATCCACTATAGGACTGGGGAGATAGCTCATTGGAATAAGTGCTTGCCTGGCAAATGCAAGATCCTGAGTTTGATCCCTAGTAATGCAAAAACAAACAAAGAAATCCACTACAGATGTCATTCTGTGTTTTGACTTTTGTTTCTCAAAAAAAAACAGAAACAATGCAGCTTCATTTATATTGCTGTTAGCCTGTGTATAATATATCTAGTTTTTGTCTAGTTGCTTTTGAATTTATTTTCTTTTTTTTTGTTGTTGTCTTTTTCATTCATGGTTTCACTATACCGTTCAGGTTGTCTTTGAACTCACTTTATAGCCCAAACTCATGGTAATCCTCATTCATCAGCCTCCTGAGTGCTAGGATCATGGGTGTGTGATACCATGCTTGTCTAACTTTTCTTTTTTTTTCTTTTCTTTTCCTTTCTTTCTTTCTTTCTTTCTTTCTTTTTTTGCATTTTAGAGAAGGGTCTACAGGTGTTCAGTGTCTCACTACTAGATCAGACTCGTAGTGATCCACCTGTTTACAGCCTCTGAAGAGCTGGGATTATAGGTGCACACCACCCCGCCCCATCTCAACGTCCCAGCATGCCGTGGGGGTGGAGCTGGCATGGCAGGCCTGGGGATGATACCCCCAGCTGCTGCACATACTTGCAAGCACTTTAATCCACTGAGCTATTTGGCTGGCCCAGCTAACTTTCTTTTTATCTTGATTTTCAGCAATTTGATTATAATGTTTCTAGGTATGCTTTGCTTTATGTTTATCCTTCATAGATTTATTGTGCTTCTCAAATTTGTTGGTTCATACTTTCATTCAAGTTTGGAAAATCTCCATTTGTTACCTTTAAATACACACACACACACACACACACACACACACACACACAATTTACTATCTGCCAGAAAAAGAGTAAAGAAGGGGTGGGAGAAAAGAAAGGGAAAATAAAATGAGAGGAAAATAAATTAATCTCACCGAAAAAATCATAGTTTAATACATTATGTTATATATAGTAGCAAATAGTGATTAAAATTAATAACATGGGGATATAGTCAAGATCTATAAGCTAGGAAAATCTGGATCAAATGAATTCATATAACTTGGGAGCATTTCTGAACTATACAATTATATGCACAGAGGGAGACAGAAAGTATAATTACCACCTTTGGTACAAGTACTAGGACAGAAAATATTTCCCATTTAATTTATCTCTATTTTTTGAATTTCCTTATTGAGTTATTTTAGGTGTGTGAACAAATAGCATTTTATTTAAATAATTTTATTGAGAAACAAATAGCAATGAGATAGTTTCAAAACTGATTACTAGCACAGTTTCAATAATTAATACACTACATATTGTTGTCTTAGTGATTATTCATTGTACAAGATGCAGACATGACATCCTGTCCACAGACACCATTAGAACAAATCTCTCTGGAAATACAGATACAATATGGTCATTCATCTGTATCCCCCTTTATGTTTAGTTTTATCAGAGAAGGGTATTCCTTTGTCATTTAAATATTGTAGGTGCATGAATTCAGCAAAATATTCCAATGTAGTTCAGTAGTCCATAATAGTAGTGGGTTTTCTGTAAGATTGGCAGTGTCAGAAGTTTTTGACTTGAGCCTTTTGCAGCTCAGCATATTAATATAGCTTTACTTTTTATGTTTCATTTTTATACTTTTCTGCTGGATGGTTAAGACCAAGATAAAGCACGACCTATATAACAAGAAATGTAACTTTTGTATCTGATAAGGTCACTCAAATCCCTTCAAGATTTATCCTGAAACCCTCTACTGCAATTTGTAGATCCTTTGTGAGTGTCAGCCATGTGGATGAGTCATGGCCATTGCTTGACCAGTTTGCTCCCTGTGAAAGCCTGAGAGAATGTTTTCAAAATAGTATTTTAAAGGTAACTAAGCCTGGCAAGTGCAAGGTTCTGAGCTCAATCCCTGGTTCTGCCCAATAAATAAATAAAATAAAAGTAACTAAACACATATATTACAAAAAAAATTATGTGACACCTAGTCTCTTTAGTCTGCTCCCAGCACCCTGGTGGTTTAGGAGGGGCTGCAAGAAGCTGGGGATGCCCTACAAGAGGCAGTCCCAGTGGATCCACACCCTGTCCTTTGAGGACTGTATCTCTGATTGTAGATAAATGGACTCACGAAGTTGCCCAGGTCTGCAATGTCTTCACTACTTTGGAAAGCATTATCACCCCACCCCAGACATTGCAATGTGGACTTCCGGGTGCACAGGCCATGAAAGGTGTAGCAGGAAGAAGGTTCTGTTGCCCTTGGTGGTGAGCACTCAAGAGCTGAATCAGCTCGATAGCCAAAATAAAGGTTAGGTCCGCCTTTGGTGCCCAGTGTTTGCAATCAGCCTCCAGGCAACCTTGGCCTCCAGGGCAGTGAGCCTGCTGGACTGAGAGCAGATCCCTGCCATGCAACTGCTCTGCAATCTCCCTGGTGATCTCTGGAAGCCATGCAGTGAAGTGCTGGCTCCTGCTTCCTGAGCATTCTTTCTCAGCAAAAAGCAAAGCAGCCTTAAAAGGAGAGTGATTGGAAAAAAGTCAAATGATTCCTACCCTTTGCTCTGGAGAAGGGGCCACTAATGAGTCTAATCCATCTACCTTGCAGATCCCTTGGCTGCCTTTGCCACCCCTTCACAGAGATGGCCCACATATGCCCCTTATTTGGATATCCATTCACTTACCTGCAGTTCTGTAAAACTCAGCTCTATAGATTACATTTCAAATGATGGAGTGTTCCAAAATGCTCTGTGCGAACTGCACAGGCTTTGTAAATGTGAGAGAAGATTGTGGTTGGCATCTGTAGCTAAAAAGGCTCATTCCCAAGTGGTAAGTTTTCCTCTTTCAGCACAATGTTGTGCTCCTCCATGGTGGCCTGGTTGCTGACTACAAGTACACGATTAATGAGAAGTTTGGATGGGAAGTAATTTCTTTAAAAAAGTCAGGAGTGCTGTTCCCTCCACCTTGGACTAAAGTAGCAAGAAGGCTGCAACTAACTTCCCAAATTCTTAGCATCTTTGCAATCTCTCAGCATTGATTTCATTTCACCTTAAACTCTGCCCTTCTTGACAAATCAATTTCAACAAGAAATCAAGCTGGGTAGCCCGTGACATGATTGCCCACATAAAACAGCAGTGCCTTGGAGTCTCTGACCACTGAAGCTTCCAGACCATCTCATAAAAAGGCCTGCTTGCCCCATATTCTCAGTCTTCTCAAACCACTTTTCTATGAATATAACAAAGTAGATAAAAATTAACTCCACAGTAGAAGAGTTGGCTTCAGCAAGTTTGCTTTCCTAAAAAGAAACAAATGAATCCCTAACAGATCCCTCAGCCATCCAGGGAAATTGAAGATTGTTTCTGGAATGTCTACAGTTGAAAATACCTGCAGATTCCCCAAGTCCGTGTAGGTTCTGGAGATTATGTCATGAACTCTGATTTGTGTCATCTTGAGCTCAGCTTGAGTGACCATGGTGTCTACCTCAGTGGGGAGGGATGTGTCCCTCATGCCCACCAGTTCTTGACAGGACTTCTTGGAGCAGCTGGAATTTGTGGGGATGAATTGGGTGTTCACAGACCACACTGTCATTGCAGTCCCACCATCTCTGGCAATATAGGTAAAGCACCCAGGTGCCCGCAATGTCAGAAAATGGGCTTTCTTTATGGATAAATTCCAAGTTGCATCATGAACTTAGCATCCTCCCTTGAGTATCTTTTAACAGATATATATTTTTTTAATCTGGTAGAGCTCTGGTATACTGTTTGTGGCTACACCAGCTCAGGGCATGGATCAAGCCATTTCCACTGAGCACACATCCTGCAATCAGAGGGAACTCAGTGGCACTGAGCAGCGTGGGAAAGGCTCTTCTAGCTTCTTGGTGTCTTGAAGTGTAGGTGATAGATCAACTGATTGGGCCAAAGAGAAGATGAGTTCAGAGTGCAAATGGTTGTGCTAAACATCCTCCTGTGGTCAAGAAGCCACCAATTGAGTTTATCATTTAGTCTAATTAAGCACAATAAAGCAATGGTAGTAAAGGTCAACATATTAAAGCATGCTTAAGGGTTCAGTTGAGCCTAGTGTTGCTCAGTAATGAACTTCGATGGTCAAGAAATCTAGGAATGTGGAAAGAGATTATTGGAAATGTGACTGCCCATGGACAGTGGCTGTTCTGTACACTGATTACCAAGAGTCATTCGGGAGCAAGGCCACTTTGCAGTGAAACTTTATTAGAAGGACTTCTTTCTTCCAATTCAAGAAGCGATTGAGTGTTTCCATTTAGAGTAATAAGGAGGCTGAGTAGAGAAAGTGAAAAAGTCACAACATGACCTGCTAGGGTCTTTTTGTGAAGTTATCTCTGCTTTGCATAGTTGATGACAAAAGAAAAAGAAATATACATCTACTCTTAACTTTGCTAGCAAGTAAACAGTGTAGAAGTTTGAAAAATTGGTCAAATTCAGTTTCCAGAAAATGCTACTTAACACAGCAGCTATAATAATGCCCCTGTGCTTGCCTAATCAGGTGCTTAGTTCAATGAGCTATTTCACAAGTCCTAGTTTTTATGCTTCTTTAAGAAGACACAGTGGCATTTCTACAAAGGGAGCTCCTATTTGAGTGTACATGATCAGAACATAGGGCCTGTTTCTGACTATTCAGTGGTTAACTCACAAGAATTCCCACACAGGTAGAAAATCACAGCTCCTTCTCTTTGGTGAGGCTAATGAATGGTTTCCATGCTCCCTTAACACAGTGCTTGTCTACTAGGACTACATCTGTCCATGGGAAACTTCTGGCAACTCTTGCAGATATTTTGGGAATCACATTTTAGGGAGGACGTTGCTGCTGCCATTTAGTGGGTAGAGGTGAAAGATGCCACTGCACATGCTATGTCCTGTAGCAAAGAATCATCCAGTCCAACATGTGCCAACGTAAAGAAGCTGTCTCTTCAGGGTATGATGCATTTTTCTAGTAGGCACTGGCCTTGCAGAGGCAGAGCTTCATGCAAATCAGTCCTCATCCTGAAAGCAGCCCAGATGGCTGTGCTGTCAGAGCATAAGAGTAAAGAACAATGTTTGGGAAAACACAAGGATCAATACTAACCCTTCCACTGGCAAGTGTTACAAGCCAGCCATCAAGGAGAAAGGAGACACAGGAATTGTTTAAGAAAGATGCCAGTTTTAGAGGAGCAGACCCAGAATAAGCAGCTTATTGTAGCTCAAAGGTACCTGGCCTGTGAAGCCACTGGAGAAGCATTTCCTGAATAAGACAATGAGCGCCAGCGTGTGGCAAACCATGGAAATGGAAGTTATCAAAACACCAAGGTGGAGAGTTGGTATTCCTCTTTAATGGAGTACTTGCTGAATTAGCAGGAAGGAGAAAAGACTATAACAAAAGGAAAGCATGTCATCTTAGCCCGTTCTGCATTTTGGGATTGAAAACATTCCTTCCAGGAGAAATTATAAAGTTAATCTCTAGCAAGAACTAGAAACTTGAAGAAGCAGCAGACTGTGGAATATTAAACTATGGAACTTCTACTGAGTCTGAAACAAGAGGAGACAAGGGCACTGCATAAGATCTGGCACTCGAAAGAAGAAATTTTTCATTCCCTTGAGCACCAGTATCTCCACTTATAAAGTGGAGATTGTTGAAAAACCTTCATTCAGAGTTCTTGTCGTGATACTGACCTTATACAACAGGGACTTGAGGGAGGCAGCACAAGAAGACCCTCCTTCCATTTCACGTGATTTTGACAAGCCCAGCTCTTGCAACACCCTGAAAAGCAAGACAGCATTTAGGATTCCATTGTCAAACACTCTAAGCAACTTAGGATTTATTACTGCATGTATTTAATGTTTAAGAAATTTGAAATTGAACCTTGCAAAAAGGAAGATGGGGGAGTGGCAATCCAAACCCCATGGTAACAGAAGTGAGATGACGAATGTCCACCAACAGAAAACAGAGGAGCAAGCCATTATCAATGAATGAGAAAGGTACAAGATGATATGCAGTCATCCACTTGCCAAGAGCTCAGATATTAGCTATGAACCCCAACAACCCCAGCAGCATCAGGAGGTCTGGGTAATTACCACATGGGATCAGGGGCTTGGAATAAAACAATCTCCTGTGGAAGTAGATAGGATATATTTATGATTATCATACTGGCTTTTGGCCTCAGAGCTGTAAAATCTGTAAACTTCAGTTTCACCCAATGAGGAAAAGCAAATTCAATTAAAGGAGAAATGACAATCTATTATAGAGCAAAACAAAACTGAGCATAGTGATACATGCTTATAATCTCAGTATTGGGAGACTGAAACAGGAGTATCTCAAGTTTGAGTCCAGCTTGGACTTTTTTAGCTAGTTTCTGCCTTAGAGTAAAAGTAAAAACCAAAAAAGGCTGAGAATAATGCTCAATGCAAAGGCCTGGGATTCAGTCTCCACTATTACAAAAAGAATAAAAATAGGGAGAGAAGGCAGAGTGGGAAGGGAGAGAGAGAGAGAGAGAGAGAGAGAGAGAGAGAGAGAGAGAGAACAGAGAAAGATGGAGGAAAATGGATATGGGAATAGGGGAGATGGGAAGGGAGCAAAAGAGATGGGAAGGATAGAGATGGGGAAAGGAGAGGAGAAGAAAGGAGAAGAGAGGAGAGAAAGTGGGGAGGGGATGGGAGAGGATGAGATAGAGCAGAAGGGAGGGGACAGGAGGGAGAGGAGAGCTGACCCATGATAAAATTGGTAAGTTTTCCTTCTTTAATGAATTAGAAAACTAAAACAGTGCATTATTCTGTTGAATAGTATATGAATTTCTCACTACTGCAGTACATAGAACATATGACACTTGGAGAGTTCCTATTGTGAAACTGTTCACCCCCAGTCTGCCAGCTCTGTCAGGGAAGACAAAGCAGCACCATCCCTTCACGGCCTCTGATGAGGCCGAGGGTCTGCTGTGTGTGCCATGTCCAGCAGCACCCAATCCATGTGTAGGGTTACAAACAACACAAGTGAGTTTAATTCTGATGGGCTGTGTGAAGAAATTCATTTTCCTTCAAAGGTCAGGAGCCTGGGTGTTATTTGTAGAAGTTGGATTAGGTAGCTTTTATCAAGAATGAAAGGGGTGCTAGGCTAATCTTAGATGATTCTCTGGAGTCACAAAACTTCCTCCTCCTTTGCTTATTTCAACAGACAAAAACTAGAGATAGCTCAGAGAAGAAGCCAGCCCTGACTTTGTCTAGTGCATGCCATAAGAAGATGAAAGTTCAGGTTCTGTTGGGTTGGAATTTCCAAAGCCTGGATCTGTGCCTCAGCATCCTTGAGTCTCCTCTTTTTTGCCCCTTTGCAGCATCTGCTCATGGAAGGTACAGCGTGCATTAGGGGCAGGTTTTTATTTATTTTGTTTTGTTTTGTTTTAGGTTGGGTTTTTTTTTTGTTTGTTTGTTTGTTTTTGTTTTTTATTATATAGTTCAAGCTGTCCTGGACTAGGTATGTAGCATGGTATGTAGTTTCAAACTCACAGCAATCCTCCTGCTTCAACCTCTCAAGTGCTAGGATTACACTCAGGTGTGTGCCTCCACACCTGAAGTTTTTCATTTTGTTTTGTAACAATATGGAATATGAGGTGAAATGATGGTATTCGGTATAGTAAATCAACTTTTGTCCAAATCCAAACTAGGGAAGTAGTAAAAAGAGATGTGTTGTTACAGAGAGAGGACTCCAAGTCTCTGGAAAGGGCTAAAAGAGAAAAATTGCGTGGATTTTCATGACTTTAGATAACAGCTGGTCAAGAGTCAAGAGATGATTTATTTCAATTGAAGGGTTTAGTATATCCCTGTAAGACTCTTCACACTGCAGTAATGTTATATGGCCTTTACCATAGTAATGTTTTATTAAAGTGAATGGTTTGTGAAGTTTCATCTATAAACAAATTACATTCATATAAAAAACATGCATCAAAAGTGCTAAGTGCGGCCATATGGATAATTACATTAAATGCTAATGGATTAAATACTTTAAGAGAATGTCAAATAGATTGGGACATGAAGAGAAAAATTCTTCTCTGATAAGAGGGTCAGTCCAAGATCAAATAAAAATTCTAAGGAAGGGCAATAACTGAATGGGAACTCCTCAATAAACTCCGAACCAAAGAGCACTTCCTAACCAAAGTACATTCAATTGCTTAATATTAAATATGAATTTGAGTTGTGACAATTTTTATATGATGAGGTAATGCATTGTCTTTTTAACATGAAACAGTCTTTCTTTACACTAATACAAATTAGATAAAATCTCTCTAAATGTATTCTACTCTGAATGCAACACATATGGTAGAGACATAACAATTAAAATGGAGGAACCCTGAAGGAAGATTTTGAATTGACTGTGGGTGAAGAAGGGCAGAAGTCCCCCCCCACCTCCTGTGGTCTAGAGGTACTAAAGTGGCAGAAAATACCAGAACCAGAACAAAAGGGTTTTCTCTCCCTAACTGAAATATGGAAGGTTAGAAAATGTGGAATGTTTTCTAGAGAGCTGTCCCAAATCCAGCTTTTTTTTCCAGCCCAATTGAAAAGACCTTCTAGAGAATTAATGCACATTTTTCATTATTAAGAAAGTGAATGGGAGCCGGCCAGATGGCTCAGTGGACTACAGAGCCTGCTTAGGTAGAGCGCAGCGGCCAGGGTTTGATCCCTAGAGTGCCATGCTGGCCCCGCCCCGGGGCGCGCTGAGACAGCTACTGCGACTGGGCGTGGTGGTGTGTGCCTGTAATCCCAGCTCTTGGGAGGCTGAAAACAGGAGAATCACTATAAGTCTGATCTACCTAATGAGACCCTGTAGACCCTGTACTGAATAAAAAAATAAATAAAAAATAAAAAAAGAAAAAGAAAGAAAGAAAGCGAAGGAGCTGGGGATATAGCTCAGCATTCTAAGCACCTGCCCGGCAAGTGCAAAAACCAGGATTTGATCCCCAAAACTCTGGTACTGCATGTTGTGTTGGCTGTGGAATTCCAGGTGGGCTAGCCACAGAAACCAAGGGTGGTGGTGCAGGCTTGTAGTACCAGCGCTGGAGAGGCTGAGGCAGGAGGACCACTGCAAGTCCAAGCTGTGTGCTGAGACCTTGAACCAAATAAATGAATAAATGATTTTTTAAAAAAACATATAAGGAAAGAAAGAAAGAAAAAAGAGAGAAGAAAGCAAATGAAGTTCTTTAGAACAACAATAACCGCAAATTCCAAAGTAACTATAGAAGAAAATGGCAACCAGGGAG
The DNA here is from genome assembly GCF_000260255.1 of Octodon degus. Classification (NCBI taxonomy): domain Eukaryota; kingdom Metazoa; phylum Chordata; class Mammalia; order Rodentia; family Octodontidae; genus Octodon; species Octodon degus. The sequence goes on along the minus strand of NW_004524586.1, from coordinate 23,624,410 downwards.
CAGATTCTAACAGACAGGCACAGAAATGTGGGACAAGTGAGAAATCAGTGCTGGGGAATACAGAATGGGAGAGAAATGGAGCCCCAGCACTGAGCAGGAAGTCCAGGAAAAAAAGCTTTGGAAAGCTGAAGAAGTTTTAAGAGACAAAGGCCAGCATTTGTCCAAGGCAGGAGAGTGAGTGGCAATGGTGAACACACAGGACACCACACAGCCTGCACCAGCTCGGGCCTGAGGAGAGAACCGAAGCACAGATAATCCCACAAGAAGAAAACCCTGACTGTAACACGCAACCACAGAATGGTTTAAGATGATGGAAATGGATTTTTGCAGCTCTGGAGACCAGAAATCCCAATCAAGATGTTGGCAGGTTTGGTTTCTTCTGAAAAGCAAATCCCTTCCACACCTCTCTTCCAGCTTTAGGTGGCTGAGAGCAAGCCTTTGCATTCCTGTTTCATTGACACATCACTCCAGTCTCTGCCTTTGTCTTCATAAAGGCCACTCCTTTTTATCTCAACTCTCCCTCTGCTGGCTCTGATGAGGGAGGGTATCCATTACTGGAGTTACAGCCTGTCCCAAATCCCAATGATTTAATCTTAAAATCTTTAATTGCATCTGCAAAGACATTTATTCCAAATAAAATCACATTCTGAAGTCCCAAGTGGACATGATGTTGGAGTGTGAGGAGAGGGAACTGATCCAAGCTCCCTGATAGTCTACATCAGCGTTTGCCAAATTTCAAGATGCAGGCAGACATTGTTAAGATGTGGGTGCTGATCTAGAAGATCTGGGGTGCAGCTGGAAATCTTCTGTGCTACAAGAGTCAGTGATGGGGATGTCACCATCGGGAGAATTGTGAGAAGTAAAACATGAGTCCATATTCTATAAATCTATGCAATTACTTGGCAATGCTTAACATGACCCCCAATAAGACCAAGATGGCCATGAATCATTTGGAAAAATTCCAAGTGCTTAGAGGTGAAAAGTAAGAAAGAAAGAGAAATTGGGGGTGGGGAAAATTGTTTCTCTGGAGTAAAAAACAAGTTAGAAGAAGACACATACATGCTGTGCCCCTCACTAGAAACTCAAATTACTACGGGCACAAAGTGCCACACACACAAGACTTATACACAAACTGTGAAAGCCCAGACCCTTTGAGGCCACGTTGGTGTAGGGAGGGATAAATGTTTATAAAACCCAAATTTTGATAATTTTCAAAACTTAGGAGAAAGGCAATATGAGGGCTTACTTTACTTAAACCAAGTAAATGATATACAGGAGAGGTAGCAGCTGATATCTGGGTAATAGGTGCTGAAGTTCCACAGAACTGGCCTTCTAGGATCTTAGAGATAGCACCTTGAGCATAGCCACAGACTAGAGGCTTTAATTTATGGGTCATAAGACGAGCAACCAAAAAAAATTGAATTTTGAAATAGTCAGCTGAAAGAAGTAGTGGGCAGCATGGCTCGGATCTCACTGTTTTGAAATCAATATCCTGTCTCAATTACCAGGAGGGACATTGCTGCCACCTGCTCAACTTTTAGAGTTGATTCAATAAGACCAATCTTACAAAATAAATTCCACTTTTTAAAATCAAGCACTTTTCACAGAGAGGGTTGTGGGATGGGCAATGAGGGGTTGGTTTTAGAAATGCTGACCTTGGGCACCTGGTTTGCTCTGACAATGCTGAACTGAGACTTGGGACCCTGAATCAGCAACTGTTTAGGTCCCTCCTCTATCCTTTTGTATTCTAGGACCATTTTACAACCGGAACTCCTTCCTGACTTAGGAAAATTCATGGGTGCCTCTTGGGTCACCTGTGACAGGGACAGGCAGACAACTGCCATTGTTCCTTTCTAATGATTAGGTGAACTATCTGGGACCAATCCAAAGCAAACTCCTTGTTAATCAAGTTCAGGTTAAGATCCACCACTCCCATTGATGAATTTTGATTAGCTCTCAGCCTACATCAGCCAACAGTCCCACTTTGATGGCTCCTCCCAAACTCTTTGCTCTGACCTCAGGGAGAAGCATTTATGATCTGCTGACCAGTTACCACCTTGCTTTCCTTCATGGTCAACCTCTTTTCTTATCCCTATAGAGCAATTTTCTGGGTGAAATTTGAGGTACTTGTATATTTCATAAGCAGAGCATTCTCCCTATTGAAGGAGCAACCCTTGGATTCTTGTAGTCCCACTCTTTGCTATAGCCCTTTTGGATAGCATCTATGTTTACCCAAGTATGGATTTGATTTGTATTTGGCAATAGGAGAAACATAGAGCATCATGTGGTGGGCTGTTTGCCAAATGGCTTTGAACTATTAAAACAGCAGTCTTTCCTCTCCTAAGTACCTGAAATTAACCTAAGGTCTTACCCCATGGACCTGCTTATCCTATGGCAGGCACAACCCTGGCCAAACTTTGGCTTTCAGGGCCTCAGCAGAAAAAGCATCTTAAAGGAATGTTGGAACTTTTGTTTCAGTTCTAATGGCTACACTTTTATGATTAACTGGATTTTTCTCATTGGTATTATTAAATTTTGGTCTGAATCTGTTACCTTGGCTTATGTCCATAAGCTCTGCTGTTCTCTGACTATTTGGGGGGGCATATGTATAAGTGTGTGCGTGTGCATATGTGATAGCTCAAGTGTCTTTGTTATTCTAGACAAAACATTCAGTTTTCTTTCTTCTTGTCTAGGTCTTCAGTTACAATTTGCTTTCTTTGGATTCCTTCCCTGATGACCAAGTGCTGTGTCTGCTGATAAGGGTATGGAGGTGCGTATTGTAGAAGTGGATCTGTAGTGCCACCTACATGATTAACAAGTGTGCAGAGAGATGTGCTGTTCTGTGTCTGAGGCATTTCTGCTTCTTTTACTTTCTTTAGGCCCAGCCCTGTTCACTGAGTGTCTACATGCATTTCAGTGTTTAAATCAAAATCTTGAGTCATAACATGAAAATGCCAAGTAATTTTTAAATATAAGCTTTTAAATTTCTCTTTCATTTCATTTATTTTTAAAACAAAGGAAATTTCTGGCTAACAATACCATAATCTGGGTCATAATCTATCTGGGCCACAGAGCAGAAGACAGTAGACATTCCCCACAAGGCCAAGGTTGGAACTCTGCCCACGTCTGCCCTCTGTTGGCTCCCATGGCCCCTGAGGTACAACCATGTATGATTGCTGACCTGGACCAGTCACTTATTTATTCATGGTAAAATTGAGACTCAGACAAGTTTTTTGTCCTTGACCATGAAGATGGTTGGCTCACAGACATGGCTTCATCTGTGACCATGAAGCTGGGGTTCTTGGTCTCAGATCCTCCCCACAAGATCTACTTCCTTTCCTCCAGGAAGCAACTCCCTTTCCTCATCTCACCCACTTGGGACCAAATTCTTCACTAGAAAGCCATTGTGCATCCAAGTGCATCTGTTTTGTGGGGGTCTCTGATACAAGTGGCCTTTGAAACAAATTATTCAGGAAGGCATAAGGAAAAGAAGGAAAAAATTCAATCATCTTAAAAATGGGCTGAAAGCAGTATAAATTCAACTGTTTATGACTCACAAACATTTTTAAAATGCAACTCACAGAATTGCGATAGTGAATGTTTGCTGTCTGCTGACTGACAATACACGTTCTTTATTTTAGGGTCAGACTTCAGTCAGTTTTAAAATTTGATTTGCTTTTTTAAAAAAATCCTATTTTAAAATTCTCGGCAACTCGCTGAAAAATACCAGAGCAAAGATATGTAAAAATTTAAATACAAAGTTAAGCTCCAGTCTACATCAATAGTAATTTACCCTGCAGGCCACCATTAGTTGGTAGCAAAACATACATCTCTGCCAGTACCTTATGAAGTGAAGAAGAGGCACAGAATTGTTTTCAGACCACTGGATTAAAGAAATCTATCAGACTGATGTAGTGCTATGTCCAAGAGAGACCCGAAGCCCTAAGTATTTAAGCTTACTATATGTGACTTAAATATACCAGTTGTACACCATAGTCACTCTCACATTCAGTTCTGCTTCCAAAATCCAAAGGTAGAAGAAGCATATTATTCACCAGACTCTCCTTGAGCTCTCAGTGCTTCACCTTGTCTTCATGGTTAGTTTGGGACAATGTGAGCAGTGTTGGCCAAAGAGCCCTGAGAGGAAATGGCCAGGGTCTCTTCTGATCTGAGGCAATGCACAGCAAGGAATAGTTTCCATATCTTCCCCTCCATGAGTGCTGTGGAAGGTGAAAAACAAAAAGGTAAAGTGTCGCTTTCCTCACACTGTAGCTACACAACACCCATAACACAAGGAAAAGTGGTTGATTTTGTCTCAGAATTACAGTCACTGTTCAGTTGACTCTGTGGCAAAGTTGTGTGGAGGAAGGCCAGGAGGAGAGAGCTCTCTCATTACAGGTCCAGAAAACAGAGTGGGAAGGAAGGAGGAGGGGAGACAGATGCATCCTTTCTTCCGAGCCACCCTCCTGTGGCTATGACTAGGCCTCCTGACTAGGCCTATGCCTCCTGACTAGGCCTCACGTCCTAACAACAAGTCAGATCTAACACAGCTGTGGTCCAAGTCTGTTACAAAGGCTCTCCCATGAGTGCTCGAGAACTCCAGTTGACATTTTTGATCTAAACTATAAAAGGCAAAAAACTACAAACATGATAGGATTATTAATGTTCACTTTCATCCTTTGACTAATGAAATATTTGCCAGATTCCTCCCCTGTAAAACTACTCCTTTTCTAAGCACTTTGAGCGGAAGTCATTGTGTGGACCTCATATTTGAGGACTCAGACATCATGTTCCTCAGAAGATGGGAGTAACCACAGAAATGACTTGGAAATCTTCTACATAGATTGATCTATTCTGCCTTGGTTATTTATCCATTAAGTCATGGATTTATAGAAGTATAGATTCATGGTTGTTTTATATTTTGGGCTATACTCTAACACCATTTCTTTTTTCTTCTTTTTTCCCCCTCTAATTTTTCTTTTTCTTTTCTTTTTTTCTTTTTTTTTTTTTTTTTGTTGTTGTTTTTTTGGCAGAACTGGGGATTGAACTCAGGCCCTTGCACTTGCCAGGGAAGCGCTTATTCCACTGAGCCATCTTTCCGGCCCCTCTAATTTTTTCTAACTGGCTGTTAAGAACTCTTGGGGCCTAGGGAGACAGCTTGGGGGCTGGAAAGATAGCTCAGTGGCACAAGCACCTGCCTGGAAAGCGCAAGGTCTCCAGTTCAATTCCCAACACCCCTCTGCCAAAAAAAAGGGCTCTTAATTTGTTTTTATATCCTTTGACATACCTCATCACTGTAAGGTGTTACTTTATTAGTTTGATCAAGTTCTTCACAGTTTTTCAAACAAAGAATCCAATTTATTAAGGACTTAATGGACAGAACAAATAGAAGCCCATCTTGGCCAGCTGCAACACAGGATTCCTAGATTCAGAGACAGGAAGAAGAGGCTTATCTGCTATGTTAGACAGAGGTGTGTAGGTGGGCTTTGTCAAGAACTATTACAATTCTTCTTCACATTTTGACATTTTAAAATATTTCCAAGCTCGTATGGTGCCATATGCCTGTGATCCTAGCATTTGGGAGGCTGAAGTAGGAGGATCGCTGTGGGTTTGAGGCCAGTCTATTCCACTACAGGTCAAGGCCAGCCTGTACTACATAGTGAGACCCTATCTCAAAAAAAAAAAAAAAAAGAGATGTTTCAGGACAGCTTTTGTTTTGAGCCTAGGCTCACCATTTCCTCAACAATCTCCAGTTCTTTTTTAATAAAGGATGGTGTTGGAAAACTAGCTCTGGCAGGTAGAGTCCATGTGCTTGCACTGGCTGTCATTGACTCTGGGCTCTCCCAAATAAAGAGATAGAAATATATGTGTGTATTAAATCCATGTCTTCTCATATTTGTATTTAAATGTGTAATAATCCCACATTTATTTTTAAAAAAATAACTTTTTGAGACACATGTACAATTTATTCATTTTTAAACTTTTAAAAAATATCTCTGGGGGAGATAGTTTAGTAGCATAAGTGCCTACCTGGCAGGCACAAGGTCCCAAGCTCAATCCCCAATGCCAAAAGAAAAGAAAAGGAAATGTGAATAAAAATGGAAAACAAGACTCAATAAAGGGGGCTGGTGAGATGGCTCAGTGGTCTAAAGCACCTACTTAGAACAAGATAAGCTAAACAAAGCACAGGGACCGCGGTTCAATCCCCCCGCACCACATGCCAGCCAGCCCCGCCCCCTGGTGGGCTGAGCTGGACACACACACACACACACACACACATAAATAAATAAAATTAAAAAAAATTTAAAAAAAAAAGACTCAATAAAGAATAGCTCTGCTAAGGGCCATGAAATTTTCTCTAGGCATTAACTATCCAAAAATTTTACATGCATGTTTATATAGCATATAATTCAAAATATTTATAATTATGCTTTATTCTTAAATCCACAGGCTATTTTGTCCATTTGAAGACTTTCAAATCTCTGCAGATGTTATAATTATCTATTTTATAATTGCTTTATAACTTAATTGTAATGTAGTCAGAGGAAGCATGCAATCATTACAGTCATTTGGACCTCGGGGATATTTTCACAGTGGCACAGCTTCTCATCAATTTTCCAAATGTTTCATTTGTGTTCAAAAGAGTATGTATTCTGTGGTTCTTTGAGGTAGTGTTCTACATGTGCTCATTGATTTTGTTTTCTAGAGGTGTTATTGAAATCTTGTAAATCTCTACTGCTTGCTCTGTTGGTTAAGATATACAACCACGGCCAGTGAGATAGCTCAGCAGTCCGAAGCACCTGCTTAGGCAAACTTAGGCAGGTGCAGGGGACCACAGTTCAATCCCTGGCACCACATGCTGTGCCGGCCCCTCCCTCAGGGAGAGTTAAGCTGGGGGAAAAAAGATATATAACCAATAAACAATTATACCAATTTCTCTCTTCTGGCTGTGGATTTATCTCTCTGTGGCTGTGTCAAGGATAGCCTTATGTTTTAAGTCTCTGCTATTAGACAGAATGCAAGTTGCACATAGTTACATATTCTTAATGATTAAAACAGAATTTTGCAAAATGTTTCTCTTTATCATTTGTATGCTTTTTTGCCTGAAAATATTCCTTATCCAATGTGAACATAATTTTCATTTTGTAGTGTTCAAAAGGTATATTGTTTATTTCCATCCTTTCTTAAATACTTTTTGTTAGTGGCAGTTATTGTTGGGTTTGCCTTCATGCTAATCTTAGTCTCTTAATCAGATTAATGTTTAATATATTTGTTAAAATATTTGGATTTAAACAGATCCTCTTATTCAATGCTATTTGTCCTATCAGTGCTATTTTCCTTTTCTCTTCTTTCTTAACTTCTTTCAGATTAAGTGGAAATTTTCAAATATTTCAACCTTCCCCTTTTTGCTTGTTAATTATACACTTTTAAGCAAATATTTTATTAGACACTCAAGAGTAGTGATTTGCAAACTGCAGGTCATAAGATAAATTTGTCCTATCTATTTTTATATAACCTGTAAAGAGAACATATTTCATGATGGATGAAAAGTAAATTAAATTCAAGCAATTCAAATATCATTGTGAGTTTTGTTAGAATTTCACTTATATTTTGCCACTACTTAATCTACAAGAACTAAGTATTTCCAAAAACCATAAACAAAAAAAATCCAAAAATATGAAACTGATGATAGTAATATACAAATCCTAATTTTAGGTATTTTGTTATCTTTTTTGTTTTCATTGGTCACAATAATAATACATAGATTTATGAATTTAAATCCATAAAATTAATATATACTGTCAAAATTCCATGTATATTTTTGAACTTCATTAGACTAATTTTGCAAATCTGATTTCTGTGATGAATGAATACACTGCACAAGTAACTGTTACCAAAGGAAAAGATATCAGTTCCATGTTTCTAGTAAAGAGCCCATGAGCACTGTGTCAGGAACCTTCTTAGGTTTTAACCTAAAGCAGGCACACATGAGAATGTCAAGATAATAGTTTTTTAAATAGCCTGAAGAAGATAACTTGGACATATTCAGAAATGTCCAAGATAACTTGGATATATTTCTGACTTCTCTTAGAAAAGCAGGAGGGGCTGGAGAGATGGCTCAGTGGTCTAAAGCACCTACTTGGAACAGGCTTGGCAAAGCATCAGGGACCACGGTTCAATCCCCCAGCACCACATGCCAGCCAGCCCCGCCCCCTGGTGGGCTGAGCTGGCCACACACACACACCACTCTCTCTCTCTCTCTCTCTCTCTCTCTCTCTCTCTCTCTCTCAAAAAAAAAAAAAAAAAAATTAAAAAAAAAAAAAAAAGAAAAGAAAAGCAGGAGCACACCAGCTTCCTTTATGTGGCAGTGCTAGTAGAGAACTTAATAGAAATTAGCATCTGTCTTAGTTTCCTAGGGCAGCCATAACAAAACACCACATAAGAAATAGCTTAAGTAACTGAAATTCATTGACCCAAGCTTCCGGCCATGAATGAGTATGTTTGTCATCCTGATGAATTAAATTGTCTAGTAGCATCATTAGCCAATGACCGAGATACCTTGAGAAGAGGAGCAAGTGTAACAAGAAAGAATTCAATAGAGGTCACCCCCAATGACTTCTGAGCACACCAGAATGAGACATGTCCAGGTAGGACACCATGCTTCTTCTGATTCTGTTTCATCTGCCAGTAGCTCCTTGGTTTTGAACTCTACCCTTTGCAAAGAAAAAAAGGGGAACACATCTTAAACAAGGGCATAAGGGCAAGTAATTTGGAGATTGTGGTTGGTGCCAAAAAGCACACTCAGGATGTTTATCTCAGTTACTCTTCTCTTGTTGCTGGGACAAATGCCTGACACCCAAAATGAAGGAAGGAAAGGTTTATTTAGCTCATAATTACTGGAGGTTTCAGTCCATACTCAGCTGGCTCCAAGGCAGAGTGGCACATGGCAGAAAGCAGCAGTTCATGGCTGCAGAAGGCAGCAAAAACAGCAAAGGGAGGAGCAGGGGCAACAATGGCTAGAGAGAGGAAGTCTATCTCCCTTAAATTGCTGTCTACCCCAGACTGGGTGTGGGACTCACATCCATAATCCCAGCAGTACTAAGACCCATAATCCTGATGGATCCTGAGTCAATCTAAAACCCTAGAAGTCCCTGTCCCATAACTACATGAGGCTTTGGGGAGACAACTAGACACAATCCATAACAATGTTAGAGTGACTTTCCCAACTCCTAGTTCCAGTGAGGCAATATTAGAAGAGGTCAGTGATGTAGCTTCTTGGTCAGAAGCAAAAAATTGAAGAGAAAAAGCTTTTCACTGATTACCTTGGGAGAAAAAAGTTATGGAAGAACAAGCCAGTTTCCTATGAAGGAGTTTCATGGTTTGTTCCTATGGAAAATGTGAAATCTGGATCTAAGAAGGAAAACTTGCCCAAAATTTATGGTCCTGGAATCTACTGGTTTGAAGCAGTAACCAAAACTAAGCCCTGGAGGAAGCCAATATGGGAAGAGAACTGGCAGGGTCAGCACATGGACAGTCAGGGATCAGTGGCTGACCGAAGTAGAAGGGATGGCCAAGGCCCACCAGGGCCATTTGTGAAAGCAACCTTATAGGAATCATTTCAACTTCACAGACCCGATGTTACCTCCTGCTTTGGTAACAGATAAAGCTCCTGAAGTTAATATCCAGGAGAGGAAGCTGCAGAACACAAGACAGAGTGAACTGGATGAACTCTTCACACTGTACATCCCCTGCCCAGGGGAGTCTTCCTTGCTGCCTGGAAGAAGAAGCCTACTGGAAGGGAGGAGATGATGCAGATATAAACAGACTCATGAACAGCTTCAGAAGTACAGAAGAAAAAAAGAAGAGGGGAAGAGATCAGAATATCAGTCCTATGGGCTGCACACTCAGCAGTAAGAAAAGACAGTGACCAATCAGCTCCTGGGGAGAAAAGCACCTTGGGACTGATAAGAGATTATTTTCCTCAGAGCCTTGGAATTATATTTTTTCAACCTGGAAGAACACAGTTCTTATTTTAATGCACCTGGTTTAATGAAGTAAGAAATTTACTGTCTCAGTCTTAGAGGCTGAAAGTCTGAGATCAACATGTTGACAGAGTCGATTCCTTCTTCTAGGTATAAGGGAGAATCTGTTTGGTACCTCTCCTTTCCTCCGGGGCACTGCTGACCATTTTGTGCACCCGTGGCTTGCTGACAGGTCACTCTCATTTCTGTTTTAGTTATTCCTTAGTGTTATTCCTGGGTCTGTACCTAAATTTACCCCTTTTTAAATTTCATTCATATTGAATTAGGAGTCCACCCTACTCCAACACAAACTCATCTTAATGGCTTAAATTCACAAAAGCTCAATTTGCCAATAAGGTGACATTTTTGAGTACTTGGAAGTTAAAACCCACAGGAGAATTGGGGAAGCAGTTCAGTTCTTAATACATCCTGTACAAGGAACACTTAGCTGATCCTCGTAGAGTGCACACTTAGTGTGCATGACTCTGTGGGTTCAATCCCCAGGAGCAAACAAAAAGCAGATGAAAAACGATTTGAATTTTCTTGTTCCCTGTAGCTGACACTGGAGTCACATTACTTTCTGTCTTTCATCTGATCAATTGAGGCATTGAAATTTAGGACTATTGTCCTAAATTACATGGATTTAGGATCTGGTACATCTGATAGGTGGACTTAAGTACTACAGACTCATTGGATCATGGAATGTCAGAACTGGAAAGAATCTCAGATTAACTATCATTATCTACATCCCTTATTGTAGAGATATAAATTTAAGGAATGTCCCAAAATAGTTTTCATAGTAATGACTAAAATTCTTACTATCTTCATGCAATTTTTAGTTTCATTGCATTGAATTTATTTGCAAAAAAGGACACAAGTTGATAGGGATCTCCTTTCTAGGCCACTGTACAAAATGAAAATCCCTTTCCCCTCAGCTTTTGCCAGGGACTGGCTCTATAGGATTTGGTTCATACTGTAAGGCCCAAGTGTTATCTTTTTGTTTATTGGGATATTTGCACCTTATGCTTGTTCCTCAGAAAATAAATAACTGTTCCAAGTAAATAGGGCCACTGTGTACAGATTAGAGTTGAAGAAAAGATGCTTTTCAATGGATCAGCTGTCTCTCAGGTCAGTTAGCATACAACATGTGTAAACACGAGTTCTGATCTACAAACAGAATTTCTAAATTTATAGCTTCTAAACAGCCATTAATTTTGCTACCATCTGGGTAATAAGAGGCAAGCTGATAAATCTTTCATCTGTAATGAAGCATGTTTTCCCATATGCACATTTATTTTCAGAATCCATGTGCATTTCAGCCAGGGTACAACTGATTGCTCACAAAATCTATGCTGGTGCATGAGAAAAAATGAGTAGTATCCTGTGCACAGCTGCTCCTGATCATTAATGTTGCCTTAAGGTTTCAAAGAAGACTCCAAGAGGTGCTAATTCTGCTTAGAATCCCGCATTACCTTTTTTTTATAAAGGTGATACATAATCAAGTTTGGCCTTTAAGCAGACAACATTTGACATACAAGTCAATGAATACTGATCAGACTTTAATCAAATGCTATTATAAAACTCTTCCCCCACCCTCAGAATATTTTCATTCTCTTCCTAAATTACAATAGGATTGAATGGTTTCTCATTAGCATCTAATAGTAGCCTAAATCGTTGCTTTCTCTTTGATGTCCGTTTACATCTCTTACACGGTAAATACTAAATTACATCATTTTCTGCCCAAACCATTCATCACTCACTATAATTTGCATAACATCATGTGAATGTAATTTCAAATATTTTGTAAAACAAATATAGTGAGAACCAGATCATACCTGCCTAAAGACAGAAGGGTTCGTATAACCATTACAATACTAACTCTCTTGATGTTTGGATATTTGCTATTAGGAGGCTCTTATTTTTATTAAGAATAAATTTAAAATGCCTTGCAATTCAAATATTATGGTTTTGCAAGTGCTTTCGTGTTGTCTAGTTCATGTTTTTCAAAAGGAACAATAGTTCTAAGATATATTAAGGCTATAAACACTTTCTAGGAGAAACTGATGCTCAAGCAAGTTAATGACTTTTCCAAGGAATGAAAGCTGTCAGTTCAGGGTTGGATTCAGGCTCAAGTTCGTTGCCCTGCTGTTCTCAGTGATTTTTATTGTACACTCAGTTTCTTTCCCCATATTGTGCTTGGGTTTTTCTTTACTTCTTTTACGAGCCCCACTCAAGGGCATTCTAAAAACACTGCCAAGCACTGAGCACTCTTGTTTATAGCCCGTTCTACCATTTTAAGACAACCAGTAATATGCTGAGATTTTCCCTGTGGTCATGTAGACAGTTTCCTGGAACACTACTTCCAAGTGTCACTGGTCACTGCAGGTCTGTGTACTCAGTCCTAAATCAAGGTAAGAATAGGGTTTGGTGTTGAGATTTTAGGAAGAGGGAAGCTGACCCTTCTTTGTGAGAAGCCTAGCATGCTCCCCTAGTTGTCTTGCTCATGGTTGTACTTTTCCTTGGTAGCTTCTTCAACAAGAGAAATTATATCCTTATAGGAATGTCTGCCAGCAAACCATACTTGTGTGGGCTTCCTTTTACTTGCATAAAAATTAAGGGAAGACAGTATTTTTGTTACAAAAATAGCTTCTTAATAACAGTTTGAGGGGGCCGGGGAGATGGCTCAGTGGAATAAGCGCTTTGCTGGCAAGCATAAGGGCCTGAGTTCAATCCCCAGTTCCGCCAAAAATAAATAAATAAATAACAGTTTGATATGAACTAATTGATTTCATGGTTTTGCAAATGCTGGCAGGAATTATTACATAAAGTATGCATGTAGGCTGTTGGCTTGGGCAAACTTGGGGTAGAGGCTCATCCCCCAGGAAACTTAAACAGCTTTTATAGTTCCAGGTTGATGATTTTGATGCCTCTTTTGTACGAAGTGTGAGAAGGGCACAGACCTCCCTACCAAAAGCTGGTCACATTGCATTTAATAATGGTGTCAAGAGTCACTGTGCTCACAAGAGCATGGTTGTGCCAAGTGTTGGATGAACTACCTTCCATGCCATCGAGCACACACGCTGAAGCCAACAAAACCTTCTGATGGTTGAGGCCCCCATTCTTAGATTATAACTACATTTGAGTTGCCATATTGTGCCTCAGTTTCTGCATCTATAAAATGAAAACTGATAGTGCCTGCTTCAGTTGTGGAGGGAACATGACTACATAAAGTTAAATGATAAGGGTGACAGAATAGAAGAGAATGAAAAGTAGTTACAGTTGCCTGTACTGTGACAGTGAGGTGGAAAAAGGAATATGGTGAACTTTAAGCACCTGAGAGTTAAGAAACATATGTAACCTGACTAGTTTTCCCTAAATATCAACTTTAGAAAACTGGATTAGCCAAAATGACTGCAACTTCTTCAAAGTCATACAGCTAGTCAATGGCTAAGCCTAGAAAACTATTTTTTCTGAGCCTGGCACCTTGACTGGTTGGCTGAGCCAATTTACTGGTTCAATTTAATCTATAATTTAAAATCTATTCATTTCTTGAGATTTCACATAATGATTTTTTAACACAGTTGTTAATTAAAATGACCAAATCACTTCACTAAATGATTTTTGAATGGAAGCACCATATGTCAACTGTATCATAAATGTCTTTTAGTAACTGGTAAAACTATTTATGTTCAGACCAGTTACATAGTTTAAGTTTCTTATAAGCAAAGGACTTAGGGTATTAATTTGAATAGGATAAAGGGAAGAACAGGATTGGATGAGAGACAGAAGCTCCATGGTCATGCCACATACCCCATGGATGGGTGGGTCAGAGTGGGTTCTATTCCCATCTGCTTGCTTAGAATCCCACAAGGAGGGGAGACATTATGTATTGCAAACATACTAAAACAAAATTCAAAGTGGGTTGAACTTTTCACATTTTCAGATTAAGAGCTCTTTGCTCATGTGACTGGATAAATGTATCACTGAAGCTCAAAGGTGATGGAGTGGGTTCCGTGGGGTAAGGGGGCATAACTTCAGGCTCAGAGCTTAAGATGAATTTTGTGATGCCTCAAGATCCTTGGCATTCGATAACATAAATAAATTCTGAATATTCATATCCTTGATTAGTATATAACTATTCTGAAGAAATTTTAGTAGTAATAACAAGCTTTAACTTTTGTACAATGAGTTGACTTGCGCCATCTCGTGGACAATAGAGAAATTTTTCAAATCACTACTCCAACTAAGATGTTTGACGTTTGACATCAAAGAGTCCCTGCGAATAACATAAAAGATAGATAACAGAAAGTAGAGAGAATGCTCTTTCTCAAAGGGGAAGTGGATTGACAGATGAAGGAATGGAGAGGGAAAGGGGTGGAAATGAAACAGGGAATTAAGATGTATTATGCACATACCAACTCCCCACAGGAAATGTAAACATTATGTACTACAAACACATACTAATAAATTAAAAAAGAAAAAAAGAGTAACTTGGGATGTAGGCAAAAGAGGCAAGGATCAGAACTGAGCTTCAGAAAGATAGCTTGGTGCCAGCCAAGGAGAGCTGCTATGGTGCTGGTCCAGCCTTAGTTGAGACATGAGGCCTGAATCAGACATTGAAGTGGTGATGGGGACAGGGACTGCAGCAAGGGCCCTGTGATGGGAGCTAGAGCCTGAGATGATCAGTGCGAGTAGAACATGGTTCCTCAGGGCAGTAGCAGGCTGCCCTTGTCACTCCTATTCCCCTGCACCTTGTATATGGCAGCCACATTGACTAAGGAAGTGAGGAACATCGCTCCATCAGGAGAACTTCTTGCCTGACTACTTCAGTTTCCTTACTGGGGATCATCTGCCTAAGAGGAGGAGAAGCAGTGTGTGAGGGTGGGTGGGGGACGTACAGTCATTATCAGGGGTCGGGAAGCCAAAAGAAGGGAACCTGAGAGGTGAGAGCATCTCAAGTTGTCCTGACATTCTGTGCAGGCTGAAACATATGTATGAATGTGGATGTGTGTTCAGCAGAGCTTCAGGACAAAGACAGGAAAGAGTGAAGTCAATACAAGTCCATCAGCGGGTGGAACATGTACTTCTCACCATCCTTGCAGGCATTTGCAGAACAAAATGGAGAGGTGGTTTGAGCTCTTCCTTTATGAAGAGCCTTACTGCAATTCAGCTCATTGGTAACACTGTGGTAAGAACCCAACTGCTTTAACTGCCTGCAAGGCAGTCTTTAACCTCTCCAAGCCTAGGTGGAGAGGAGAGTAGACTCTGATGCACAGTGCGCACATACTCAACCCAGGGATTCATACAAAATTCTCAACACAGAACCAGGCACATCGCTGGTGCTAATTTAACAGCCCCTGTAATTTGTTTTCCATGAAGAGTATCCCTCTGAACATTCCATACTTGACCTCTAAACAACAGATTCTGAACCTTTCCAGAATGCAACATGTCCTCTGATACATGAGTCTCCTGGACTGGAATGGAGCTAGTGCTGGTGGTTCTAGCATTTTCTACCTCTTTTTTTTTCATTTATGTATTTGGTACAGGGTCTCACTGTGCATCTCGGACTCAGAGTGACCCTCCTGCTTTCAGTCTCCCCAGTGCTGGGATCACAGGTGTGCGCCACCACACCCGGACTTGTTTGCCAGCTCAGAGCACCCTGGGGGCAGGTCCAGTGAGGCATGCAGGACCGAGGATTGAACACTGGTCCTTGTGTTTCCCAAAGCAGGCGCTTAGTCCGCTGAGCTATCTCACCAGCCCTCTACCTCTTTTTAGTGTTCAGCTTGGACAAATACTAATAAAACATTCTCATTCTGGATATTAAGATGTGCTCCATTTAATCTTAGCTACTTTTATTCAGTAGTCAGATGTGCTGGCACTGAGGTCATCTACAAAACAAAACATAATAAATAAAATAAAATCCAGTCATGGCTAATTTTGTAGTTAATTAACAAACTCCCCTAGGCTCTTCATAAAGGAAAAAAACAAACCCCTGCTCCACTTTTTTCTGCAAATGCCTGTAGGGCTAATGGGAGGGTGCTCCTGTAATTCATGCTGGGTTTAAAAATACTGGCATGGGGACAAGCTAGCAACGTCCATACAGAGATGCGTCAGGGCCTGGGAGACGATCAAGATTTTAGATGAATGTGATTTATTAAGTGAGCAGAAACCTGAAGAAGGGCAGCACATGAGTCAGCGAGGCTGCCTGCGGGCGTAAAGATGCAAGCCATGCTCCTGAGCACCCTGGTGGATGCAGACAGTAGAAACGTTCAACTAATTCTGTCAAGTGCCACCAAAAAATATGACAAGGTGATAATGTTTCCCAACTGTGTCATTTGGCCTTTCACTTTTCTGACTCACTGACGTTACTACTAGCTGTGCTTTGGGAAGAACTGGTGGACCTTAGTTCACCAGATCTCTCCTGGCTGATTCTTACAGCATCCTGGAGAAGTAAGAGCTGAAGCACCTTCTAAATATCACCAAACTCTGGGCACTACTCCCCAAAAATAGGAGTCAGTGTTTGCTTTGTTCTTTTTTTTTTAAGATCCCTTTGAAGATCCTGCAGACCAGACACAGTCTTAGCCCAGGTCCGGTGAGTGTGTGGAAAAGCTTCCTGCTACCCTGAGCTGGTGGGACCAGTCCCAGCCCAGGTGCAGCATGGACTGGACCCTCTCCCACCCCCTTGGGCCGCCCCCCACCACTCCGCAGTACCTCCCCCACCCCGCCCACCGAGTAGGAATTTCTGCCA
>NW_004524586.1:23596197-23605630 GCF_000260255.1 Octodon degus | reverse complement strand
AAGAAACACATTTAACTCATAAAGACATTCATAGGCTGAAAGTCAAAGGATGGCGCACAATACTACATGCCCAAACACCTCAGAAAAAAGCAGGGGTAGCAATTCTATTCTCAGAGAGTCTCAACTTCACCCAAGTATTTAAAGCAAATCTTAATGGGCATGAAAAATCTAATACCCAATACCAGAATTTTAACAGGAGACTTTATCACCCCCTTATCTCCAAAAGATAGGTCAACCAGACAAAAATTTAGCAAAGAAATAACAGAACTGAACCGGAGTTTGAAACAAATGGACCTGGTATACATATACAGAGTGTGCCATCCAACCAGAGCTGAATACACATTTTTCTCAGCTGCACATGGGTCATTTTCTAAAATAGATCACCAGGAATGCCAATACCACCACTCACTGTCTGGCTACTCAGTGAGAAAACAATAGGCTAGAGATTGAAGAATGAATTTTAGGAACAAGAAGAGGTTAGAGAAGAATATATTTATTGGAGGAAATAAAGATGTTGTCTGAGAGAGAGACAGAAGGGGTTCTGAGTGGGTAGCCTAGGAACCTGCATTTTTAATGCATTTTTTAATAGAACAAATCCATGAGGTAAGGTGGGTTCAAGCTGAGAAAGAATGGGAAATCACAAGGTGGTTATGAAGGGAGACAAAACTGTGGCCAGCCAATAAGATTATAACTGCTCATGTAAAATTGATTGAATAAGGGTCGAATGGAGCAGCCAGTCATGTAGCAAGAAGACAGGAGCTTTTATTGAATCAAGTTGGGTTAGTGGCGCTTCTGGGCTTCCTTGAGATGATCAATACCTTTTTAGAGCATTAATCCTTGATGCTCATTCTTAGGAAGTGTGTGGTGCATTTAATTTATCTTTTATCTTGGGGTCTGGCCCAGTGGAGGAGCCTGTCTTCCCCACAATTGCTTAGTCTTTTCAGGGGAATAAATGGCAATGCGTCTTTTATCTAAATACATTTTTATTCCAACGTGGACCCTAGATTTTATGTTCATTTGTGTGTATTTACCAACTAACTCCTCTAGGCCATGAGATCAAGGGGGCAGCCATTGATAAAGAGGGCATGCTAAGAAGGGCACTTACTTTTGAGTCACATCATCACAAGTTTCTGGCTCTTTGCCCATAGGAATGAATGGAAGAGAGAAAAACCTACTGCAGTTTCTCTGCATCTCCAGCTGGAAAGTCACAAACTTCACGGATGTTTTCTATTAGGAGACTGAAAGATTTGCAACTCTTTTCAGAGTGCAGAACTGTGAAGCCCTTTAGTGACAAAAGGGAAATTTTAGCCAGAGTTCTGTGTTTCACTGTATACAGGAACAGGCATCGGAGTGACATACTTCACAAAGAAGATGGAGCTTAGCTGGCTGTTCTGTCTTTTAAAAACTCAAACATAGAAACACAAACCATGGAGTGGAAAAAGCAGCTCTCCTCAAAGCACTGGAGTCCAGAAACGTGTTTTTGGCTCTTTGACCATAGGAATGATTGGGAGAGAGAACAACATTCTGCAAGTTTCTCTGCACCTCCAGCAGGAAAGTCACAAACTTCACGGAGACTTTCTCTTAGGAGACTAAATGATTTGCCACTCTTTTCAAAGGGAGGAACTGTGCAGTACTTTAGTCCCAAAAATGACGTTTTAGCAGAGTTCTGTGTTTCATTGTATATGAGAACAAGCATCGGATTGCCCTGATTCCCAAAGAAGCTGGAGTTTAGCTGGCTATTCTGCATTAAGAACTCACAATTAGAAACACAAATCATGCAGTAGAAACAATCAGCTCTCCTCAGGGCACTAAATTCTAGAAAAGTGTTTGTGACTTTTTTCCATAGGAATGAATGGGAGAGAGAACTTCCTTACGCAGTTTCTGTGACTTCAACTTTTAAAGTCACAAACTTCATGGATGGTTTCTCTTAGGAGACTGAATGATTTGCCACTCTTTTCACAGCTCGGAGCACTGAAATACTTTACTTAGAAAAGTGACGTTTTAGCCAGAGTTCTGTTTTGCGCTGTATACGGGAACAGGCATTGGACTGCCCTGCTGCCCAAAGATACTGGAGCTTAGCAGGCTCTTCTGCATTAAGAATTCATGCTTAGAAACACAAATCATGCAGTAGAAAAAGCAGCTCTCCTCAGGACAATGGAGTCTAGATAAGTGTTTGTGGTATTTGCCCATAGGAATGAATGGAGAGAGAGAAAAGCCTTTCTGCAGTTTCTCTGCCCCTCCAGTTGGAAAGTCACAAACTTCACGTATGCTTTCTTCCAGGAGACTGAATGATTTGCCACTCTTCTCAGAGCACAGAACTGTGAAGTACTTTAGATACAAAAGTGACATTTAGCCAGAGTTCTCTGCTGCGCTGTATACGGGAACAACCATTGGAGTGCCCTGCTTCCCAAAGAAGCTGGAGCTTTGCTGGCTTTTCTGCATCAAGAACTCAAAGTTAGAAACACAAATCCTGCGGTAGAAACAAGCAGCTCTCCTCAGAGCACTGGAGTCTAGAAAGGTGTTTGTGGCTCTTTGTCATAGGAATGAAGGGCAGAGAGTTCAACGTTCTCCAGATTCTCTGCAATTCCGGCTGGAAAGTCACACACCTCACAAGTGCTTTCTCTTAGGAGACTGAATGAATTGCCACTCTTTTCCCATCGCGGAACTCTGAACCATTTTAGTTAGAAAAGTGACATTTTAGCCAGAGTCTTTTTTGCTCTGTATACGGGAACAGGCATTGGAGTGCCCTGCTCACAAAGAAGGTGGAGTTTAGCTGGCTCTTCTGCATTAAGAACTCACACTTAGAAACACAAATCATGCACTAGAAACAAGCAGCTCTCCTCAGGGCTCTGGAGTCTAGAAACGTGTTTGTGGCTCTTTGCCCTTAGGAATGAATGGGAGAGAGAACAACCTTCTCCAGTTTCTCTGCACCTCCAGCTGGAAGGTCACAATCTTGAATGTTGCTTTCTCTTAGTAGTCTGAGTGATTTGCTACTCTTTGAACAGGGCGTAACTTCTATGTACTTCAGTAACAAAAGTGAAGTTTTAGGCAGATTTCTGTTTTGCGCTGTACACAGTATCAGGCATTGGAATGTCCTGCTTCCCAAAGAAGCTGGAGCTTAGCAGGCTCTTCTGCATTAAGAACTCACGTTTAGAAAAACAAATCAAGCAGAAGAAACAAAAAGCTCTCCTCAGGGCACTGGACACTAGAAACGTGATTGTGGCTCTTTGTGCCTATTAATGAATGGGAGAGAGAACAACCTTCTTCCGTTTCTCTGCACCTCGAAATGGAAAGTCACAAACTTCATGGATGCTTTCTTTTAGGAGACTGAACGATTTCACACTCTGTTCACAGCGCGCAAATGTGAAGTACTTTAGTTCGAAAAGTGATGTTTTAGCCAGATATCTGTGTAGCGCTATATACAGGAATAGGCATTAGAGTGCCCTGCTTCCCAAACAAGCTGGAGCTTAACTGGCTCTTCTCAGTGAAGAACTCACACAGGGAAACAGAAATAATGCGGTAGAAACAAGTAGTTCTCAGGGCACTGGAGTCTAGAAACGTGTATGTTGCTCTTTGCCCATAGGAAAGAAGTGGAGAGAGAACAACGTTCTGTAGTTTTTCTGCACCTCCAGCTGGAATACCATAAACTTCACAGATGCTTTATCTAAGGATACTAAATGATTTCCCACTCTATTCAAAGAGCGGAACTGTGAAGTACTTTAGTTTTAAAAGTGACGTTTTAGCCAGATTTCTGTGTTGCGCTGTATAGAGGAACAGGCATTGGAGTTCCTGCTTCCCAATGTGGCAGGAGCTAAGATGGCTCTTCTGCATTAAGAAATCACACGTAGAAACACAAATCATGCAGAAGAAACAAGTAGCTCTCCTCACGGCACTGGAGTCTAGAAAAGAGTTTCTGGCTCTTTGTCCATAGGAATGAATGGGAGAGAGAAGAACCTTCTGCAGTTTCTCTCTACTTCCAGGTGGAATTTCACAAATATCAAGGTTGCTTTTTTTTCGCAGACTGAATGATTTTCCACTTTTTTCACATCGCGGAAATGTAAAGTACTTTAGTTACAAATGTTACGTTTTAGCCAGAGATCTGTGTTGCGTTGTATAAAAGAACAGGCAGTGTAGCGCCCCACTTCCCAAACCTGGAGCTTAGCTGGCTCTTGTGCATTAAGTACTTACATTTAAAATCACAAACGATGTAGTAGAAACAAGCAGCTCTTCTCAGCGAACTTGAGACTAGAAACGTGTTTGTGAATCTTTACCCATAGGAATAAATGGAAGAGAGAACAACCTTCTGCAGTTTCTGTGCACCTCCAGCTGGAAAGTCACAAACTTCAATGTTGCTTTCTCTTAGCAGACTGAATGATTTGCCACTCTTTGCACAAGGTGGAACTGTGAAGTACATTAGTTACAAAAGTTAAATTTAAGCCAGAGTTCTGTTTTGCAATGCATACGGCCACAGGCATTGGAGTGCCCTGCTTCCCAAAGAAGCTGGAGCTGTACTGGCTCTTCTGCATTAAGAATATACTTAGAAACACAAATCAGGCAGTAGAAACAAGCAGCTCTCCTCAGGGCACTGGAGACTAGAAACGTATTTGTGGCTCTTTGGCCATAGGAATGAGTGGGAGAGAGAACAACCTTCTGCAGTTTCTCTGCACCTCCAGCTGGAAAGTCACAAACTTCAAGGATGCTTTCTCATAGGAGTCTGAATGATTTGACACTCTTTTCACAGCGCGGAACTGTGAAGTACTTTAGTTATAAAAGTGATGTTTTCTCGAGAGTTCTCTGTTGTGCTGTATACAGGAACAAGCTTTGGAGTGCCCTGCTTCCAAAGAATCTGGAGCTTAGCTGGCTCTTCTGCATTAAGAATTCACTCTTAGAAACACAAATCAGGCAGTAGAAACAAGCAGCTCTCCTCAGGTCACTGGAGTCTGGAAACGTGCTTGTGGCTCTTTGCCCATACGAATGAATGGGATGGAGAACAACTTTGTGCTGTTTCTCTCCTCCTCCAGCTAGAAAGTCACAAACTTCACGGATGCTTTCTCTAAGGAGACTGAATGATTTGCCACTCTTTTCACAGTACAGAACTGTGAAGTACATTAGTTAGAAAAGTGAAGTTTTAGCCAGAATTCTGGGTTACTCTGTACAGGAACAGGCATTGAAGTGCCCTGCTTCCCAAAGAAATGGAGTTTTGCTGGTTCTTCTGTATTAAGAACTCACACTGAGAAACCCAAATCATGCAGTAGAAACAAGCAGCTCTCCTCAGGACACTGGAGTCTAGAAACGTGTTTGTGGCTCTTTACACGTAGCAATCCACTTGAGAAAGAAAAATCTTCTTAGGATACTCTGTACCTCCAGATGGAAATTCACAAATTTCAAGGTTGCTTTTTCTTCACAGACTGAATGAGACTAGAAACGTGTTTGTATATCTTTACCCATAGCAATAAATGGGAGAGACAATAACCTTCTGCAGTTTCTCTGCAACCCCAGCTGGAAAGTTACAAACTTCACGAATGCTTTCTCTTAGGAGACTGAATGACTTGCCACTCTTTGCACAGCATGGAACTGTGAATAACTTTAGTTACAAAACGGAGGTTTTAGCCAGATTTCTGTGATGAGCTGTATACAGGAACACGCATTGGCGCGTCCTGCTTCCAAGAGAAGCTGGAGCTTAGCTGGCTCTTCTGCATTAAGAACTCACACTTAGAAACACAAATCATGCAGAAGAAACAAGCAGATCTCCTCAGGGCAGTGGAATCTAGAAACCTGTTTGTGGCTATTTGCCTACAGGAATGAATGGGAGAGAAAACAAATTTGTGTTGCTTCTCTGCACCTCCAGGTAGAAAGTCACAAACTTCATGGATTCTTTCTGTAAGGAGACTGAATGATTTCCCACTCTTTTCACAGCACCGAACTGTGAAGTACATTAGTTAGAAAAGTGACCTTTTAGCCAGCTTTCTGAGTTATGCTGAATAGAGGAACAAGCATTGGAGTGCCCTGCTTCCAAAGAATCCGGAGCTTAGCTGGCTCTTCTCAAAGAAATCACACTTACAAACACAAATCATGCAGTAGAAACCAGTAGATCTCCTCAGGGCAGTGTAATCTAGAAACCTCTCTGTTGCTCTTTGCCCTTAGGAATGAATGGGGGAGATAACAACCTTCTGCACTTTCTCTGCACCTGCAGCTCGAAAGTCAAAACTTCACAAATGCTTTCTCTTAGGAGACTGAATGATTTGCCACTCTTTTCACAACGTGGAACTGTGAAGTTCTTTAATTACAAAAGTGACATTTTAGCCAGAGTTCTGAGTTGTGCTGTATTGAGGAACAGGCATTGGACTGCACTTCTCCCCAAAGAAGCTAGAGTTTACTTGGCTCTTCTGCATTAAGGACTCACTCTTAGAAACACAAATCATGCAGTAGAAAGAAGCAGCTCTTCTCAGGGCACTGGAGTCTAGAAACGTGTTTGTGGCTCTTTGCCCATATAAATGAATGGGAGAGCGAACAATCTTCTGCAGTTTCTCTGCACCTCCAGCTGGAAAGTTACAAACCACACCTGCTTTCTCTTATGAGACTGAATGATTTGCCACTCTTTTCACAGCGCGGCACTGTGAAGTACTTTAGTTACAAAAGTGAAGTTTTAGGCACAGTTCTGTGTAGCGCTGTATACAGGAACAGGCATTGGAGTGCCCTGCTTAACGAAGAAGCTGGAGCTTAGCTGGCACTTCTGCATTAAGAACTCACACTTAGAAACAAAATCATGCAGTAGAAACAAGCAGCTCTCGTCAGGGCACTGGAGTCTTGAAACGTGTTTGTGGCTCTTTGCTCCTAGCAATGAATTGTAGAGAGAAAAACCTACTGCAGTTTCTCTGCACCTCCAGCTGGAAAGGCACAAACTTCTCGGATGATTTCCCTTAAGAGACTGAATGATTTGCCACTCGTTTCACAGCGTGGCACTGTGAAGTACTTGAGTTATAGAAGTGAAGTTCTAGGCAGAGTTCTGTGTTACGCTGTATACAGGAACACGCATTGGAGTGCCCTGCTTCTTGAAGAAGCTGGAGCTTAGCTGACACTTCTGTATTAAGAACTCACACTTAGAAACAAATCATGCATTAGAAACAAGCAGCTCTCCTCAGGGCACTGGAGTCTTGAAACGAGTTTGTGGCTCTTTGCCCATAGGAATGAATTGGAGAGAGAAAAACCTACTGCAGTTTCTCTGCACCTCCAGTTGGAAAGGCACAAACTTCACGGATGCTTTCCCTTAGGAGACTGAATGATTTGCCACTCTTTTAACAGAGTGAAACTGTGAAGTACTTTAGTTACAAAAGTGACATTTTAGCCAGATTTCTGTGTTGCCCTGTGTACAGGAACAGGCATTGGAGTGCACTGCTTCCCAAAGAAGCTGGGGCTTAGCTGGCTCTTCTGAATTAAGAACTCACACTTAGACACACAAATCCTGGAGTAAAAACAATCAGCTATCTTCAGGGCACTGGAGTCTTGAAACGTGTTTGTGGCTCTTTACCCATATAAATGAATGGGAGAGAGAACAGCCTTCTGCTGTTTCTCTACACCTCCAGCTGGAAAGCCACAAACTTCGCAGATGCTTTCTCTTTGGACATTGAATAATTTGCCACTCTTTTCACAGTGCGGAACTGTGAAGTACTTTAGTTACAAAAGTGATGTTTTAACTAGAGTTCTGTGTTACGATGTTTACTTGAACAGGCATTGGAGTGACCTGCTTCCCAAAGCAGATGGAGCTTAGCTGGCTCTTCTGCATTAAGAACTCACACTTAGAAACACAAATCATGCAGTAGAAACAAGCAGCTCTCCTCAGTGCACTGGAGCCTAGAAACATGTTTGTGGGTCTTTGCCCATGGGAATGAATGGGAGAGAGATAAATCTTCTGCAGTTTCTCTGCACCTCCAGCTGGAAAGTCACAAACTTCACAGATGGTTTCTCTTATGTGACTCAATGATTTGCCACTCTTTTTACAGCACGGAACTGTGAAGTACTTTACTTACAAAAGTGATGTTTTAACTAGAGTTCTGTGTTGCGCTGCATACAGGAACAGGCATTGGAGTGCCCTGCTTCCCAAAGAAGCTGGAGCTTAGCTGGCTCTTCTCCATTAGGTACTCACACTTAGAAACACATCATGCAGTAGAAGTAAGTAGCTCTGCCTGGTGCACTGGAGTCTAGAAACCAGTTTGTGGTTCTTTGCCCATAGAAATGAATGGGAGAGAGAACAACCTTCGGCAGTTTCTCTGTACCTCCAGCTGGAGAGTCACAAACTTCAATGTTGCTTTCTCTTAGCATACTGAATGATTTGCCACTCTTTCACAAGGCAGAACTGTTAAGTACTTTCTTATACAGAAACAGGCATTGGAGTGTCCTGCTTCCCAAAGAACCTGGAGGTTAGCTGGTTCTTCTGCTTTAAGAACTCACATTTAGAAACACAAATCAGGTCCCAGGACAAGCGCAGCATGGGCCGAACCCTCTCCCAACCCCTCAGGCCACACCCCCCACCACTCCGCCGTACCTCCCCTACCCCTCCCGCAGATTAGGAACTTCTGCCCACTTCTGGGAACTCCCAGACCCAGTCCTAGCCCAGGTCCGGTGAGTGTCTGAAGAGCTTCCTGCTAACCTTCGCTGTCGGGACCAGTCCCAGCCCAGGCGCAGCATGGGCCGGACCCTCTCCTACCCCCTTGGATTGCCCCCCACCACTCCTCTGTACCTCCCCCTCCTCTCTCGCCCAGTAGGAATTTCTGCCCACTTCCGGGAACGCCCATACCCAGTACTAGCCCAGGTCCGGTGAGTGTGTGGAGAGCTTCCTGCTACCCTGCGCAGGCGGGACCAGTAACAGCCCAGGCACAGCATAAGCCAGACCCTCTCCCATCCCCTCGGCCTGCCCCCACCACTCTTCTGACCCTTCCCCACCCCTCCCGCAAAGTAGGAATTTCTGCTGAGTTCCAGGAATGCCCACACAAAGTTCTAGCCCAGGTCCGCAGCGGGAAGGAGCTGAGCACAGCAGCCAGAGCTAAACCAAACGAAACTGGATAAGTCCAATCTCTGTAGAGCTCCACCTGAACTTCAGTACGTGTGAAGGTTATAACTGCAGCAAAGATATACAACAAAGGGCAGAGAACAGTGCTACCCAAAATGACGAGAAGGAACAAAATGCAAACTCAGAACCCAAGCCCACCCGTAGCAAGTGCAGAGGACACGAACACAGAACACATTGGAGGGGCTGGTGAGATGGCTCAGTGGTCTAAAGCACCTACTTGGAACAAGCTTAGCAAAGCACAGGGACCACAGTTCAATCCCCAGCACCACATGCCAGCCAGCCCCGCGCCCTGGTGGGCTGAGCTGGCCACACACACACACATAAATAAATAAAAAATAAAAAAAAAAGAAAAAACCTTGACATTTA
>NW_004524586.1:23588038-23589072 GCF_000260255.1 Octodon degus | reverse complement strand
AAGGCAGGTGGCATTACTATTCCTGACTTGAAATTATACTACAAGGCTACTCTGATAAAATCAGCATGGTATTGGCATCAAAATAGACCTGAGGATCAATGGAATAGATTAGAAGACACGGAGTCCACTATGAACACACTCAGCCATCTTATCTTTGACCAAGGGGCTAAACATACTCACTGGAAGAAAGACAGCCTCTTTAACAAAAGTTGCTGGAAAAACTGGCTATATGTGCTGAAAACTCAAACTTGACCCAGGTCTATCACCATGCACTAAGCTAAAGTCAAAATGGATAAAAGGTCTAAACATTAAAGCAGAGACACTAAATCTCCTGGAAGAGAAAGTAGGTGGAACTATTGAAGACTTAGGGGTAGGCAAAGAGTTCATGGACAGAAATCAAATCGCACGGGTAACAGTTGTAACACTTAACAACTGGGATCTGCTCTCACTGAGAAGTTTTTTCACGTAAAAAGAAATTGACAATAAAGTGAAAAGGCAAGCTACAAATTTGGAAAAAATCATGTCAAATAAGTACTCAGACAAGGGTCTGTTCTCTAGAATCTATAAAGAACTAAAAAACACCAAATTTTAAAGACCCAATCCAGAAATGGGCATTCGAGATGAACACACACTTCTCAGAGGAAGAAACTAAAGAAGAGAATAAATATATGAAAAAATGCTCCACATCTCTAGCCATTCATGAAATGCAAATTAAAACCACATTGAGATATCATCTCAACCCAGAAAGAATGGCTATCCTAAAGAAATCATCCAACAACAAATGTTGGAGAGGCTGTGGGGATAAAGGAACCCTTCTTCACTGCTGGTGGGAGTGTAGACTGGTGCAACCGTTATGGAAATCAGTATGGAGACTCCTTAGAAATGTTGGTTTGGAAATCCCCTTTAAACTAGCTATTCCTCTACTGAGAATTTTTCCAGAGGATCTGAAAACATCTTATCATAAGGATATATGTGTTCCTATGTTTATAGCAGCACAATTTGTGATAGCCAAATCTTGGAAACAACCAAGATGC
>NW_004524586.1:23567666-23586977 GCF_000260255.1 Octodon degus | reverse complement strand
ATTGGCCAAGCAATGGCCGTGACTCATCCACATGGCTGCACTGACAAAGGTTCTACAATCTGAGGTACAGGATCTCAGGATAAATCCTGAGGTCATTTCACTGACCATCTCAGACCAAAAAGCTACAACTCTTGTTGCACAGGTCCTCCTTGACCTTGGTCTTAACCATCCAGTAGAAAAGTATGAAGACGAAATATAGGAAGTAAAGCCATGCTGTTATGTTGAGCTGTGGTGGACCCAGGTCAATAATTTCTGACTGTGCCAGTTAAACAGAAGACCCAATGGTATTATGGACTACTGGACATTTTTAGAATATTTTGCTGAGTTTACACACATATAATATTCAGTAAAGGAATTTAGAAAAGCTGGGGTATACCGATGAATGTCCATTTTGTATCTGTGTATTCAAAGTAGTTAGGATAGATATATAGTTGCATTCTCTAAATGAACACAATTATTTGTTCTAATGGTGTTTGTAAATGGGATCACAAGTCCACATCTTGTACAGCAATTAACCAAAAAGAATATATGCAGTGTATTATTTGTTGAAACTGTACTTCCGATTTGATTTGAAACTGTCTAATTGCTATCTGCTTATCAAGAAAACTTTGAAAAAAATAAAAATAAAAATAAAAACAGAAAAAATAAAAGTGACATTTTAGCCAGAGTTCTGTGTTGCGCTGCATACAGGAACAGGAATTGGAGTGACAATCTTCCCAAAGAAGCTGGAGTTTAGCTGGCTCTTCTGCATTAAGAACTCACACTTAGAAACTTGTTTGTGGCTCTTTGCCTGTAGGAATTAATGGAAGAGAGAACAAGTTTCTGTAGTATCTCAGCACCTCCAGGTGGAAAGTCACAATCTTAAAGGTATTTTCTCATTAGAGATTGAATGATTTGCTGCTCTTTTCACAACGCGGAACTGTGAATTACTTTAGTTAATAATGTGACTTTTTAGACAGAGTTCCATGTTGCGCTGTATACAGAAAGAGGCATTGGAGTGCCCTGCTTGAAAAAGAACCTGAGCTTAGCTGACTCTTCTGCATTAAGTACTCACACATAGAAACACAAATAATGTGGTAGAAAAAAACAGCTTTACTCAAGGCACAGGTGTCTAGAAAAGTGTTTGGGGCTCTTAGCCCATATTATTGAATGGAAGACCAAACAACCTTCTGCATTTTTTCTACACCTCCATTTAAAAAGTCGCAAACTTCACCGATAATTTATCTTAAGAGACTGAATTATTTGCCTCTCTTTTCCCAGTGCAGAACTGTGAAGTACTTAAGTTACAAAAGTTATGTTTTAGCATGTATGCTTTGTTGCTCTGTATCCAGGAGCAGGAATTCGAGTGCCCTGGTTCTCAAAGTAGCTGGAGCTTAGCTGGGTCCTCTGCATTTGGAACTAACCCTTAGAAACACAAATCATGCAGAACAAACAAGCAACTATAATCATGGAACTGGAGTCTAGAAATGTGTTTGTTGCTCTTTCCCAATAGTTACGAAGGGGAGAGAGAACAGTCTTCTGCAGTTTCTCTGCACCTCCAGGTGGAAAGTCCCAAACTTCTCGGATGCTTTCTTATAGGAGACTGAATGATTTACCGCTCTTTTCACAGCAGGAAACTCCGAAGTACTTTAGTTACAAAAGTGATGTTTCTGCCACAGTTCTGTGTTGCACTGTATAAAGGAACAAGCATTGGATTGTACTGCTGCCCAAAGAATCTGGAGCTTAGCTGGCTCTTCAGCATTAAGAACTGACACTTAGAAACACAAATCATGCAGTAGAAACAAGCAGCTCTCCTCAGGGCACTGGAGTCTAGTAATGTGTTTTTGGCTCTTTTCCCGTAGGAATGAATGGGAGAGAGAACAACCTTATACAGTGTCTCGGCTCCTCCAGCTAAAAAGTTACAAACTTCACGGATGCTTTCTCTTAGGAGACTGAATGATTTGCCACTCTTTTCACAGAGTGGGACAGTGAAGTACATTAGTTACATAAGTGACGTTTTAGACAGAGTTCTGTGTTGCTCTGATGGTAATTTGTAATAGTGGTTTCATGTTTGGAGTGCCTGTCATTGTGGTATTCTGAATATGGGCGGCTTGTGATGACATGCCATTGACTGCTAACATGTCTCTTGGGTAGGTGGATATTCAAGAAGAGGGGGGTTGTGAATGAGGGCAAAAGAGAGGAAAAGGAATATTGTGGGACTGTCCTGCTTCAAGGTTCTATACGGTGAGAATTTTGGACTTACGTGCAAACAAGAGAAGTATATAATTCTTTATCCTATTTTTAAAATATAATCTAATATTTAAATATTTTTATCATATTATGCAGGGAATAAAGTTCAACATATCAATACTTGATGAAAAATACGTGTTCCTTATTATGCCTAAGATGTTTAAAAAAAAGGAGGGCTACAAGGAAAGTCAACATTTTGGCCCTAACCTTCTAAGGGCAATTAAGACTCAGGACATATGAGAACTTGTACTGTAACATCATGTGCCTTGGTAGTGTCCCAAATTATCTGATCAAGATTATAGGGCCAAAGATTAAAGTGATCGATGGCGTAGAGTGTACCTAAGGAGAGTCACATGGGGAGAAGACACTCAGGCTTTCACAGAGAGCATATTGGCCAAGCAATGGCCGTGACTCATCCACATGGCTGCACTGACAAGGGTTCTACAATCTGGGGTGCAGGATCGCAGGATAAATCCTGACGGCATTTCACTGACCTTCCTCTTGTTGCACAGGCCTTGCTTTACCTTGGTCTTAACCATCCAGTAGAAAAGTATGAAGATGAAATATCAGAAGTAAAGCCATGTTGTTATGTTGTTTGTGGGAGACTCAGGTCAATAATTTCTGAAATTGCCAGTTAAACAGAAGACCCAATGCTATTTTGGGCTACTGGACTCTTTTAGAATACTTTGCTGAGTTTACACACCTATAATATTCAAAACAGAACTTGGAAATATGGGATATTCAAATTAGTACAACCATCATGTAAATTATGGAGATATAATGTGATTTCCTTTTTTAAAGACACATTTATTCAGCATTATGATCAGACTATTACATTTAGCAATCAACAGCATGGATGCAAAAAAAGATCTACATTAAAATCCCTTGCTGGAATGCTTTACACTTTCCACAGAACAGAAACTAAAATAACCTGTTATACAATTAGTCATAAATACAGTCCTCAACTACTGGACTCTTTTAGAATATTTTGCTGAGTTTACACACCTATAGTATTCAATAACGGAACTTAGAAAAAATAGGGTATACAGATGAATGTCCTTTTTGTATCTGTGTATTCAAAGTGGTTAGGATAGATATATAGTTGCATTCTCTTAATGAATAGAATGATTTGTTCTAATGGTGTTTGTAAATAGGATCTCAAGTCCGCATCTTGTACAGCAATTAACCACTAAGAAGAATATATGCAGTGTGTTATTTGTTGAAACTGTACTTCCGATTTGATTTGAAACTGTCTCATTGCTATCTGTTTATCAATAAAATTTTGAAAAATAAATAAATAAATAAAAATATTTAAAAAAATAAAAAATTATAAAAATAAAAAATTACAGTCCTCAAGATTTTGCCCATATACACGAATATTGTCTAAAACATGTCTTCTTCTTTCTTCTTCTCCTTCTCCTTCTCCTTCTTTCTCTCTTCTTCTCCTCCTTTTTCTTCTTTTTTTTTCTGTACTTAGGACAGGGTCTACAGGGTGTACAGGGTCATACTACATAGATCAGACTCGCAGTGATTCTCTTGTTTTCAGCCTCCCAAGTTCTGGGATTACAGGCGTGTGCCACCACACTCAGTCTCAATCGCCATCTCAAGGCGCCTCTGGCACAGTAGGCCAGGGAGCAAACCCCAGCTGATGTGCTTTGCCTACGCAGGTGCTTTGTTTCTCTGAGCTGAAGTTTCCTCTGCGACCAAAATTGTCATTGCCACCAAAACCACCTCCATGACCACTACCAAAATTTCCAGGGCCAGGGAGATAACTCAGTAGAATAAGTGTTTGCCTGACAAGTGCAAGGGCCTGAGTTTAATCTCGGTTCCACAAAAAAATAAATAAATAAATTTAAAACAAAATTTCCAGAAACATTTTGACCTCTTTGGCTAGATGAAGCACTAGCCATCTCCTGCTTTCACAGGGCTTTCCTTACCTCACAGTTGTGGCTGTTCATATATATATATATATATATACATATATATGAATATGTATATGTATATATATATTCATATATATATTATATATATGAATACGTATATATATACATATATATATATTTTTAAGCAGAGATGTATTTGGACTCAGCCAGTCCTTTTGAATTTTTTTCTTCCTCTTTTTCTTCTTTAATTTTTCTATTTTTATTCATTTTAATGAGAAAAAAGATAAAATACCAATGAAACAGCTTCAAAACAGGTTAGGAGGACAGTTACAATAATTAATACATTGCATATTGTTGTCTTCATAGTAGTTATTCAGAGGACAGGATGCAGACATATCTTGTCTAAGTAATATCAGTACAAAGAAAGTGTGGTATTGATAATCTTACCCACAGAATCACAGTCATCAAAGGTTACAAAAGCAAGCCCCTCTTCTTTCCACAGCCTCAGTCAGTCATAGTTTTAAGCACATTGATTTTGCCATATTGTTCAAAATAATCTCATAGGTGATGTTCTTCAGCATCTTAAATGCCACCAACAAAGATCTTCTTCATCAAGAGGGCACCTCATCTTTGAGACAGCTCTCTTTGGTTCCACAACTTGCTTCCATCCACTTTGTGCGGCCTTGCATTCATGGCTGCATCCACCTCCTCCACAGTGGCATAAGTGACAAATCCAAAGCCCCTGGAATGCTTGGTGTTTGGGTCTCTCATTACCACGCAGTCTGTGCGTGTTCCCCATTGCTCAAAATGGCTCCTCAGACTCTCATTAGATGTTTCAAAGCTCAGCCCTCTAATGAAGAGCTTCTGTAGCTGCTCGGGCTTCTTGGGAGACTCTGACTTAGACATGATGACATTCAGAAGAGAGACTGACGATGCTTCCTCCTCTGTGTCCACCAGCAGAAAGCTGCAATCTCAATAAAAATGTTAATAGTATTCTCCACAGAAAACTAAAGCTAGAAATTCCATTTGACACAGCTATTATCCTCTGTATATTTTCCCCTAAGAGTTAAGGACATCATAGTATAGTAATAAATGCATATTTAAATTTGTAGCAGAGCAATTCATAATGGGTAAATTTTGGAAGGAGCCCATAAATTTATCAACAGATAAATAGATAAAGAAAATGTTGTATTTATACACAATGGAGTACTAATCTATTATAAAAGCAATAATTTTGACTTATTTGTAGGAAAGTGGATTTACTTGAAGATCATTTTAAGTGAAACAAGTCAGGTACATATGGTTTTTTTTTTTTTGTGGTACTGGGAATTAAACTCACATGTACTTAAATGTTATATAGCTTCTCTTTTACAAGAATTCCAAGCATAAATAAAATAAAGAGCAACGTTAAAAATAAATATTATGAATCAGTTAAATCTCTTTCAAATGGGAGGAGATGCAAGAGATAAGGGAGAGAGGAGAATGGGATGTAAAACAAATTAAGATGTGTATCAACATGCACCAACTCCCCACAATGAATGTAGTCATTATGTACTGCAAATGTGTACTAACAAAAATAGAAAACTTCAAGAGCCCAGAGATTTCTTTGAACTTAAGTGGTAGTACAGGAGCTAAGGACTGCACAGCTGTGTTTAAGGACAACCCTTTTCGATCAAGGCTCAGGTCCCACCAGCTGCTTCAGTCACCTGTGCACCTACCTTAGCCCTCTTAGTATTAAATTACTAATCAGGACCTTTGGATAATATTTGGTTTCTCAGCTTCCTAAACCTCATCTCTCCCCTAAGATCCATGAGAATCTTTCTGCATCCTGAGCTCATCCTTGTGCAGAAGGGAAGCTGGCTTCTCTCTGCAGGTCCCTTTGGTTTTTCTGTGCCTTTGTCCTAAAGGCATTTTGTGTAGTTCTTCCCTTTTGATCAGAAGTGAGCTTTGCTTCTCTTTTGAAATGTTAGTAGTTCAATTTAGAATTGTAGTACCAGCTGTGAAGACACTGGGCATTAATACAGGTACTCCTGTCTCTCTCATAGATGAAAAGAACCAGAAATCTATCCCCAGCATGCTATGCCAGCCCTGCCCCCAGGGTGCAATGAGACTGCAACTGCGACTGGCTGTGGTGGTGCAGGCCTGTAATCCCAGCTCTTGGGAGGTTGAAAACAGGAGGATTACTGTGAGTGTGATCTGTGTAATGAAGCCCTGTAGACCCTGTACTAAATACATTTTTTTAAAAAAGAACCAAAAAGGAAGATGAGGGAAATAAGTTACTATAGTTTGATCCAAATGTCCCCAAGGTCATCTGAATGGGCTTTGGGGAGGTGATTGGATCAAGAATGCTAACCTCATCAGAAGATTAATCCACTGCACAAATTTTGCAAACTTTTGAGCTGGGAATGGATGACCAATTTGCATTTCTTTTCTTTTTTCTTTTTGAGTTTTAAAATAATCTTTATTTTTAAAAGTCAATATATGTATTACAGGAAACTAAAACACCAGAAGCAAAGAACAAAGTCATTTGCAGTCATATGTAGCTTAGCTGGATGTGTTCTTCCAGGTCCCATTGTGTACATACATGACATGTCATTTTGTGTGACTGAATTTGTACAGTATGTCGTACTTTTCCACACATCATGAATATTCATCAACTCTAAATCCCAAAGCTATAAGAGTATTTTTGATAACCAAGAACACTCTTCTCTCTGTCTCTGTCTCTGTCTGTCTGTCTGTCTTTCTGTCTCTGTCTCTGTCTCTCTCTCTCTCTCTCTCTCTCTCTCTCTCTCGTACTGGGAATAGAATTTAGGATTTTGTGCTTGCCAGGCAAGCACTTGTGCCACTGAGCTGTACTCCCAGCCCCCAGTTTGCATTTCAACATACTCAATTGCAAGTTCATGTGGATGCTTGAAAGATCCAGCTGAGTCAGACTAGAATTCTCATTCTCCTGCTATCATTGCCTACCTGCAGTTCTGGAGCAATCTTTAATGTTTGTGAATCAATGTTTCCTGAGTTGAAAAATGGGACTAATTCCTATTCCTATGGGTCTCCTATGAGTATAATTTGATATGATAATGCAATCCAGCACAGGACTGTAAAATAGGAGCCACTCAACATCCCAAATCATCTTGAATGCTACACAGATTGTGCCCTGTGCAGTGCTGGGAGTGTCTGTATAATCACATGAAGCAGCCCAGAGCGTTGTTTCATTGTGTGGATAATGTATTGGCTCGTTTAATACCTGAGATCCAGAGGGCATGGCCTGTCCTCATTTTCATGCTGGTGAGGAAGATATTGCTACCTGGGAAGCTCTGTGGCTTATAGATAGCAGGGTATCAGCATAAACTTATTACAACAAGTAGTACTCTACTTCCTCCTCTTGATGATAGATGCCATGATTACTAATGTACTCGACATTCTGAGGTGAGTTGCCACGTTCTAGGCACACTAGGCTCATTGATGTTTTTGTCTCACTTATGTAGAGATTTATTCTCAACACCCTGTGACTCTGTTGTACTCACTCTTTGTTTTTTTTTTTTTTTTTTTTTTTGGCAGAACCGGGGACTGAACTCAGACCCTTGTGCTTGCTAGGGAAGCGCTTATTCCACTGAGCCATCTCCCCGACCCCTTTTAAGGATTTTTTTTTCCTCGAATGCCTTCAGGGCACTTTTGGCTGGCTGGAGGGTTGTGGGGATCGAACTAGAATAAGCTGAGCCTGACAGCTTTGCTGAAGCAGCCACTTAAAGAACTGAGCTAGAGCCAGGCCCGCTGTACTCACTCTTGAATGAAAGGAAAAAGCTGTTTTTATCACACAGCATGCTACTCATGCTGAAGAATCTCTTATCAAGCTTGCAAGCTGACTTCTCCTCTTGCACACACCTCACTCTTAATCCTATCGACATATCTAGTCTCTCAGTACTCATGGGATAAGCCACTTGTGTTCAGTGATTAGTGTTTATGGCCCTCAGTGGCCATTCCAGTGATAGAATCTTAGGGATCATCACTGCCCAAACTTTCCATCCAACTTTAAGAGTGTGGTACTTTGTGCTGGGTTCTCATTTGTTCATTTGCTCCTAAATATTTTCTCCCTTTTAAAAAAAATAAATATATTTTAGGGAAGGGTCTACAGGGTGTTCAGGGTCTTGCTACTAGATCAGATTCATAGTGATCCTCCTGTTTACAGCCTCCCAAGAGCTGGGACTACAGGCGTGCCCCACCATGCCCCGTCTCAAT
The DNA here is from genome assembly GCF_000260255.1 of Octodon degus. Classification (NCBI taxonomy): domain Eukaryota; kingdom Metazoa; phylum Chordata; class Mammalia; order Rodentia; family Octodontidae; genus Octodon; species Octodon degus. The sequence goes on along the minus strand of NW_004524586.1, from coordinate 23,578,629 downwards.
TGCCTTGTCAGTGTGTCTAAGGGTGGGGCTGGCAAGGCAGGCTCAGGGATTGAACCTGCGGCCCATGCTCCTGCTTGCAGGTGCTTTAATCCACTGAGCTATTTGGCCAGCTCTTATTTTCTCTTCTCAAGTGATGATGATTTCAGGATCTTATGAGCATCAAATATATGAAACCAGAAAATAAATATGTTTTAAAAGGAGTCTGTTCTCTGAATGATAAACTATGAAAATTCTACTTTGATTTATACGACAGTTTAACAGGACTGTCAGCTTGATTAACCTCAGAACTGCCCATGTGATTAATAAAACATAATTCTGGGTGTGTCTGAGAGGGTCTATACCTGGCCCCTTGCTTCTTCTTCACTGGCATCCTCTCCCACTTTGCTTTCTAACCAGAACTAAGCTAAGCACTTTTCCTTCACTTTATCTTTCCATAGTGATTTTTCTACCTTGGATTCAGGCTACCATGGACTGAATTTCCTTAAAAAGAAAGCCAAATTGTAAAAACCTCTACTCCCTTAAGTTGTGTGTGCTGGGATTATGTCTCAGTGGTAGTGAAGCTGATTAATGTTAAATATTATTACTGAGATTAGGGCTGTTGGCACAACTGTACCTGACCATTTGATTTACAAGCCTTTGGAACTGGTTTTTGAGAGGAGTTTAGAAAGGTTTGGAGGTTGGGGAAGAGAAGTCCTAGAATGCTGTAAGTGCTTGATAGGTGGTACTGGTTGGAATTTAGAAGAGCACAGTGTTGATAAGAGTGAAGACAATAAAGGCCAGGCTCAGAATTTTGTTTTGTTTTTCACACTCCGCATTTAATTTTTATTCGTTTATTATCTAAAGAGAATACAATGGTTGCTATACTACATATTTTTATTGACAAATCTGTTGCTTAGATTAACAGTATAGATATGCAAGCTTAGTCAAATAGTTGAACATTTATGATTGTTTTCAATAATCCTTAATTTTTTCTTGTCTTTTTTACCTTTTTATTTCTTTACTCTGTACTATATGTATTATATGTTACTCTGTTTCTGTCTTTGCTTTTGCTGTTGTTTTTTACTTTACTCTTTAAAATAAAATGAAAAAAATTAAGAATTAAAAAAGAAAGAATACAAAGTAAAATAATAAAAATAGAAATTATATAGAACTTCACCAAACAAAACAATAGAAATTTGACAATGGCTGATATTGCATAATGTTGTCTTCAAAGTAGTTGTTCAAATTACCAGATATAAGAATGCAAACTTGGTAAAAAAGAAAAAGAAGTTATAATGAATTAAAAAGGAGAAGAAAGAAAACTAAGCATCAACTGCTCACCTCTATAGGCCAGCAGAAATCAGCAGTACAATTATTCAAGCCGTGCTTCATATATCTCTTGCCCCCTGCCACTTCCCTTTCCTCACACTAGTTTTTCAAAATATTATTGCTGGGGGCAAAGACTTTCTTTTTTTTTCTTTTTTCTTTTTTTTTTTGCGGCACCAGGGATTGAACAAAGACTTTCTTTTATTGATCTTTTGTAGGTAGAATTTGCAAGGTAATAGATTTAATACAGGACACATAATTTATAGGATTATTTCATAATATTCACCCAGAAAGTCAAATGCAGAGCAATGCAAGAGATCATTCCATGCACGAGAGACCCAAATAACCAAGCTGAGAGACTGGTTCTCATGGTAATGTCCTGCACCAGCCTAGCTGAAGGCCTAGAGCCCATGGCAATGTCTCATGCAACTCTGTAGAAAAGATTTACACTGGGATGGCCCAAAGGTGAGTGATCGAAGCTAGAACATCTGTGCCAGTAGGACAAAGGATCTGTGCCACCAGCCTGAGAGATCCATACTGGAGCCAAGAAGTAACATTCATTGTAAGGACTAGAAGTCCCCTGAAAGAAAAACTGAATGCATTCTCAGTGACAAGTGAGGATCCAAGATCTTTTGATAATAGCATGTGAATTCTTATCAGGAATTCCAGTGTGACGAGCTTCTGGAGAAGAACCAATAGCATACCATCTTCTCCAGTTCTCCTTTTATGCTGTTGGCAACAATCCTCAGCTGGGTTTTCCACTCTTCAAATGATGCTGACTCAGTTCATCTAGGTGTTCCAAGGTGACAGTTAAGTAATCCCCCACGTAGTCTAGAGGACATGTATGTTACACTCTGGGAAAAATTGTCCATGATTTGCTTATGTCCTGAGAATTTGGAGGAGGCTGAGATTAAGGATGATCAATTAATCAATCTGTTAGAGGAAACTAAATGGTTAGTCTGTGGCATGGATACTGTTGGCTGCTTTTAATCCAATTCATAGTGAGATTGGGGGGAAAAAGCAGAGCAGAAAACTTTTTTAAAATTTCAATATTTATTCAAAAGAAACTGTGTGTAAAGTTTTGACCAAATAGAATGTGCTCAAATAGAAGAAATTAACACTACTAAAAGATCAAGTAGTGTATTTTGTACAGAATTAAAAAGAAAGACATGAGAGCATTTTAGAAATCAGAAATATCCTACACATCATAGGTTCAAGGGTTAAAAAGTGTCAGTTTTTCATTTAAGAAGTGAATCCTTGGAGCACTGCTCAGTAAGTGCCTCCTTAAAAATTGGTTACCTAGGATTCATTTTGCTGTGATCAACCATCCATTCACTTAAAGAGCTGCTGCTGCTGTGCTTCAAAGGGTCCTGGCTACTGCTCCCATGGACAGTAGACCTTAGTGTTGCCCACAAGCTGATGGTCTTATTGCATATAGAATGCAAGAATCATGGGGTCAGGAGCACTTTCAACTAGATTTCAAAAGAAGACTGGAGGGTCAGACAAAGAACTCCTGGGAGGGAAGTTCATGAAGCTATGGGAATTAAGCCAAAGATTCTAGGGAGTTGGAGATGCCAAACACATGAAATATCTGCAGAAGAAAGTTTCAGGAACTGAACAGAGCTGGAAAAAAAAAGATTTTTTTGTCCTGCAACAAGTAAAACCACAGTAGTGCTCCAATGCCCTGAAATTCACATCTTAGGACCATGCTGAGATGGTAGACATGACGAGACAAACATGTTTATCCTGCTGGATTTAGAACTTATTTTAGTCCTGATCTTTTCTATCCCCTATAATTCCTTTTGGAATTGGATGTTTACTCTGTCCTACTGTATCTTGAGATTATATAATTTATTTTGTATTTCTACAGGGGTTCAAAGCTAAAAGTTTGCCTTAAGTTTCAGAGGAGTCTTTGACTAGGGATTTTTAGCAATGCTGTAAGTATTGTGATTTGCAAGAAAGAATGATTGTTTTTAAATTATATGATACAAATTGTATCATGTTACACATTATTGTGACCTTGTGTCTCTTTGGAAATTAAGACTTAAGGAGATGTATAACTTGATTTGGGAGTAGCCAACATAAGTAGGAAGGCACACTTTTGGATGTGTCTGGGTGGGTGACAGATCAAGAACCTTAGTTTATATTTGACTACTTGTCTGGTACTATTTCCTTGCTGTGCTTCCTGGCTACCATGAGCAAATCATATTTGCTCTACCATACCCTTCCACCATGACCTTAGCGTGGCGCTAGAAAACCATGCATTGAATCCCCTGAAATCATGAGCCAAAGTAAAGCTCTTCTTTAATTTTGTTGGGTATCTTATCCTAAAATGGGAAAGTAGTAGAACTTATCTTTTAGGCACAGAAAAATGCTGTCAACATATTATTGTCAACATTCTATCTCATACATATGCTTCAAAATTAAGTATATTGCTTACATGCTAATATGTTCCATTTTTGTCTCAGTTGTAACACATTTTAAAGAGTGATTTTAATATTGATACCACAGCTTGAGATTTCTATTTCTACTAATTTATGTTTCTGATTTAAAATTCAAAGAATTGAATAAGTACAGACTGATATTAAAAGATGACATCCAAATCCAAGTGGTGGCAGCAGGAAATTCCACCATTAAATTATTCTCGCTAACTGATGTACAAGAGTCTTAAACTGAGGGCTAATATACTGATAATTAGATGAGCAACAGACAACTAGCACAGTTAACTGCTTCATCCAAACTCTAAGTCATCTGCTCGTACAAGCAGTGAACATTAAGGACCTCAAGAGTGGGGGGAGTGAGCCACCACTTTGTCCTCCTCTGTGCATCTACAATTTTTGGGATACCCTACAGATATCTTTGAGTATGAGGGGCTATGGGGAGTTCTGGGCCTGACCCGTGTATAATTTGGATTTCCCATCTACTCTATCTATTTCTGCCCTTGCGACCTTTGTCAGGGTTTCTATTCTGTCCTCTGTGAAGGAGAACCAGCCGAGCTTTCAGACTGTGTGGAGAGGCAATGATTGTGCAGTAGGCTCACTAAGCTCTCTGCTAGGAATATGGCAGAATCCCCCACCCCCATTTTATATTGACTTCTGAAGTTAATTTACTTGGTTTAAATAAGTGTCTATTGCCTCCAGGAAGACTCAAGTATCCTCCTCCTCAGAGAAGCTGACACTTTCCCAGAAGCCCTAACTATGTGAATGGCAGAAGTGTTGCTTTGTAGAAACAAAGAAAGAAGCTCTCTTCCCTGGGCAGCATGCAATGGTGCCATGGAAGATGAGGAGGTGGGACTCTCTAGGCCTCTTCTAGCGGGGCACTGTGTCACTATGAGAAAGGCTGTGGATATTGAGCTCAAGCCCAAGTAGAGTCTGAACGAAGTTAGAGAGAGCCGCCCCCTTACAAAAGGAATGACTTGGGATCAATCAAGAAAGTGCACCCTGGCTCTGTTTAAGCTCTGATTTGGTAAATTTACCAGACTTCCTCACGATGGAATATTACACAGGAATTATAAACAATGAAGAGATGTGAAAATTTTTAGAGGTGCAACTATTGATGTGTATCTTTTTTTGTTGCAAATAAATACATTTAATTATCATCCCAGCCAGGATTCATGCGGGTGAGACTACACACCTCTGTGAGCATCTACAGCTATCCGTGTCACCAAGGTGCAGCAGCTAAGTGTACTGCCATCAGCATTCTGTGGAGAAGGGACATCAACCAGGTATCAGACACTGAGACTGAAGCATTCTTTCTTTTCATTTCTGCATTCTTCATAAATGCATTTCATAGTTATTTTTTATTTTTTTCTTGATCACAAATTTATTTTCCCATAACTTTATTGAGAAATAAATAAAAGTGAGACAGTTTCAAATCAAATTGGTAGGACAGTTCCAATAATTAACACATTGCATATTCTTCCTAGTGGTTATTTGTTGTACAAGATGCAGACATGATATCCTGTTTACAAACACTATTAGAACAAATCCCTCTATTCATTGAATTAAGAGATTGTACCTATATATCTGTCCTAACCATTTGAATACACAGATACAAAAAGGTCATTCATCTATATTCCTTTTTTTCATTTAGTTCCATCCTTTAAATATTATAGGTGTGTGAATTCAGAAAAATATTCCAAAATAGTCCAGTAGTTCATAATAGTATTGGGTCTTCCGCTTGATTGGCAATGTTGACCTGAGTCCCCTACAGCTCAACATAACACCGTCGCTTTACTTATGCTTTGTTTTTATACTTTTCTGCTGGATGGTTAAGACCAAGACAAAGCAAGATCTATGTATCAAGAATTATATCTTTTGGATCTGATAAAGTCAGTCAAATACACATGGCTGACACTGACAAAGGATCTACAATCTGAGGTACAGGGTCTCTGGATAAATCCTGAGGGGAAATCACAGTTTTTAAATGTCCAAGCACAAGTTTTTGGAGGAATTAAAGGAATAATAAGGGGAATGAGGAGAAGGAGGAGAAAAGGAAAGAAAGAAGAAAGAAGGAATGAAAAAGGAAAGAAAGAAAAGGAAGCCAGTACCCACTTTTAGACAAATTCATACAATGATCCCAGTTCTGCACATCGTTTTCTGTGACTTTGGCCATGTTTTTGGGTGCTGCCAGTTCAAAAATTTTACAGTATACTATTTAATAAAAACTTGATTATAAACTAGGACATATAATAAAACTTCATTTAGTTACATAAGATATATCAAATAGCTAATGTTTGTTGAAGACTTGTGAAATACAAGGAGTTAAGATTTCATGGATATGGGTTTGTGAGATAGCTCAGCTGACTAAGCACCTGCTTAGGCAAGCACAGGGACCAGGCTTTGATCCCTGGTACCACATGTCCTGCCAGCCCCACCCCCAGGCATACTGAGCTGGCCAGTGAGACTGAGCATGGTGGCACATGCCTATAATCCCAGCACTGAAGAGGCTCAATACAGGAGGATCACTGAGTCTGAGCTGTATAGTGAAACCCTGTAGCAAATACACTAAAAAAAAGGACTTCATAGATATCACCTAATTTGTTCTACTCAAAACACTGTAAGAAAGATAATTTTAAATCTATTTATTTAGATGAGAAAATTGAATCAAATAAAATTTAAGTGAATTTCCCTGATCCAAGAATCAATAAATGCTAGAACTAGTTTATAAATTCAATTACACTGACTCTAAAGCAAAATATTGACAATTGTTATTTCTTGAAATGAGTCATTTTCTTCTTTTAGATTATTGATAATATAAACATTATAAAGCAATATGTATACATGTTTATAAAATGAATACCTTGCATTGGAAAATAACCAATTAAAGACAACTAGATAATCATGTAATCTGAAATTTTTTTTTCTAATCTTTACTTCCATTGATTAAGATCTCAGATGCATTGTAAGAGAGATTTTGCAGTACTTTTCCTCTGCCTGAAATCATTTCTAATACTCCAAGGTTTAATTGTTTAGTTGGTTAATGAAATTGATTTCTTTTGAAATTCTGTATCAAGCTTAATAATACCTCTCAAAAAGAGCTGAATAACCAGCTGAATTGAATTATATAGTCATGACTATTGCTGTTATAAGTCAGTTGTGATATTCTCAGACTTTATTATTTTTTTTCCTGACTCTGGAGAAAATGAACATTGCATACTGCTCAGTTTGTCAGCATAAAAGAAAACTGTAAACTTTTGATTTCTTATGTGCATTTCATTGTGAAATGTTGGGAAACAATTTCCAACACTGAACCAACACTTTTTATAAAAAGTTATACTAGCTACTGGAAAATGAGATGGTGTATATTACATCATCCATCTTAGAAATTCAATTAATCTTCCAGTTTCATAGTGTTGGGGTGGGGTGGAGAGAGAAAGATAAATATAATTGAAACAGAGGCTCTGAATGAAAAGTAGCACAGGTGTCCCTAAAATCAGATAAAAATGACTGCCAAATACGCCAGTGCTATGACATCACAGGGCATTATCACTTAGAGATATTTCCATTTCCCAAGGCTGTTATCTGATAGCAGTTCCCTTGTACTTGGGCTCATGACTTAGATCCAGGGATCATAGATTCATCCTTGGAAGGTTACAATACAACACAGCACAGCATTTACATTCCTCCATTCATTATTCATCACTTTAACCCTTTTATCTTCAGCGTTTATTGTCAGATAAAGAGTGTTTGCATTTTCTTATATATGATGTTGAATATGAAAATAAGAGGATTTCAGCATTACTGTTTTCTAGCACAGCATCGACCATTTGAGTGTAGTGAAGAACTGGGATCCCCAGAGGGAAGACTGCTCAGTACTATAGATTCACCCCTAGGTTACCTGCAGCACTGTTCTCATTCTGCCTTACATTGACCAGGCACATTACAGACCACAAATTTAAGAACCAGATTACAACAACTGTAATGAATCCTGCTCCTTGTTACACATGCTAATAAGCTTTTGAAATACATTTTTATAAAACTATGTCTGCTCTTACAAAGTAAAATCTCTTTATTTCTATTGGTTAATGGGGTATTAAAGACTCTGAGAGGCCAAGCTACTGGCTCAGGGCTGCAAAAGCTGCCACAGAAGGCAGAATGGAGGCTCCTCACCTCATCTGTCCAACCCCAGAATTCCTGTTTGCAAACATCAATGCCATATTGTCCTTGCAAAGCATAATTTTTAAAGAGGAAGATACCTGGATGGGGTACTCTGAGCAGTATGGTGAGAGGCCTGGGTGGAAAGAAGGGCTCATCAGAGCAGCAAATCAAACAAGTTTATTTCAAAATTATTGTTTTAAACCTGTCCACCAATACAAAGCATGTGGAAACCTTAGTCATATTAGCTATAGAAATCTTCCACATTGACAGAAAAGACCCGTTGACATCCATCAGAGAGGAAGCTTTAGCAAAACTACTATCACTGCAAATTTTACCATAGATATCATTGCATTTTCGCAAAAGATGATATTTCTTTTCTAGATAGTCTGGAAACTTCAAATAGATGATAACCCTCTTCAGACCATAGAAACCTCCCGATCTCACAGTGAATTCTGACAGCCATAATCAGATCAGAGTTTTATTAGAGAATGAGACCAATTTGAAGTCCTGCTGTGCTCCTTGCAGGACAATGTCCTCCCTTCCTGACAAGAGTTTCCAGGAGATGCATCCAGTCTCCAGCTCTACCCATGAAAAACTCAGGATTCAGGCTGAGGAGTCTCTGACAGTGATTAGTTAGTTTGTCGTTATTTTCTTTGACCCTGGTTCTTCAAAATTGAACATTACATCCACCTATCCCAAACGACAGATTCAGGGTATCTTGAAGCCACCTTGTAACTTACTGGCCTTGAATTTCCAGACATGTGATGATAATTTCCTATGTGATCAGCTTGGTGCTATGTCCTATGAAAGATCAAAAGCAATGACTCTGTTCTGTTACTTACAACCTAAAGCATTCTGAAAAGGGTCCCTAACCAACTTCCTCAGGTGCCATAAAATGCATATACAAATGGTCCTTGATTTACAGTAGTTTGGCTTGATTTTAAAAATTTTATTTTATTACTACACACTTAAAGTACATGCATTTCATAATCGTCTTGGAGAATTGGCACATTACATAACACAGTTTGTTTCTTCTTTTAATCCTCTTGGTTTGGTATTGTAAGATCTCTTGTTGCCCCAAATTGCTCTTTCCATTCTAGATCTCTTCTGGTTTCATATAAATTTTAGGAATATTTTCTCTAGTTCTGTTAATTATGCTGCTGATATTTTGATTAGGACTGTGCTACATCGGTATAACAGTTTGAGGAATGTGGCTGTTTTAACAATATTGGTTGTGCCTATCCAGGAGCAAGGAACATCTTTCCATTTTCCAGTGTCTTCTTAAATATCTTTTTACAGTGTGCTATAGTTTCTTTGTAGAGGTCCTTCATTTTCATGGTTAGGTTAATTTATAGGTATTTCATTTTTTGAAGTTATTATGAATGGTATTCTCATCAAGCTCATTATTGGTGTACACAAATGACAGTGTCTTGTTTGTTCAATTTGTACAGTACTATATTTCTAAGAGCTTTTGGTGAAGTTCTTCAGATTTTCTATGTAGAGTACCATGTTATCTGCAAATAATGGTCAGTTGAGTGCTTCCTTTTCAATGTATCCATTCTATTTCTTTCTCTTGTTTGATTGCTTGGTTAATGTTTCAAACTGAATAGAAGTGATAGTTGGCATCTTTGTTTTGATGCTATTTTTAGGGGTAATGCTTTTATTTTTTCACTATTTGCTATGATTCTGCCTGTTGGTTTGTCATAAATAGCTTTTATCAAGTTCAAGTATGTAACATAAAGGGGGATATGTTGGGAGCCACGAAGCTAGGCTATCAATCAAATATGTGTAGGTGAGACTGCCCAGTGCTTAATGCAAGAAAGCTACCTCACTCTTGAGATGAACATTATGTCTTGTTAAGATTAGCTATCAGCTGCTTGGCAACCTAGTGCCGTGCATTACTAACTTCACAAAAATGTAAATAAAGGTCACTTTTGTTGTGAAAATAAAAAGGGAAGAAAAAAATATATGTATACAGAAGATAGTTTGGATAGATCTATATCTACTTTCTCTTAGTTCACTAAGAATAAAAGTTTGTACTAATATTGTTTAGACAAGATATCATGTCGGCATCTTATCCTCTGAATATTATGAAGACAACAATATGCAGTGTATTAATTACTGTAAATTCCTACTAACCTATTTTAAAACTGTTTCATTGCTATTTTATCTCTTTTCCTCATTAAAATGAATAAAAATTAAAAAACTAAAAAACAGAAGAAAAAAAGTTGAAGTGTTCTTCCATACCTGTTTTCTTCAGGGTTTTTGTCATGAAGTGGTGTTGAATGATAAAGCTATTTCTTAATTTATTCATATCATCATGTAGTTTTTAAAACTTGTTTTTGTTTCTGTGTGTAATAAAATTATTGACTGACTAATATTGAACTATCCTTGCATCTTTGGTATGAAATATACTTAGGATGTACGATCTTTTTGATGATGCGTGCATTCCATTTACTAATATATGGTTGAGGATATTTATGTCAGTGTTCATCAAGGAGATTGTCCTCTACTTTTCTTTAGTTGGGTTTTTATTCATCTTTTGAATTAAGGTGACATTGGCTTCCATAAATGAATTTGAAAGCACTCAATCCATTTCAATTTTTTTGAAGAGTCTGAGGAGTATTGGTGATTTAATATCACTGAATGATTTATAGAATTCAGCAGTGAATAAATCAGGTCATATGCTGTTTTTAGTCAGTAGATTATTACTGTGTCAGTTTCATTGCTTTAGTTTGTTTTTTAATCATATTTGTGTTTTCTTAGATTATCTTTGGTAATTTGTATGAGTCTAGGAATCTGTTCATTTCTTCAAAATTTGCTAATTTGTTTGAATACAATTTTTCAAAGTATGTACTGTCTTCTGGGTTTTGATTGTCTATTGTGATTTCATCTCTTTAATTTTTTTTTCCAAAGTTTTATTGACAAACAGATAGCAATGAGACAGTTTCAAATCAAATCGGGAGGACAGTTTCAACAAATAATACACTGCATATATTCTTCTTAGTGGTTAATTGCTGTACAAGATGCGGACTTGTGATCCTATTTACAAACACCAT
>NW_004524586.1:23560594-23563836 GCF_000260255.1 Octodon degus | reverse complement strand
AACCACTTTGAATACACAGATACAAAATGGACATTCATTGGTATACCTCATTTTTTCTAAGTTCCGTTATTGAATATTTTTTATCATATTTATCTGCTTTTTTAGGGTTTTTTTGTTTGTTTTTTGTTGTTGTTGTTTTTTGTTTTTTGGCTCTACAGGGTGTTCAGGGTCTCACTACTAGATCGGACTCATAGTGATCCACCTGTTTACAGCCTACCAAGAGCTGGGATTATAGATGTGTGCCACCATGCCCAGTCTCAATTGCTGTCTCAGCATGCCCCGGGGGAGGGGCCAACAGAAAGGCCTGGGGATCTAACCCACAGCCCCTGTGCCTGCTTGCAGGTGCTTTAATCCACTGAGCTATTGGACCAACCCTATCTGATCTTTTATGGTGCTTGCTTTTGATGTTCTGTACACCAGTGTTTGGTGCATGTAAGTTTACAATTCTTTTCTTTTCCTGTTGAAGGGCTCCCTTAATTGCAAAGCAGTGACTTTGTTTGCCTCTTCTAATTAGTTTTGATTGAAGTCTATATATGAAGGATGAAAAGAGCAGAAATTAATGGAGGCACAGGGAGCTGACAGGAAGTGGAAAGCTAACAGAAAAGGCATGGGTGAGATGCCAGGAAGGAAGGTAGCAGTGCTCAGCTGTTGGTACCTTACAGAGATCAGGAACACAGGGTGGGCTCAGGAAGGCTGTTCAACGTGGAATGCAGGTAGCACCAGTGACTCTAAAGGGGAATTTTGTCAGAGGAGCAGAAATTAGACACACACCTTCAAGATTTGACAAATGGTAGGTGACAAAGAACAGGTGTGATCAGCATATGCTGTTTTCCGTTTCTCCAAACTCTTAGAATTCTTCAGTCTATCTTTATTCTAATTAGTGCCATCCATTTCAGTGGGCACTTTTAATTAGTGCGACATGCTGGCATTTCAGCCCTCCATCTCAGTGTTCAGAAAAACAAGAGGAAGTCACTCAGTTGGGATCCTCTTTCTAAATGCTCATCATTAAGAGAAAATCAGCTAACCTACATTTATTAAAAGTGAAGCTACGTAGAGTTCATCCATAGAAATGAGCTTGGCCAGAGCATGCACTGGGCAAGGGAGAGATGGGATACTCTTCCTTCAGTGCAGGGTTCTTCAGATTTTCACAGAGGTGGAGAAACATCAAGACCTGCATCATGATTGCCTTGCTCATAATAGTCGTTTTTCTAAGGCTTCAAACTTTCCCTCTGACTGGCTAGAAGGGTCTGTCTATGACTTGCTGAAACCTGTCTGGACCTGTGTGGAGATTGACTCTGCCACTAACCTTTCTCCCTACTCTCTCACATCCACCTCAGTCAGTGATGCACTGTCATTTGCTAGCTCTCCTAGGTAACCCCCTACACACACACACACACACACACACACACACACACACACCCTAAATGAGTCTTGAACAGCTAATCCCATTTTGGCCTCTGCTTTTGTAAAAAGTGAGCCAACACTCATAGTTTAGTAGAAGTAGATTAGTGCTTAGATGTTGGAGTGGTATTTCAAGGAGCATTAGAGGCAATGATAGATTTGAAATTACAAACTCTGAAATAAATATTAGTTTCATAATACCAACCTTGTAAAATGCATTTGAAACAATACTAGTAAGTACTAATAATACAAGTTTACAGTGCCATAAGCATCAAGTGAATTTGTTTGCTTAGATATACTTTGTACCTCATAAAACTTTACAGCAGGGTCCAGTGATGCATATCTGGAGTCCAAGCACTGTGAGAGGCTGAGGCAGGAGGATTGCAAGTTTGAGCCCAGGATGAGCAATTTATAAAAAATAAAAAGATGAGGAGATCTAGGGATGTTGCTCAATATGAAAGTCTGTGGTTGAAGCCTCAGTGGAAAAAAAAATAACTTTACATCCAGAGGAGGTGGCACATGCCTATAATCCCAGATATTTGTGAGGCTGAGGTAGGATGATCAAAAGTTCATGGCTAACCTTGCAACTTAGCAAGACCTTGTCTCAAAACTTTAGAAAGTGATCCTGGGGTTCTAGTTCAGTGGTAGAGTGCATCTGGGTTCAATGTCCAGTGTGGCCTGAAAGGAAAAAAGAAACACAAAATTTTTCATATGCTTTTCCTTCAAAATCACACACAAAAATAATGATGATAATGCAGAACTTAAACACACTCTGTTGCCAGAAACAAGGTTTAATAATATGACAACTATGACAATAACTTGTGCATATAGTTTCTCTTCCTAGCTCTGTAAACTAAAAATGGAGAAACTCCTGTCAATACAACAGCTGAAGGAAAAAGACTTGGGGGGTATTACTCTGGGGCATGCAGTTCAAATGTAATGCAACAAGCATCTCTTTAATTTCTAATTGCATTGATATGAGTCTTTTCTCTTTTTTTCTATTGCTAAATCTGGCAAAGGGCTTACCTATTTTTTCTTTAAATTTAATTTATTATTTTTTTAAAAGTAAAAACAAAAACCAGAACAAAGAGAGAAACAGGGTAACATACAACAATGCATATGTTACAGATTTTCAAAACAAGAATAGTTGATTAACAATGGTTGATATGTAATCTATTTTTATCGTCAAATCTGTTATAGTTATGTAAGATTGGACATGTGCACCATTTTTAATGTCATATCAATTATTAGTATACTCTTTAAAATAAAAGAAAATACAAAGAAAAAAGATATACAGGAACAAAAATTTAAGGCTTCTTGAAAGCAAATGGTAATATGCAATCATGTGTCCAATCTTACGCTTTCGGTTCTATTCTTTTCAGTAAATTGATATTTTATACGATTTTAAGATATAATTTCATTTAATTCTTCTCTCATCTTTACAATTTCCCTACTTAATTTGGGTTTGAGCCTGGTTTCCTGGTGTTTCTCAAGAATCTTAACATTTCTCATAAGGTTATTTATTTGGACTAACTTTGTTTTCAATATTTTTATAAGATTTAAAAGTGTACACATTCAGTAGAAACTATATTTCAAGTTTGAATTTGGACCTTTTCAAGCCTAGTGATATGTAGTCTAATCCCTTCTCATGATCCTGTGGCTGCAGATCTGGAGAAGCCCTAGGTTCAAAAAAGAAACAACTTCCCCTATGCAATACAATAGATTGTTAAATTCACACATTTGATGGTTAATAGCGGAGAGAAAATCCCAAACTGCTAGATATCCAGTTTGGATATCATTGAATGATTTATACAATTCAAGCAGCGAATAAATCTGAATAT
>NW_004524586.1:23554107-23560494 GCF_000260255.1 Octodon degus | reverse complement strand
TTTTTTTTCTTTAAAATAAAAATAACTGATGTCAAAAAAAAAAGATGGGCTATTCTCTTGCTTCTTGGACTTTGGATACTATTCAAGAGCTGAACTAGACCCATGTTGGGCTCCTAATCCTCTATATTCATCCAAGAATCACTGGTGGCTGAACTGCTATCGAATAGGTTAGGAAAGATTTAGTCTGGCAGTGAAAGTCCTCAATTAGTGATGTTCACATGGCACTTTGCTGAGACTCACAGGCGAGTTCATCAACTAAAGATCTGGGATGGTCGGTCATTTTGTTAAGATATGGAGCAACTTTCAGCTTTGTTGACCTAAAACTGGGCTACTGTTTCATAGCTCCTTCACTTGCCCACTGGGTGTTCTCCAGAAGCCTCTAAAGTCTATCCTGACACTTCCCTCTTCCAGCCACATCCCACTAAACAACTCTCACTGCCCTCCTCCTCTGTTTCGACCTAAATCAGGGTTAATAAGTGGCCAACTTGTGCTAGCATTTTTTCTCAGTGCTAAGGACTGAAGCCATGCTAAGAAAGTGCTGTACCACTAAATTGTCTTGCTCTGTATTCCATTTTGCTAAATTTCCCAGGCTGGTTTCAAACTTGCCACTCTCTTCCCACTAAGTGGCCCAGATTACAGGTGTGTGTCATGAAATGTGGCTTCAGCCTCTGGCGTTTGTTTTTTCCAACAGTCTCTCTTATTAAGTTGCTGGGTTGCCCTGTCTGGGCTGAAACCTGTGATACTCCTGACTCGGCCTTCCAGAGTGCTGAGATTATAGGCATGAGTCACCATGATTAGCTTACAATAAGTAAGTCTAGGAGTTATTTATATCCATATCACTTAAGAAATTTTCATTAATTCATTAATTTAAAAACAATCAAATCAGCTTTTTAAAAAATTGAGTCTTAAAAAGTTAGAGGTTATTTGTTATTGACAGCAGGAAGGCAAAATTAATGCAGAATGATAAAAAATTTCTTCTGTTAGAGCCAGCAAATAGCTCAGTGGTTTAAAGCACCTGTTTAGGCAGACACGGGGGTCAGAGTTTGATCCCCGACATGCTGTGCCAGCCCTACCCTTGGGGCATGCTGAGAGGTGATTGAGACTGGGTGTGGTGGCATGCGCCTGTAATCCCAGTTCTTGGGAAGCTAACACAGGTGAATCACTATGAGTCTGATCTACATAGTGACGCTCTGTAGAGCCAGTAGACCCTGTACTAAAATACAGAAAAAATCAAAAAAATTTTTCTGTTGGGTTCTGTTTCTCCCTCTCTGTTTTCCACCTTCTTTTTAGGTTTTTTTTTTATTGCATGTGTTTATCATACACAGTGATTACAGTTACCCTAGGGGATTGATAAACACATATATCACATCTTTGTCATTTTTACTCCTGCTGATTTTGTCGTTTTGTTGCTCCAGCACTGGGAAGGGAATAAATTGTGTCCATCCCCCCAAAACTTAGGAAAACTACTGAGATCACCTAATGAATTGTTTTCAAATTTTTTGGAGTAAAAAACATATTAACAAGAGTGATCAATAGTGGTTATTTTGATATTATTTACTTAGTCTTAATTTTTAAAAGTTTTTATTTTTAAACTTTATAGTTTTCTGGGCATTGAACCAAAGTCCCTACACACCTAGAGAAGTACTCTAGAAAATGGAAGGTCAGACTGACCTTGTCAAGATATTAGCCACCAACCGCTTATGGATAAACAACTGAAATGTCGCTAATTTGCACTGACATGTACTATAAAATACACTCCACCAGTCAAAGACGTATCAAAAGAATAGTAAAAAGGGCCTCGTAAATAACTTACATTGATTTTAAATAGTGATATTTTAAATATGAAGTTACATAAAATGTATTGTTTTAATACTTTCTCCAGAAGAGAAATGATCCCCTATTAGAGATTAGCCTTACTTATTAAACTAAGAACATGGTCAGACATGTTCTGCTACCATCATTACACTGTTCTCTTGTTCATTACTATGAAACACCACACACACACACACACACACACACACACACACACACACACTTACAGCCACCAAGATAGATAAATGAACAAGATCAATCCACTAGCCCAACTTTCACAGAACAGTTGACTAATTCTGGCAAGAATGCTGGGCATTTATGAATAAATGAGTTGCTCAACAGGATTTCAGAGGAAATTCTTCCTGCAGAGAACCATTTAAGAGAGACCTTGGGAAATTGCAGTTTCCTAGAGCTACCATCACAAAGTACAGCAAACTGGGTGGTTTAAATGGCAGAAATTCATTCTCTTATATTTTGGGATGCCAAAATCTGACAGTGAGATGTCAGGTGAGCCTACTGAAGGCTCTGGGGAAGCATCTTTCCTCTGCCTCTTGGGCTTCCAGATATCTTTGCCCTGCATTTCACTAATCTCTATATCCATCGTCTCATGGCCTTTGGCTCTGTGTGTAACCCCAGCTTCCACTTTCCCTCTCTTCATGAGGAAATCAACCACATTGGATTTAGAGATCACAATAATCCATTGCAACCTAATCTTAACTTGATTACTTCTATAAAGTCCTTATTTTAAACAAGGTCACTTTTATAGGTGCCCAAAATTAGGACATGAGTATATCTCCCAGGGGACACAACTTAGTATACACAGGCTATACATCCAGCTAATGTCAAAGATATCACAGAGACCAGACTCAATCCACAGTAGTAAAAATGAACCATCACCAACAAGATGACTTTTAAAATACTAATTCATTCCCCTGATCCTTTTAAGAGAAATTATTGCACTTCTAGTTTAATGTTTTGATAGAATAAACATTTATGAAATTGAGAGCTTACAAATTATTTATGTTGTACTTAGGGAGCTAGACATGATGCATTTCCTGCAAAGGTGCCTTATAGTGACTCACTATTCAGACCTGTGGTAGTTTCCCTGCTCCACACTGGGCCAACCCCAACTACTGGTGTTCATTCCACTCTGCTTCCCTGCCCTTCCTACCGTGAACTCCAAAGCTCCTTCTCCTCTTTGAGTTGCTCACTGAATCCCAGAAGCATAAATTGCAAGCATCATATAAGCTCCATCTGGAAGAGCAAGTAGCAAGCACTAAGATAACGGAAGCCATGAACCCTTTGGATTTTTCAGACTTGAACCTTTAGAGGATAAATGAGCTCTTCTCTAGCTAAATGTGCCAGCTTTTCCTCATATGTTTTATGCCAACCTCAGTTTTTTTAATTATTTTTATAAATCTTGTTAAAGACTCTCAGGATCTCTACCTGGAGTGTTGGAAGTGGGGACAAAGGAGAAAAAAAAAAAAAGAAAACAAACCCATCTTGTCACACGTAAAAAGTCGTAGGCATTGAGAGATAATGAACTAAAGTTATAGCATTTATTTAAACTTCCCTCATCTGAGAGAATGTTTAAAACCCTGAAGATTTTTCTCTGAATTTCACAGAGGGGGGTAAGAAGAAAAGACGTTCTGATTTAATTCCTACATTATAATGGAAGCAATTGTCCTGTGTGTGTCATTATTTTTCCATTATCTTAATGCATCAGTTAATGAAGATTCTCAGAGCCTGCTCATGCAGCTCCAGTAGCGAAGCAGATTGCATGCTCCACCCTGTGGGTGCAGAAGCACTTTCACTGCAGACATGATTCTCTCACTCACACCAAAGTCTCCTCAGGGCCAGCCATTGACGGGGCTGCATCTTCCACCCTATGGGAGCGGGGACACTTCCATGCTATCCAGGTGTGTTTCTCTCCCCAGTTACCTTTCATTTATGAGATCACCACAAGAGGCCGCCCATTCAGAAGGGACCCGCTGTGCTGATGATGGCAGATTGATAACTCATGGACACTCAGGATGCTATCCAGCTCATGCATGATGCAGAGTATTGAGCATTCACTCTCTCTGTGAAAGAAAACATTTTTAAAGTATAGGTATTTTTAGATGTTATCCTTGTCCTGAAGATTATTTCAGAATGGCTAACTGCTTTTTCAGTCTTCCATATTCTGTTCTTAATTTATGAGCTCAAAAAGAGAAAAAGTTATGTAATGATGCCTCAGGAAAAAAAATCATACAAAGGAACATTCTTCCTTAATAGATTTATGGAGAAGGAAAGATGAAACTGGCCAAGTGGGTCATGAGGGGGGACAAAACATTAAGGTGCCTTGTGTGTGACTGTAAGGAAGAGGGTCCATAGACCTTAAGAGAGTAAGAGAGTCCTGAACACTGAGGGTGGCAGAGAAGAGTAAAAAGAAAGAGAAGTTGTAAAGGGTTACTGTAGACTTGACCCTTGGGGCCTCTGGAGTGGTTGAGAGAAGCTTGAACAAAAAGTAAACTCTGTACATGGAATGCAGTTCTTCAGATGTGATACTTCTCTGTGCCCATTCACCATCCCTGCACCAGGGCTGATATGAATGAGACCGTAGTATTGTTGGCTTTAGGAGTGTGAAGGCACACTAGAGGTAATCTGTTCTTGTTTCCAATTTAGTTCAAGACACTTCCTCCTGCCTCTTAATCTAGCCTCTGATTACATACACCTCAAGCTCAACATATTGCCAGACTCAGAAAGAGTGATTTCCAGGCATCTTCAATGGCTGAGTTCTTGCTCCCTGAGTCCTAGGTCCCTTATCGGAGAAAGGTCCCAACAGTATCTCTCTTAGGGTGTCAGTGAGGCAACAAAATAATGCAGTCAATGTGGGTTGCTCCAGAAAAGCAGTATAGATATTACTATTACTATTAATATTATAATTCATGTAGTCTTGTAGCCCGGTGCCCTGGACTGAACCTGCACTAAACATATACTCAGTAGGGATAGGAAAGTCCAAAGTGGACTCATATACCACGTAAACCATCTGATGGTGTTTTGGTTTTAAAGTAAGCATCGTGACTTACCAATAACCAACTATGGTTAATATATACTGGGGAATGTTTTCAAAAAGTTGCTTGTGCCAAAAGGACAGAGATCCTTGGAAAGTCAATCTTATTCCAATAATAATCATTTCATGTATAGTATTTTGCAGCAGCTATATTAAATACCCCTCCAGGGCTTGGCATGATGGTACATGCCTGTAATCCCAGCACTCAAGAAGCTGATGCAGGAAGTCACTGTGAGTTTGAGGCCAGCCTGGACTACAAAGTAGGTTCAAGACAGGCTGAAACTTTATAGGGAAACACTGTGTCAAAAATAAATAAATAAATAAATAAATACGCTTCCATTCAAGTGTGACAGCTAAGAAAGAATATATCTAGGAACTGGAATCTTGGAAATTCTGATAATGGAGCAGGTGAGATGACTCAGAGGACTAAAGTGCCCACTTTTACAAGCTTAGGCAAGCACAGAGACTGTCCTCCACACCACAGGTCATGCCAGCCCCACCCCCAGATTTCAAGAGTGGTGTCACATGCCTGTAATCCAGCATTGAGGAGGCTGAAAGCAGGAGGATCTCTATGAGTCTGAGCTGAGTAGTAACATCCTGTGCCAAATACATTTAAAAAAAGAAAGAAATTCAGAAAGATAGGGAAAATTATTTAAGTTTGGAAGAACTGAATCTGGACTTTATTTTTCTTTCTGCATATCAAGATTTTCTGTAATAACATTATAATATCACCTTAAAATGAATAGCTGTTTTGAGATACTACTTACCACAATGTAGTCCATAGTTTCTTATTGGTCTTTCTGTCAATTATTCCAACTTTCACTTCCTCATAATTTGCATCTTCAAAACAAGGAAATTCAAATATGTGCTGTATAAAAGTGCTTTCTCAGAATAGCCTTGTTATTCCAGTGGGTAAAAATTTTACTTAACGTAATAGACTTCATCCATTCAGAAAAGCTTTTATCTTAACTGTGAGATGATTTTCCCATAGAAAACCCACACATTCTAATTACTACATGCGTCCTGCCTGAGGAATCATAAGAGAATGACAGATAAGTGTTTTGAGTCTTGGACATTTTTGACTAATGGAAAAACTGTCACACTGCAACTTTGGCCATGAAAAGATGAGTGCCATTACGGAACACTGCTCTTCCTGGTTTACCCAGTGAAAAGCGGTACCTTTCAGACGAAGTGGGGTGCACTGAGCCTCCCCTTTTCCCATGCCACTCACTGGACATGCAGAAGGCTGTTTTGTTCCAAGGTGGCTGCAAGTGTTGGATCAGGCCACACACGCCACCTTGTAAACTGAAGTGTGTTCCCATACTCTCAAATGCCTTTGTAGACTGCATACTTCTTGAATATCAAACTACCCATCTCACATATACAATTAAACACTAACCATGAAAGGACATTTTTATTTTTATTTTTATTTATTTTTTTTCTTTTCAAAGTTTTATTGATAAACATATAGCAATGAGACAGTTTCAAATCAAATCAAAAGTACAGTTTCAACAAATAATACA
>NW_004524586.1:23550045-23552757 GCF_000260255.1 Octodon degus | reverse complement strand
CCCTGATGCTTTGCCAAGCTAGTTCCAAGTAGGTGCTTTAGACCACTGAGCCATCTCTCCAGCCCCACATTGTATATTGTTGTCTTGGTGGTATTCATTGTACAAGATGAAAACATGATATCCTGTCCACAAATACTATTAGAACAAGTCTTTCTATTTAATGAATTAAGAAAATGTAGCTGTATATCTATCCTAACTATTTTGAATATACAGATACAAAATGGTTGTTCATTTGTATCCCCTTTTTTTGTTTAGTTTTGTCAGAGGTGGGTATTCCATTGTCATTTAAATGAATGGACATTTTTACTGGGTCTAATACATTGAAAGTATAACCCATGATATGTATCAAAAAGCAAGAATTTAAGAGAAATCTATAGTAATATTTAGAATATTATATTGTTGGTGTTGTAAGGAAGAAAACAAAATATTTGGGGCAAGATAGATACCTTGCTAGTTCTGCCACTATAGTTACTTCATCTGTAAAATTGTGTAGTGGATTTCTTTGTTTTTCCTTAAGTAACTTTTGCTGTGTTTAATTCTGTGGCATAAGTTTATAAATCTGGAAAATGTTTTGTATATTTCATACATGACTATTCTCTATGTCCTTTACAATGGTGACTGCTAGCCATGGTATCAATTCATCTTCATCTTAAACTGGGTTGGTTGCCTACTGATGAAAGATATTAAGAAGAAAGACTGGAGATTCTCATTACTATGGTTAATAATTTGCTAATGCATTTAAATTCATAGTAAAATCAAACCCTAATCCCTTTTATCATGAAGGGATAAAGGAGTTTATATCTTACCACCAGTTATTTCTACTGTCATAGACATAGTAGCCCACTTTTGACATCCAGTCCTAATACATGTCCATGTTAGACTATGCTGAATAATTTTAAAAGTATTGTTAGGATAAGAATAAAATGTGTAAATTCATTTTTAAAAAATTCTTTTTAGAGTACGTGAAGAGATAAGGAGAAATGAAAACCTAGTAACACTGCAACTCAGAGCCTCATAAATGAGTGCCCCTCCCAAGGTGCTGTTGTGTGTCATCCCCCCAGCAGCACCCTTACCTACATTTTTCTACAGACAGAACCTCAATTGGCAATAAGCAGAATCTCAATGGCCAGAAATCCACTCTGCACCCAGTCTTGACCCATTGGCAGCTATAAGACTTAGGTTCATCTAGAAGTGTTAATGGAAATACACTGAGTTCCTCATAAAAGGGTTTTTCTCCTAGAGTGATATAAGATGAAGCCCCTACCTACCTTGCTTCAGGAATACTCAAAAAATAGGGGAGACACCACCCCAATATCTAGAAAGCTGAGTATCTAGAGTGCACTCATTAAACAGATCCTTTTGAACTTATTAACATAAAGTAGCCCTGACTTTTTTAAACTTCTTTGAGTTTACTTTTAGGTGATCTATTTTTTCACCTGAAAATATCCCCTGATAGTGTCTTTCTTGTTGTTCAGCACGTACTCTGAGCCCTCTTGCCCTTGCCTTGCTGAAATCTCTACCTTGCATACTGAAAGAAATATGATACATCCCCTGGATGCACTGCTTTCTTGTATCCTAACTGTGCCTGTTCCTTGCAAGGCACAAACTTTGCCTCCTGCCCCTCTGAAGAAAATAGGAGCTGGAAGATGCAGCTCCTCCAATTCCAGAGATAACCTCTATGAATTTAGGCAGAGTTTTTCATTGTCTGAACCCTGGGAGGTAGCAGAGAGAAATACCGTCAGCAGCAATTGCCAAGTGCTATTCTAGGTGGCTGCAGAGGAATGCAGAAGCCACTGGGCACAGACCCTGCTGCTCTTGATGTGATACATGGTGCTCCGGAGGGCCCCATTGAAATACTGGCCCAAGTTCCATGAAGCACTGAGCTATGTCACCTGAGAAGCACTGCAGTTCAAATGTCCCCACTCTTCATTACTCTTGTCCAGTGCTATCTGTGCAGAAGAGGGTGAATTTGCTTCTCTACTTCAATCACTTATTGCTGTGGGACGAAGATAATTTTCTT
The DNA here is from genome assembly GCF_000260255.1 of Octodon degus. Classification (NCBI taxonomy): domain Eukaryota; kingdom Metazoa; phylum Chordata; class Mammalia; order Rodentia; family Octodontidae; genus Octodon; species Octodon degus. Next base: position 23,550,737 of record NW_004524586.1, on the reverse strand, counting down.
CTCCTGGGAGAACAAAAAAAGTGATACTTTCAAATCTAGAGTTGATCTAACTGAAAAGACCTCAGTTCCATTACAGCCTTCAGAGGTAACCTGAGTCAAGATGTTCTAGACTTTGGTGAGCATCAAGTTGTGACCATTCAGGAAAATCACTGACTAGCTACTTTTACCAAAAAGTGATGCTCTTAACACAATGGGTTGCACAGCTTATGCCTTATTTATGAACATTGGCAATCACAAGTTTTGCGAAAGGTTTGCTTGGTTTGTATGCCTACAATTGTATCTTTGCCAGTTTTTGTGCTTAAATGTATTTACACAGACAAAACAAGGAAATATAGGAAATGAGAGTCATGTTCACCAACTTGTCTAATAATATTTATAATTATTAATTGTGATATTTCAAATTAACCTAATTAAACCTAGCATATTAGTACAGCTTGGGATATGTCTGTATTGGAAATGTGGTTCTCAAATTGTAGAGTGGAGATTCACCCTGAATGTGGATGGCACAAACTAATAGGCTTGTAGTCTGCAGAATACATAGGAAAAGAAAGAACTTCTATTTTTTTTTGAGGGCTTCGCTCAAAAGAAGACTTTTGTCTATAGACATTTGTTTCCATTTTCTTCAGGCTTCCAGGGCAGACTCCAGCCTTCCAATGTGGGCCTTTTGGCTTTGTAATAAAGTATGGAGCTGC
>NW_004524586.1:23546916-23547481 GCF_000260255.1 Octodon degus | reverse complement strand
TCTGTTTTCTTACATATACTTAAGCATGACCTATGGACCAGTATGTGGTCTATTTTAGAAAATGACCCATGTGCAGCTGAGGAAAATGTGTATTCTGCTGTGTTTGGGTGGACACTCTGTATATGTCCACCAAGTGCATTAGTTTCAGGCTCTGGTTCAGTTCTGTTATTTCTTTGCAAAGTTTTTGTCTGGATGATCTATCTTTTGGGGATAAGGAGATGTTAAGTTCTCCTGTTAAGACTGTGGTATTGGATATTAGGTTTTTCATGTCCATTAAGACTAACTTTATATAGTTATGTGCTCCCATGTTTGTTGCTTACAAATTGATGAGTGTTACCTCTTCCTTTTGAATTTTCCCCTAACCAGTATATAGTGGCCTTTTTTATTTTGTTTGATCATTGTTGGTTTGAAGTTGAGACTGTCTGAGAATAGGATTGCTACGCCTGCTTTTTTCTGAGGTACTGGGGCAAGTAGTATTGTGTCCCATCCTTTGACTTTCAGCCTATGAATGTCTTTATGAGTTAAATGTGTTTCTTGTATACAGCATATTGTTGGATTTTGTTTC
>NW_004524586.1:23543583-23546401 GCF_000260255.1 Octodon degus | reverse complement strand
CTATTATATGTTTCGGTGTGTTTTTAATTGGTTGAGGTTACTTGCCATTCTGTGTGCTTCAGTTACCTGAATATCAGATTGTTTCCTCATATTTGGGAAGTTTTCTGCTATTACTTCTGCCCATATTTTTTAAATGTCATTTGTGTTGACTCCTTCTTTCTCATTGATGCCTATTAGTCTCACATCGTTCATCTTTGCTGCATCTTGAAGGTGATGGATTATATTTTCCTGCATCCTCATTGTTTTTAAGATATCCTTTCGTATCTTTTCACTAGCTGCACCAGCGTCTTCAAGATCTGAAACTCTGTCTTCACTTTCACTTAAACAGTTTTGCAAGCTTGTGATTGCAATTTCCTCTATATCTCTTTGACTCTGCTTCATGTGATCTATTTCCTTCATGGGGGTCTGAGATTGCATTTTGCTCCTTCTCGTTGTCATTTTGTGTAGCACTGTCTTTTGACCTTTGTTGTAGAACTTTGTTGCAGTTATAGCCTTAGCACCTACTGAAGTTCAGATGTAGATCTACAAAGTTTGGATTTTTCCAGCTGTGCCTGGCTTGGGTCTGGCTGCTGTACTCAGTTCCTTCCTGTTGCTTCCCTTGGGGGTGAACCTGTTGTGCCGTTCTGGCAAGATGTTCTTCTCCTGGACTGGCTGGGTGGTTCTGTCCCCTACACTCTCTGCAGATATTGCAGCTAAGGGTTTCACCCCAGGCCTGTATGCCAGGCCTGAGCTGAGTCTGGAGGGGACAAAGTAAAGTAGGGGAGAAAGACAGCTCTCCCACACACTCGCCGTGCCTGGACTAGGACTGGATCTGGGGGTTCCCAGAATGCGACAGAAATTCCTACTCTGTGAGTGGGGGGGGGGTACTACGGAGTGATAGGGGGCATCCCATGAGGGTGAAAGAGGGTGTCACCCACCCTGTGCCTAGCTGGGACCAGTAGGTCATGCCAGCACAGGTGGCTGGAAGCTCTACCACACACTCACCGGGCCTGATCTAGGACTGGATCTGGGGGTTCCCGGAATGCGGCAGAAATTCTTACTAGGCAAGTGGGGTAAGGGTGGTGCTGCGGAGTTGTGGGGGGCGTCCCAAGGGCGTAGAAGGTCTCACCAGCACTGAGCCTTGGTTGGGATGAGTAGGTCCCACTGGCGCAGGGTAGCCAGAAGCTCTCCCACACACACACCTGACCTGTGCTAGGACTGGGTCTGGGGGTTCCCAGAACAGAACAGAAATTCCTACTTGGTGGGTGGGATAGGGGAGGTGCTGTGGAGTGGTTGGTGGGTGTCCCAAGGGGCTGGGAGAGGGTCTCACCCAATCTGGGCCTGGGCTAGGACCAGTAGGTCCCTCCAGCGCAGGGTAGCTGGAAGCTCTCCCATACACTCATCAGGCCTGGGCTAGGACTGGCTCTGGGGGTTGCTAGAACGTGGCAGAAATTCCTACTTTGTGGGCGTGTTAGGGGAGATGGTGCAGAGTGGTGGGGGGTGTTCCAAGGGAGTGGAAGAGGGTCTCACCCACACTTCACCTGGGCTGGGATGGGTAGGTTCCACAGGCGCAGGGTAGCCGCAGACCCTTCCTTAAAATAAAATAAAATAAAATAAAATGTTTAAAAAGTCTAGAGGCAAGGGCTTGTTTGTTGAGCTGGAGAGATAGCTCAGTAGAATAAGTACTTGGCTGGCAAGCTCAAGGTCTTGAGTTCAATCCTCAGTACCACCACACCCCCAAAAAGCATGATTATATGGAAAGGATGGAAACTGGTAACAAATAACATAGGAAAGAAGTACAGTGCATGAAATGGATTCAAACATATATCTAAGATATTAAAAGCTGGAAGAACCACTTGAACAAAACTGAAAATAGACTTTTAGACCTTGAATCTAGGACCATGGCTAGCACTCTCAAAAGAAAACATGTCATAAAAATAACAAGGTTCAAGAAATAAAACTTCAGGACCAGCCAAATAGCTCAGCAGATTAAAGTACCTGCTTAGGCAAATACAGGGGCTAGGAGTTCGATCCCCAGGCCTGCTGTGCTGTCCCCACCCCCACGGCACCCTGAAATGGTGCTTGAGAATGGGCATGGTGGCACGTGCCTGTAATCCCAGCACTTGGGAGGCTGTAAACAGGAGAATCACTATGAGTCCAATCTACACAGTGACACACTGTATACCCCATTCACCCTGTCCTAAAATACAAAAAAAAAAAAATCAAATAAGCAATAACACAATTGCAAAAAGAAATCTTAGAATCCAATTGTCACAAAGAAACAGATCAACTAGACAAAGAGTTATTAAAAATAACAAGCCAATCTTAAATAAATACAAAAGGATTGAAATTATCCCACACATATTATATGTTCATCGTGAAATGAAATTGGAAATTAACAGCAAAAGAATCTGCAGAAACTTCAAAAACACATGGAAAATAAAAAACAACCTCCTGAACAATCAGGTAGTCCCAGAGGAGGGGACTACCTGATATACCTGCATATATCTATATCTATATCTATATCTATATCTATATCTATATCTATATCTATATCTATATATCTATATCTATCTATCTATCTATATCTATATGCAGACACACCATACAGTAACCTGTGGGACAAAACAAAAACAGTTCAAAGAGGGAAATTTATAATCATGAATTTTCACATTGGGAAAACATATAAACAACTCCTAATGTTGTACCTGAAGCTTCTAGAAAAAGAAGAGCAAGTCAATCCCAAGGCTCAAAAAAGGCAGGAAATTATAAGGATCAGAGCTGAAGTGAACGTAATTGAAACCAAGAAAGCAATACCAAAAATTAACAAATTGAAAAG
>NW_004524586.1:23531813-23543483 GCF_000260255.1 Octodon degus | reverse complement strand
GGCCTTTTGGCTTTGTAATAAAGTATGGAGCTGCAGCAATATCAAGGCCTTCGATGTTCAGCTGGACATCTCAGCTCTCTGGCACAGAGACTCCACAGAGGTAAGTCCAAGAAAAATTATTGAAACAGCTATGGTAACATGGTTTCATTTCCCCCATTACAGAATATACGAGATACTGTGGTCATGCTTGGTGCCATAAGTGTACTTTGCTACCCTATTCAGTAGGCACTTACTACCTGTACAGCTTTGAGCAAGTTACTCAATTCCTCCAAACTCTTAAAGGACAAATTCAGGACTCAAGCATGTCAGACTCCAGGACCTGGTTTTCAGATAACAGGGCTATACTGTGATTTCCAAACAACATTTAGGAAAACCTACGTTTTCCAACCTTCTCTTACACCTCTCAGTGATAGATCTAGTTGTTAGTCAGGTGACTTGAAAGGGCAATCACAGACCCTATGAAATCCAGCAAGTTCATAGAAGCTGGGATCCCTCAAAGGACATTAGCAATTACACGCCATTAAAGCATCTTCCCAGCAGTGGACTGTTAGGCTGCTGCTAGCTCTGTGCTCCTTGGTCCTCTAGTACCAAAGCAGACTGGAATTATTCTTGCCAGCACTAGAGGAACAGTCTTAACTAAATCTTCTAACAATGTTTTAGTGGGGGTATGTATGTACTTGGTGATACTGTAGAAATATAAATGAGAAGAAATGAAGTGTCACTACTTTCTGAACACATAATTCTGTATGACCATCCCACTACTGGGGAGAGCTGTGCTATGAGGTCTAATCTATAACTTTGAAGTCAATAAAGTTACATAAATTAAGCTTCTATGTGATTTTAATCCTCATGGCTGGCTGGCTATAAATTACAGACCTGATTTCCAGTTAATAAGACACTCAAAGCCCAGGTTAGAGACCTTCCTAGAAGGAAAATTAGATACAAGAATTTAAAAAATCAATAGTTAATACTTTCATAACAAGGTTCTCAAGATCTTATATGCATTGCTGTAGTGCTGCAGTCTTTGTTGAACTAGCATTTCAAGCTAGACAAAAAACATGAGAGAAGTTTCAAAATAATCTTGTAACCTGTAGTAGATAGCTAATTGGTAGTCAACTTCTTACACCCAGTTTAATTGAACTAGCATGGTGATGGTGTGGAAGGCCCACCTGAGGATTGTTGCTAGTCGCATAAAAGGCAGAATGGGAGATGTTGTTAGGATTGCTGTTTGGAGATGTTGGAGCTGTTAGAAGCTGTTAGTTCTCCTGGACTGTTGTTGGGTGAGCTTGTTGTGCTGTCTTTCCTGATGAGCTTGGCTGTTCTTGTTAATGGAGAGCTGAGGACCTGGTTGTCACAGAGAATGGCTATAGTTCAATTGGGGGGAGCTTTGGTCCCTACCTTGAGCATCATTTCCTGGCTCTGAAGGGGAAGATGGTGTACTGTTCAGCCTCATGTAGAAGCTGGTCACATTGGCTTTCCTGATAGCAACTCATCTTCAAAGAGCTTGGATGCAGTGTATTATTTGTTGAAACTGTCCTTCCGATTTGATTTGAAACTGTCTCATTGCTATCTCTTTGTCAATAAAACTTTGAGAAAAAAAAATAAGAAAAAAAAAAAATAAAATAAAATAAAATAAAAAAAAAACAAAAAAAAAACAAAGAGCTTGGGACCTCACTGTTGCTGAGGATGGCTGTGGTACATTTAGGGGAGCTCTGTTGCTCCCATAAACATCTGGTGTGTTGCTTCATGGCTGCAGTTCAGATCCTTCAGCTTGTCAGCACAGAACCTTTATTCCACTGGCATAGACTTCTTAGCTTCCACCACTGACCTTTGAGCCTTTCTAGCACAGATCCATAAAAGGGTCTGTATGAGATTTTCATAAGCTCTAGACCTCCAATTATACTTGGGGAAGGCATTGTTACAAATTCTTGCCTTTCAGTTGGACTCATGCAAGATATTAGGATCCAGACCCTAAGCTAGAATTTTTGGTATTTAGGGTGTGGACAGATTTCCTGCAATTCTTGTATATGATTCTTGGGGTGCTTCATTATAAAGTGATATTATTAAATGTGCCCTGTATTATATTGTTCCCCTTGCAAAAATCCTAAACTATGACATAACCAAATTTAACTTTCTGAGCTTAAGCTATTTTTATGAAGTGTGCATATATCTAGGTCTATGTGTGTGCACACATGCATGAATGTATTGACAAAGTTGAGACACTCTGATTTATAAATATCAATAGAGTTTTGAAATTTAATTTTATTTTATATGTCACCTGAAAAAAGCCACATAAAGGAAACTTGTTAAAGATCTAAGCACTTACCTTAAAAAAAAAAGCACTTACCTTAAAAACAAGGAAATTAAGAGAATTTATGGCACCACACTCTGGTAACCCAATAATTTCAGTAGGAATTTCTTTTATACTAGTATATACTTATGACATATAATAATTATGTTCATATTGTGGAATGGGTACATATACATATCACATCTTAATCATTTTTACAGCCTCTCCCCAGCTCTTGTCTCTTTCTTTTTTTTTTCTTTCTTTTTTTTTTGAAGATGGCTTGGCCCAGGATGGGGTTTATTCTCCTCTGTATCCCTAGAACCAGGATCAGAAGACACCAGATAAATGTGGAATGGATAAATGCTTAAGCAGGTAAGTGAAAAACAACTCTTGCTTCTTGGTACCTAAACAGGATTTGGCTCAGAGCTCCACAGTTAAGTCTTGCCTATATCCTTTGAATATGTTTTCCCCAGAACTCTGTCTTCAGCCCTTTATTTGAAGTTTTCCCCTCCAGTCACTATTGAGATTTCTAAATTTGAAGACGGACCAATCAGCAGAGAGTAGACATGATCCGTCTCATTAGTGTATATCTGCTCAGGGTCCAAGGCCCAGCAACTTCTCTCTTTCCTCCAGCAGCCACCTCTTTTTGCTTCCTCTTCCATCTCCGGAAATGCTGCCTCCCTGCTTCTCCCTCACAGCCTTCCAGCCACGGGCCAGTGGGTGTGTCATTCTATAGATCACCATAGGTGAAGGGTCCATACCTCTTAGCTGGTTTTAGCTGCTCTCCCACTGTTCACCTGGTGGGGTGGAGCAAGGTGAGGACAGGCTCCCTTTGAAGTTCATTCTGGGATGGCACAATTCCCTTTACCTTGCTCTCCTACCTTGCTTGCCAAATGTGTTACTGGATTTTGAGGGGCTGGAGTCTCATATCTTTCTGTCCAGTTAAAACTTAAATTAAGTTCAATTCTTCCTCCTCCATTCCTCCTCCCCTCTTGACTCTCTTGTCTCTTTCATCCCCATGTTCAATTCCATCTTGACAATGTCTACCTCCTCTTTTCCTATCATCTATCTTGTATTTTGTTTTCTAAATCATTTATATCTGGGTTTCTCACATAAAAGTTACACGATATAAAACTATTCTGTGTCTGATTTATTTCATTTATAATTATTGTCTCAAGTAGCATCATTTTTCCAAAAATGACTCACATTTATCCTTTATGATTAAATTATATATATACATATATTACATATAAATATATATATATATAATTTCATCATCATCTCCTCCTCCTCCTCCTCCTCCTCTTCCTCCTCCTTTGTCCTCTCATATGTTCAGGAACCTATAGGAAGCTTCCAAGGTTTTGCCATTATGAATTGTGTTTTTAAAAACATGCATGTGCGTGCATCATTATAGTGTGATGTTGAGGCTGGGGGGACAGCTCAGCATTCTGAGAACCTGCATGACAAGTGTAAGGACCCGAGTGCAGTCCCCAGTACTGCATGCCATGCCAGCCCCAGAACCTCAGGCATGATGGCCCCAAAACCGAATGTGCTGGTGCACCTCTGTAATCCCAGCATTGGGGAAGCTGAGAGAGGAGGATCACTATGAGTCTGAACCACGTAGCAAGAGTCTGTATCAGGTACATAGCTAGCTAGTTAGCTAGCTAGCTAGATAGATAGATAAATAGATAGATGATAAAATATATATAGTGTGACTTCTGAGGTCCTTTACAATTTGTTTGGGGATCATGTTCAGTAGACATACCTTGGGTCAAATGGAATTTTACTTTTAGTTTTTGAGGAGTTTCATACCGATTTCCCTACTGCTTCTGCTAGTTTATGTTTTCAACAACAATGTAAAAGAACTCCTACTTCTTTACACCCTCACCAGTGTTGTTGCTGCTGGTGTTGTGATTTTGAGTTCTTAATGACAATCATTCCTTCTGAAGATGAGTTTCAGTGTTGCCTTAATTTTCATTTTGTCAGTGGCTAAAGCTGATGAACATTTTTCATGTATTGGCCACTGATATTTCTTCTTCTGAGAAGCATCTATTCATTTCAATTGCTTTTTTTCCCCCTTTATCTTTTATTTATTTTTGGTAGGTAAACTTTCTTTGTTCGTCAAAGTCCACAAAAAAATGCACACATACTTCAGAAGTTAACTGTAAAGACAAAGGTCCAAAAACTAATGGCCATTATTCTGATCACTTTAAGGTGACTTTTATTAATCTCATAATGTGTCAATATTAGTATTAAAATATTTATGAATTTTTTCCTGATATATAGTTATTTTATTTAATTTTATGTATTTCATACAGAATATATGCAGGGCCTAGAGGGTCTCACTATATAGACTGGACTCAAAATGAGTCACACTGGAGAGAAACCCCATGAATGTAAGCTATGTGGGAAAGCATTTCCTTATCACAGTTCACTTAGTAGACATAAAAGAAGGCACATTTGATATGGTTAGATTTCTAAACTTTTGTGTAAATATATGTAATTTTTTATTCCTATTTGGAATATTTTTATTTTTTTTAATTTGTTTTCTTCATATTCTATAGGGACTTAAAGGTTAACATATCAATGTTCGATAGAAATTACCTGTTCTATGCTATGCCTAAGATGTTTGATATTCAGACAGTGAGGCTAAGCTCAACTGCATATGTTGTAGGGTAATAATAATAATAAGCTTCTTTTCTGGAGGGTTAACAACCAAAGTTTGCAGACCAAAAATTAGAGAAAAAGAAGGGTTGCAAGGACAGCTAACATTTTGATCCTAGCCTTTCAAGGTCAGTGAAGACTCAGGACATAGGAGAATCTGTACTGTACCATCATGTAACTCAGCTGTGTCCCAAATTTTTTGATCAAGGAGATTATGGGACCACAGAGGAAAGTGACCGAGGATGTAGAGTGTGTCTAAGGAGAGCCACCTGGAGAGAAAACATTCAGGCTTTCACAGAGAGCAAACTGGTCAATCAATGGCCATGACTCATCCACATGGCTGACACTGACAAAGGATCTACAAACTGCAATACAGGGTTTCAGGATAAATCCTGAGGGGATTTGACAGACATTATCAGATGCAGAAGTTACATTTCTTGTTATATACATCTTGCTTTATCTTGGTCTTAACCATCCTGCCGCAAAGAATAAAAAGTAAAGCCATATTAATATGCTGAGCTGTAAAAGACTCAAGTCAACAACTTCTGACATTGCCAATCTTACGAAAAACTCACTACTATTATGGACTACTGGACTATATTGGAATATTTTGCTGAATCCACACGTCTATAATACTTAGATGAAAATGTAATACCTTTCTCTGACAAAACTTAACAAAAAAGGGAATACAAATGAACAACCATTTTGTATCTGTATATCTAAAATAGTTTGGATAGACATACAGCTACATTCTTTTAATACAATGAACAGAAAGATTTGTTCTAATAATGTTCTTAGACAGGATATCATGTTTGCATCTTGTACAGTGAATAACCACTAAGACAACAATATGCAATGTATTAATTATTGAAACTGTCCTAATAGGTTTTGAAATTGTCTCCTTGGTATTTGTTTCTCAATAAAATTATTTTAGAAAAGAAGAATTGTACTGGCTTCCACTGTACAACCTAACTTTCACATGATTATTAATGAGATACATTAATAAGCTACATTAATGAATGACAAATTTAATCTTATTGTGTCTTTCATCAATCAGAGACTATAGTAACTCTTGTGAAAAACGTTTTCAAAATAAAATAATTACACATAAAAGAAGGCATATTTGGTAGAAATATAGAATATATATTGTTGATACTTGGTACAGTACAGATTCTCCTATGTCCTGAGTCTTCATTGATCTTGAAAGGCTAGGACCAAAATGTTAGCTGTCCTTGCAACCCTTCTTTTTCTCTAAATATAGAGTATAAGCAATGATTGACACCTGTCTCCAGTCACAGTGATTTTTAAAAACATAAATGAATACTCAACTTCTGATACATAGTTTTTTGGCAAATTCTGCTAGATACCAGTAATCAGAGTAGGAGGCAAAGTTTTCCATTCTGGAGGCTGTCTCTTCACTCTGTTGGTTATTTCCTTTGCTGTGCAACATTTTAATTTGACCACATTCTGTTTGTTGATACTTGGTGTTATTTTTTAAATAATTTTATTGAGAAATACAATGAGACAGTTTCAAAACAGATTACTAGCATAGTTTCAATAATTAATACATTGCATATTGATGTCTTAGTGATTATTCATTGTACAAGATGTAAACATGATATCTTGTCCACAAACACTATTAGAATAAATCTCTCTATTCACTGAATTAAGCGAATGCAGCTCTGTATCTATCCTATTTTGAATATATAGATACAAAATGGTCATTCATTTGTAGCCCCCTTTTCTGTTTAGTTTTGTCAGAGAAGGGTATTCCATTGTCATTTAAATATTGTAGATATGTGAATTCAGCAAAATATTCCAATATAGTCCAGTAATCCATAATAGTAGTGGGTTTTCTATAAGACTGACAATGTCAGAAGTTGTTGACTTGGGCCTTTTACAGCTCAGCATGTTAATAAGGCTTTACTTTTTATACTTTGTTTTTTTACTTTTCTGCTGGATAGTTAAGACCAGGATAAAGCAAGACCTATATAACAAGAAATGTAACTTTTATATCTGATAAGTTCAGACAAATCCTTTCAAGATTTATCCTGAAATCCTGCACTACAATTTGTAAATCCTTTGTCAGTGTCAGCCATGTGAATGAGTCAAGAAAGGCTGCAACGATAGCCAACATTTTGACCCTAGTCTTTCAAGGTCAGTGAAGACTCAGGACATAGGAGAACCTGTATTGTAACATCACATAACCCAGTTGTGTCCCAAATTTTCTGATCAGGAAGATTATGGGCCACAGAGGAAAGTGATAGAGGATGAAGAGCATGTCTAAGGAGAGTCACATGGCGAGAAAACATTCTCTCAGGCTTTCAGGAGAGCAAATTTGTCTTTGTGTTATTGTTATAAAATTGAGTTCCATTCAGAAAATCCTTTCAGTTTTTCCCCTGCTTTCTTCTGTGAGCCAGTGAATATGCAGAAACATGTTATTTAATCTCTATATGTTTCTATCATTTCCAAGAATTGTTATCTTGTTGGTTTCTATTTCATTCTGCTATGATCCAATAGTATGTAGGGATTTTAATTCTTTTGTATCTATTTAAGAATGCTTCATGTTTCATGGCTTAACATATGGTATACTTAGAGAAAAGTTCTGTGTATTGCTGAGAAAAATGTGTATTCTGCTTCTAGATGAAATATTTGGTAAGTTTCTTCTAAGTCCATTGTTTAATGGTAGTTTTAACTCTAACATTCCTTTATTGATTTATTTTTGTTTGGTTGGTTGGTTGGCCTCTGTGTTTGGAAGAGTGGGGTATTGCAATCCTCTATTACTATACTAATGTCTATCTATCTTTTAAGTATAGTAATTTTGGGTGCATGAAGTTCAAAAGATCAAAATGTACTGACCCAGGTGAACAGCATGGAGGGTGACCACTTCTATTGCCATCACCACTGTTGTGAGTGAGGTGAACTACAGTGGAAGGCCAAGAGAATGGTCCCTCCCTTTAGTGTTACTACTACTGATGTGAAGCACTAAGGAAGACCCAGAGATCAAAGGGAATGCCAGAGACACAGTGGGATTCCAACTAGGGCACACAAGATAGAGAGGGGGAAACAGAGGTGTAAAAAGTCCAAAGCAACAATAAAAATATGAGCCAACTGGTGGTAAGTTTGGTTAATCAGCGTTGTCCTTGGAGACAAAGATACACAGAATACAAGCAGGAATGTGAGCATGCACTATTTTCTCTTTTATATTTTTACTTTCTTCTCTTGTCTTATTTCTTCTTATCTTTTCTTATCTCTTTTCTAAATGGCTGGGGAGAACTCCAGCCACAGAAAACTGATCCCAGCCAGCAAACCAGAGTCCAGTTTCAGATAATCCCTTGCTTAGTCTCTCATTGTTGTTCTTCTGCCCTCTTCTGCAGTTTCCTGACATTTTCATGATCCTCCTTTGTCCTCCAACCTGGCCTCTACTTACTTTTCAGTTATCTTTGTTTTATTCATGATCCTTCTTAAATCTCCCCACCACAGGGTAAAACCACTATACCACGGCAAAACGCTATGAATATATTCTCCCAATCTATGATTGGTTATGTTATAGTAGATTTTATTCCTATGGTTTAAGTAACAAAATTAATAGCTACACACTTTGTCAGTTTCTAAACTGTGCTTAATGCTATTGTTATTATTAATTATACTGCTTCAGCTAGGGTGTCATATCTGTTTTTTTTTTTTAACATTTATTTAGTGTGTGTGTGTTCGTGTGTGTGTGTGTGTGTGTGGCCGGCTCAGCCCATCAGGGGGCGCGGCTGGCCGGCATGTGGTGCTGGGGGATCGAACCGCGGTCCCTGATGTTTTGCCAAGCTTGTTCCAAGTAAGTGCTTTAGACCACTGAGCCATCTCTCCAGCCCGTCATATCTGTTGTAATGAGTTGCTTTCCCTTCTGTAACAATACTGTGAAGTTCAAGCTTCATCACAGCCCAGAAACAAAAAACTAGAGAGCCAAACAGATACAAACATCTCACTCATACTTAATGGAGAATGCAGGATTTCAGAGCAGACACAAGCAAAGAACTTACTATACACAGAAAACGTCCCTAAAGAACAGACTTTCCTAGAGAGTAATTGATACTAATGATATACCTACCTAGTACAAACACAAAGATCATCATAGACAAGAAAAATTAAATGTCTTAAAATAGCAAGTGACAAGATCCAGAAGTACGATCCACTCTCACATATCTAGCTAACCCAAAACAAGTCCAGGAGACACTGAGATATAAGAAAATGGAAGACATGCCTGAAACTTCTGAAATGATTGCAACTAAAGTAAGGAAACAAATTCATGGGTATAGAGTAATTCATACCAGAAATAATCTCTCAAATTAAAAAAAAGCAATATTTATAAAAGAATTGCCCAGAAAATCTAGAGTATAGATAAATAAAACAAATAGAACTGGACAAATACCTCAACAAATTAAAGCATCTGCAAACAGACCCAGGGGCCAGGGGTCATTTCCCGGGCCTGGAGTGCTGGCCCCACTCCCGGGGCACACTAATATAGCAATTGAGACTGGTCATGGTGTTGTGCATATATAATCCCAGCAATTGAGAGGCTGTAAACAGGCAGATCACTATGAGTCTGATCTAGCAGTGAGACCCTGAACTTCCTGCAGACCTTCCTTTTTTCCCATAATTTTATTGAGGATAAAATAGCAATGAGACAGTTTCAAATCAAATTGGTAGGACAGTTTCAAGAGTTAACACATAGAATACATTCTTCATAGTGGTTAATTGCTGTACAAGATGAGGACTTGGTATCCTATTTACAAGCACTATTAGAACAAATTCCTCTATTCAATAAGAGAATGTAACTATATATCTATCCTAACGACTTTGAATACACAGATACAAAATGGACATTTCATCTGTATCCCCTTTTTTTGTTAAGTTCTATTATTTTAATATTATTATAGGTGTGTAAACTCAGCAAAATATTCTAAAAGAGTTCAGTAGTCCATAGTAGTATTGGGTCTTCCACTTCACTGGCAATGTCAGAAATTGTTTACCTGAGTCCTGTACAGCTCAACATTACACCATGGCTTTACTTCTTATACTTCGTTTTTAAACTTTTCTGCTGGATGGTTAAGACCAAGCTAAAGCAGGAACTATGCAACAAGAGTTGTAATTTTGGGTCTTATAAGGTCAGTCAAATTCACTCAGGATTTATCCTGAGATCCTGTACCTCAGATTATAGAACCTTTGTCAGTGTCAGTCATGTGGATGAGTCATGGCATAGCTTGGCCAATGTGCTCTCTGTGAAAACCTGAGAGAATGTTTTCTCTCCATGTGACTCTCCTTAGGCACACTCTACATCATCAATCACTTTCCTCTTTGGCCCCATAATCTCTTTGATCAGAAAATTTGGGACACTACTGAGTTACATGATGTTACTGTACAAGTTCTCATATGTCTTGAGTCTTAATTGAACTTGGAAGGCTAGGGTCAAAATGTTGGCTTTCCTTGCAGACCTCCTTTTCTCCACTTTTGGTTGGCAAACTTAGGTTGTTAACGATCCAGAAGACAAGTTATTGTTATTGCCATACAAGCTAGGCTGTTAAGTTTAACCTCACTATCTGTCTGAATATCAAACATCTTAGGCATAACATGGAGAAGGTATTTTTCATCAAGAATTGATATGTTGAACTTTAAGTCCCTACAGAAAATGATGAAAAAACATTTAAAGATTAGAATATATTTTTTAAAATAGACATAAAGAATTATATACTTCTTATATTTACACATAAGTCCAAAAATCTAACCATATACAACCTTGAAGCAAGACAGTCCCACAATATTCCTTTTCCTATCTCTTGCCTTCATTCACCACCTCCTTCATTTTGAACAATCATCTACCCAAGAGACAGCACAGCAGCAACTGGCATGTCATGACAAACAGCCCGTATTCAGGTAACCAGAATGATAGGCACTCTAAGCATGAAACTATTATTAAAGATTACCAACTTCAGTGCAGTTGCTTAGTTCACAGGTTTCAGTATATATAGTTAATCAGGCTGAGAATCTTTCCAATTAACTGCTAGATTCAAAAATCTTCTGGAAATTCTCAGTATCATTGCCTTGCCCATCTTCTACATATAAATGTATAGCTTGGCTTATTTATGTTTCCAGCTCTTCTCCTTTCCTTCTCTTGATTAGTTAGTCCTCGAGATCCTGCTTTCCTTTTAATTATATTATACCTTTCTATTTGTATTTCTTCTTTTGAGTTCTTATACTAGGGAAGCAATATGATACTTATACGTGTGTGTCTGGTTTATTTCACTTATGAGTATATGTTCAAGTGACATCCACTTCAATATAAAGGCTTCAAGTTTATCATTCTTTATAGCTGAGTAATACTCCATTGTGTAAAAATACCACATCTTTTTTAACCATCCCTCAGGTGATGGGTTACTTGGTTGATTCCAAGATTTGGTTATCACAAATTGTGCTGCTATAAACATAGGCACACATATATCACTATGATATGATGTTTTCAGATCCTCTGGGAAAATTGCCAATAGAGGAATAACTGGCTTAAATGGGATTTCCAGTCCAACTATTCTAAGGAGTCTCCATACTGATTTCCATAATGGTTACACCAGTCTACATTGCCACCAGCAGTGGAGAAGGTTTCCTTTTTCCCCACAGCCTCTCCAACATTTGTTGTTGGGTGATTTCTTTATGATAGCCATTCTTTCTGGGGT
>NW_004524586.1:23515631-23531713 GCF_000260255.1 Octodon degus | reverse complement strand
TGTGGTGCTGGGGGATTGAACCGCGGTCCCTGATGCTTTGCCAAGCTTGTTCTAAGTAGGTGCCTTAGACCACTGAGCCATCTCTCCAGCCCCTGAAAGAATTTTTAAAATGGAAAACAATTATCCAGGCTCATTAGTAAAAGTGAAAAAAGACTCCATACATTGAGGAATGGAAAAACTGAAATTATGCCATGCCAGCCGCATGCCCAGGGCATGTTAAGACAGTGATTGAAACTGGGTGTGGTGGCATGCACCTGTAATCCCAGCACTTGGGAGGCTGTAAACAGGAGGGTCACTATGAGTCCAATGTATGTAGTGAGACCTTTTAAAACCTGTACTAAATGCAAAAAAAAAAAGTGAAATCAATAAAGATCTGTAGGAATTCAGAAGAGCATCATTACCTACTTTAAAATTTTGCACTAATAGAATGGAAAACACAGAAGAAATAGACTGATTCCTAGATACATATTAATTATTAAAAGCTGAAACAATAAGATACAAATATTTGGAATAACCCAGTATCAGCTAATGAAATTGAAAATGTAATTAAAAACCTACCCGTTGTGCCCCTCTGGCGAGATGTTTTGCTCCTGGGTTAACTGGGTGGTTCTAGGATTAGACAACAAAGAGAGAGCAAGGAGAAAAGCCAGGAAACATGACAGGGGCAAAGCCATACATGTGTATGCAGAAGATGGATAGGGCAATGATCCTGATAATCTTCAGCAGGTTTTTGAAACTAGCAGTTCATTGGTAGGATCCTCACTGTGCCTAACTATGTATGCTGGTACCTATGAACTAAGCAACTGCACTGAAGATAGTCTGCCTAAGCAGAGACCAGGGTTTGATCCCTGACATTCTGTGCTGGCTCTGCTTCTGAGGCACACTGAGTTGACGACTGAGACAGGATGTGGTGGCGCACACCTGTAATCCCAGCACTTGGGAGGCTGAAAACAAGATAATCACTATGAGTCCAATCTGTGTAGTAAGACCTTTTAGACCCTGTACTAAATATATTTTTAAGAAATCAATGACATTCCCATACACAAACAACAAATGGGAGAGAAATTAGAGAAATCATGCTTTTTATAGTAGCTTGCAAAAAGTGAAATACTGATGAATCAATCTAACAAAAGAAGCAAAAGTTCTACACATTGAAAATTCGAGTACTCTGAAAAAGGAAATCACAGAAAATATTAAAAAATACCATACTCCCAAAATTGTTATACAGATATAATACAATTCTGATCGAATACCATTAACATACCTCTCAAAACTAGAGAAGACATTCCTAAAATTCATATGGAAACAGGAGAGATGTAGAATACCAAAAGCAATTTGGGATACAATAGCAAGGCAAGAAGCATCACAATCCTTAATTTAAAATTATATTACAAAGCTACTACAATAAAAGTGGCATGGTTTTGGCAAAAAGCAGACCTGCAAATCAGTGAAACATTAGAAGATGCAGACACAACTCCAAACACATTCAGATACCTTATCTTTGACAAAGTGATCAAACATGTTTGCTGGAAGAAACATAGCCTCTTTAATAAATGGTGCTTAAAAAACTGGCACTCTATATGTTGAAGACTAAAATTACACTCATGTGTATCACCATGCACTAACTAAAGTCAAAATGGATCAAATATATAAATATTAAAACAGAAACAGTCTAATGGAAGAGAATGTAGGTAGAAATCTTAAAGATGTATGTCTAGGTAGACAGTTCATTATCAAAACCAAAACTGTGTGGGAAATGCTTTGAAGAAGTAACAACTGAAGTCTCATCTTTTTAAAAAGGTTTTCCATATCAACTAAATCATCAGCTGAGTAAAAAGAAAATAGAGTTGGAAAAATTTTAGCCAGTTTTCATCCAGACTAACAACTTTATCTATAACATACAAAGAATTGGAAAAACTCAGAGTACGGCAGATTCTGAGACCCAATCCAAAAATGAGCATCAGAGATGAATATACACCTCTCAGAGGAAGAAATACAAATGGGAAATAATGAAATGAAAAGTGTTCAATAGCACTGGTCATTCAAAAGATGAAAATTAAAACAATGTGGAGATTCCATCTCATCCTAGAAAGAACGGCTATCATCAAGAAATCAACCAATAACAAATGCTAGCAAGGCTGTGGGGGGAAAGGAACCCTCCTCCTCCACTGTTGATGGGAATGTAGACTGGTTCAATCTCTGCGGATATTAGTGTGGATATTCCTCAAAAAACTAGTATTACAGACCCCATTCAACCCAACTATTCTCCTTCTGGATCCCTTCCCAGAAGAATTAATTACTCCATACCAGAGTGATATATGATCACTCATGTTTGTTATAAATTTATAATAGCTAAATCCTGGAACAACCCAATCAACAGACATCAACTGAGGGATGGATAAAAAATATTGTGTTTTTATAAAATGGGGTACTACTTATCCACAAAGATAAACTTAAAAGTTTAACTTTAAAGGATAAACTTAATGGCTGAATGGGTGCAATCTGAAACCATACTCATTAATGAAATAAATCAGACTTATGCATGTAAACATTGTATTGTCTCCCCAGCATGAAAAAGTGAAAGAGTAAATGATGTCTAAAATATAGAATAGATATTGAGAAATTGGAATGAATTGTTAAAAAGGAACTAGGATGGGGAAAAGGAGAAGGGAAGATTGGGAAAAGAGTGAAAAAATTCAAGTTAGTTATACTGCTAGTGTCTTTTAATCCATAGAAAAGGAGGGTTTGCACTGAGATTGATTGGAGAACTTCTATATTCATATCTTGTATTTTGATTAACTACTTTAAATATAATAATAGACAACTATTGACTGTTGTTATTCTCCTATAATCTTATTTCAAAATTTTGCTTTACTTTTTTATTTAAAAAAGTACATCATAAATATTTACAATTACTGTCTCTTCCATTTAATTTGTTACCTTTACCTGTATGTCATGGGCATCTTTGTCTCTTCTGATCAGTTTTGACATATATTTTTCTGTGTAGAGAATCATGTAGCTATTTAGGCCTGCTTCTTGGCTTCTGTTGCATGCAGAATCATTTTCCAGCCTTTTGTTTTAATGTATGTCCTTCTTCTGGATGATGTATAACTCTCACAGGCAACACATAGTTGAACCTTTTTTGCTGACCCAATCTACCATTGATTAGAAATTTCTATCCCCTCTACATTTTAACACTACAAGCTAAGAACTGACAGGAAACTTCCTAGGTTGTAAGCATTAGAATAATCGATAAGCCATGTGGAAAATACATGTGTGATCCAGAAACCCTAAAGTTAAAAAATTTCTGTTTTATTTTGCCTGTTTTTAGTTGAATTGCATTAATATGTCTTCCTTTTTATTTAATTTATGATAAAAGATGTGAATATTCCATTTACTAAGCAAGGGAACAATCTTTCTGAAATCACTAGTAATTATAAAGAGCACACATATTTCATTATGAGAGATTAGACATAGACTCATTTTCTAGCTCAGCCATTAGTGAGAATTATTGGCTGCATGCATTAGTGGTTGTGTTCAACAAATGATTTGTATTTTACAACTAGTTTTTACTTCTCATAAGCACCTTAGAAATGATTGTTTGTCTTGTGCTGAAGATTGTTAATATTGTACCTCTACATGGTTCAGACAGTGTCACCTGGCAGAGCTCACACACTGACTACATGTAGCCTATGTTTGAAGGACTCCAAGATTTCTTACTATACAGACAACAGGCCCAAGAGAAATATTCTCTTGAATTTACTATCAAAAGTAGAATTGAGGGGCTGGAGAGATGGCTCAGTGGTCTAAAGCACCTACTTAGAACAAGCTTGGCAAGGCATCAGGGACCGTGGTTCAATGCCCCAGCACCACATGCCAGCCGGCCCCGCCCCCTGGTGGGCTGAGCTGGCCACACACACACCACACTCTCTCTCTCTCTCTCTCTCTCTCTCTCTCTCAAATAATAAATAAAAAAAAATCAAACTGATCAATTTAAAAAAAAAAAGTAGAATTGAAAAAAAGTAGAATTGACAATAGGACTCAGCTATTATAGTCTGAGCTACATTTCCTCAAAAGCATCTGCTGAAGCCCTAACCTTCAGCACCTCACCTCTTGAAAGCATATCTGGGGATAAACTCTCCTAAAAGGTGGTTAAATAAAAATGATGCTATTAAGGTGCACTCAGTTCCAATCTAACAGATGTCCTTATTTTTTTCTATTTTGGTGGTATAAGGGATCAAACAAAGGACCTTGCACTTGCTAGGCAAGCACTTATTCCACTGAGCTATCTCCCCGGCCCCCTTTTCTTGTGGCTGGATCAGCCCACCCTGGGAGAGGGGCTAGCATGACAAGTGGTGCCAGGGATCAGACCACGGTTCCTGCACTTACCTAAGCTTGCTTAAGCAAGTGCTTTAGACCACCGAGCAATCTTTATGGCCCCCAGATGTCTTTATAACATGAAGAGATTTGAGCACAAAAGGGTTGAACAAGATTGTACCTGGCCAAAGTGAAAAATGGAAGGACATGATGAGAAAGTGGCTATCTGCAAGCCAAGGAGAGAGACCTTAAAGGAAACCAAACTTTCCAAACCTTTCTTCTTGACTTTAGCCTTCAAAACAATGAAAAAGCACATTTCTATTAAGGCACTCAGCCTGTAATAATTTATGGTAGTAATAGAAATCTAATACCTTAGCTTACTGATCTGATGGGAACAGAAAGATCTAGAGTTAAACTGGAGATTTTCAAAAACTAATGACCTTTGTTCTTCTCCTGAACAGGAAGAAACGTGAAAATGGACATACTCCCAAAATTGTTATACACATCCAGTGAAATCCCTATAAAATACCACTAGCAAACCTCACAGATACAGAGAGACATTTGTAATATTCATCTGGAACCAGAGGAAACCTAGAATAACTAAATCCATCCTGGGAAACAAAAAAAAAAGGCAAGAAACATCAAAATTTCTGACCTGAAAATATACAGATTACAAGATATACACATAAGTATAAACAGACTCAGCCACTTTATCTTTGATAAAGGGGCCAAACACATTCACTAGAAGAAACATTGCCTCTTTAATGAATGATGTGGGGAAAGGGGGCTTTCAACATGCACAAGGCTAACATTAGACCCATGTATCTCACTGTGGACTAAACTACAATCAAAATGGATCCGAGATTTAAACATTAAAAGAGAAACACTAAAACTGGAAGAAAAGGTAGGTAGAAATTTTAAAGACATAAGGGTAGGTACAGAGTTCATGAACAAGAACCAAATTGCAAAGGAAACACTTCAAGGAATCAACAATTGGGATCTCATCTTTTTGAAAAGTTATTGCATGTCAAAAGAAATCATCAACAGAATAAAAACAAAACAAAACAAAAAAACATGACCTGGAAAAACTATAGCAAACCATCCCTCCAAAAAAAAGTCTTCTATTTAGATCATATAAAGAATTTTTAAAAATCAAGCCTCCAAAATTCAAAGACCCAATCCAAAAATGGGCATCTAAGATGAATATATACTTTTCATATGAAAAAAATACAAATTGCAGATAAATATACAAAAAAGTTCAACATCATTGATCATTCCAGAAATATAAATTAAAGCAACACTAAAATTCCATCTCATCCCAGAAACAATGGCAAATATCAAGAAGTCAACCAAATTCCATGTTATGCCTAAGATGTTTGATATTCAGACAGATAATGAGGTCAAGCTCAACTGCCTACGTTGTAAGGTAATAATAGTAAGCTTCTCTTCTGGACGGTTAACAACTGAAGTTTTCAGACCAAAAATTAGAGAAAAAGAAGGGCTGCAAGGACAGCCAACATTTTGGCCCTAACCTTTCAAGGTCAGTGAAGGCTCAGGACATAGGAGATCCTATACTGTAACACCATGTAACTCAGTTGTGTCCCAAATTTTCTGATCAAAGAGATTATGGTGCCACACAGGAAAGTGACTGAAGATGCAGAGTGTGCCTAAGGAGAGTCACATGGAGAGAAAATATTCTCTCAGGCTTTCACAGAGAGCACATTGGCCAAGCAATGGCCCTGACTCATCCACATGGCTAACACTGACAAAGGATCTACAAACTGCAATACAGGGTTTCAGGATAAATCCTGAGGAGATTTGACTGACCTTATCAGATGCAAAAGTTACATTTCTTGAAAACTCACTACTGTTATGGACTATTGGGCTATATTGGAATATTTTGCTGAATTCATACACATACAATATTTTAATGACAGTGGAATGCCTTTCTGTGGCAAAACTAATCAAAAAGGGGGAAATCAAATGAACGACCATTTTGTATCTGTATATTCAAAATAGTTAGGATAGATATACAGCTGCATTCACTTAATTCAATGAATGGATAGACTTTTTTTTCGTAGTGTTTGTGGACAGGATATCACGTTTGCAACGTGTACAATGAATAGCCACTAAGACAAAAATAAAAATAAATAAATAAATAAAATTTCAGAAAAAAATAAGTCAACCAATAACAACGCTGGAGGGGCTACAAGGAAAAAAGGGACATCCTCCATTTTTGGTGGGAGTGTAGACTTGGTACAACCACTATAGACATTAGTGTGGAGATTTCTCAAAAAACTACAATTGGAGATCCAATTCAACCCAGCTATCCCCCTTCTGGGTATTTTTCAGGAGGAACTGAAAGCATTATACCACAGTAATTTATGTGCACCCATGTTTATCGCAGCAGAGTTTTTCATAGCTGAAGGATGGGAGCAACCCAAATGCTCATCAGCTGAGGGACAGACAAAAAAGATATGGTATTTTGCACAATTGAGTGTTATTCAGGTATAAAAACAATAAATTTGAGGCTTTTATCAGTAAATAGATGCAACTAGAGATGATGTTCTTAAGTAAGTTAGACCTACATATGCTAACATTGGATTGTCTTGCTAGTGTAAGAATAACCTGAAAAAGTAAATAAAATCTGAAGGGAGATCCTGGGGAGCTGCAACACATGGGCCCCAGCGTGCAGGTGTGGAGCTTGTGCTGGTCTCCAGTCCTGCCTCTGAGAAGCTAGGAAGATGCTGGGCAGCCTGCAGGATTCTAGTGAACCGTGACCCTTGGGCTCCAGGGCCCAGCTGCAGCAGTTGTGCTGGTGCCCATTCCTACCATCTGAGAATTTAGAAAGATACCGAGTAATTCAGTGATCCTGGTGAATTCAGCCCACACCCAACACCTCCACAGAAGCTTTGTTGTGCATCAGCTGGTCACCTCCGAGAAGAGTGAGAGCTTTGGTGAATCCTACCCTGCACCCTCACAGTAGTAGGAACTTTACTTATCCACACCCCACTACTCTCCCCCCAGTTCTGAATCCAGATGGTTATAGCAAGCTTTGAAAATGCCAAAACAAATAAGTAAAAGGAATCTCAATCCTTCAGCCCACCCAGAACAAGTCTAAGAGACAAGGACATAGAAGAATGTAGAAGTCACACAACTGAAACTTTTGAAATGATACTGACTGAAGTAAAGAAATAGTATAGAAGAAATCAAATCAGAAATAATCACTCAAGTCAAAAAAGAAATGACAACATTCATGAAAGAGTTGCTCAGTATAGCTAAAGAAGACATAAGTAAAAATTAGAGAATAGAAAAATGATGGAAACATTGAAAAAACAACACAGGAAAGAATTAGAATGCACGAAACAGATTCAAACAGCTAACCGGGAAATTAAGAATTCCATTAAAATCTGTCAAAATCACTTGAACAAAACTGAAGATGGACCTTAAGACCTTGAAGACAATGGTACAGCAAATGAACATGAAGGGAAGATCTGTTAAAAGGAATAAGGAACTAGCAAATAACAATTCAGCAGCTACAAGATGATGCAAAGATAAGCAATATAAGAATTATAGGTGTCAATGAAACAGCATGAGTCAGCACAAATTACATAGAAACATTTGCAGAAATAGCACAAAATTTTTCAAACATTAGAAAATAATCTGACATACAGATAAGCAAGGCATAAACAACTCCATATATCCATAATCAAAATAAAGCTATTCCTACACACATAATAATCAAGATCCCAGAAATTCACAAAAAGTACAGAATATTAAGAGATACTAGAGAAGAAACTGATCACCTACAATCAAAAGTCCATCACAATCATGGCTGATTTCTCCACACAAACCAATAAATCAAGAAATCTTGGAGCAAAGTATTTCAGGACCTGAAAGAAAATAACTTCCAACCCAAATTGAAGTACCCTGAAAAACTATCAAATTCAATGAGATACGATTATTCCATGACAAAGAACAAATAAAGAAATTCATGACCACAAAGCCAACCCTACAAAGAGTACTGACAGATATTCTAGAAAGAGACAGAAACAACTACAACTTCAAGAACAACAGAAAGGAACCACTAAACAAAGCAAGTAATTAAAAAGAGGGGGAAAGAACAGCAGGAAAATAATGTAACAAAAATAAGCCAAAACGTCAGTTATAACCATGAATTTAAATGACCTCTATTCATCAATCAAAAGAAACAGACTGGTAAAGTGGATTAAAAAATAAAATCTAACAATATACCATATTCAAGAAACATATTTAACTCAAAAGCAAATTCACACACTGAAAATCAAAGCATGGGGAACAATTCTCCATGCCACAGGAACCCAGAAATAGCAGGCAATGCTATTCTGACTGCTGGCAATATCAACATCAAACCAAGAATGAATAAAACAGATAAAGAAGGTTACTACATACTTGTCAGGAGAAAACTGCAAGAGGAAGAGATAAAAATCATTAAAATATATGCATCATTGTAGGGGCACCCAACTACATAAGACTAAGTTCAACAGGCTTGCAAAATTAAATGAGCAATAAAACAATTGTAATAGGGGGCTGTTAATGCATCACTGTCACAAAAAGATAGGTCAACTAGGCAAGAAAAATCAGCAAAGAAATAATAAAACTAAACCAAACTTGTGAAGAAATGAACTAAGTAGACCTCCAGAGTGTTTCACCCAGCAATGACCAAATATACATTCTTCTTAGCTGCACATGGAATGTTCTCCAAAATAGATCATATCCTAGTTCATACAGTAAGCTTAAGCAAATGCAAAGAAATTTAAATTATCCCATGTCTATTATCTGACCATAGTACAATGAAACTGGAAATTATTGACAAAAGAAACCACAAAAGCAACATAAATACATAGAAATTAAATAAGTTTCCTAAACAACCTGTGGGTCAAAGATGAAATTAAAGAATAAATTAAATAACATTTATAGTCAAATGAAAATGCAGGTGCAATTTACCATAAAAATGTGGGGTATCATGAAAGTTGTCTTAAGAGGGAAATTTATAGTAGTAAATTCACACATTAGGAAAGCAGAACAAGCCCAAATAAATGTTATGTTGCACTTCAGGCTCCTACAAGAAGATAAGCAAGTCAAGCCCAAAACACAAAGAAGGCAGGAAATTATAGAGATCAGAGCAGAATTTAATTCAATGGAAATGAAGAAAACAATACGAAGAATAAATGAATCAAAGAGTTGGTTCTTTGAAAGAATAAATAAAATCAGTAAACCGATAGGCAGCTTTATGGAAAAAAAGAAAAGAAAAAACACAAATTGAAGAAAGTAAGGAGTGAAAATGGCACAATCACTACAGACCCTAGAGAAATTCATAATATGACCAATACCAATTTCCAAAATGTTTACTCTCACAGGATGAAAAATACAGGGGAAATGGACAGTTTCCTAGATACATATGAAATGCCAAAGCTGAGTCAAGAAAATATACAAACTCTGAACAACCCTATAATAAAAAACAAAATGGAAAATGTAAAAAAAAATCTACCAACAAAGAAAAGCCCAGGTCCTTATAGATTCACAGATGAATTCTATAAGATATTGAGAGAAGATTAATGCCAACTTTTCTCAAACTCTTCTTTGAAATAGAAAGGGATACAATTTTTCCAAACTCCTTCTTAAAGGCAAGCATTTTTTCTGATAACAAAACCAGAGAAAGACTCAATCAAAAAAGAAAACTACAATTCAATCTCCCTAATGAACATAGATGCAGAAATCTTCAATAAATACTACCAAACTAAATACAGGGAATCATCAAGAAGATTATACATCTCAACCAAGTGAGATTTAGATTCAATCCAGTAATGTAGGGATGGTTCAACATATGCAAATATATATATATCCCAAGATCAATAGAGTCAAGAACAAAAACCACATGATCATCTCAATAGATGCTGGAAAACCTTTTGACAAAGTCCAAAATTCATTCATGATTTTAAAAAACCTATAGAATATCAGAATAGATGGTTTTTACCTCAACCTGTTAAAAGCCATCTATAACAAACCACAGCCAACATCATACAAAATGAACCCCAAAACTGAAAGTCTTCACTTTAAAATCAGGAACAAGAGAAGGATGTCCACGTCTCCAATCCTACTCAATATAGTTCTGGAAACATTAGCCAGAGCAATTAGACAAGAGAGCGAAATAAAAAGGCATAATGATTGGGAAGGAAGAAGTTATCATTATTTGCAGATGACCTGATATTCTATATAGAAGATACTAAAAGCACCACCAAGAGACTTGTAGATTTAATAATCAAATTCAGTAGCTTAGCTGGATACAAAATCAAACACTCAAAAATCATTAGCACTTTTGTATACAAATCACAATCACCCTGAGAGAGATATTATTGAAACCACTT
This sequence comes from Octodon degus, assembly GCF_000260255.1. Lineage (NCBI taxonomy): Eukaryota > Metazoa > Chordata > Mammalia > Rodentia > Octodontidae > Octodon > Octodon degus. Next base: position 23,520,989 of record NW_004524586.1, on the reverse strand, counting down.
TTCACAATAACATACCAAAAACTTGAAATTCTTAGGAATCAAGTCACAAAGGAAGTAGAAGATTTATGCAGTGAAAATTAAAGTACTCTGAGAAAACAGATAGAAGACGATTTCAGAAAATGGAAATACATTAGGAAGAATCAGTATCATAACAATGGCCATACTCCCAAAATTGCTATGCAAATTCAATGCAATTCCAATTAAAATATCATTTATATACCTCACAGGTCTAGAGATAACATTCCTAAAAGTCATCTAGAATCAGAAGATACCCAAAATATCGAAAACCATCCTGGGCCACAAAGTAAAGGCAAAAGGTATCATAATCCCTGACCTGAAATTATACTATAAGTCTACTGTGATAAAACCAGAAAGACAGTGGCATAAAGACAGACCTGAAGATCAATGGAACTAATTAGAATATACAGACACTCAGAGAATATACATATACATTCAGCCACCTTATCTTTGGGCCCAAATACATTCTCTGACAGAAAGATAGCCTCTTTAATAAATTATGCTGGAAAAAATGGTTTTTCATATACACAAGGCTAACATTAGACCTATGTCTATCACCATACACTAAACTACAGTCAAAATGGACCTAAGAATTAAATATTAAAACAGAAATAATAAATCTCCTGGGATAAGATATAGGTAAAAATCTTAAAGAAATAGAACTAGGTAGAGAGTTCATGAACAAAAACTAAATTGTGTAGGAAATATTTCAAAGAATCAACAACAAGGATATATCTCATCTTTTAGAAATGCTTCTACACTTAAATGGAAATTTCAGAGTAGAAAGAAAACCTATGAAGTGTGAAAAAGTTATAGCTGACAATCCTACTGACTGATGCCTTCTATCTAGAACACATAAATAATTTTTAAACATCAGGCCTCCAAAATTCAAGGATCTCATCCAAAAATGGGCATATGAGATGAATATACACTTCTCAGATGAAGGAATACAAATGACAAATAAATATATTAAAAATGTTCAACATCATTAGGCATTTGTGAAATCCAAATTAAAACAATACTGAGATTTCATCTCATCCCAGAAAGAATGATTATCATCAAGAAGTCCAATGATAACAAATGCTGGAGAAGCTGTGAGAAAAAAGGAACCCTTCTCTGCTGGTGGGAGTGCAGACTGACAGAACTACTATGGAAATTAATGTGGAGATTCCTCAAAGGGCTTGGATTGGGAGTCCAATTTAAGCCAGCTATTCCCCTTCTGGGTATTTTTCCAGAGGAATTGAATACATCATCTCACAGTGATTTATGCCCATCCATGTTTATAGCAGTACAATTTGTGATAGCTAAATCTTGGAAGCAACCCAAATGCCATCAACCGAGGAATGGACAAAGAAGATGCAGTGTTTTTGCACAATTTGGTATTATTCAACTATAGAAAGGATAAATTTGAGGCTTTTATTGGTAAGTGGATGCAACTAGAGATGATGTTCTTAGGTGAAATGAATCAAACCCACATGTTCAACCACTGTATTGTCTCTTTAGTGTAAGAACCTTAAAGAGAAAATAAAATCTGAGGGACACAATAGATACTGCGAAAAAGGAATAAAACTGTTCAAAAAGAAGGTACTATGGATATGGAGAAGGAAAGGAGCATGAGTGGAGGGAAAGAGACACATCTATGTATGTAAGTAGGATGGTTTGTACAATTGTACTATGGATTTCTTCTGATCTATGGAAAGGACTAGTTATGCTTAGTTTTTAAAATTATTTTTTCTTCTTTCTATCTTCTTAAATTCTTTTTTATTGTTAATTTTTTTCTTCATTTATTTATTTGTTTCAGGGTCTTACTAGACAGCTTGGACTCTGATCATTCTGTCTCAGCCTCCCCAGAACTGGGATTACATATGTGCATCACCACACCCAGAGCTGTTCTGTGGCCAGCATGACATGTGGTACTGGGGATCAAATTCAAGACCTTGTGCTTACCAGGTAGGCACTTAGACCACTAACCTATCTTCTCATCCCATAGATTCTTATATTTTTTCTTTTTAAAAATTTTTCGTGCATATATCTAGTAATCTGAACAACTAAGTTGAAGACAACACTATGAAATACAACAGTTAGAGTGAGGGAGATAGCTCAGTGGCATAGGCACCTGCCTGGCAAGTGCAAGGGCCTGAGTTCAATCCCCAGTAATGAAAAAAAGAAAAAAAGAAATACAACAAATATTGTTGAATTCATTATTTTGTTTAGTAAGTTCTGCATACTTTGTATTCTTTTTATAAACTAAATTAAATTAAAACCCCAAAGACATTTGAAAGTCAGTGTCAGGTATACCTCCACCCCTGAAAAAGAAACATCTTCCATGACTGATTTCACAAAGAATTTCCCTTACCAATTAACTAGTTAGGTTATATCTGACCCATATGATTATAGTGACTGATTATGCCTCTCGTTAGAAAAGAAAGCAATTATCATGAGAATTTATTTTGAAGCTTATTATGTGTCCAGCTCTGTAGCATACACTGTACAGGTTATCTCATCACCGTCATTTCAATTATTTTAGATAGATGCTATTGTTGATCCAACTTAGAAAAAAAAAGATCTTTCTTGCCCATTGTTGCATAGCCAGAAAGCCCAAAGTAGATAAATAGCTCATTTCTGGAGCTGGTGCTTTTGATGTCTAATTTATATTCACTAGAGATATCAGTTATCTTAAAATGAAACAACTGAAAATATAGTGAATGAACTTTTATTTGAAATATGGATGATGGTATTATGTGGCAGGTGCTCCAGGAATTCACCTTTTGTTACTTTCATTTATTTCAAAGAGGTTACCTTCTAGGTGACTATAGAACAGCAAGTTTGCTCATGAGTATAGCTGAAAATGCCCCCAGCCAGTCTGTTAGTCATCCAGGTAACAGTTCTTGTCACAAGTTTTGGTGGTTTTTGTCTTCTAGAAATGGCTGGGAACTGTAATGCTTATAGTAAGAACCAATCAAAGCCAGCCAAGTACTCTACCTCTATACTTTCCCTTTGCAATCCCATAAAAACCTCCCTCCTTTGTGGCTTGACATTTTGAGTAACAATTGATTCCTAGTCAGTGGCTATCTGACATTAAATAAATCTGCCTCCATATCCTGGCTGTCATTTCAATGTTTCTGCTTGCTATTGCAATGAGGATGCAGGTGGACCAGGACTTCTATTTTGCCTTAGAAAAGAGTAAAAGTCTTGAAAACACCATGCACATCAGTGGACATATCAATTTTCTGTTGCATGCTAACAAGACTGTCTACCTTAGGCCAGTGAGATAGCTCAGTGGACAAAAGCACCTGTTTAGGCAACCTTAAGGACTACAGTTTGATCCTTGGCACCACACACCATGTCCGTGCCACCCCTAGGGTGGGTTAAGCCAGCCACAGAGTCTGGGCATAGTGGTGCATGCCTGTAATCCCAGCACTTGGGAGTCTGAAAAACAGGAAGATCACTATGAGTCTGAGCTGCACAGTGAGACTCTGTAACATACAAATATATTTTTAAAAAGACTGTTTACCTAAACATTCCAATCGAGAAATTTACTGTCTGAATTCCATTGAAAAGGATTATCCAGAGTTACTTAGAACTTTTATTTTAAACATGGATGATGACTTAGAAGCACTTAAAGAAAATAAGAGCATTTACTCCCTTACCCAGTGACTGAATCAGTAATTCCTGGAGGGTAGAGTGCTAGAGTCACTGTGTTTTAAAAGCTTCTAAATTGATTCTAAAACAGAGAAAAAAAACTCCTCCCTACAACAACCACTCATGATTGTGACATCTAATGAAAGAAGGGAACTAGTTGTTTATGTGAAGCAATGACCACTTGGTGGATAAGATGTCAGTTCCCACCTTCCTTCTTTCTATCGACCCTACTCTATGACTAAACAAGTAGGTGTTGGTGACTTACAGATATGTCAGCTCAAAAGAAAATAAAGATCTTCATCTTTTAGACTAATAGAGGACCCTAGAGAAGCAGAGTAACCAACATATCCTGCTTTTAAAACTGAAGGTACCAGGCAAGCCAAGACAGTCAGCCAATTTACTTAGGAATTTTGATAGCATTTGTGTCTCCTACCTAAAGCACTTAAATTCAAAATGGGGCTCTCTAAAACTTCTCATAGGCAGTCAGAGCTGACAGGAAGCTATCCACCATCCCAGTCAGTTCTTCCCTGTGACCATGAACATCTGTCTACCCAAGGAGATGAACAATGTCAACACTAACTGCAACGGATGACAAGCTTAGGGCAATATCTACCATCTAGGTTTAAATACTAAATTTGATTGGTCTTACATCCAATCTTCAAATCCCACTACCAAATTGTAGCTGTGTGAGATAAGGTACTGACATTTGGTCTTGTTGTGTTTTGGCAATGAGTTTATATTGCAGTCCTCCAATTTTCCTCTATCTGTGTGATGCCAAATGCCATTTTCAGACAGATTAGCTATTTTCCCCATAGGCAAGAATTTCAAAAGACAATTTCACAAACTGTAAATGTTAGAACAACTGAAGAAATTTGAATAGAGATAGATGATTAAATGACATTGATTTTGTTAGATATGATAATGGTGTAGTTAGGTAGGAACACATCCTTAGATTGTAGATGTACATACTGATTTTTAGGGATGATATATTGTCTATAATTTACCTTGCAAAAATTAAGAAAAAGGTAATATAAAAATAAAAAATATTCAAAATTAGAAATGGTAGAAATTAGGATATTGTACATGGAAGAACTTCCCCCACTCCTGTGTGGTGAAATATACTGATGAATGATCTTAATGATGACCTCAATAAGAGAAAAATGATTGATGTCCAACTTATTTGCTATCATAGAAAGTGTAATTTTTAACTTTTCAAGTCCTTTGTCCAAGGCTTAAATGTTAAGGGTTTTTGTAGTCTTTTGAGGCCTGAAGATCTCTAAAGGCTGGTCTGCTGCAGAGGGTATGGTTGAATAAGTGCAGGCTTTGGAACTAGAAGATAGACAGGACTACACTACTATAGCTTAAGTACTAGGACCATGAATAGGCAGCAGAAACCCATGAGACTCAGGTTCCTCTTTCTGTGACATGGGGTTACTAAACCCTGCAAAGCTGTGAAATCAGGGAACATGTGAAGTGCTATAGATACAGAGCTGGCCTGTACACATAAGATGATCAATAAATGGACTGGTCTCTAAAGGAGCATGTAGAAGTTAATTTGGTTATTTTATAATGTAAAAGAAACAGACCTCCAAAATGACCTATCAAGGGCTGGAGAGATGGCTCAGTGGTCTAAAGCACCTACTTGAAACAAGCTTGGCAAAGCACAGGGACCGCGGTTCGATCCCCCAGCACCACATG
>NW_004524586.1:23501684-23507451 GCF_000260255.1 Octodon degus | reverse complement strand
TATATAGTCCTGCATAACTATCATATTGAGAGCTCTTTATTGTTCATCCAGGAGCATACTGCAACTTCTCTTGCCTTTTGAATTAGGCTCTTTGTTTTGTCCTATATGCTACTTCTGGAAGTATTAAAATATTTTAAGTTTGTATAACTAGAAAATCTTACTTTTAGTTTTTAAAGTTATGTTTGCTAAGTATAAATTTCAAAGAGGACAGATTTTTTCTTTCAGTCCTTTAATTAATCTAATTTCTTACACACTTCATCCTTTTTATTTCTTTCTAATGTGGAATAAGATGCTATTTAATTTTGTTCTTCCATAGCTATTTTTATGTATATGCTTTAATGATTTTTTTCTTTACATGAAGTTTTGGACAATTTCATTTTTGTGTATCTTGGTATGATTTTATTTAAATATCTTTGCAAAAGTTTCATTTTTCTTTGAAATGTGGTATTATAAGTTGAACTAAATTCAGAAATTTAAAATCTTTAAATATTTATTGCCTACTCCTTTCTACGTTGAGAATGCTAATTATATGAATACAAGTTTCTTGATTTTGACACACTGAACTATTATGACTGATCTGTAAATTCTTTCTTCATTTTTATTATGGAGAGTTTTTATTGTTATATTTATTTATGTTTGTAAATAATTTACTTTCAATTTGCAATCTATTAAAAAAATAAAATACAAAAAGTGCATCCCCAAGGGCATCTGCCTAGCAAGTCTGTTTAACTGCAGATGGATATTATCCTTTCTATTAGGCACTGAATGATCATTATTTCATAATATCTTATCGGTTCTTTCCATAATTTTATTGAGAAACAAATAGCAATGAGACAGTTTCAAATCAAATTGGTAGGACAGTTTCAATAATTAACACATTGCATACTCTCTCCCTAGTGGTTATTTGCTCTACAAGATGCAGACATGATATCCTATTTACAAACTCTATTAGAACAAATCCCTCTATTCTTTAAGAGAATGTAAATATATATCTATCCTAACCATTTTGAATACACAGATACAAAATGAACATTCATTTGTATCCCCTTTTTTGTTTAGTTCCATCATTTGAATATTATAGGTTTGTTAAATCAGCAAAATATTCTAAAAGTGTCCAGTAGTCCATAATAGTATTGGGTCTTCCGCTTGACTGGCAATGTCAGAAGTAGGTGACCTGAGTCCCCTACAGCTCAACATAACAGCATGGCTTTACTTCTTATACTTTGTTTTTATACTTTTCTGCTGGATGGTTAAGACCAAGATAAAGCAAGACCTATGCAACAAGAGTTGTAGCTTTTGGATCTGATAAGGTCAGTCAAATCCCTTCAGGATTTATCCTGAGATCCTGTACCTCAGATTGTAGATCCTTTGTCAGTGTCAGCCATGTGGATGAGTCACAGACATTGCTTGGCCAATGTGCTCTCTGTGAAAGCCTGAGAGTGTTTTCTCTCCATGTGACTCTCCTTAGGCACACTCTACATCATCGATCACTTTCCTCTGTGGCCCCATAATCTCCTTGATCAGAAAATTTGTTACACAACTGAGGTACAGGATGTTACAGTACAGGTTCTCCTATGCCCTGCGTCCTCACTGACCTTGAAAGGCTGACCACTGAGCTATTTGGCTGGCCCTAATAATATCATTTTAAGATATTTTTTTCTCATAGTTCTGAGTTCAGGCCAGGATCATGGAGTACATTTAGTTTTCACCCCCTATTAATTTTCTTTCTCCTCCAACACCCCTCAGTTTAACGTGCTGCTGGATTTCAACACTGTTAAATTGTTAAACTTTGTGGTCAAACTTCTAACATGTTTCCCAATGCCATTTGTCCAAAACCCCTCCTGATAGAGTTCAGGTTTTATATCTCAGTAGTAATAAATACCACAGAAGTATTTTCTGTTTCACCAGGAGTGCATTTGCTGCTTTTGAATCTAGCTTATAGGACTTTGGCAAAAAAAAAAAAAAAAAAAAAGCGCAGATCAAAAAAGTGAGAAATAAGTCTTGCAAAAACATTTATGAACTTAAAATTGACAAAATAATCACTGTGCAGACCAAGTATAAACCTGATAGATTACAAGTACATACAGGTTATATACAACAAGCATCATTAGAACCACTATTATTTATTTTGCATGTATTTTATAGCTGTAGGAGAGAATTTTTTTAATTCATTCTAGCCACTTGGAAGATTAAAATACACAGTCGGTGATAGGAATAGAGTAGATACAGAGGACATTTGACTACTAAAAATTGTTTAATTTCAGGCACCATTTCCTAGAAATGGAATATTCTTCTTTCCCGTCCTTTTCACTACAATTCATATGAAAAGTACTTTAGTTGCAGTCACTAAGTGGCCCTCGGCAGATCCCCTAGGATGCTGCCCAATGACGCTGTTTGTTCAGAGCTAGCAGTGAACTCTCACAAGCTCATTTCATCCAAATGATGTTATTATTGCAAAGTGTAGTGCCCACAATCTAAACTGTTGCTGACAGTCTCATATATCTCTTGTTTAAGAAAAGTTTGTCAAAAGGATCTCTGTGACCTGAGGAACTGACAAATTATGGGGAAATTATATTTTTAATCAATCACTTGCCTAAAGTCATGAAAGCTAATATTTGGTTTATAATTACCCAGACATAATACCACTCTATTTTTTATTACAAGGCAGCTAGTGATTTTTTAATCATTTTTCTTCTTGTGCTCTGGGGGGAAAAGCTGTCTAAAATTATGTGCTTTAAAGATAAAGACCCACTTAGGCTGAAAGAAATAAAAAGAAAAATAAATCATGCAAAGCACAAGGAAGAAGGCATGTGTGGCTATATCAAAACCAGTCAAAATAAATTTCAAGAAAATAATTATTCATAGTGCTGAGGCAGGTTTCATAGTGATAGAAGAGACAATTTGTCAGGATACACTTCAATACAAAACACACATGATCTTCAAAATCAATGCACAATATATAAGCAAATTTAAAACTCACAAGGAGGAAAATGACAGTAGTAAGTCAATAAATAGACATAGTTGGAGATTTTAATACCAGCTGTCAAAAAAAAAAATGCCAGCTGTCAATAATTGACAGGAAAAGTAGACCTAAAAGAGCACTAAGGACATAAAAATTTGACTATCAACAAATTTATTGAACACAAATAAAGTGACACCTTTCAAGAACACATAGGACATTCACCAAGGGAGCCCACATGCTAGCCAATAAGATGCCTCAACTCATTTTAAATATGAAATTTTTAAAAGCACTTTTTCTAAAAAAACCACATTTTTGAATCACAGCAACATTAAATAGAAATCAATAACAAAATATTTAGCAAGTCTCCAAATATTTGGAAACTAAATAACCCATGTTTACATATGCACAGGTCAAAAAAGATATGAAGAATAAGATGTATTTTTCTCTGAATAGTTTGGATAATTGTATTGTCAATTTCTGCTGGCCTTTTGAAAGGAGAAGTTAATGCTTAAAAAAATATTTTTATTCTGATTTTTGCCTCTTTTGAATTTCTTATAATCTTTATTATTGCTTTGTTTTCTTTTCTTTTCTTTAAACAAATCTTATATGTTTATATCTGACAATCTGAACAACTAATTTGAAGGTAGCATCATGTAATATAGTGACCATTGTTGAATTCCTATTACTTTGTTTAGTGAAATCTTGTATCATTTCTAATGCTTTTCTTCCTATCACAATTTTGTATTCTTTAAATATAAAAAATATTAAAAAGAAATACTTAGCTCTGATAAACGAATCATTTTTAAAGCCACACATTTCAACCCTAGCACTGCAAAACATATAAATACATGTCAAAAATTAAAAGGTCCTGCACTGATTTAAGAGTAATTCATTTAAAATTTTTATTTTTTTTTATATTTATTTATTTGTTGGGGGGGTGGCCAGCTCAGCCCACCAGGGGGCGAGGCTGGCTGGCATGTGGTGCTGGGAGATTGAACCGCAGTCCCTGTGCTTTGCTAAGCTTGTTCTAAGTAGGTGCTTTAGACCACTGAGCCATCTCACCAGCCCTCATTTAAAATTTTTAATTGCAGATTATTGATTTGAAACTTCTTTTTGATTATATTTCTATGTTATAAACCTATGACTTAATCCAAAACTACTAAGAAGGAAAGAAACAGTAAAGATAAGTACGATAATATTGAAATAAGAAAACTAAGGACAATAAATAGCTCTTTGAATAAAACAGTACATTGATAAACTTTTAGCAAGGTGATTTTGTCACTAAGGCATTGATCACGGAATGCAAATGAATACAAGTGACTTAGAACATAGTGTACGTTATAGGAATTTGACCTTGTGCAATGAGAGGAGGTGAAGCAATTGCTCAACTACCCAAAATCTACAAGGTCGTTGGTCAGGAACTAAATCCTCACATGAAGTGGAAGAGTCCAAGGATGGACTAGAACATTCCAAAGAGGACCAACTGGAATGCAAGGCCACAGACTGAAACCTGCACAAGTTTTCACCATCTCTTGGCACTCAGCATCGACATCACAAGTGATCTGCAGGTTCATATGTCTTGTTGCTCAGATCTGCAAGCACCTGGACCCAAAATGGGAAGCGGTGAAGGAGGAACTGCTATAGAAGATTAAGGGGCTGCTGCCCCCACCTGTAAGACAAAACAGCAGAGAAAAGTAAAGGACAGGGTCTCTGTGGTGCCAATCTACTGGATATCACTTTGTTTTTTGCTTTGCAAATCTTACACAAATTGTTCTTGGGCCAAACTTGACTCAGAACTAAACAATAAAGGAAGTTCTGAAAAATACAAAAACCTTGTATCAATAGGTAGACACAATACGTACCTACAACAAATGGAGAAAAATGTAGAAAATATTTTATGAATATTGAGATGGAATGACAGATACAGCTACAGATTTTTATAAGCATTTATAAGAATCAGGGGTTGGGGATACAGCTCAATAAAATAAGCACATACTTGGCAAGCACAGGGTCCTGAGTTCAATCCCTGGTATCACAAAAAAAAAAAAAAGAAAAGAATCAAGCCTAGGCTTATTTATTGCTTACCATTACCATTTCTTAGTTGTGTGCTCTCCCCGAAGAAAGGCTTACACTGAAAAGCAAAAAGACATCAAAGTGTTTATCCTATTCATTTCCTTTCTGAGTTAAATGAATCAATGTATTAAAGTAAAACCTTATGCAATAGATCAATCAGACCCTCATGATTCACTTTGCTGGAGAATTCTTCAAGTAGCAGAGAACATGTTTCATGATCGAACACTATCTCATTAATAAGTTCAAGGACAAGAACAGTAAACATTAAAGATTAAAGATCAATGAGAGATGAGAATGACATTTCTGAAATGAAAATTCATTTGCCCACAATACTTTCAATCAGAATGGCAAACAACCTAAGGCCAATTTTATGCCTAAAATGAGCAGTTTGTACATGCTCTGTTTCCTTTGTTTCCTGACAATACATATTCTTTGTTTGGTGTGGGCAGCAGCACATATATGACATTCTTCCCTGTTCAGAGCTTTTGCCAGATAGGGCTCATGAGAAACTAGCCTGCAAATAGGGTTCTTACTTTCTCTACAGAGAACAGCCAGCAGACAACTGTTCCCCTTGGAGCACTGTGTTATACACTCAACATGTGCTTGAGACCGCAGTGAGATGTACAAAGACTCCATCAAGATCCTCTATTCAAACCTCCCATTTGCCTCTATCTCTCCTGTCAGTAAGGACCAATTAATTCACACAGGGATATGGAGATGCTTTTATTTTTT
>NW_004524586.1:23498115-23501584 GCF_000260255.1 Octodon degus | reverse complement strand
AAAAAAAAAAAAAAAAATGACCTATCAAGGTTAGTACCATCCCTTCTCTGACTTTGGCATAGAAGTATTATGATTATTGATGCATTAGATTAATAGTTACTGGAACCCACAGTTGTTCTGGGGACTGTATCATAGAAAGTAGTCCAGTGATTCTCACTTTATAAAAAATTAAAAGAAAATTAATAAAGGAATATTTATTTTTTAATTAGTACAACTTGTATTTCTATACAAAGAAAATAAACGATAGAAGTTAGACTCAGGCAACCCCCCAATTTCCTTAAGCCTAATTATAATGACTCTATTTATCAAATAGATAGTGTGTGTCAAGCATCACTAGATGCTATTAATTTTCATCTTCAGCACAACCTAATGAAGTAGGTATTATTATCCAATTATGCTCCATTTAACAGAATTAATGGATATCAGGAAGTTGTGACCTCATGCCTGAAGGCTGTAACTGGAAAGGCAACCGAGTTAGTGCCTTGACAAGAAGCATTTTGACCTTACCATTATGCTAATGTTTCTTCTCTGACACTGCTACCTACAAGCCACAGAGCTCCAATTGGCTTAGCGTTTGTGTGACTTTTTTAATGCTTTTGTCTGGATTTCTTGAGTCACCCCAGGCTATGAACAAGGTAGTGAGAAAGATGCTATTTCCTACATGCGAGTCTCCCACTCCAGTGAATGGTGGCATCTACCAGGGGTCGTGTTTGACCTTGGCCACCACCATATGGTCCAGGACTTGCCTTTAGTCTTGGGTTGATGAAAGTGGGATACAACATTATCAATCATGCTAGGCTGGCAATTGTATCTCTTAAAACTAGTGACATATTTGAGACCCTCCTGACAGTAAAGATGAGACCATCACCCCACTCACATCTCAACTGGCTTTGCAGTGATCCCCCATCCCTAGATTTCTTGCTGTAAGTGTTCTGAAGAGTTAAAAGGCAGGGCTCAGAAACTTTCCTTATTTCTCATTTATATTGTTTTCTCTTTTTCCTTTTTTTCTCTCACTCAAGAAAAATTAATTATATATCCTATAAGAATATATAATTAAAGAAAGAAAATTAAATCTAAGATATTCTCAACTCATCATTTCCACATTTATTTTCTCTCTCTTTGTGTCTCTCTTGTCTCTCTGTGTTCTCTCTCTCTCTCTCTCTCTCTCTCTCTCTCGTTTTTCTCTCTTTTCCCTTTGCTGGTTATTAGCATCTATTTATCTCAGCCTGAAGAAGAGGATAGAAATATTAGTTTCTGTTAATAATGGAAATAAGCTCCATTTGCCCACTTTGTAGTCTGCCAATACCACATGTTTCCTAGGCCCCACAAGAAAGCCCCAATCCTTACTGCTCTCCCAGGTTCTGGTAGTGTCTTCTATGTCTTGACTTTGCATTCTCATGATCAGCAGCTGAAGTCTTCACATATGCTTTCCTTTGATGTCATGTTTGTGGCTCATGTAACTCTCCAGGGAACAATCATATCCATCCCATGGAAAGTAAGATTTCAAGGGGCCATTCCTACCCCTCTAATGGGCAGCCCATCAAATTATTATCCTTCCACCAAGGGAGTTTTTGCCCTATTCTCTGCACCAGTAGGGCTGGATGGAGGAGGTCAGAGGACAGTTTCCCCCACTCATAGCCAGCCATATTCTTGTCCAGTGATCCCCTTGGAGTGTTTCTATTTGGGGGAGAATAGATAGAAAACAGGATCTTCCATTTCCTCTCCTCCAAGGAGCCAGAATTGTGTCCCAGCTCCAGCCCTCTGGAGGATTGTGTCCTCTGCTGAAAGTCACTGCCCAGTAAGCCCTCTAGGGACATGAGTTATCCACAGCTGGCTTATTTTGTTTCTTCTTTTTTTTAGTTAAAATTCTATTTCAATAAAATTCATGATTTTAAACTCTACACTTCAGTGAACTTAAGTGTACTCGCAAGGTGCAAATATCACCACTACCTAATTCCAGTACATTTTTATCACCCCCAAAAGAAATCCCAAACCCATGAAGCAGTTACTTCCCATCTCCTGCTCCTTCTAGTCATGAGCAACTATTAATTAACTTTCTGACTCTATGAATATTTGCCTTTTTAGCCATTTTCCATCAGTGGATTCAAAACTATGTGGTTATTTCTGTCATCTTTTACTTATATGGTATTTCCAAAGTTTATCTGTGTTGTGTCACAGATAACACTGCATTCCTCTTTCCTTCCCATGCTTTACTTGCTCATTCATCAGTTGGTGCACATTTGGGTTGTCTGGCTGTTTTTCAAATTTAAATTAGGGCCCACTTTTTGAGAGTTTTATTTGAGAAGAGAGGAACAGTTCGATACACTCATATGAACACATTATTGATTGAGATGCAACTGAGGCTCTTTTGCAATAGGCACATAAAATAGCCAAGTGATCAGGTAAGGGGAGATCAAACCCCTACTCCTCCACAGAGCCTGTGTGAGGTATCAGTGCCTTTAGTTGGGACAATAGATAAAATCTTGTATAAGTTGTCAGAATCAAGATGGAGTCACTTATGTGAGTTCTAACAACAAACAAGGGCAGGAAGATATGAATAAAATGATCTTGTGCATTACTGACTGATGCCTGATAGTAGCTATCACAAAGGACTCTATTAGAAGCATTATGCCCTGATACAAAAAGTGGGAGGTGACCCGGGACCGTGTGATCCTGAATAGACCCAGAGCCCAGGCCGGACCAGTGAGTGAGACAACTTGGGGCCTGTGGATCCTGAATAGACCAGGAGCGCAGGCCAAGTGAGTGAGTGAGATGACATGGGGTGGCCAGATCCTGAATAGACCCAGAGCACAGGTGAGTGAGTGAGACCGCCCGGCGTCCACAGATCCTCATTCCACCCGGAGTGCAGGCCCAGCATGGAATCCTTCAGCAGAACTCCCTGCAAAGAGGCTAGAGGCAAGAACCACCCAGCTGATTCAGGGGCAGAACATCTTGCCAGAGAGACACAAAGGGTTCAACTCTAACATCTGTGGCAGAAAGTAGTGGAGCATAGCAGCCAGACCCAAACAACACCCACCTGGAGGAATCTGAACTTTGTAGGTCTGGACCTGGTGCTAAAGTAATAGCTCTATCTAAGCTCTACACCAAAGGCCAGAAGACAGTGGTATACAAAATGACAAAGAGAAGGAACAAAATGCAGTCTCAGGGCCCGAGTCCACCCAGTACAAATGCAGAAGACACTAGCACTGAGGAAACTGGAAATCACACAGCAGATATCTTGGAAATAATATCATTGGCAGTAAAGAAACCTGCAGAATGGTATAGAAGAAATCAGATCAGAAAGAATTTCTGAACTAAAAAATGTAGTGATAACTATAATCAAAGAAGTACAAAGTGTTTCTAAAGAATACACTGAATTATAGAAACAATACCTTTTACAATAGCACCAAGGAAAATGAAATACCTTGGAATTAACCTAACTAAAGAAGTCAAAGATCTTTTCAAGGAA
>NW_004524586.1:23443053-23481394 GCF_000260255.1 Octodon degus | reverse complement strand
CCGCTGGCGCAGGGTAACAGGAAGCTCTCCACACACTCACTGGACCTGGGCTAGGACTGGGTCCGGAGATGCTTTTAAGAGTCTTTGCTTTTTTCAAAGCAAAGGAGGAATCAGCCACAATATGTATTTGGAGTGGTGAGATTGCAGGCACTGGAAAAGGATGGGTTGGGAGAGATTTAGGTGTGGGAGAGATTTGAGACTCCACCAAATCCCTGCTTTATTATCCTAGAATTTCCCCCCTCTATTTCCTTCACTGCCCAGTGAGAGTCTATGGAGGGCCAACTATATCATAAGCAGGTGGGTTAATGCTGGCCCTGCCTGGACACTTATCATTAGCACTCTGGCTTATAGTTTCTTCTTCTATCATTCCCAAACAAGCAATTGTTCTAGATCCCAAAGAGAACTGAATGCTAGTTGATGGTGCTCTGATACCTAAGGGTGTTCACTGTCAGATTGCAAGTCTTCTGGCAGAATTTATGATGTGGCATTGTTCAAATAGCAAGTGCTAAAAATATCTCCCAAGGAACATAACACTGTGTAGTCAGAGCCATAAAGCCACCCAGAATTTAGGATTGATTGGAGATCAAAATAGCCTGGGAAAGTCCTGGTAAGGAGAGTGGTTCATATGAGAAAAGCAGTTATTCAAAAACTGCACCCAGGAAGCTGCCAGAATGATATAATGAGCCTTCTTTTCTCCTAGAATTAATTACAATTTTAAAACTTAGCAGCTTGATTTTACATTACAGCTTTCTTCAATTAAATCTTCATTTTGTCAGTCTTACTTCATATCCTCCCACTAATTGGTTTCAGCATCCACTTTGGCCAATTGCTATCACTCTACTATTTAAAGAAAAAAGCTGTTTTACTAAAAGACAATTAAAAATGTAAATGTATCCTATCTCACATTGCTTCATTGTTTTCTGGGGAGATGGGTGCCAGAAAGACAGGAAACTATTTGGTCATCAAAATCCAAAGACATTCACACTGAAACTAAAGTTTTGCAGCTTGCTGGAGACCTCTAACAAACCAGGACACATCTAGTATCTCTGTTGATTCTTTTCTTCTTCCTCTTCTTCTTCTTCCTCTTCCTCTTCCTCTTCCTCTTCCTCTTCCTCTTCCTCTTCCTCTTCCTCTTCCTCTTCCTCTTCTTCTTCTTCTTCTTCTTCTTCTTCTTCTTCTTCTTCTTCTTCTTCTTCTTCTTCTTCTTTTCTTCTTCTTCTTCTTCTTCTTCCTCTTCTTCTTCTTCCTCTTCTTCCCCTTCTTCCCCTTCTTCCCCTTCTTCCTCTTCCTCTTCTTCCTCCTCTTCTTCTGCATTTGGTACAGGGTCTCACTATGCAGCTCAGATTTGTAGTGATCCTCCTGTTTCAGCTTCCCCATTGCTGGGATTACAGGTGTATGCCAACACATCCGGATTCTATGGCTGGCTCAGTGGGATGGAGCCGGCAGGGCCTGTGGTGCCAGCAACTGAATCCTGGTCCCTGTACTTGCCTAAGCAGGCATTTAGTCCACTGAGCTATCTTGCCAGCCCTTCTCTGTTAATTCTTATTCAGCCACTGCATACTGAGCATTCATAATGAGCCAGCTTGGGTTTCAGATGCTTCAAGATCTAAACAGACCACTCAAGTATCTGTGAGAGCACACGCCATTTTGCCCAAGATAAAAGAATCATTCTTTTCTCAAAACAAAAACAAACAAACAAAAAAAAAATCAACAAAACTCCATGCTTCTGGTGACCTTTCCAAGGTGGCTAAAATTGTGGCAATGTCATTTGAACCATCATTTCCTAATATTCTTTTAATAAATTTTGATAGCTGCTATGTTACCTTCTTCCCTGCTCCTTCTATTTTGAAAATGTGGATAATTTACAGGAAAAATATAAGAAGGAAAACGATTCTTTATTAATGTTTTTTTTTTTTTTTTTTTTACCAGGGATTGAACTCAGGACCTTGTGCTTGCCAGGCAAGCACATTTTCTACTGAGCTATCTCCCCAGAAGCAGCATTTTTAAAAAGCTATTTGGAGAAGGAATAGTGTTATACTGACTCAGGAGGCTCTGGAGACCAAATCTTCATTCAGGGAAGTGTTCCTGTTTTGTGCTATCTACCAGCACGGGCAGGGTCACTGCAAATAAATAAGAGCAATCACAGAAGGATCATAAAACAAGAAAGATTTGAAATGTCATGTGCACTAGTTGTCAGTATAGGATCCAGGACCCCTAGTTCAAGGTGATTCCTCCAAGCCCTAGGAGAAGCTGTTCAGAGTGGGCTAGAGGCGAGATAGTCCAAAAAGCTCAAGTAACTCAACTCAATTTCAACTTGAAGGGCTTCCCTTTCATTTGTTCTATGTTCCTTTGCTAATATATGGAAGAAAGACATCCTTAACCTTAAAAACAGTTGGGCAGATTTCTGCCGACTTCAGGGAACCCCCAGACCCAGTCCTAGCCCAGGTCCGGTGAGTGTGTGGAGAGCTTCCTGCTACCCTGCGCCGGCGGGACCAGTCCCAGCCCAGGCGCAGCGTGGGCCGGACCCTCTCCCATCCCCTCGGGCCACCCCACACCACTCTGCCGTACATCCCCACCGCTCCCGATGAGTAGGAATTGCTGCCGACTTCCGGGAACCCCCAGACCCAGTCCTAGCCCAGGTCCGCAGCAGGAAGGAGCTGAGCACAGCAGCCCGACCTAAGCCAGACACAGCTGGATAACTCCAAACTCTGTAGAGCTCCACCTGAACTTCAGTACCTGCGAAGGGTATAACTACAGCAAAGATCTACAACAAAGGTCAGAAGACAGTGCTACACAAAATGAAGAGAAGGAACAAAATGCAACCTCAGAACCCGAGCCCACTCTTAACAAGTGCAGAGGACACTAACACAGAACAAATTGGAAATCACACAGCTGAAAGCAATGAATCAACAGCTTCTGAAATAAAACAGCTGCAGAAAGTTCTAGAAGACCTCAGATTGGAAATGAAAAAAGAAGTCCCTGAATTAATAACATCTGCACTAAAGAATCAACTCCAGAAACATAGGGAAGCAACCCAGTGCTCACCCAGAACAAGTACGGAGGATACTAGCTCGGCTCAAATGCATGAATCAAGAGCATCGATAGTAAATAAGCAGCAGAAGAGAGATATAGAAGAAATCAGAGCGCAATTCTTTTCTGAAATAAAAAAAGAGCTCTCAGAACTCGTAGCAGATGAAGTAAAGAAGCAGCTGCAGAAATATAAGCAGGAAACCCAATCTGAAAAAAACACTGCAGTAAAAGAATTTTTAACTGCTTCTAAGGAAGATAGTGATAAAAAAAATACAGGAGATTAGAAAAATGACGGACTCCTTGAATGAGCAATACAGGAAAGAAATAGATCGCATGAAGCAGAGTCAAAGAGATATAGAGGAAATGAAACTCTCAATCACAAGCTTGCAAAACCGTTTAAGTGAATGTGAAGACTCTCCTTAGGCACACTCTACATCATTGATCATGTTGCTCTGTGGCCCTATAATCTCCTTGATCAGAAAATTTGGAACACAACTGAATTATATGATGTTACAGTATAAGTTCTCCTATGTCCTGAGTCTTCACTGACCATGAAAGACTAGGGCCAAAATGTTGGCTGTCCTTGCAGCCCTCCTTTTTCTCTAATTTTGGTCTGCAAACTTAGGTTTGGCCCTCCAGAAGAGAAGTTTATTATTACCTTAGAACATATGCAGTTGGGTTTAACTTCACTATCTGTCTGAATATCAAACATCTTAGGTATAACATGGAACAGGTATTTTCTATCAAGTATTTATATGTTAAACATTAAGTCCCTACAGAATATGGAGATAAAAACTTAAAAAATGAAAACTATTTAAAGAATATGAATAAACAATTACATATTTTTACACAGAAATTTAGAAATCTAACCATATACAGCATTGTAGCAGGACAGACCCGTGACTTTTTTTTCCTTTTTCTTGTGCACAGGAGGAGTTTAATAATGACACTTCCAATAATTATTCATGGCTTAACTCATGACAATTTCTCCTGTGGACCATTTCATATTAACACAGCGGCTTCTTAAAAAGTGATTTGGGAAGAGCATGGAAGACACATGGAAAGGTCTGAGCAGCCTGTGGTAGAAGAGCATCACCGTGACCTTTATTCTGAATGTGATGCTTACATAGCTGTTACAGAAGGTTTAGTTTGCAACATAGCCACCTTCTACTGGTAAGCTGTAGTGAACTTGGAGATAACAAAGCACCCTTGGTCATTTTCATCTTGCCCCCCGTAATCTTTTTCAAGTGATCTCTGAGGTATAAAGCAGAAAAGTAGCTTTCATGAGTTGATAATTGTTGCAACCAACTGGTAGGTAAATAGATGTTGGCAGATAGATAGATAGATAGATAGATGATAGATAGATAGATAGATAGATAGATAGATAGATAGATAATTTCAAATCTCCAAGACTCAGACATTAGGATCACTAAAATTTGTTGACTGGACTTATGGGAAGTTATACTAAGGATTTTTCATGAATCTTATAACCAGCCAGGATCAGCATTGACATCAGTGTTGAAAGTTGGAGAAGGCAACTTACATTTATCATTTTATTTAACTG
This sequence comes from Octodon degus, assembly GCF_000260255.1. NCBI lineage: Eukaryota > Metazoa > Chordata > Mammalia > Rodentia > Octodontidae > Octodon > Octodon degus. Next base: position 23,476,800 of record NW_004524586.1, on the reverse strand, counting down.
CATCCCATGCCAGTGTCTTTACCTATGTTTTCTCTCTTTTAAGCTTCACAATCAACATATACTGATGAAATCGGGGCCCAGGTGTCACACAGTGCTACAAGGTGGGCTCAACTCCAAATCCATGTGGGACAGACCACACACACTTCTCTTTCCTCCTGTGTGCTAGCCTATACTGTAGTTCTAAATATAAAACTATATTAATAATAATAATTAGCACTTAACAAATATTATGTGTTGGATCCTCTTCTAACTGTGATATATATTTTCCCCCAGGAGAGATGAAGAAATGAAGCAAAGAAAAAACTAAGTCCTCTGCTCAATTTGCATGGTAAATAAGCATAACTAAGATTTGAAGGAAATTGGCCTAGCTCACAGTCTATATATCTATTAACCACATCCTACTGGTCCTTGTATACAAATCTAGAGTCCAGAAATACCTGTTTCTGGTAGGCATCTTTCAGAATTGTTTTGTCTTTTCTGTTCCAGTTGTAAACCTTTTCCCCAGAGCCTTACCTCCATTTTTTGTATCCTAAATGATTATTTCTTTTCAAATTATATGAAGGAATATTGGTGAGACAATCATCTAATTTGCAGAATAATCATGTTGAGGTTGATATATGTGAAACACATGCAAGCAAAGGTGCTGATCCTAGTTTGTTTTCTCGAATCCCAGTTCTAAGGCCTCAGAAAAGAATTCATCTCAAAGAAAACCATGCTCTGCAGTTAAGATGGATAAAACTGTTGTTTGCATTGATTTTGGTAGGGCAGCCAGCTAAGAACATATTTAATTATCTGATCCAAAGGGTTATATTGGAATAAAGCAGATGCTTTTATCTTTCTCAACTCACTTCTATTGATAACAGGGGGATCAATAGGCAAATGCGCTTCTAAATAATAAATAATGCTTGTTTAGATAATGTTATCCACTAATTTAAGAGAATAAAATATTTTCATTGCTATATCATCAACAGCAGTAGTTATCAACCAAGGGCAACTTGTCTGATACAGGGGATTTGACAACACACATGTTTTGACTGTTTAACTATTAGGGTACAGTGTGCTGCTGGCATCTAGTGGGTGGAGATCAAGATTACTCCTAAAGATTCTATGATCTTCAGGGCCGTTCACTACAAAAAGAATTATCTGGCTTCAAATGTCAATAGTGCCAGGGTTCAGAAATGCTAATCCATAAAAATACAAAAAGAATAAAAATGATAATGTGAAAAAGCTATTGATTTCACAGTAAAGAAAATAATTCATAGTAGTAGCTTGATGATATACCCACCATAATATCAAAACTTTGAAATTAATTATAATGGGTCATGATTTAGTTAAAGATAGCACTGAGTCAGAGTCATCAGTATTCAAAGGAAACATTCCCAGTTCTTTTTTTCTGTAGAAGTTGTTGCACAATGGCCAATGGTGTTACATTTCTGTAACTCACAAATTCATAGACAACATATAGCAGGTTGCCTTGTCACTAATATAATAACTATGAAAGATTGTCCTTTTAAACCTGAAAAACTAGGGGAAATTCCAGTGAAGGTGTCACCTACTATTAACAAGCTCATAGTTCTGAGGAGATAATTTAATTCTCATGACTTACACTAAAAATAATAGGAAAATGTTTTATATAGTAAGATGATTATATCAAATATAGCATTTCAACAATCTATTAAGTAAAAATTGCTATTCTAAAGAAGTTTTAACAGGAGATCCATTATTATAAATGAAAATAAACATCTCACACTACCACAGGAAATTGCCCAATAATGTTAGAAAGCTTAATGACTAGCCCTAAAATAGTTATGCTCCAGCCTATTGAATCTAAGACTTAGTCATTATTTCCTAATCAAACACAATTATGTGAATTAGATGCTGTTAACAATATCTCGAAATTAGATAATGGCTCTGCACCTGGAGCTTCCTGTGTTACCAACAGAGCAGCATCTCTTTGAGAAGTGGGAGAGGCTCAGGGAATTCTGAAATAGAAATAAAAGGAGTGGAACAGAGATTAAGAAAAATGTATAAGCAATCTTTCAAATAAGTAAAACCAAATGGAAGGAAAAAAGTGCTGAGGTACAGAATATTCTTTCTTGTTGCTTTGTGACTTTAGACAATTCTGTCATGTTTCAGGACAGGAGCATACCTTTGCTCCAGCAAAGACTGTACTGGCTAAAGGCATGGCTATAGAAGAACACACAACTTTTAAAGTAAAAGAGAAGCAGAAGGGCACAGGGAATATATTTGAATAAATAATTTGATTTCCTTTTCTATAACCTTCTGCCAAACCAAGTAGAATTATAGTGGATATGAAGATTTTAGGAGCAGAGGACCTTTCAATTTATGAAGGATTACAATTGCATGTATTGTATTTTTAGAAAGTTTATTCTTACCAATTGCATGTAGTGAGGGACCAAGAGTAATTTTCCGTATCAAATGCAATGAAATTCCATGTCAAATGCAATGAAATAACGTCAGGTTAATCTTCTTCAAGACCATAACTGATTTTCTCACTTCCTTCAGTGCATACAAACTCCAAAGCTAGCAAAAGCTCCTTGAAGAGTTCCTAGCCCTCCCTCCATTTATTTTTACATGTGTTCTTCTACAAAACATCAAATATAATTATATGGTCTGAAACAGCTAAAGTATTGAGTGGTTAGATAGGAGCTGCCAAGGGGTACAACACCAAGAATTATAATGTTAAAAGCTGAGAGCCACTGGAAAATCCCAGGATAACATCAAAGGCATTCCACAGCTAACACATAAGATCCATCTAAACTTAAGAAATGAACAGGCTGGGGAAATAGCTTAGAAGCATAAGTACCTCCCTGGTAAACTCAAGGTTCCATGTTTGATCCCCAGACTCACATGCTGTGTGACAGGCCCTGGAACCCCAGACACACCCTGCCTGGCCTGGTACCAGGTGTGGTAGTACATGCCTGTAATCCCAGAATAGTGAGACCCTGTCTCATTTAAAAAAAAAAATAAAATAAAAAAAATAAAAAAAAAATAAAAAAAAGAACCCTTATCTGTTGATGCCAATATATCTTATCTACTTTTACTACAAAGCATACACAATATATTGCTACTATTTTGGTTTTAAACAATTTTCTTCAAAGAGGGTGTGTGTGTGTGTGTGTGTGTGTGTGTGTAGTTTGGTTTGGTTTGATTTGGGTTTTGGTTTTGGTTTTGGTTTTTGAGCTAGTGATTAAACCTAGAACTCTGAGCATGCTAGGTAATTGATCTACCACTGAGGTATATTCTCTTCTCCTAAGAGGTTCCTAAAATAAAAACAAAATAGCCTTTTCAATTTAGCCACCATATGTAAGCCCGGAATCTGAGCCCAAGCTTTGATTTCTGAGGCAACTACCAACCTTACCTAGTCACTCATGCACTAGTTGTATGACTGTCTCTTGAGGGAAGTTGTGTGAAATAATGCGCAAACCTGTGAAGGGCTTGGAGTGCCCCAGTTTGTCTCCTGCTGACCATACACAACTCCATAACTTTGGTATTCATATTTTAGTGACTGCAAAGGAAGCAGTAAAGGGAATCTTATTATATAGAGTTGTGTTAATCTTGTCCAGTTGTTTGTTCTACAAATTCTTGTCCTTCCAAATGCAATTGAACAGGGAGAAGAATTGAGTTGCCCTGCAAGAGCAATGGCTCACAGATGCCATGATCTTGGGACACAGCTCCTGGGATTACTGCCATTGCCAGCATTTTCATCCTGTCCCAAGGTAAACACAGGTGAAAGGAGCCATGAAGCACTCCAATGTCCCTGCCCACCCTTCCCAATATCTATACCCCTAAGACTGAGGATTCTCTTAAATAGACTGCCTGTCTATTGTCCCTTCCTATAAGAATCAGAAAAATAGCAAATTACAATTTGATGGAAGGTTACACTGTACTGCTTCCTCATCTCTCCTTCTTTCTCTTCTTCTCTTCCCCTTCTTTTCCTTTCCTTCTCCCTCGCTTTCTTCCTTCCTGCAGTCCCTCCTTCTCTCTTAATGATTATACATTGACCACCATGGTAGGTTGAAGATGGCGTTCAAGGTATTAGTGTCTTAATACTTAGAAAAGTGAATGTGTTACTTTCTGTGACCAAAGTGATTTAATAGGAAGATGTGATAAAGAATGATGCGCATAGAACCAGTCATAGAAGACCACATAAAAGAAGTAGAAAGATGTGTCAAGATACACTTTGAAAGGCGCTAATTGCCAAATGATGACAGGAATATGGCTCTAGAAGCTAGAAAGAGTAAAGAAGAGGATTGTCCCCCAAGATTCCAGAGGTAGCACGGCCCTGTCTGTGCCTTGGTTCCAGACTACGCCCACCTCATTTCACACTGCTGCCTCATGGGAGTGTAAGAAATTTGTGTTATATTAAACTGCAAGTTGATAACCATGTGTCACAGCAGCAATGAGAAGCTAATTCAAACATCTATCCCTAGGTCTAGTATGACTTCAGCTCAGAAAGAGTGCTGTGACCACTGTTAGGAGATAGCTGAAGGCACAAGAGTGAATGGGGCAAGAACACAGGAAGCCATGGATAGGTGACCCAGGATGGTTGGACCCTGTGTGCAGAAGAAAGATAGTGTAGCTAGGGAAGAGAGACTGAGGTATTGTAACTCTTCAGAAGTAAACAAGGAGTACAAAAGAGTTGATTTTCCCATATTTCCCCTAGTATTTTGTCCCTCCCTTGTCTGTTAAAGGATAGGTTGAAATGGAGCCTATCAACAGAACTTCAGAAGAAAAATATCCAGAACCATAGAGTCAAGGAATAGATCAGTGGTTTCCAGAGGCCGATGGGGTTAGGGAAGTGGGCAGTAATTGCTAAGAGCTATAGGGCTTCTTTGGATGGGCATCAACATCTGAAATTAGGTGGCAATGACTGTAGTACTCAATGAATACTCTAAAATTCACTGAATTGTACTTCAAAGGGGTAAGTTTTATAACTTGCAAATTACATCTAAATAAAAGTAAAATGAATAGTTAAAAGCTCAATGTTTTAGTTCCTTTTTTTACATGCAGCAGTTTCAAAGAGAACCTCGAGGCCTCCAAGCCACACATGCTGCTTCCCGCGAAGTGATCTCCTAGGCTGGTCAGCTTTCTGAGGTTTTCTTCTGTGACTGCCATGTGAAGGGCAGACAAGTGACAATGCACAGCTGAATGAAGAGTATGTATAGCCTGGAGTACTACTAGCCAAATGAAAGTGCTTCTGCCTCGTTGCATGAAACAGAACAAGGCATCCAGACAGAACGCCAGTTAGAACCTCAGGGTTGACTTCCAAAAGCCAGTGGTGACTGCTAATGAGAAAGAAAAATGTACTACTGTATTTTCAAAAGTAAGGAATAAAAGGCCAAATGTTCACTAATAACCACTCACTGGGAAAGAGCATATTTTGTAGGATGAACATCCAGGGAGCACGAGGCACTGCAGGAGTTAATATCCGGGACCCTCAGAAGATGCCAAGTGAGGCACCTCTTTATTCATGGATGGGTGGCAGAGCCCTGGAACTGAGGCTGGAGCCCTGGAACTGAGGCTGCAATAGAGATGACTCTGTCTCTCTCTAACTCCTTAATTACAGTTCTATGAGGCACTGAGTTTTTCCACCTGTACAGTAGGGACCCTGACTGTCATAGACCAATTCTGATGATGTCTCGATTAGAAGGAGGGATTCTGTCTTCTAAAAGAAGGCTGCTAGCAATATGGACAGGGACATACATTACTGACAATGGAGGAAAGATTTATTCTAAGTATGGCATTTGGAATTCCTATGTACATCTTGCTATGATCCTAATTGTTGCTTGAGAAAGCATTAACATTCAACTATAAACTAGAAAATGTCTCATCTGAACTGTGATACATCTCTGGTCTTATGAAAGACCATTAAGTATTCTTACTAAGTATAGTTAGTGGGGAAATGGGAGAAAAAAGAATTAAAATACATAATGTACAGGTATAAATTCCCTTTGACGACTGTGATCATTATGCACATCAAAATACTGCCAATAAAATTAATTTTAAAAGAACGGCTTTTAAAACTTGTCAAAATTGTACCTTTTCTGAAATTATTTCTCTATTAACAATTTATATATAGTAATAGTAGTGTGTTTGTGAAAGAATGTTTACTTCACTTACTCTGTTAGCTGGGTTAATAATCATAAAATTTTTTTGATGGTATTATAGCCAGACCAAGTCAAATAATGCAGGGATCCTTTGGGAGGCATCAGCATAAGCTTCCTAAAACCCAGCTTCTGGACAGCAGCACTAGCCAATCAGAGTGTAGGTGAGACTCTTCCCATACAAATGAGGCTCTGCTCTTCCAATTCTTACTCAAAGTTCAATTCTCCCTCTCCACTTCTGCCAGTTCTGGGTGGAGTCTTGTGCTTAAATTGCACAAGCAATTTAAACATGGTGAATTTTGCTTTTTTTCTCAGGAAGGTGGAGCCTGAGTAGAGTCACCGTTACTTTGTGGAGAGAACTGTTGGTATTGGCGAAGTCCAAGATAGGACTGGAGGCACTTTGCTGTCTTCAATCAAGTTGAGGGCGTAAAAGTGCAGAGCAATAAGACCTTTGACTTGAGAAGCAGAACCAGACTCCAAGGAAGCTTCATCAGCATCACCACCACCACCACCACCAGCAGCAGCAGCAGCAGCAGCAGCAGCAGCAGCAGCAGCAGCAGCAGCAGCAGCAGCAGCAGCAGCAGCAGCTATTCCTGCCACCACCAGGACCAGCAAATGGGCAACAGGCCAGTAGTCAAAATGAAGGTTTGACTATTGACCTGAAGAATTTTAGGAAACCAGGAGAGAAGACACTTACCCAGGGTAACTGGCTCTTTGTGAGCAATCTTCCCCCTGATATCACTGAGGAGGAAATGAGCAAACTATTTAAGAAATATGAGAAAGCAGGAGAAGTTTTCATTCATAAGGATAAAGGCTTTGGCTTCATCTTCTTGGAAACATGAACCCTTGCAGAGATTGGCAAAGTGGAGCTGGATAATAAGCCTCTCCGTGGAAAACAACCGCGTGCACACCTTGCCTGCCATAGTGCATCTGTTACGGTCCAAAACCTTCCTCAGTATGTGTCCAGTGAACTACTGGAAGAAGCCTTTTCTGTGTTGATCAGGTGGAAAGGGCTGTAGTAATTGTAGATGATCGAGGAAGACCCTCAGAAAAAGGCATTGTTGAGTTATCAGGGAAGCCAGCTGCACGGAAAGCTCTGGACAGATGCAGTGAAGAGTCTTTCCTACTAACCACGTTTCCTCAGCTTGTGACTGTGGAGCCAATGGACCAGTTAGATGACAAAGAAGGACTTCCAGAAAAGCTCATTATAAAGAACCAGCAATTTCACAAGGAGCGAGAGCAACCACCTCAATTTGCACAGCCTGGCTCCTTTGAATATGAATATGCCATGCGCTGGAAGGCTCTTACTGAGATGGAGAAGGAGCAGCATGATCAAGTGGACCACAACATCAAGGAAGTCCATGAGAAGCTGGGGATTGAGATGGAGCCTGCTTGCCATGAGCACCAGGTTATGCTGATGAGGCAGGATTTGATGAGATGCCAAGAAGAACTTTGTAGAATGGAAGAGCTGCATAACCAAGAGGTCCAAAAATGAAAGCACCTGGAGCTCAGGCAGGAAGAGGAACAGAGGAACCGTGAACAAATGTGATGACAAGAAGAAGAGATAATGCCATGACAGCATGAAAGATTCAAGGGAATATTCCCTGATGTATGAGAACAAGAGATACAGATGGGCCAGATGGCTATGGGAGGTGCTATAGGCATAAACAACAGAGGCACCAATGCCCCTGCTCCAGTGCCAGCTGGTATCCTAGCTCCTCCGGGACCTGCCACTGTGATGCCTGATGGAACCTTGGGATTGATGCCACCAACAAGTGAGCTCTTTGGCCAGGCTGCTACAGGGGAAGGAATTGGGGCCATTGGTAGAACCCCTGTTGCTTTCAACCATGCAGCTCCTGGAGATGAATTTGCTCCAAACATCACCAAGACTAATAAAGTTGCAGTGTCTAGTTTCCTGAAATCCTTAAAAGAAGGAACCCTTTTGGACTAGCCAGAATTCTACTTTTAAAAAGTGTTAGGGATTCCTCCCAATAGTTAGGTCTTCCCTGCCTGTACTACTCTAAGGAAGTATGTTGGGGGCAGAGGGTAAGGGAGGGATGATATTTAACAAATTCTGTGTGGTTTGTTTAATCTCTTCTGTGTGATGTGTTCCTGAAAATTTAAATACAATGAATTGTTGAAGTCTGGGGGAACCATGACAGAATGATTCCTTAGAGTCCCATCAATCTTGAGCATTCTGGGTTTTTTGTTTTGTTTTGTTTTTGTCAATCATATTTTATTTGCTTTTCACATCCCTCACACCCAGAGACAGTGCCACAAACACCACAAAAACCATACATCTCCCAGTGACCTTAGCCCCATTGCTCCATTTCCTCCCAGGTGACAATTCAGGCCAGTGTCCAAGAGGCCACAGACAGCATATGTATGGTTCTGTTATATCCCATATATTACCCTTTCACATACTAAAGGCATTTTCTCTTAGAGATTTTCATTTTAGTATAACTTTAAAAAAAATCTGGTCTTAACTTACCTCTATCTTTTCCTTGGCTAAGGACATCCCAGAAATGACATTTTTGTGTTTATGATGTTGCTGTTCATGGCTTTTCTTTTCTTTCTTTCTTTTTTTTTTCTGCAGACTGCCCTTTATTGGAAGGAGGCAACTGCCAGGAGCTGAGTACTGCACCCCTGGAGCACACTCCCCGTCCCAAGGCGACTCGGCCCTCGGTGCCCTCTGCAAGTCACCAGCAAACCCAGCTGCCACACCCACCCCCATGCTCCTGCAGCTGGGTCCAAGTTCAGATCCCAGGGAGCCCTAGGATGACGGTGTGAAGGTGAAGATGGAGGAAGCAGGGTGGGGGGGTGTCCACGGTGGTACAGCCCACTTTCCTTTTTCCTGCGAAGGCCGAAAAACATCACCTGCAGGTCTACCCATCATAGGCCTAATACAGTCTTAGGACTAGAGCTGCTGTACGCTGAAGGATTGACAGTAGCTCTTCACCTTGCCTGTCTTAGGCAGTTATGCTGTGCATTTTTTATTGGTGTGCGATGTTTGATTTATCCCCGAAACATCAAATTTGGAGTTTTTTTGAGAAACGGAGCAGTAATACAGCATCAACTTATTAAAGTATATTTTAAGCCTTTAAAAAAGACATGATGGTGGGGGTCTGCCCATTAGCTCAGTTGTTTAAGTGCCTCCTTAAACAAAGCAGTCAGGCTCAGGGTGCTGTGGTACAAAAAAGACATGGTATATCTTTATTCCTCTTCTACTTCTGGAGGAATTAAATAGTTGAAACAGCACTTCTCTCTTCTAAAGCGATGGCAAATTGAAACATGGCAGACATGAGAACCACTGCACTCTGGGCTCCTAGCCTTCCTGACTCACCCTCAAGAGATCCCCTACCCATGGATAAAGGGGGTACATCGCTTCACCCACCTTCCTGGCCTCAGCTGACCATTGGACCCTTTGGAGACAGAAGTTTCTTCCCACATGCTCCAGACAGAAGTTCAGCACTACGCAAGGTGTACAGCCGTGCTCTGAGCAGGGTGAGGAGGTAGGCTGGAGTGGGATGATGAAAAGAGACACCTCAAAAAAATAGGAGACAAGAGGCCCACATCTGGCTTCCATTGCAGCCCTTCAGAGACCTCTGGAATCCTCTGACTCCACACCATCCCCAACTCCGTGCTTTGCATTGTTGCCCCAGTCATTTCTGGCCTCCATTTACAGCCTGGGGTTCCTACCAGATGAATTATATCCCACAATTCAGTTCACTTTCAAATTTGCCTTCTGTAAGTGGAAAAGAGTGTATTGAAGCCAGGCAACAGGGAGAACTTAGGATGTGTGGCAAGGAAAAATGGAATGCAGTGGAGGAGAAAACTCCATTACAGACTCTCTGAGGAGCCAAGGTGATCCATCTGCTGCTTTCTGGTTGTCATGGCTCTATTCTCTGGTTACAGCTGCCATCAGCTGTGTAAAGGATAGAAAAAGGCCCAGCATAGCGCACTTATTTCCTGCATTTAATTGCAGAATTAGGGGAATGAGCAATAGTCCCCTCTATCAACCTTGCAACCTGATTTTTCGTATTATCACAATTATGTCCTCTACTTCTACTTCTGGAAGAATTAAATAGTTGAATGGGAAAGGAAACTCCTCCATTAAAAAGCCTTCACTGCTCAATGTAGCCTCTTTATCATTTGTGAGTAATGAATAGGATTTCTCTCTATGATTAGCTTATACTTGGCCAGGTTTAGACCTCTCCACTGTACAAATTATGTGCATATGTCTTTCTAAACTCACAAGCTTTACCCAGAGGGTTTGATTTTGAGTTAAAAAGAAAAAAATGTTGTAAGATCATGCAGTATTTTATTTTATTCCTTGTTGTTTGTGATTATGTCCTCAGAGATAACACTATAGAGAGGAACCCCTTTCCCAGCCATGGTGCCCCCTACTCTGGTGGGTAATGTGAAGGGTTAATGTAAAAGTAATATGATGAGTTAATATAAAACTAAATGTAAAAAAATTACTCAACTTCCTGTGACTCTGCTTCCTTGTAAGACCACAAGGAGGCTTGCTGTACCATTGATAAATCATCAATAGACTGGGAGTTCCCAGAAAACAATACTCCCTCCAAAAAATGTATGCTGAGTAATGGTCACGCTATCCCTAAAGGTACTGTTCTATGTTAAGTGACAAATTTGGTTGCCAAACAGGATGCAGTTTCTGCCTTTAACACCTCTATACTTCTAAGGCTCCCGGCCATTTGTCCACTCCTGCGTGAGTATGGTCAAGTGGTCCCAGGATCAGTAATAAAAAGGCTCATATTTAAATTTTAATTTGGACTCAGATATGGTTTCTAGGTTGAGAACCCGTAACAGGTCACAGTGGATTGTGAGCCAGGTCATAGGCAATTACTGTTCCTAAATAATGCCTGTGAATCGATCTCTTTCCAACAAAGGAGAGCTTGTCAAAGTATATCAGTACAATAACACTGCTTCTACTCATTTGTATTCAGATCTGAGTGGAAGAAAAGGGGCTAGGGTACAGGTAACACACCTACCTTGGCTACTGTACAAGTGGAGAAGTTCCAAATGATTGTAGTCAAGATATATTTTAGTTATCCCCAAAGTTTAGCTCAGGGTTTTTTTTAGTCAGTTTTCTTGAGAAACAAATAGCAATGAAACAGTATCAAAACAGGTTAGTAGGACAGTTACAATAATTAATACATTGCATATTGTTATCTTCATAGTAGTTATTCATAGTATAAGATGCAGACATGATATCCTGTCCAAACACTATTAGTACAAATCTTTCTTATTGAATTAAGAGAAAGTAGCTATATATCTACCCTAACTATTTTATGTATACAGATACAAAATGGTCTTTCATTTATATCCACTTTTTTTGTTTAGTTTTTGTCAGAGATGGGCATTCCATTGCCATTTAAATACTGTAGGTGCATGAATCCAGCAAAATAATCTAATATAGTCCAGTAGTCCTACCTTGCTGTTGAAAGGGGTATATAGGGTGTGGTACCACTGATCCGCTGACTTGCCAGAAAAAGTAATTATGGTTGCCGCACCTGGAAACTCGGCTTCCAAATCTACCTACCTGTTTTACTGCCAGAGCCTCTTTGTATCTCCGTTTGCACCTTTAAAAGCCAATCACCACATGTGACCACCCTCGTAGGGTATTCTCCAATGAAGTGAACTATAAAAGAGCCTGAGCGTGACAAAAATCAAACGAAGAACTTTCAAAAATAACAGTGAAACTGGCTGCCAACCAAAAGCAGGTAGCTCTGCCTGATACCAGCAGGTGGCAGCACCACCGGTCGCTTGGGTAGAGGCAAAGGCACCTAAAGAATCTTTAGAGACCGACTTCTTTGGTGAGCACTTGGAGGAAGATGCATCTTTAGGTGGGGAGGGTTTGTTTTTATTTTTATTTTTTAATTTTTTTCCATAGTTTTATTGAGAAACAAATAGCAATGAGACAATTTCAAATCAAATTGGTAGGACAGTTTCAATAATTAACACATTGCATACATGTGTTAATTATTGAAGAGGCTTCTTCCTAGTGGTTAATTGCTGTACAAGATGAGGACATAATATCCTATTTACAAATACCAGTAGAACAAATCCCTCTATTCATCAAGAGAATGTAACTATATATCTATCCTAACCACTCTGAATACACAGATACAAAATGGACATTCATCTGTATCCCCTTTTTTTCTTTAAGTTCCATTATTTGAATATTATAGGTGTGTGGGGAAAATGAAACCCTTCTCCACTGCTGGTGGGAATGTAGACGGTGCAACCGTTATGGAAATCAGTGTGGAGACTCCTTAGAAAAGTTGGACTGGAAATCTCATTTAAACCAGCTATTCCTCTACTGGGAATTTTCCCGGAGACGGACTTCTTTGGCGAGTGCTTGGAGAAAGATGCATCTTTAGGTGGGGAGGGTTTGAATATTGCCAAGGCACTGATGCAACATTTGATGATGTTGCTTCACTGGCCTCTGACATTAGAACATTTTTACAGTGAACTCCGTGGAAAGGTGAAGATGTTTGCCCAGGTTTATGCCAGTTTGTATGGAGTATTTGTAAATAGCATCTTCCTTCACAGTCTCCTGGTTTGTAATATAGGATATCTGGTCTACCCAGTGGGGCTTTGAAGAAGCCATTCACTTCATAGTCAGAATCTGGTGGCTCGGTCCAGAATTTACTTTCTTCCTTGGCATGCAAGGACATGCCACACTCTATCAAGAAGGGGAAAAATAATACAGTTGTATGTAATGGTGTGTAGGTGATGCCTGTGGCACTCTTGACATTTGGGGCTGAATACTTTTATTTTTTATGGGGGAAGCTGTCCCTGTGCTTTGTAAGACATTTAGCAACATCTGTGTGGCTTCAATTCACTAGATGCAAATAACATTTCCTATTTGCTCCCTCATTTGTGACAACAAAAATATGGCCAGACACTGTCAAATATCTTTGTGCAGGCAAAATATTCCCTGAGTAAGAGCCATCAGTGCAATGCACCTTACAAATAGGATTTTGTATATAAATCTGAGTTAATATACTCATGAAACCTGAGACAGATCCTGAGAAACATGCTTTGGAGCTTGGAAGAATACAATGGTGGTTCTGAGCTCAAAATTTATTATTATAATTATGCATATTTGAACTTGAATATGACTCTTCCATTTCCTGTGTAATCCTTTGGAATTACTCTTTCTGAACCCAAGTTTCCTCATCTGTAACATGATTTTTTTTCTGTATTTTAAGAAAGGGCCTACAGGGTGTTGAGGGTCTCACTACTAGATTGGACTTGTAGTGATCCACCTATTTACAGCCTCCCAAGTGCTGGGATTATAGGTGTGCACTACCACACCCAGTCTCAATTGCCATCTCAGCACACCCTTGGGGTGGGGCCAGCACTGCCTGCCTGGGGGTCAAATTCCTGGCCCCTGTGCCTGCTTGCAGGATCTTTAATCTGCTGAGCAATTTGGCCGGCCCTGTAAAATGACTTAAAAAAGAGAGAGAGCTATGAGAAATGAGAGGGACATTATACATAAGAATTTAGTGTGGCACATGACAAGCACTCACTGATAGTACAGCAGTGGAGATGATTGACATTATGTTAGCAGACACTGGGCAGATTTCCACGATGATGGAATGGCTGCTATGTTCTGAAAGGTACTGTACATACATTTTTTTTTTTGGGAACAGGCCTTTTATAGGAAAAGTAATTCCACATTGCTTACTAATATTTGTGTTATAACCTGTAAAAATTAATGCTAAATTTTGTATCCTTTTATGCTTCCACTGTAATCCTAGCCTGACACATGTGTCGCCATCTTGTACTATATGCGCCGTTTTGTATACTTGTGTCCTTTGTTACCCCTGCCCTTGTAAGCATTTTCTAAAAATTTCTTCCACCCCCAAACTGTTATGACTGTTATGGAAAAAACTCCCCCCGAGTGAGTCCAGTAAAGCCTCAAGGACAAGCTATAAAACCACTAAGTTAGCCAAGAAGCTGCCCTTGGCCCTCCCCTTGTTTAAATTCTTTCAAAAGACATACATTTCCAAACTCATGGCCAGTTAAAGCCATAACAGCAAAATGTCCCAGGTCACAGTGCCCCGATTTCTTAAAACATTCCTGGAATATAACAACCACAAGGTTAGTTCCCCCCAGTTCCCCCCAGACTTACTCCATCTGGTCATCTAGTATTATAATCCACCAATTATTTTAAAGATATTATACAAACTGTCTTAATATTAACCAATGCCATCTGCTTCTGTATGCTGCTTGCCCCCCTCCTTCCTTTGCGGTTTTCAGCCTTAAAAACCCTTGTCTTTCCCCTCCTGGGCGCGCACCTCAGCATCTTGCCGGGGTGTCTGCCGCTGGGTACCAGCTAAAATAAAGCGCTTCCTTAACTTTTGGACTTGCCTCATTGCCATCTGATTTTTGAGCTACAACAATTTGGAGTTGTCCTGAAGTTCTACTTGGAGCCTGCTTCTGGGTAGAGAACTTCCTTTGATAAGCAAGGAGATATATGCATGTCAAATTGAGACTCTTGGATCCATATTTTCCCAGATACCGTATATCCTGGTCTTTCTAGTACATCGTTACCTGTCTTAAACTCTACTTAAGCCTCAGAAAGGAATAGTTATTGCATCCCCCATAAGTCCAGGACTGAAAATGCCTTCCTATTATCAGATATGGTAGCCCATGGTCCAGTTGACAGCGTCTTTGTGAAGATCTACTCTCTTCAGAACTGGTTGTGATACTCTGATTCAGACTATATCTGACTTTATATGCCTCTTTATATGTGAAGAGGATAAAAAGGATTCAGGACCCTGGGGTACCTCTGAAATTCAGAGCACAACAATGAACAGTGAGATTCACCTCTATTTCTAGCTGAGAAAAATCAATGTCTTCACCTATAAATCAGGAACAAAGAGGAGATACATAAAGATGACAGTAAATATTAAATAAGCTAATTACAGTGTTTATTACAAGCCTGGACACAGGAAGGACTTACTTATATTTAATAAACACTTCTCAATCATGAATATAAAGTGAAGCAATGTCTGACCTAATAACCAACATGCTCCAATAAGTTTCCAATGTGTCCACTTTAGAAACAGTAAATTAAGGGTGGGGACAACCAATGGGGCAGCTCATGAGTAGAAGTGTTTTTAAACATGTCTTGAGTGAGATGTTTCCTAAAACCAGAGGAGATGATGCATGGCTCAGTGGACCCTACGTAACATCAGTCTTGCAGGTAAGCAGTGTGAACCAATCAGAAAAGTACTATTTCCTTTTTTTAAGAGAATAAAAAAATAGCCAAAAATAGAAAGGAAGAAAGAAAGTAAGAAAGCAAGAAAGAAAAGCAAGAAAGCAAGCAAGCAAGCAAGCAAGCAAGAAAGAAAAACATTAGAAATACTAGAGAATTTCACTAAGCAAAATAATAGGAATTCAACAATGGTCATTATATTGTATATTATTACCTTCAAATTAAATGTTCAGATTTCCAGATATAAGCATGGAAAATTGGCCAGAAAGTTACAAAAATTAAAAAGGAAAGGAAAAAATTTTAAGCTTTATCTGCTCCTTTCAATACTCCAGTAAAAGTCAGCCATACAATTATTCAAGCTATCCTGTATATATGTGTAAATATATTGTCTTCCCTTGCTTCTTTCTTTCCTTGGTCTTTTTCATCATCCCAGTTTTTCCTTCCCTTTGAAAAGATTCTTTCCCTTTCATAGTACCTATTGTACCTTTTAGATTTTGCTTATTCTTTCAGGTTCTTACACTAGCGAGACAATATGATATTTTCATACAGAGGTATGATTCATTTCACTAATGAATATGATCTCTACTTGTATCTAGTTATCTACAAAAGCCTAACGTTTATCTTTTTTCTAGCTTAATAATACTCCATTGTGTAAAAATACAACTTTTTTACCCATTCCTCAGTTGATGAGTATTTGAGTTGTTTCCAAGTTTTAGCTATAACAAATTGCATTGCTATAAACATAGGTGCACATGTATCACTGTGGTATGATGTTTTCAGTTCTTTGGGGAAAATACCCAGAAGGGGAATAGCTGGCTTGAATGGGATTGCCAATACTAGTTTTTTTTTGAGGAATTTCCATACTGATTTCCATAGTGATTATACCAGTCTACACTCCTACCAACAGTACAAAGGGGTTTCTTTTTCCCCACAGGCCCTCCAGTCTTTTTTATTGGTTGACTTCTTGATAATAGCCATTCATTCTTAGGTGAGATGGAATCTTAGTGTTGTCTTAATTTGAATTTCTTGAATGACCAATTATGTTGATCATTTTTTAATATTCCTTACTATTTGTATTTTTCACATGAGAGGTACATATTCACCTGTATGCCCATTTTTTGATTGTATCTTTGAATTTTGGGGGTCTGATTTTTTTCCTTTATATAGAAGGCCTTTGTCAGAGAGATAGCTGGCTAAATTTTTTTTGCCAATTCATGGGTTTTTACTCTGTAGATTTCTTTTGATGTGGAAAAACTTTTCAAAAAGATGAGATCCCAGGTTTTGAAACTGTCTCATTGCCATTTGTTTCTCAATAAAATTAAGATAAATAAATAAATAAATAAAAAGATGAGATCCCAGTTGGTTATTTGAAGCATTTCCTGTGCAGTTTGGTTTTTGTTCATTAACTCTCTACCTACCCATATATCTTCATGTCTACCTACTTTCTCTTCCAGTAGATTTAGTGCTTCTGCTTTAATCTTTAAATCTTTGGTTATTTGACTTTAGTTTAGTGCATGGTGATAGACATGGGTCTACTTTTAGCACCATTTATTAAAGAGACAATGTTTCTTCCAGTGAACATCCATTGGTACCATCTTTTGACAATGTTGTCAAAAGATAAAGTGGCTGAGTGTATTTGTAGTTGTTTCTGCATCTTCTAATCTGCTCCATTGATCCTCAGGTCTGGTTTTTTTGTTTTTGTTTTTGTTTTTGCCACTACCATACTGATTTTATCACAGTATCTTATAGTATAATTTAAAGTCAGGGATTGTGATACCTCCTGTTTTTCCTTTGTTCTTTTTCTATTCTAGGTCTCAAGTTTTTTGGATGTTATTTTGAATAGCATGTCTTCCCTAAATTCTCTCCCACTGAGTTTGTTGATTGTGTACAGGAATCCTATTGAGTTTTTTAGTTCTGACTTTGTATACAGCTATGCTATGAATTTGGTTACTAAATCTAGAATTCTCTTGGTAGAATTTTTGGAGTCTTCTATATAGAATATCATGTCACCTGAAAATAATAAAAATTTTACACCTTCCTTTCCTATCCTTATTTCTTTTAATTCTCTCTCTTGTCTAATTATTCTAGCTCATGTTTCTAGACTAGAAGTGGTGACAGTGGACATCTTTGTTTCATTGCTTTAGTATCATGTTGGCTATTGGTTTGCCATATATGGCTTTTACTAAATTGAAGTAAAGAACATCTATTCCAATTTTCTGTAGGGATTTTATCACAAATGAGTGATGGAACGTGTCAAAAGCTTTCTATATCTATTGCAATGATCATGATTTTTCTCTTTGGATCTGTTTATGTGGTGTGTTACATTTATGGATTGTTCTAAACTGAACCATCCCTGCACTCCTGGGATGAATCACACTTGGCTATGATGTATAATCTTCTTGATGATTTGCTGCATTGCTTGCTAGCATTTCACTGAGGATTTTTGTATCTATGTTAATTGGGGAGATTAGCCTCTCTCTCTCTCTCTCTCTCTCTCTCTCTCTCTCTCTCTCTCTCTCTCTCTTTATTGGGTCTTTCTCTGGTTTTGTTTTCAGAGTCATGCTGGCCTCCAGAAATGAGTTTGGGAGAATTTTTTCCCTTTCAATTTTATTGAAGAGGTTGAGATGAGTTGGCATTAAATCTTCTCTAACTTTCTTGTAGAATTTGGCTGTGACTCCACCAGGACCTGGGCTTTTCTATTTTAGTAAATTATTATTATTATTATTATTATTATTATTATTATTACATTTTCAGTTTCATTCACTGTTATTGTGTTATTCAAAGTTTTTATATCATCTTGATTCAGCTTTGGAAAACCTTATGTATCTATGAATCTGCTCATTTCTCTGTGTTTTCCATCCTGTGAGAGTAAAGATCAATCTGAGTTACAAAGGCAAGGCAGGGATATCACAAGCCCTGACTTGAAATCATACTACAAAGACACCATGATGAAAATAGCATGCTACTGGTGTTATGGTTTGTGTCTACATGTTCCCCTAAATCCTTCTGCAGTCATGGTTGGCAAGTCCTTTCTGAGGAAACTGGAATTTAGCATTTGGGATGGATTCATAGAGCAATTCTGGAAATAATGGTGCTAGGATTAAGGCTGGGTGATTCCTGGATCAATATACCAATTGGATTGGCACCATTCCAATCCCAGCAGTCAGGATAAGATAAAAAGGGGCAGAAAGAGGCTTGTTTCCTCCTTTTCACTATTATTGTTTTTGCTGTCCTCTGTTACCATGAGCTGTTGCCCCTCTGCCATGTGCCACCCTGACCTAGAGCCAGTTGACATGGACTGAAACCTCCATAAACTGTGAGCTAAATAAACTTTTCTCCTTTCAGCTTCAGGTGTAGATAATTTTGTCTCAGCAATGAGAAAAGTAACTAAGATAGAATTTGTTATCAAGACAGACTTGAAGATCGGTGGAACAGAACAGAAGATACACAAACAACGCCAAACATACTCAACCGTCTTAGCTTTGAAAAGGGGGCCAAATACCTTCAATGGAAGAAAGATAGGCCCTTCAATAAACGGCCCTAGAGAAAGTGGTTTACACATGCTGAAGATTTAACCTACACCCATATCTCTTACCATGCACTAAACTAAAACTGAAATGTATCAAAGATATAGATATTAAAACTTAAATACTGAATTGCTGTAAGATAGAATAGGTGAATCTCTTGAAGACACACATTTAGGCGAAAACTTTATGCACAAAACCCTGATTACACAGTAAATATCACAAAAAATAAATAATTTGTATCTTATTATATTAAAAAAAAAACCTTTTTCACAGTAAAAGAAACTACAAACAGAGTGAAGAAGGAGTCAGGGAGATAGTGCAGTGGAATAAGTGCTTGCCTGGCAAGTGGAAGGTCCTCAATTCAATCTCTGGTACCACCAAAAACAAACAAACAAACAAACAAACAAACAAACAGTGAAGAGACAACTCACAGGATGGGAAAAAAATTCTACCAAATAATCTTCAAATGAAGGACTAATATCAAGAATATATAAGTAACTAGAAAAAGTCAGACCTCCCACATCTAAAAACTCAATCCAAATATGAACATCTGAAATGAATACACTTCTCAGTTTAAGAAGCACAGGCATCAAATAAATATAAGAAGGAAACATTCAGTATCATTACTGATCATTCAAGAAATGCAATTCGAAGAACACTTACACTTAGATTTCATCTCATTCTCGAATGAATGGCTGCCATCAAGAAATCAACTAATTACAAACTCTAGCAAGGTTGTGGGGGAAAAGAAAGTCTTTTTCATATTTATTTATTTACTTGGGACAGGGTTTCACTACACAGCTCAAACTCATAGTGATCCTCCTGTCTTAGCCTCCCCAGCACTGGGATTACAGGCATGCACCACCAAACCCAGTTTTGGTGGCCTAGGGTTCTGGGGCTGGTCCAGCATATAGCACCAGGTATTGAACTCAGGTCCTTGTGCTTGTCAGGGAGGCTCTTGCATCACTGAGCTATCTCCCCAGCCCTCTTTTTCACTGTTGATGGGAGTGTAAATTGGTACCACCAATATGGAAATCAGTGCATAGGTTCCTCAAAAATCTAAAACTAGGATCTCCATTTGACTCAGCTATTTCCCTCTTTGGTATATTACTGAGTTAAAAGCATCATACCACACTAATATATGCACATCCATGTTCATTACAGCACAATTTGTAGTCACTAAATCTTGGAAATAGCTCAGATGCCCATAAGAGGATGCATGAGTAAAGAAAATGTGGGGAGTTTTTATATGCAATGGGGTACCACACTGTCGTAAGGAAGGATAAACTTGAGACATTTTTAGGTGAATAGATGGGCTTTAAGAGCATAATTTTAAGTGAAATAAATTGACATACATGTTTAAATGTCCCCTTGTTTCTGCTATGTGAGAAAATGAAAGGGTAAATAAAGACTAAAGTGGATGATAGATATTGGAATTACAAAGAAAATGCTCAAGTGGGACAGAGAAAAAGGAAGTGGGAGGGGAAAGGAAAAGAAGGAAGAGAAAAAACAGTAAAAAAAAAAAAATTGAAACCAAGGTTTATAAATGGGAAGGAAGAAAGTTGAATTGAGGAGAGGGGAATCAGAAGAATCAAGACATATTATGTATAGGTCTAGTTCCCTATGATGAATGTGATGATTATGTTATCAAATGTGTACCAATTAAATTAATTGCAAAAAATGAAATGGGGCATAAAATGCTAACAAAAAAGGTGCCATCAGATCCTCTAGAAAATCTTCTTTCCATAACATCAGTGTGAGCACAATTATTTGAAGCAACTACTTCAGGCTTCTAGCAATTAAGCAAAACCTGAAAAACCCTGAAAGTGTTTCCTGAAGGTCTAGGGGAGGTATCTCACTGAGACAAGTGTAAGGCTATGAGTTTGATTCCTCATTAAAAAAAGTTTATTGAAGAAAAACAGCTGAATTCATTAAAAATAGTGAGCTTTATGGCACCCTTCTTCCCTCCTCTTCTTCTCCATATTGTTACTCCATAATATCCTGGAGAAATAACAGCCCATATGCCAAGTGTAAACTGACAGCTGACCAGGGAAAAGAATGCAGATGCTTTAGTCTGGGTTTTGATTTTTCTTTTCATCCTCAAATTTAGTTGTTTTTAATTAATTTTATTGAGAAATAAATAGCAATGAGACAGTTTCAAAACAGGTTAGGGCCAGCCAAATAGCTCAGTGAATTAAAGCACCTGAGGGGCCCAGGGTTTGATCCCTGGGCCGGCAGGAAATGCTGAGATGGTGATTGAAACTAGGCATGGTGGTGCCATGTAACCCCAGCTCTTGGGAGGCTGTAAACAGGTGGATTACTTTGAGTCTGATCTAATAGTGAGATCATGAACACCCTGTGGACCCTTCCCTAAAATACAAAAAAAAGAAAAGTTAGTAAGACCGTTATAGTAATTAATCCATTGTATATTATTGTCTTCATAGTAGTTATTCATAGTACAAGACACAGACATGATATCTTGTCTAAACACTATTAGTATAAGTCCTTCTTCTCATTGAACTAAGAAAAAGTAGCTATATATCTATCCTAACTATTTTATATAT
This sequence comes from Octodon degus, assembly GCF_000260255.1. NCBI lineage: Eukaryota > Metazoa > Chordata > Mammalia > Rodentia > Octodontidae > Octodon > Octodon degus. The sequence goes on along the minus strand of NW_004524586.1, from coordinate 23,455,325 downwards.
ACAGATATATATTCTTTTTTCACTACAAAATGGTCCTTCATTTATATTTCCCTTTTTTGTTTATTTTTGTCAGAGATAGGTATTCCATTGCCATTCAAATATTGCAGGTGTGTGAATTAAGCAAAATAATCCAATATAGTTTAGTAGTCCATAATAGTAGTGGGTTATTTGCAAAACTGGCAATGTCAGATGTTGACTTGAACCTTTTACAGTACATAGCACCCTGAACATGTCTGATCTCATCTGATCTCAGAAGCTGAGCAGGGTCAGGCCTGGTTAGTGCTTCGATAGGAAGTCATAGGCTGTTTTTTGCTGTTATAACAGCATGCCTGAGATGGGGTAATTCACCAAGAACAAGACTTAATTTCTGTGGTACTAAAAGCTAGAAAGTTCAAGATCAATTTGCTAGTATTTTGGTCAGGGATATCTTGCTATGTCCTCACATAGTGAAAGACAAAGGCAAGAAAGAATAAAGTTATTCCCACAAAGTATTTTCTAGTAGCATGAAGTAATTCATGAGGATAGATTGTGCTTGACTGAATCCTGTTCTGGAAGGCCCAACTTCCCAAAACTACTTGGTTACAGATTAATTTTCTAGCACAATGCATTTAGGGAACACACTCAGACCATAAGCTAGGATGTAGTTTTACAAGATTTACTTAAAGAATTGACATTATCAGACATTTCTGATGATTATCTGAAAAATTCACTTAGGTTAACTGTATTAGACCTATCTATCTATCTATCTATCTATCTATCTATCATCTATCTATCTATCTATCTATCTATCTATCTATCTATCTATCTATCTATAGAGAGAGAGACCAAAAGCAAGAATGAGAGTGAGAGTGAGAGACAGGAAAGGAGAAAGGAGAGAGACAGAGACAGAGAGAGAGAAAGAGAGATAGAGAGAGAGAGAACTCAAACTAGTAAATTAGTAAATTAGAAATGAATAAGGGGCTCTTACTCTCTATAGAAATAAAAATGATTATAAAAATTGTATGAATAATTTCATACCAACAAATTAGAAACCCCAGATGAGATGGACAAATTCCTAAGTGTAAACTACCACAATGGACTCAAGAAGAACTAGAAAATCTGAATAAACCTATAATAATAAAAGATTAGATCAGTAATCCACAAACTTCCAGAAAGGGTGATTTGGGACCAAACAGTTATAGTGGTGGCGTCTACTATTTAAAAAATTAACAATATTTTATAAATCTTCCAACAAAAAACACTTATACCTAAAAAGAAGAAGGTTAAAACATTTTTAAATCCATCCTCTATGGCCAGTATTTCTTTCATACTAATATCAGATATACATTACAGTAAAATTTCTGATCAATATCTTCTATGAATATAAGTACAAAATTCCTCAATAAAAAATTAGCAAACTAAATCTTGCAATATATAAATAATTACATACCTTAACTTAGTAGAATTTATCCTAAGAATACAAAGCTTATTTAATATACAACTAATGAAAAGAATAAATTTAATATCAAAATTAAAAATTCTTGTATGTCATTGTGGTTGATACGCTGTGTCAACATGAGAGTCTAGAAGCTTCCTTAACTTTGTGTGTCAGGTATTTCATCCCACCAGTGAGAGAAAAGTAACCAAATAGAATTTGGTACCAAAGGTGTGGGGCCATTAATGTGACCATACCTGACTGTGTGGTTCAAGAGCCTTTGGGATTGGCTTGTAGGAAGAGTTTTGAATACTTGGAGATGTTGCCTGAAAGAGTGAATTGAAATGCCTTAGCCTGTTCTATATGGGAGATTCTGGTCAGAGCTCAGAAGACCAGAAGACTGGTAGTAATCCAGCAGGTAAAGCCCAGGCTTAAGGCAGTTCTGCAAAGAAGGATTACACTGGTTGTTGGAGTCCAGATGATGTGTGTTAAGGTTTGGCAGAAAGTTTGTCTGCATTTTGTTCATGTACACAGACTTTGCCTGAGACTGAGATTAGGGGTGGTGGACTAATTATTCTGGCAGAAGAAATTTCAAGGCAGTGTAATGTTGAGGCTGTGGCATGACTATTGTTGGGTTTAGCCAGATCTACATTGAGAATCAAGAGCAGGGAGCTCAGAAGAATTATTGTGAGTTTGGCCAAAAAAGAAGCTCCAGTAAAGATGTGGACTACAATCAGAGCTGAGGAGATCTCCACTGATGAAAAGGAACAGGAGAATATAAAAGATGGCCTGAGGGCATCAAAAGAAGCAGCAAGTCATCACCCTTTGCAACCTCAAAGCTGCAAAAGTGAAAGACAGTTTTGAGGAGAAAGACACAGACCACCATGTTCCATAGCAGTGGCACAGAGGCTTTCTTTCTCAGAATTGGATTCACAGTGCCCAGAGATACAATCACTTGACCCCTACAGCTAAGAGAAAGGGAAGCCTGGCTACTGCTCTAGTGGACAGCAGACTTTGGCATCATCCACATGTCTCTGGTTTTAGGTACATCCAGGATGCAAGGGTTGTGGGGCCAATCCAGCTTCCCACCCAATTTCAGAAGATTGGGGAGGCCAGTCAGTGTGCCTCTGAGAAGGCAGGTATGGAGATGTGAAGTTTGAAGCCAAAAGTACAGTGGAAACTCCAGAAATGTGGAAAAATCTAAAATGTCAGTCATCTAAGGAAAGCTGCAAGGAAGGAGCAAAGCAGGCCCAAGAGGAAGCAGTTGTGAGCTACAACCATCAGAGGTGCCATGTGGTGGAATCATTCAAGCCCTCACAATGTGCCACAGATTGCGTTGGATGCCACACATGGAGCTACAGGACTTAATATTTGCCCTCTTGGATTTTGGACTTGTTTTCATTCCCATTTTTGTATTCCTGTTTGTAACTTTTGGAATGAAAATGTTTATGTGGTGCCATTGAATGTTGGAAGTATTTAACTTTGTTTTCATTTGCAAAGGGGCTTGCAGCTAACTTTTCAGCCTTACTGAAACTTTTAGGACTTTGGAAAATCTTAGAGATGGACTTAAGCTTTTTTGCATAAAAGGATGTAGATGATTCTTGTGGGGACAGAGATAGAATTTTATTATTCTAATATAATGTTGATACACTTAATATTGGTTCTTAAGGATTGTTAAACCTATATTATAATGTTCATTGTGAAATGATAAGAATAAACATGTCTTGGTTTCTGGACACTATTTTAAAGAAATGTGTCTTATTGCCAAGTTGATAAGGGGTGGATTGCAATGGTTGATACCTTGTGTCAACTTGAGAAGTTTATTTTTTATTTTTTTTCAAGGTTTTAATATATTTATTTGAAAACCAAAGTCTGTGAAAGAGCACACCAAATGGTCATGTGTTTTCTCTTCAGTCAGAGACTTGGAGACGAGTTCTTGAGGTGAGCGCACAGCAAGGCGACATGCATGGAGGAGCTAGTCCTGCTGGTCCTGCGAGGGCTCCGGCTGCGCGCTCTCCACAGCTGGCCGGGCTTTGAGTGGCCACAGCCCGTCTGGTCCCTTAGTCATCAATATACTCAAAGGGCTCTGGGGGCTCTGGCTCTTGCTCTTCCTCCTTGATTTTGGGGCCATGTGCTGCCACAGGTTCCACCAGTTCCTCAATGTCTTCGCTGGTGTCCTTCAGAATGATGATGCCTCCGATGGACAGTGGCTCGAAAGGTTGGTATCTACAGGTCTCTGTCATGGTAAGGACCTTCAGCTGGGCAGGCATAACTCGGGCTGGGTTATCCAACAGCTGGAAATTTGGCTCAGGTTCCTTTTTTTCCTCTTTTTCTTCTTTTTTCTCTGCTTTGTCCACTTCCATTTTCTCTTCCTCCTTTTTTTCTTTTTCTTTTTCCTTCTTTTTGGCTTTGGCAGTAATAAACAACACAACAGTAGAAACCTTTTCCTTTTCTTTTTCTTTTGGTACTTCCAGAGGTGCAGGATATGCAAATGTGGATGGTTTACAGTTTGATTTATACTGCACCTTTGGCATCTTTAAATCCTTGTTCAGGCCGATGACACAGGTAGGGGTATAAGCCAATGACAGAAAGTGTGAGAGAGAAAACCAGAACCAGAACTGGGTAAAGACAAGGACGCCAACCACAGAAGGCATATGTGTGTGTCTGGTTCTGGACTGTAAGGAGATTGCAACATTATGGCCACCTGCATCTAGTATGCCCTGGGCCAGAATAGTGCCAAATTTGGCCATGACATCATCATGCTTATCATTGATAACTTTGGAATACAGCTGTCGGAACTGATTCACCTTTGGACATGTGATCTCAGTCTGTTGGATCATGATGAGCGCGGAGGCTATGAGAGCCCCTTGCCTCACATAGTTCACAGGGTCATTTGTCATTGGTTCTAGTAAATTAATAGCTTCCTTGTTTCCTGTACCAGCACAGCAGATGCCCAGGGCCATCACGGCTCCATAACGCACATGGGGGTTGTAACTCTCGGACAGCAGAGAGATCACACTGGGACACTGCTCAGGGGTCCTGAATAGAATGAAGCCAAGTGATTTGACTGCTGCCCTCCTAACATCATCATTAACATCGCTGACAGCAACATGTAGCAGGGGTCGAATAGCTTTGCTGTTACCAGAGCCACAATAAGCCATGGCCACTGTATACATTCCAGACCTTCGAAGAATTGTGTCCTTATCCCAACAGAGAGACTCAATGAGTGCATCAGCCTCTTCCATCCTCCCATACATCACTAAGGCAATGCCGATGCTGAGACCACGCAGGATCTTCTCATGCTGGGTTTCCTGGGCATAGCCAAACATGTCCTCGATAGCCTGGGCATTTTTGAGCCCAACATAACCAAACCTAGGGCCAGGCCAGCTGCTTCTTCTGTCACAGCATCATCCTGGTAAAGGTTGGTTTTTAGCAAATCATAAACATCCTGGCGTGCAGTTCCCATGGCAGCCAAACCAAGGCCCAGGCTGTCTCCATGCCGAACTATATCATTGCTGGCATTCTTGAGCTGATTCAGCAGGTAATCAATTATGTTGCCACCATGATTGGCATGGATGAGCCCTAGTGCATAGAGCCCCTTGCCTTCCTGGTAGGCTGACCCTGCAGACGTGTCTTTGGGAAGGTAGGTTGCCATTAACTGCAATGCTTCCTTCTTGTGACCCTTATGAATTACACCCAAACTGGCTGTAGCAGTAAATTTAGCCCAGTTAGTGGCTCTGGCCAACCATTCCAAGTTATCTCTAAGAAACTGGTCACTGGTAGTCCCACAGTGCATGAAAGAGTTTGCTATGACAGTTGCTGCGTGGCATACTGAATTCCATACTGCATCCTTTGTGGTTTTTAAAATCATGAGGTCTGTGTTATTATTCCATATTAGAAATTGCACATGTAACTCAATAGCCATTTCACCACTTAAAATTTTAATCATTTTCAAAGTCTGGTCCTTGGGCTCTGGACTCGCATCTGGTGTCTTTCCAGCAAGTATACGGCCTGTCTTGTCTTCTGTCTCCATCATCTCACTGTCTTTCTCAGAACCTGGAACAGTGCCTGTGTTGGTGGAGCCAGGCACAGAGGCAATGGGGGTGCCCACAGTTCCAAGATTCTGGATCATGGAGGAGAGAAACTGTTGGCTGGCACTTTCATACAAATCAAAGCAGATCTGGTAGGCCATGAGGAGGTTGTCTTCCTTCACCAGTTTTTCTAAGAAGTCACACAGCTTGAGGATCATCTAAGAATATTAAGCACTGACAAACATTGATGAAATCAGGTTTCTCCAAGTTCATGTAGATTTTAACTAGGACTCTCAGTACTTTATTCTGGAACTGTTTATTCTGCATTAAAGACATGCAGAGCTTGAGGCTATAAGCTAGCATTCCTGGGACATCAATCGATTCTAGTACGGTCTTCTCAAAGACATCTAGTCTTCTTGTCTCCATAGCGATGCCGATAGCCTTCTTATACTTGCGGTCATCTAGACATCATTGGAACATTTTATTCACAATGCCTTCCAATCTCTGGTCAATTGTTTTTTTTTTCTCCTTCAGGCAAATCTGCATTTTCCACACACTGCTTGGTATAGAGATCAATGCATTTTGCTATAATAGTCTCCACATACTCAGAATTGTCATTGACATTGAAGAGATCACCTGCTCCAAGAGCATAATTCAGAGACTCCTCAAAAGCTCCCAGGTGATAAAATACTTTAGATGCCACTAAGGCTGCAAACTGCTGACTCCAGAAACTTTCATCTTCATACAAAACTTCTATTTTGTCTACAGACTCAAAAATTTCTGCCCAGAAGTCATTGACAACTGCATTCAATTTGTGTAGTGCAAATTCCTTAAGCTGTGGTCCTTCTTCATCCAAAAGAGAAATATTTCCAGCGGCTGAGGTGATCATGACTGCGCCCTGCACTCACCAGTCCGCTCGCTCGCCGACTGGGCTGCGCCACTTATCTGTCAGCCCAGGCACCACTAGCTCCACTGCACCACCGCGTTTCCTCCACTTGAGAAGTTTAGACATTTAACTAAGTGATTCATTAAGGGGCCAGGGTCCTCACTTTTCAAATATCCTGAGCCTTTGCAAGAGGAAGGCACAGAGGTTTTGTGAGTGCTACACCCACTCTGGGGGTGGTAACCTGCTTACTGTATAAGGGAGGAAAGAAGCTTGCCTTCCCTTTGCTCTTGCTGTTTCTGCTGTCTTCTGCAACCTTGAACTGTTGCCTTTCTGCCATCCACCCTGCCTTGGAGCCAGCTGATTGTGAAATGAAATCTCCACAAACTGTGAGCTAAATAAAACTTTCTTCCTTTAACTTTGAGTGTGGGGTTTTTGTCTCAGCATTAGAGGAAAAAAAGTAACAAAGATATGAGTCAAAGGATATTTTTAAGAAAATGAAAACACATCACAAAATAGGAAATTTTTCAAATCAAAATCATAACGCACTATTACTTCATACCTCAGATGGTTATAGTAAAAAAGATAGAGAACAAGTGGTAATGAAAAACTGTAAGCCTCATACACAGCTGGTAGGAGTATAAAATGGTGCAATCACTTTGGGAAACAGCCTGACAGCATTTTATAAGTTTCATCAATAGATGATGATAAGCAACATGTGTTATATTCATACAAAGAAATGCTTTTGGGCCTTAAAAAAAATGAAGTACTGATGTGTGCCGTAGCATGGGTAAACCTGATTAAACATCAGATAATTAAACATTATTCCAGATGAAAGCCGACAGACACACAGGCCTCATACTGTATGATTCTATTTATATGAACTGTTCAGAATAGTCAAATATATTGAGATAAAAGATGGTGAGAAGGGTAAGGGGATGGTATTAAATATTATAGTGTTTCTTTTCGGTGATGAAATTTTTGAAAAATCAGAGAGTATTTCTGGCTATATACCTTACAAAAGGCCACTGAATTGAATCTTTATTAAAGTGACACAAGTGTAGTGCATTCTTTGAGAATGATCAAATCTGGGGTTTCAACAGGATCATCAGCCCTGGCCTACCTCTAGGTATAGTTCTGACTTTCTCTGGGTGGCTCCACTCTCAGGCTGCCTTTTCTTCTTGAAAGCTCCCATAGCTCCAGGCTTATATTCCCCCAGCTATGACTAGATCCCAAAGGAAGATTTTCCTTTGTTAATAGTGTATGTATTTTCAGCTTGATTGTGTTCACAGCCATCCCTGAACTTGCTATTTTATCCATGTTGAGTGGAACACATAGAGTAAGGTAGGTCTGAATCACATAACCTCTCCAACAGCCTCAGGAGAAGGGGAGGAGGGAATTGGTAATCGAGAACAAACTACAGGCAGTGTGAGGGTTGGGTACATGGTTCTCCAAATCCAAATGGAGCATTTTGGTCTAAAGCAGTCACAGATACTGACCAGGCAAAAAGAACAAGCATAGGTAGCCAATGACCTTAAGTAACCCTGTATGCCTTATTTTCCTCATCTATAAAATGAAAAGCATTGTAATACCCATCTACTCTAATACTTAAGACTTAAAGGAAACCACTTAGGATATAGCAAGCACTACGTAGTGTTAACTACCATTATTATTGCATGCAATGCTATCACTTCCTAGATTTCTATAATTAGTCTTGTTATTACTTTGGCTATTATTTCCTCATCAAGATAAGTCTTTCTTCAGTTGTCAGCAATTTTTGAATGCTATTAAGCAATACTTAGCTCTTGTTTCTCTGTAAAGGGAGTGTAAGCCATTGTTTTAAATTTCCACAAGGAAATTGAAACAATAATAATAATAACACAAGCAGTAATTTCCATAAAAATACTGGGATAGAGCTTTTATCCTGGCCAGGCTTTCTTTTAAATCTAATTTTCAGACATTCTTTGTTTTAAAAAGTTCCTACAAATGGATCCAGAATCATACAAGAAGATAACGTTCTAGACCTGAAATCTGAGTACCTAGATGATGAGAATGTCATCTGGCACTGTCCTGCGATACCCTAGAAATCTATCTCCATATGAAAAGAGTCAGGGCCAGGGAGATAGCTCAGTAGAATAAGCGCTACCCTGGCAAGCACAGGGTCCTGAGTTCAATCCCCAGTACCACAAAAAAGAAGGAAAGAAAGAAGAAAGAAAGAAAGAAAGAAAGAAGAAAGAAAGAAAGAAAGAAAGAAAGAAAGAAAGAAAGAAAAGAGGCCACCTGTGATTTTCATTGATTCAAAGCAGTTTTATTTGTTTACTAGGTGTTCATGCCAAGGAACAAAATGTAGGACTCCAAGTCCAAATGGGTCACACTGTATTAGTTCTTATATCTAGAGACAAATGACTCCATTAAATAGTGGAAAAGCTTTCTTACACATGAACAGCTAGCTGAAAATATATAAATTGAAAGTCACATTCATGGCACAAATTTATCTTTTCAATATGGCCCTCAAAATACCACAGGCAATTTTATGTACAGGGTTTCAGGTATATGATATAAGCTGCAACTACTTTAGGGGAAGGACCATTGGGAGAAGGGCTCTCTCATTAGCACTGTAAGCTTTACCTCAGGTGATATTATGAAAGAATTAGCAACTCTGGGGACTATTAAGGGAATAATACATCAGTATTCTTTGTGTGCTAGGAGAATTTAAAAAGATGTCAAGTGTGAAACACAGCCTAAGGCTCGCCTCAAGAGAGTTGGCCCTAAATCTTCCTCTAAAATAACAGAAGGAAAGAAGGGATTCTCAGCTCCTGTTCAAAGAGCAGTAAGAAGTACTAGAATGAGAAAGACATTTTGAAAAGAAAAACACACTCATTTTTTCTTTACTGGGTCTAGTATAGAGAGAAAAACAAACAAATAAAAAATGCAATTCAAGATGTCTAGGTACTAGTTTCCCCCTCTTTCTCATCTGTTGTCTCACCATTGTAATTCTCTAATTGCCCTGATTCCTGACTACGTGAACAAGGTAACCCTTTTAGTGTCATCCAGCTTTGATGTGTGCTGACTGATTCTCCCAACTGGCTAGACTCTGTTGAATGAACTCTTCAGGGATTATTTGCCTGAGTCCCTTCTTTCTCTAGAAATGTTTTCTACATAGCCATGGGCATGTGGGATCTCCAGCTTCTCTTAACTAGCTGGGATGTTTCCCAGGCATTGCTTAATCTAAAAGGGTGAGGCCTGTTTCTCCTCTATGAATTATTCCGGACTTAGGAAAAAGTGATGGAAGCAATTAAGTACAGCTCAGAAGCTGCTGCATTCTATCTTCATATTCATTTGGGAAAAATTATTTGAAGTAAGAGAAAAAGAAGCCAAGAAAGATGCAGAAAGGAGCAATACAGAGGGCACCTCTTTAGTCTTTTCTTCCTGGCTCCATCCCTGCAGTGCACATCTTATTTTTAAATAATTTTTCAAAATTTTATTTACTTATTTGTTTGATACAGAGTCTCACTGCGCAGCTTGGACTCATGGCGATTCTCCTATCTCAGTCTCCCCAGCACTGGGATTACAGGTGTGCACCACCACACCCAGTGTTGGTGGCTAGCACCGCACATCCGAGGTTCCCTAGGGCCGGCATGGCATGCAGTGCCGAGGATCGAACTCTGGTCCCTGCACTTGTCAGGCAGGCACTTAGGCAGCCAAACTATCTCCCCAGCCTGCATGTTATGTTTTTTAGCTTGCATTTTGTGGGATAAAGAATTCCCTTTTGATCAAAACTAGTTTGAGCTGCTTTTCTGTCACTGGCATCCAAAATTCCTGACTTAGAGCCCTTTTTAAAATTTCATCTGAACATTCCTCATGTTTATCCAGGATTGCGTGTTTTTCACTATATTAAACCTACTAGTATACTACTAGTAGTGGTCACATTTCTTTTTTTCTGAGGCAAAATACTCAACATCCACAATTTAAAGGCTAGAGAGGTCTAATTGGCTACTGGTTTGTGGATTTCAGTCCATGATTGGCTGGTTCCTAGGAATAAATGGCATAGTGGATGGTCATGGAAGAGAAAAGTTGCTCACCCCATGATGGCCAGGAGGCCCAGAGAGAAGGGAGGAACCAGGAACAACACACCCTCTTCTGAATTCCCCTGATAACCCTCTTCCAACCAACCAACCCTACTTCCTAACAGCACATTCAACTACTGAACTCATAAATAGATGAATCCACTGATGCATAGTGCACCCATGATCCTATCACCTTCCAAGCACGTGAAATGTTGGGGGGACAGTTTATATCCAGGCCATAACACTATCTCTCAGATTCAGCTTTCTTTACAACCTGTTGTTACCTCAGGCAAAAGCGACTAAGAAGTTCCTTGGTGGTGTACAATCTCAAGACTTTCAGATCCCATAAGCATACTTCTCTGTGAGGGTATACAAGACAGGGACATGCCACAGAACAAGCAACAGCAGCCCAGGGATGGGATAAAGGCATCTGGAGTTCTCAGAATTTCCTACTTCCAGTCACTGTCTGTCACATAGAGTCTGTTACAGAGGAGATATAACTTACTGAGAAGAGACTGCATTGTTTTTTCCTCTGAAAATTTGAAATTATTCAGACAAAATAAAAAGTCAACAATGGCTCTTGGTTCCGAAGTTCTGCCTGCTAGCCTGACAAGGAAGAGTTACCCTGGTGGCTCAGCTTTTAGCTGAGGTTCAGTGTGTGTGAAGCCTCAAAAACCCAATGCTTCTCAAAACGATCCCAGAATCTGGTTTCCCAGACAACAGTGTTTCACTTGTTTTCCAACTGACTCCCTGCAAATTCATCATAACTATAAATGAAAGAACTACTCAGAACAGTGGTCCCTGCCCTACCTTGCTTCCTGGGACAGCAGGGAGAATCCCAGAGAATATTGTATTATTGAAATCAATGGAGAACCAAAGACTGCTGAGCTGCTCATGCCACAGGGGCTGTCAGCTTCAGCACTGCACGACCACACAAGACCTTGCAAAGAGTGAAGCATTCTGAGTGGAGCAGTGTGTACCTTCTGCATGCATGCATCACTGAGTGGGAGTAGGAGGTGGTCACCCCCTTTGTGAAAAAATTGCTTTCCAACATCACTTAAAATGCTTTATGTTACAGTTTAACTTTTGGAAGTTATATTATTTTCAGGGTCAAAGTTTATCAGTCTGGGTGCTACAGGTTCAGAAGGAAACCAAATCAAACTGGATTGAACAATTTGGAAATCCATTGCTTACATAAAAGGAAGCCCAAAAGAAGGATGGCATTCCTTTTTATAGTAGTAAAGAGGCTCATGTTCTACTGATACCCAAGTTCTTTCCATGACTCTGCCATTCTGTCTAGAGTCAACTGTATCCTGAAGCTACCTTTCCTCTCTGCCATAAGGTGGCTTCCATAGTACCCAGGACTAAATATCCCCATTTCCTTTTTCTTTCAGAAAGATTAATTTTAAGATGTTTAACAAAAATATCTATAAAGATTTTTTAAAATGACAAAATTAGCAATAAACAAAACTTCACTTATGGAAGAAAATTTTATCACAAAACATTGTTGAAAAGATATTTTGAAATAAAAATAGTCCTTTTTTTTGGTATTTTAGGGAAGGGTCCTCAGGGTGTTCAGGATCTCACTACTAGAGTAGACTCATAGTGATCCACCTGTTTACAGCCTCCCAAGAGCTGGGATTACAGGAATGCACCACAACACCCAGTCTCACTTGCCTTCTCAGGGCACCCCAGGGGCAGGGGCAGCACCACAGGCCCAGGGATGGAACCCCTGGCTCCTGAGCCTGCTTGCAGGTGCTTTAATCTGCTGAACTATTCGGCTGGACCTCTAAGTTTCAAAATGCAGCAACATAATTTCCTTTTCACCAGCAAGACACTTAGCATTTAACCAACAGTAAATAGTACTAAATCATGGA
>NW_004524586.1:23406361-23434884 GCF_000260255.1 Octodon degus | reverse complement strand
ACCATCAACATGAAAGCGCACTTCTGATTCCCTCTTGCTCCCTCACTCAATAAACCCAGGGCTTCTCCCATGTGAATGTACCTCGCTGCTGAGATATAGCTATATTCCAAGTCCCCTAATCTCTTTTTGACATTAGTAATGATAGTAGGTGCATCTTAACTTTTTAAGTTATCCACTAGCAAACTGAGAGAGAATCTGATTAGAATGTATAGGCTGGAGGCTCTTGATTAAGTGGACAGAGGTCTTAAGGCTTCTAGAAGAAGGAGCCAGAGAGATAGCTCAGTAGAATAAGCACTTGCCTGGCAAGCACAACATCCTGAGTTCAAACCCTGGTAAGTTACTGGAGGTTTCGGTCCATACTCGGCTGGGTCCAACGCAGAGCAGCATAGAGCAGAAAGCAACCTTTCATGGCGGCGGCAAAGAGCAAGAACCAACTTGATTGTTTTAACCCATAAGTTTTAAACATGTCTACCAGAGTTAATTCACCAGAAAATTTGAGATTATAAAACCTCTGAAGTAAATATCAATACTGTATAATACCACTGTTTTTTCCTTCTTGTATAGGAGTTACTATCAGTGAGTACATTCTGGTGCTCAGACCATGTTCTTTTCATGCAGAAGGACCCCTCCAGATTTCCAAAGTACCAAGTGTGCATCATCTCCACCTGTCAGCAAAGTGTTATCTCACCCATCACAACACAAAGAACAGACTGTGGCAGCCTGCCCTCTCCCAAGGCTGGTCACGGGGTCAGTCCAGGTCATTAAGTGAATCCTTCCCGTGTGTCTTCCAGCTAAGGGAGCATCCCAACATTTTACAGTGCCATCAGTACTTGCTGAATACACGCCATCACAGCAATTCACAAATCTGATTCCATGAAGAAGTCCAGGGTGTCCACTAAATTCTTGCAGCACATTTAATGTTGCTTTATCATACATTCTTATTGATCTGTCAGAACATATAACAGCAACCAAGCTTCCTTTTTCTGCTCATACAGTGTTTGATGAGTCTATGCCAATTATATAAGTGTATTCTTTAGATTCTGAGGAAACATTTAATGTGCAGATTAACAAAGTGTTCCTCAATCCTTTCCATGTCAGCAGTAGCATCTAGAGGTAGTACAATTCTCAGCAGCAAACCTCACCCAAAGCAGCTCCCCTTTTTCATAAGCTACAGGTGAAAAGGACAGCTGTTTCTGAACCCTTTGAAATGGAAAGGAAAAACACTCCCAGATATGTCTGACAAAACATTTCATGTCTCACTTACCAGAAGCATATTGCAAGCCAATTGCAGGACTGACCTTGAGTAAAAGGAAAGGGCCTCTCCTGGGCCCATCACTTCTACACCAGATCCAAAAACAGTAAAGTAAACTTCTACTGAGGTATATGGATGATTTGGGGATGGGTAGAAAACCAAACCAAATCTGGCTTCTGTGTTACAGAAAATGGGAGAAACTCATGGCCATGCAGATGACCAATAATCTTTAGTCGCCCAAAGTTAAGTAAGCCGCCTGCCTAGATCCAACCTGCAGTTTTAACAGAGACATGCTTTATAGGTCAATTTTTAACTTCTGTTTTTCAATCCCTCATCCTATCAGAAGCAGTAGGCACACTCACCAAGAGAGACTGGATGGGGAAACTGCTGATGTGACCTTGCAAGTTCTCTCCAGGTTTTTTGCTTGTAAACCCCTAATGTCACATGGTAAAGTCCTCATCGGACATTTGCAAACTCTTGGGTCTGATATTCTATGGTTCAGAAGAATTTTGAGGCAGGAGATTGGTCTTAATCAAAATGCTGATCTCTGAGTTCTATTCCTACAGATGCTAACGTACATCTGTACAAGACACAGGAATCTGTCCTAAAGGAAACTGGCATGAGATCTGGACACAAGTCTTTTCCAGATCTCACCTAAAAGAAGCAGCTCTGTGCTGTGCCGGCCCCACCCCCAGGGAGCCCTGAGACAGTGATTGAGACTGGGCATGGCAGTGTGCGCCTGTAATCCCAGAGCTTGGGAGGCTGAAAGCAGGATCACTACAAGTCCAATCTGTGCAGTGAGACCCTGTAGACCCTGTACTAACTACATAAAAAAAAAGAAAGAAACAGCTATAGGCCACTTGTTGTCTCAGCACGGGATCCCTACAAATAGATACAGAGAGAAAGACTTGTGACAATAATCAACCCGAGTCTCTACAAAAAACAGTTAGGAAATGAGGTGTGAGAACAGGAGAGAAAAAGAGGGAAAGTTAGGGTATAAAATCAGCCAAGGCCTATAAAGTTAAACTTTGCTTAATTCCACACAATCTTTGAAAATGGAAGTACAAAGTGGTCCCAGGCAGTGATGAAGGGAGCTAGAGGATTATACTCCACTCCACCCTGTAACCCTGAGTTGTTGGCTAAACCAAGTTGATGATTGAACCCAGGGTACTGAAAGTTGGGTCAAGAAAGTTTGTATCAACAAGCATTGCCCACAAAAACAGTAGAGGTGTTAGAGGGGTTACAGGGAAATACCTACATTGCCTGTTGTACATATTATATGCATATTCAATTACATTAAAAAGCATGACTTTATGATATGTAAATTATGCCTCAATATTGTGTTATTGAAACACCTTCAAACTACAGATCCAAGCTGATACATAATGAAAAACTCTAACTCTATACCCTGAAATCTGCAGTAGGCTATAAACTCATGTAACATTCAAAGGTTGCAGACAGCCACACTAAACATTAGCCAGGCTCAGTGGGTAGGTTGGCGCTCACCGCTGACCTCTGATTCTCAGGTAAGGTCTCACACAGAGTGGGACTACAACATCTGTGTATAAAACATTCACATTCACATACCACCACATAGATCTTTCTAAATATGGGTTCAGATATTTGTCTGTGTCTAAAGAAAAGAAACATTATGAATAATGTTGCAATTTATTTTTCTATGTCAATTCCATTACTTTCTTCCCAGAAAAAGCATTATTATGAACTTTATGGGTACCACTTTAGCCCATTACTTTAAATTTATATGAATAATATAAAAAATTACCTTTTGAGATTTATGTAACTCTTGTGTCTAATTTTTTCTATTCAGCTATAAGATCTTTGAGCATAGGAAAACAGCATTTACTGAAGGCTTATGACCTGCCCGAGACCATCCTGAGTCCTTTGTACGCATTGTGTCCTTTAATAAACATAATAGCCTGTTGATGCCTCTACCATAATTTCACCTCTACAGATGAGGAAACCTAGCCTCAGATATGCCCTAGGTCTCATAGCTAGTCAATGATTAAAGAGGTCATTCTCGCCCTCGTGTCCCTCCCTTACCTCTCCTTGTTCTTTCTGTCCCTTCCATCCAGACCTTACCAGTCTGAGGCCAGCATAAGGAGTGAAAGCTGGTAGAGAATAGCACTGGTAAAAAGGGATCAGAAAGGATCGATAGCCATTTCTTGCTGCCGTAGTCAGCGACACCTAGAAACACTGTCCCTATGTGCTTGCCTCTGTTGCACTGAAGTAATGCTTATATTGTGCTAGGAACGTGACACTCTGGCTAGGAATGGTGCCTACATGCCCAGTACATGCTAATGGCCATTATGAGGAGCCATAGGAATTAAGAAGACATAGCCTTTACCTAAAACCTAACTTTAAAAATATCCCTGATGGAGGGAATAGCAAGTTGATATAAATACAGTTAAGGAAAGATTTCAATGGTGCACAATTTTTTGACATCTATCCTGAATTTTGTTAGCTATGCTTCTGTGTACCAATAAACATCATGCACCCAGCAGTTTCCTCAAGCCTGAGTGAGAGAAAATAATGCTACTGTAGACTCAGGATGCTGAGTCCCCCCAGGAGACTTGAATGGGCAGCAAACACCACTGTGCACTCTTCCCCTCACCTCGTTCAGGTGCCATCAATGCCATGGTCATTCTGGGTCATACAAAATTCAGACAAAAACTATTGAATGATAAATATTTGAACAACTTTGTATGTGAGTCTTACTACCAGCTTTTGGTGGAGGCTTTAAGCTGAAGATTGTGGACACAGCTGGGAGAAAGAAGGTTCTTTTATGATATGCTGGCAGAAGCCAGTGGGGCCCTGGGGTAATCTTGAGAATAAATTCCTGCCTAGATATTGGTTGTACTCCAACTCCTTTTCATTCCTGCTCAAGAAAAGAGATAATGTATGGAAAACAAAAGCCTAGGGCCCCCGCTCGATTCACAGTGCTTTGGTAATCCCTAGCTGCTTCTTCTCTTGGTCTATAGGCTCTGCAGTGAGCTTCATTCAGACTGAGAAACCTAGCTTTCACCCTCTGAGAGGAAACTGTACCCTCTTGGAGCCAGGCTACTTCTTAAGCATCTGTGTTCAACTCTGTCTGGTATCTGGGGCAGTAGTCTATGGATGGACATAGAAGTCAGCATTAGGCCTGCAGTGCAAGACCACTTCTCCTGTTGCCTGGGCTGCTTTCCTTTTCACTCTTTTATTTAAGTGTTGGTCTCTGATAATAGAATTCCCAACCCCATCTCAGCATCTGATCAGGAAAACTCAACCTGCAACTATTATAAAAAAAAAAAAAGCATCTGTGTTCAGATGCTTTCCTTGAAGTGAATGTGTCTTCAGGTAAGTTCTGAAAAATAAATATAAGACTTAAAGAGATAACTGAGGGTAAGGACTCAATGCAACAAGTAATAGAAATTCTACGTGCTGCATATTGGGCTTCTACTATCTTACAGTATTGAGAGATGTTTCTATACAATAAAAAAATTTGGTCACTCCCTTTATTGATAAATATGGAAATGGGGTCACAAGGAGAATCAAGTGAGATGGTGTGCAGGTAGAATATTTGTGCCATATGAGAATTCTTATCAAAATATGACCAGCATGATAGGGGCTCTCAATGATGGTGACAGAGTGGAGAGCAAAGACAGTCTCCGAGGGTGGCCCTTGACCTCCGTCCCGTACAACGTGCTTATAAAGCAGTGGCACTGCATCAGCTCTTTGACATGGATTCTCTGTCTCAAAGATGAACTTGGCATTGCTGTTGGCAAGTTGCTGCACAATTTGATACCCAACTTGATACCCAAAATGCCACCATAATGTAATAATCTTAAAATAGGTTTTCTATATCAGACTCTTTTCATTATGGATGGACAGCAATTTTTCCCTCACTGGTCTAAGCCCTCTTTTCTGGATTTTGACTTGCTTCAGTTGCCCATCATCACTGTTTTGCCAGCCTCTCTGTACTTATCAAACTCATCATGGCAGCCAGCGAAACATTCTAGGAACTTCCTTATGGTGACACAAGTGTTCGTTGGTGACACAGGACTCCAAAGCTCCACCACCTGGGTTTTGCTGGAGTAGAGAAAATGAAATGGGATAGACATGTTGGATTAAACCATATAAAATGATATTTAACTACTTTTTAACTTTGTACATGTTTTTGATATTCAGTGTTTTACATTTGTTGTGTGGCACTGGTGAGTGTACACATCCCACCTTAATTTCATCTCCTTTCTCTCCCATCCCTCCATCTCTTCATCCCTTTCTCCTTCTGAGAAAGATCCATCTTCCTAGTTCCTAGCTGGAAGATGGGCCAGCAGGAGCCCAGGGCTGCTGAGGAGCAGCAGGGCCCCAGCACAATCCTGAGAATAATTTCCTGATGAGAACTTGGTTATGTTCCAACTTCCTTCGCATTTTTGCTCAAACTTAGTTTTTCAGTTTTTCCAGTGAGTGAACTTCTTTCAAACCCTCTTGGAATAAATCTTCTGGTTAAGTTCCTCAGAGTAAGGTTTATATTTTGTAACTCAAAACATTAATAAACACCACAGATTTAAATGTTTTTTAAATAATAGTATTTATCATTTTCCTGACAGTAAAATAATTCACCTGTAATTGAAAACATAACAGATACATCACAGCAGGACATAGTGGTGTGTGCCTATAATCCCAGCACTCTGGAGGTTGGGGCAGGAAGATTGCCATGAGTTTGAGGCCAGCCTGGGCTACATAGTGAAACCCTGTCTTAAATAATAATAATTAATAATAATACAATAATCCCTCTCTATTTCATGGTGCAACTTTTACAGACTCACTGTTTTGCAGGATTTCAAAAAATATTAATCTAAATTATTTATCACAGATTTTTCACTATATCTCAGGATTAAGCAGTACTGTATATGCATGTTGTTAAAATTACATAGGCTTAAGAGTTTTGAAAATGGTTAAGAACATTAGAAATGTTTTTAAAAGTGTGGCAAAGGTTTATGAGAGTGTGGGAAGCATTTATAATGCCTTAAAATATATGTAAATACTAGAATAAATAACATGTCACTACTTCACTGATTTTCATTGATTGAGGGGTGCTGGAACATGAACTCCGCAATAAGTGAGGGACCACTGTAATAATAATATAAATGAATAAATAAATAAATCACAGATTTACAACCTTGGCCAGCAGAGGGCAGCAAGGTAGAAAAGAGACAGATGGATTGTTTTGATTTATTTGTTTTATTTATCTGTTTTTCATATTTTAAGAATTTATTTTTTTAAAAAAAACTTAACCATTTGACTTAGTTCTTCAAATATATAGTGTACACTTACATGTTCAATTCTAAATACGTTTCTACTGATATAATTCCTTCACATTTCTAATTATCATTTGTGGATTTTCTTTTTAAAAACAGTGCCAAGAAATCCCCTATGGAGTGAAAAGACAACTCACAGATTGGGGAAAATCTTTAGCTAGCTGTTTCTCATGCAAAGGACTAATATCTAGAACATATAAAGAATTGAAACAATCAGATCCCCCCAAATTTATATACCCAAACCAAATATAGACATCTGAGATAAATATAAATTTCTCAGATGAAAAAATACAAATGGCAAATAGATTTATAAAAAAATGCAACATTACTGGTCATTTGAGAGACACAAATTAAAACAACATTGAGATTTCATCTCACTCCAAAAAGAATGGCAATTACCAAGAAATCAATAAAAAGCAAATGTTGGTGGGGCTGTGGGGGAAAAGGAAAACTTTCTCACTGTTGGTGGGACTATAGACTGGTATGAACACCATAGAAGTCAATGCAAAGATTCCTTGAAAGGGCAGTACTGAAGGTCCATTTGACCCCACTATGCCCCTTCTTGCTATATATATATATATATATATATATATATATATATATATACAGTGGCACAGTTTGTAATAGTGAAATCTTGGAAACAACCTAGATGCCCATCAACTGTTTAATAGATAAAAAGATGTGAAAGGTTTTTTTTTTTTACAGTGGAGTACTACTCTGCCATAAAGAACGACAAACTTGAAACATTTGTAGCTAAGTGGATGGACCTTGAGACCCTACTTTCAAATGAAATAAATCAGAAACATGTGTAAATGTCACATTGCCTCTCTGGTGTGAAAAACTGAAAGTGTAAATAAGATACAAGTATAATAAATGTATAATGAGTGCAAGTAAGTTATAAAATGCATAATAGATATTATGAAGTTGGAAGAAGTTGCTTAGAAGGAATGGGGAACTAGAGGGGAGAAGAAAGGAAAAAGAAAAAAAAAATGATAGAAGGATAAAATGGAAACCAAGCTTTGTAAATAAAGAAGGGAAGAGGAGTTGAAAGGAGGGGAGTGAGCAGGAAAAAAAGAGATATGAAGATATATCATGTGTAGCAATCTGTTGGTCTTACTGCAAATGGTTCTACCCAGGGAGACATGGTGACAGGAACAAGAAAGATAGACAAGAAGACAAAAGCTGGGCTAGGTGGTCACTAGTCCACCTGATGGGCAAGACTCAAGTGCCAGCACAATGAAACCTGCGTTTATTTATGCCTTTTGCAAAGTTAGTAACACGTGATGTAAGGTTGCCTAGTGACTAGTAGCTGACATTAACCAGTCAGCACGCTTATCTCAGGAATGAGGTAGCTTGATTGCTTTAGGCACTGAGACCTAGTCCAGTCTACACACTGGCTCCCTACAATCATGCACAAATGTAAATTTCCTATGAGGAATATGATCATTCTGTTTATCTAAATGGTACCAAGAAACTTACATTAAAAAAAATTGTCAGAGGGTAATAATATATTTCTTATTATTTTCAAAAGATTGATTCAATTTATTAATTTTGCTCTTTTTATACTTAATTTTTTGCATTTATTATATATTTTTTCTTTCTAAAGTTTTAATTTCCTTTTTTAGTGTAGTTTCTGTCATTTTATTTTTCTTTGTTTTTCATTTTGTCTTTCGTTTTTTAAGACAGAATCTCACTATATAGTCCAGGCTGACCTTGATCTCATTATGTCACCGAGGCTAGCCTCAAATGTGCAGTGATCCTCTCCTTTGAGCCTCCCAAGCATTGGGATTACAAGGATGTTCTACTACCAGCCTTCCTTTTTGCAGTTTTAAAATTATTTAAGTGAATTGGTCTTGTCTACTTTAATAAGCAAGTAGGGAAGGTCTAATAGGTGATAGACTGAAAGCAAGGGAGAGGAGAGCAGAAAACCAAGAGGGCATGGACATGTACCCCCAAGAGGTCTTCAAGAAGAACAGACACATGAAAATATATTTTTAAAATGATACATATTAGCTGCTATCCAATGGGATTGATAAGCTATTTTCCTCTTTTACATATTTGTAATATTTGACACTATTTTGATCATACATTTTAAAATGTAATATTTTATTCATAAACATGTGGCAATATACAGTCAGAAGAACATAGAAAATATTATTTTAAGAAAAAAAGAGAATAGGGACATAATGGCAGCACGATGCCTACCTGGCAAGGTTGAGGTAGTGAATTCAATTACTAGTACAAAAGAAAGAAAAAGAAAGAAAGAAAAGAAAGAAAGAAAGAAAAAAGAAAGAAAGAATGAATATGACAGTACTTTCCCCCTAGCAATGTAGAAGAGTTTGTTTTTGCCTAAAGTCTCACTAACATTTGTTATTATTTGATTCTTGATGTGGACATTCTTTCTGGGGTAAGATGAGACGCAGAGTTGTATCAATTTGCACGTGTCTAACAGCCAGCAACCTTGAATATTTTTCACGTATTTATTGGTTATTTGTTCCTCTGCTGAGGAGTTTATACACAGCAAAGAACTGCCTTGCCATAAAGAAGAACTGGAGCCATCTGCAACATGAGGTCAGACGATCATGTTAGGTGAAATAAATCAGACCTGCAAGCTTAAATATCACATGGCTTCTTCCACAGGTGAGACACAAATATAAATGAAAAGAAACATGTAAGATAATAGAAAATAGGAAGATCTTTCCCAAGAAGATGGGCACCAAGAGCTGGTAGGAGGGACAGGAAGAGAGCAGAGGGGGATGAAAAAGGAATTGGCACCTGTGATGTAACATACCAACTCCCCACCAGGAATGCAACCATAGTGTATTGCAAACCTACACTCATAAAAATTAAAAAAAATATGACAGTACTAAAAATTAGTGACCTTTGACCTTAATCTAAAGGTTTTAGGAAGACCTCCCCCAAAATCTTAGGTGTAGCACAGAAGGAGGCAGTCAAGACAAGAAGATGAGGCTGTGGCATGAAGAGGCCTAGAGATACAGGAAAGAGGCCTTGTTCTGGGCAGTGTGGGGTCCACAAAGCCTCCACAGCTGCCTGCATCAGTGCTATCCTCTCAGCAACCGGTAATGGATGTGCACACTGCCAGAGGGGCCACAGTGCTGGGCCCAGTAGCCATTCCGTGACCTGTGTGACCTGGAATGGAGCTGGATGGGTGAGGGGCAGGACACGGCAGTGCTCAGAGAGAGAGAACCATTTGATCCTGGAGGCCCTTGGGAGTCACTGTGGTTTTCACAGATACATGAAATTTTTATTGCATCTGGTACTGCTGTGCTTTAAGATAGTTAACACTCAGGAGTCATGATTTTCCCAGAGTTGAAAATTGATGTTGCATAATTATATCCACTTTGAATCATTAAAGTTCACATTAAGGCACTTCCTACCTCCTGTTATAGATTAATGGGCCCTGATGCCAATTCTGCAATACCCGTATACCTCCGATGTGGATGTATCACCATGTAAAGATGTTCCTACAGACTGAATAAAGCAGGCACTTTGGGCTCCTTAATCACAGGCACCATAAATGTCTTCTGCATGGCTGCTCTGTTGGCCTATTCTGTCCTAACTCTGAGCAGTAAGTCACATCCTCTCCTTGCAGAGCCCCTTGAGGGCACTCAGCTACAAACAGCAAAACTTTTGAAACGAAAGCATTTTAACATCACTGTCATTTTACTGCAAGGTAAGTTATAGTGAGAACTGAAATACTTTTATTAGATTTTTTATATGTGCGATTTTTATATATATTTATATATATACCTACAAACTGACACACACATAAACTATATAATTTGTATGTACATAAATATGAAAAATATGTTACATATATAATCACAAAGGCAAATTTTCATTCATTGTACTGCTTCCCAATATATGATAGTTATTCATCTCACCAAGTTTAATAGCACGTCCTTTTCTACAGTTATGCAAGAACCTAATGATTTTCCTTTCAAAGGACATAAGCAAAATTTAATTCCCCACAGAGAATTTTTATAACCACTACATTCTGCAATTAATGAGGAAGATTAATTACTGTTTTACCTCTAGTTTCTATAAAACCCTCACTGGTAAAGAAACAACTGTGAGGAAATTGGCACATAGAAATGTCATGTGTGACTTCCCTGATTAATTGAGCGGGAGCCCCCAGGCATTACACTTCACCTTCCAAAGAGCATCCTTCAAAAGCAGGAGTCAAGCTTCAGCAATTGGCTTGTTTGGCAGCTGTGTACTGGGCGTTGGATGCCATGAGATAAATGAGTGGGTTTGGTGGACGTCTGGTACAGCCTGGAGCAGAGACTCAAGTGTTGGGCTGAGTAAGGGTAGCAAGGCACTATGAAGGCTAGGGGCTCTGGGAAGCTTGGGGTCTCTGCTGGGCCTGCTGCATTGTGAGTACAGGCTCTGCGGGAGCAGCCCTGCAGAGGTGCACCCTGCCACAAAGAACAGGCCAGCAGGAGGTGCGGGGGGGGGGCAGTGAGGATACCACCTCCAGGTCTGGCACCTGGCTCAGCTCAAATTTGGAATCAGCTGTGCTCCAAACTTTGGACTCACTTGGATCTTCAGGAAGTTGCTTCTTCAGCTTCTGTGCTTGATGCCTGGCCTTTAGTCAGAGTCATCATCACAAATACAAAACAGTGTTGCCAAATGGTAGTCTGAATTCAAGTGATGAAAGGCACACTGAAGCAAAGGGGGTGCATTTTTCCCTTAAAAGTGTTAAAATTCTATATTTCAAAAATATCACAAAATAAAAGGCAAGTGGTAAATACTGCAAATGATTATGTCAGTTTATTAAATGGAAAGAAGATAGTAAAAATTATGATTGTAGAACCTCAATTCATAAAAATAATTCATGTATGCATAAGGAAGGTGTAGGTACTTTAAAAAGCAATTCTGGGGGGCTTTTTGGTTAGCTCAGTCGTTTCAGTGCCCCTTGGGCAACATGGTCAGGCGCAGGGGACCATGGTTTGATCCCCAGCTCCACATGCCATATCAGATCCACCCTTAAGGCAGCCTGAGCCAGCCAAAATCATTTAAAAAATCCTTAAAAAACAATTTTTGTGCTTTTGTTTTTTGTAACTTCTATATTTTCTATAATTAAACATTTATTTATTCTTTAATTTAGAAGTTTTCAGTTGAAGAAAGTCAGCTATACTCATACTTGAAAATTTATCTTAAGGCAATAATAAAATTGTAGCCATGTAACCATAAAGATACTTACTATGGTTTATCTTTATTATTTAAAAATTAGAAATAACTTGAATTTTAGATAATGGTATAAAAGCTACATAAGTTATTGCATATCCCACTCTACCAAATATTATCAAATCATTTCAGTGACAACTATGTTAATTAGATAAAGATTATAAATGTAATTATGAAAGAATGTTAAATGAAAAGATTAAAAGTATGTACATGTATTGTACAACTCCAAAATGTACCTATTTGGTCAAGAACTGGGGAAATGTATGTAAATGTAAAAATAAATACATTAGCAAATGAAGATTACATGTACTTATTTAATTTAAATAAGTTATTAGGCCCGTGGGGATAGCTGTGTGCTTGCTTAGTGTGTGCAAAACTCTGGCTTGTTTCTCAGCCCCACACAGGCACACAAAACATTTCATATTATTCAAAAGAATGAAAAGAGGTCACCCCCAGCAGTGACCAATGGTGACTTTGAGGTCTCCTTCAATCTCCCCACACTCCAGTCTGACTACAGGACAGACTTCTAGTGACAAGTCAGCTTAGACCTACCCTGAATGGGAACACAACTGTGGCACTCAGATTCCAAGAAACAGCGGTAGGTTGTCATTTAGTTTTAATCACAACACCTGAAGGATTCTGTAAAGACACAATGTTACCAAATTCTTAGCCCTGTTGGTGTCTTACAGATTACATCCATCAGGGTTCAGCTTGTTAAGAAAGAGAAATCAATATATTTCCCCCTCAGAAAGCATGATCACACTAAACATAACCCTGTTAGTTTAAACTCATGTACAAAATGCTATTTCAAGAGCACAGTTTTTTTTAATCTGGGCTAATAAAACTCTGATTAAGAAATGAAATAAGAGCTCCTCCAGCTGACTTGCCATTCAGAAGCAGCTAATGACTGGGAAAACACACACCAATAGAACCTAAGTAGCTCCAGCAGTGAGGCATGCTGGAATCCCCACTCATGGCCAAGGCAGTAGGGTGCTGTTCATGTCAGGTGGAAGGCCCACCTTGGTACAAGGATGAGGAAGAGAAGCATAATGGCCTAGAGTTCAGGGTTAGGCTCTGTGTCCACGACCACAGTAAAAACACTGACTGAGCACTTGTCCAGCACATCCATTGTCTCATTTAATCCAGCAAAAAAAATTTCAGCAGGTGGAGAATGATCAGCCCTATTATTCAGATGAGAAAACTGAAGCTTAATAAGGCTGACTTGCTTTTCCAAAATCACACATGTGTGAACGCTCTTGACTTAGTACCCACATCACTTGCATCCCAGCTTGGGAGTTTTTCCTCCACAGTCATTTTTTTTTTAACTTTTCTTGGTTTTAGTTGTTTATTTTCATTTTTTCTTTCTCTTTTTTTTCGTTCTTTCTTCCTTTTTTTTGTGGAACTGGGAATTGAACTCAGGCTCTTGTGCTTGCCAGGCAAGTGCTTACTCTACTGAGCTATCTCTTGAAGCAGGGCCTTGCTGTGTATTCCAGACCAATCTTGAACTCAGTTTTTAGCCCACATCAACCTGAAATAAAAGTGATCATGCAGCCTCAACCTCCACTTTATCTCAACTGAAATTTATCAGTTACCACCTTTAGGTTTGTATCTTACATAAAATATTTCATTTAATATTGAGAATGATTTTTTTTTTTAGCTGGCTCAGGCTGCCTTAAGGGCAGGTCAGGTGGGGATTGAACCGCAGTATCCTGTGCCTGACTGCATTTGCGTGAGCAGGCGCTTAAACAATTGAGCTAACCTGCAGGTCCCTCATTTAATATTTACTTCAGTTACCATGCCATAAAGTGAAGAAACTGATCTACTGTATAGACTATCATTATTGCCTGCAGAGACATAGAGATTAATGGTGAGTGAATTAAGGAGAGATGCCTTAATTAAAGACAAACATGAAGACAGAGAAGTCACTGAGAGACCTGAGCTGTAGATTCAGTGCTTCTGCCCACTCACCCTGCCGCCCATGCACGGCTGCCTTTGCCTTCCAATTTTCTGGGTAATGTTCCACTAAAATGCTTTAACTGCATGAGTGGTCCCTAGGTAATCCTTACAAGAACTTCACACTACTCCTAAATCTCACATGGAAACAGCTCTCTATCTTAAACAAAGTTCTGGATTTGCGATGAGAAATCTTGACCCAGGTTTGTCCGTGTCTCTCTTGCTGTTGAATCTTTGGCAGGTTCCTAAACCTTTTTAAGCTGAATTTCTTCATCCAGAAGTTGGGAATGGTGCTTTCTACCACTGACAAATAGAGCTGTCTTAAAATTCAAATGTTTTTGCTCACACAATATTGAAATGGTCACTAGTCTAATGAATGCAATAAATATCTTAACACAGTTTGATGCTAGAATTGGTGTGAATGAGAATCAGGCACCAGGAGAAGGTCCTGAGTGCAGATAATACCTGGGAAGGGAGACTTAGTGAGGGCCAATCTGTGAAGATATGAATCAACATCATGATGAAAGGTGAGCAAGTGGTAACCACTCTCCTTCAAGTTAGCCCCTACAGTCAGCAGAAGCCAGCCCCAGAAGCATCTGCAGAAGTCAGCAGCAGGATGTGACTCTCAGGGTTTCTGTCCCTGCCTGCCCATGGCTCTAACAGGGGCCTGGATGGACCTGCCTAGCTGTGTGAAGTCAGCCCCTCTAGGCCAGAATCAATAGTGCTCTCTGAAATGAAGGGATGTGCTCACTCCGAGGACCCCCCAAATCCTTATTTTATAGCTGGCTGCTGAGGCTTCCGTGTCTGGGTGAGTCCCAAGAACAAACTCTTACTTTTACCTGAATCCTTATTATTCTTCCTCTTCCAGTCACACCTTAAAGAGAAAAGAACTTTCTGAACGTTCAACTGGTAAAGTTCAGTGGACTCAGCACTTTCTATTGAAGCACAAGGCCAACACTTTTAGCCCACCTTTAAAATCAATAAATAATAAGATGCTATGCAAACAGCATGCTGATTAAGGTCTTCTAAATATATTATGTAATATAATGCTTTTACTCACTCAGGATTGTTACTCCTCTCCCCTTTAAAAACAAAGTAAAAAAGGCTTAATGAGGTGACGTAGCTTGCATGAAGTCACAGTGAATGCCTTCTGTTACTAGTGCCAAACTGCCATTATTCCCTAGGACATATTTGGACATGTGTGAGGTTCATATACATTTTCAAGTTCAGGCTTTGAGCAGGACTGTCAACAGTGTGCCTGATGCTGTCCAACATCTTACAACTTCAGGTAAAATAAACTAAAATAAAAATACAAGTAAATGCCATAATAACAGTAAAATATATTTTAAAACAAAACACTATATTCCTTTTGACTCATATCTTTATTCAGGAAGAGTGTACCCTATTCCTATACACAATGTCCCAGCATCAGAATCATCTTCCTTTTGCTTTCCACCATCCGGCCACAACCAAACCAACACTGTCTTTATTAGTTTGGGAATGAAATTTGGAATGCAGCTCTTGATCCCATTGGGAATGTTTGCTCACGAAGGAGCTCAGAGTCCATGATGCCACCCAAAGAACAGGAGAAATATTTTATAAATCATATATTTGAAAAATAACTTGAATGTAGAATCAATTAATAACATTAATAACATTTACAACTCAATTTTAAAACTGCAGACACCAATTTCAAATTATCAAAGGGTCAGAGTATATGTATAAGGAACATATATAAATGTGCACATGAAAAAGTGTTTAACATAATTAGCCATCAGGAAAATGCAAATCAAAATCATGATGAGAAGCACTTCATATCCACGATTAGTCAGCTCTCCATTACTTACAAATACCTCAGATAGAAAGCTTACAAAGAGAAAAGGTGTATTTCAGCTCAGTTTTAGAGATTTTACTACACAATTGTTTGGTCCCATTGCTTTTGGGCTCACACAAGGTAGCACGTGGCAACACCTTCCACCACATAGGCATGTTGAAGAAGAAACCAGAATGCCACAGTGGAGGATTCCCCCTGACCTAAAACTTTCCACAAGACCCTACCACTTAAGAGCTCTACTAACTCCCAGCAGTGCGATGGGCTGGGACCAAGCCTTTGACACACAGGTTCTTAAGTCATTTATCCAAATGATAGCAACTAGAACAGCTGTTATAAAAAAGTATAACAGAGAATAAGAGAATAAGAAGTGTAGGTGAAAAATTGGAATCCTCATTCACAGCTGATAGAAAGGCTAAACGGAGTAGCAAACAGAGTGAAAGTTCCTCCAAAGAAAGTTAAATATGAAGTTACCTTATGAACTAGCAACTATGTTCTTAGGTACATACTCAGGAGAAATGAAAATCAAGTGCACACAGAAAATGTATAGGAATGTCTATGGTACCATTATAGTACTATATTTAACACTGCCAAAAAAGTGAAAACAACTCAAATATCCATAAATTCAATGAATAAATAAAAGTGGTATATCAAAATATTATTAATCAATAAAAAGGAATAAAGTATAGATGTATACTACACCATGGATAAAACCTACAAGCATTTTCAGGTAAAAGAACCCAGTCACAAAAGACCACCATATTGTATGATTCCATTTATATGGAATGTCCAAAACAGTTAAATCTATAGAGATTGAAAGTAAATCTTGGTTGCTTATGGCTGGGACAGGGATGAGGACATGAGGAAATGGTGAGTGAGTACTAAGGTGGGTATGAGGATTCTCCTTATAATGGTGGGTATAAGGATTCTCTTAGAAGTGATCAGTTTTCTAACATTGATTATGATGATTGCGAAGCTGTGAATATACTAAAATACGCCACATTGTACTACTAAATATGCAGCTGCATTATACAGTACTTGAATTATGTCTCAACAAAGCTGTCATTGTTTGCAAATATCATGCTTCCCAGGCAGCTGGAGTTTATTCCGCTGGACTGGGAAGTAGACTGTGTCATGGAGAAAATGTTGTTATTAAAAGTAAAAAGCACAAATTTCAGAATCACCTGCTGACATCAGGCCAACACTGGATGTATGTATTTTTAGCCATCTGGCCTTGGACAACTCTAATTCTCGAATTTGTCATATGTAGGATTTTTGGGACAATAGATTTTTATTTGACTAGATTAGATGGTGGAGATAGTGTTCATTATAGTACTCAACATCTTATGAATACTCAGCAGTAAGGTGTTGACCTCATTATCTTCATCTTTCATACATCCACCTACTCTCAGACATATTTGTCAGTGCGGTCTCTGTGTGATCTGGGAGAGTTTCTTTGAAAAGTGATTTATCTTGGAATACATTATCACTTCACATTTTTTCTTCTTTCCTCTACCCAATCAGAATAGGACTTGGAATTTCACATATTTTTATTTTCACTGATATTTTTGAAAGGGTAAACAGTTGTCTCATTTTAGGGATGTATATTATTTAGTGGTGATAGGATGTTCTGAGCCCAGATTACCAGGCTTTGGAGCTCATGATATTAGACATGGTAATTTTTCAGCCATTACAGAGGAGCCTACTTCTGTCCTATTAAAGAAATAAATTGTTTAGTGTGTCCAATATTCTGTCTTCCACTCTGGACAAGACAGATGCTTCACAGAAGGCAATAAAAAACCATAAATATACCTAACTGCACATTCTTTTAACATGGGAGACATACTGCCATCCCAACCCCAGCTGGTGCCTGCTCTGAATATTCAGCATTCATATCCTCAAAAATTGGCCTATAGATTTAACTAATTAACTCCTCTTTTACTAAGGAATTTTTTACCACAAGGAGGATGGGAAGTCTGGTTGTCTGCTGCCTGTACCATCTATAAGCTCCTGTGTGAACCTACTATTGTCACTTAGTGCCTCTTTGACATTATGCTTAATGGGCATTTGAAACCCCTACACAATCAGTCATTGATTGAAGATCAATTGTATGCCAAGAAGGGTTCTAGATACTAAATATGAAGAGATGAATTTGGCTCCTTTATGAGAGAAGTTATATGCTCGACAGAATATGTTTATTCCCTTATATTTATGGTTACCTAAGTATGTATTGGTCTCCTTCAAGACATAGGAATAGCTATATATAACAGTAATGTAAGGTTCAGATATTTAAATGGCACAGAAGAAGAATGCAGAAAGGTGATTTTTAGAGGTTATTACACATACTTCCACTTACTTTTAATTGGAAAGAATTTGGTTTCATGGCCTGGCCCAGTGATGAGGAAAGAAGATATGTGTACTCATTTAATGGAGTAACAATGTACCCAGATATGAATTGCTGTTATGTACATATGAAAAAGGGGGGAATGAATTTGGGAAGCCAATGAATTGCTGTTATAATAGGCATCAAGAAATTTTAATAAGGGACTTATAAATTCAGAACTGTGTTTATGAGCATCTGTTGTGGCTCTGAAGGCATCAGTAGGGAAGAATATGGGGCAAAGGAGAGAAAGGGAAGTGGTAAGCATGACTATTTTCAAAAGGACAAGTAACAACCAAACATATCCACTGGTGTTAGCAACTAAAAAGATATTGGAATTGATTTTCAGGAAAACTGATTTCCAAGACCTATAAGATAAAGAAATCAACAGTATTTTGTCTGTGTGCTTGATCAAAGAGAAAACTAGGATTATTGGGGGGGGGGAAACACCTGTAGATATCACTGCTGGTATGAAACAAATCTGAAAGCTGTCAAAATGAACTTGGAGTTGCTTGTGCCAACTCTAAATAAAAGTAACTAAATGAATATGGAAAAATTAAATAATGCCTCAACGTTACAAAGAAAGGGTACTTTTTACATGGTTGCTTGGTAGTAATTGTCACAGAAGAATGCCAGAATTACAAGCTTGCACAGAGGCCATTAGGACTTTACACAAAAAATACTTATAAGAGAAATCAGTTCAGCCACTGTTCAACCTTGGACACACTACTTTGGTACTAAAGATTGTGGCCTACAGTTTTTAAGTAGCTGATGTAATCCTCTTTATTTTTGCCTTTTCTTCAGCTTCTTGGAATATTTCTATAGTTTACTATGACACAGATCATCCTATTGTACTGCTTTTCTTTCCAGTGCATCACTATCCATTGAAGAACCTGTCTCTTGCTGTTTTCACTTAGGTTAACAACGATTAAATGCTATGGCATGGTAAAGCAAATGCTAACAACAAAGAAGGGAAGGAATGGGTCTAACCCGAAGAAGGGCAGAAGAAGAGAAGCTACAAAAGAAAGCTAGCCCTCCAAAACAAGGAAATGATCACTGCTTTTCTTTTCCAGTAGAAGGCAAAAATTTCTAAGACTAGACATGCAATGTTCTCTTCTGATGTTTGGAGCAGTCACTTCACTGACGTTCTCCATTTCATTAGTCAATGTCATTCATCCACTTACCCCCCCCCCCCGCCCCCGAGCCTTTGCGTCTTCATCTCCAAGGTCTATAACAATTCCTGACATTAGTACTGGTCCTAAATAACTGACCAAAAGCAGAGAAGCAAATTGGGACATATATCCCTTGCTTTTCACAATTTGCAGTAACCTGTTCCTCAACTTGACGAAAACAGGACTGGAAGCAGCGCCTCTTCTTCTAAACCTAGAACTACCTGGCCTGCGGAATTGTAGAGAAGGTGGAACGCAGGCGCGGTGGAACCTGAAAGCCCCAGAGTCTGGGAGCCGCGGAAGCTTGGCCCGAGCCTGGGCTCCAGCGGAACCTGACAGCGGCGCCCGAGGAGCGACCCGGACAGTAGAGCGGAAGCACTTAGTCCGCCGCTTCCTGGTTCCGGGTGTGCACCGAGCGCTGCGGCCGCCGCCGCCGCCGCGATGTTACCCTACACCGTGAACTTCAAGGTGTCTGCGCGCACCCTTACGGGGGCCCTCAGCGGCCACAACAAGGCGGCGGTGGACTGGTGAGGGCGCCAGGACGGCCAGGCGGCCAGGAGTTTGTGAGGGGAAGGGGGAAGAGCAAGAGGTTTCACTCCCTGGCCAGTGTGGCCTGGCCACGCAGGGCGCCGCCCTCGCTCTACTCTGTTTTCTGTTAGCTGAAACACTTTGGTTGTCGTTATAAAAACAGCAAATGCCCCTGCGGAGAAGTCGCCGTGCAAAGACATTCGCCCGCCTGCTCCTGGATCCCGCTTCTGTTTTTCTCCACACCTCGTTCCTACCCCATGTCGCCCTCTCTCCAGCCTCCAGCCTTCTCTCCGTCCATTCTCAGTTCTCTGCCCTCTTTCTCTCTTTCACCCTTTCCCCCTCCTCCTCATAGTCTTGGTCCCACCTCTTTCCATTCAGCAGCGTTCCAGCCCTCCCTGTTCTGGCATCTACTTGCACTTTCACCTTGCTTCACCTTTTGTCTTTTCCTGGCTCCTGCGGAAGGCGCGCCAGTGCACCACAGGTCATCGCTGTTGTACCTTGTCTTTACGCTGTAAAATAAAATAACACAGCACCTCTGAAAACTAATAATGAGACTAATGCAAAACAAAGTTGTGAAGCTGTGTCGCTGGGAACGTTGCCAAGAGGACTGAAACCTCCTGTCCTGTGTTTGTCTTTTATGTGGTTAGGACTGGGACTTGTCACAAATGCTTGTCCTAGGTATATTGTGAATTCTAAGCATTGGAAGCTGAATAAGAAAATCAGACATATGCCTACAGTTAGTATAAGTTGTTTTATACATCTGCGTAGCTCCGTGTGCATATTCCTTAGAATCATTTTTATTTTATCCTCATGAAAACTTAAATTTCAAGTATTTGTAAGCCTAGCTAGAACTTTTTATTTTAATAGAATGTTACATGTGGGCCTTTGGGCTTAAATAATCATTTTATTAATGGTGTTGCATATGAATTGGATTAGATGGCAAGAGAAGCTGAGTCTTTGTTTTGTGTTTAAGTTTTAACATTGCTGTTTTGCTAGGGGCTGGCAAGGTTTAATTGCTTATGGATGTCATTCGCTTGTGGTAGTGATTGATTCCAATACTGCCCAAACTCTTCAAGTTTTAGAAAAACATAAAGCTGATGTTGTTAAGGTAAGTGAAATCCTAATTTGACCCCAGAACACCCCATCTAAAGTTTAGTATGTTAGATCTCGTTAAATCATACCTATAAATGTTAAGTAGCTTTTAAATATAATAAGTCAATTCAAAATGAGTTATTAAATGGTAGTTTTTAGGTCATGTTAAAGCTGTAGGGAAACATACCAGTTCTGCCATTTTGGGGGTCATTCATTCATTTATTAGTTTTGAGCACTTAGCACATACTATACTAAGGATATAAAGCCCTTAGGTGATTCATTGTCTAATATGGAGGATTCATAGTGTGAAAAGACGTGGTCAATAGGGTGTAGGAAAAAAAAAAAGCTATATAACACCTAGTTTTAGGGGCTAGGGGAGGATTACAGAAGTCTTTCCAGTTTAGGGACTGGTAAGCAGCCAAATAAAAAATCAGGGAACTCTTTTTTTTTTTTTTTTTTTGGCTCCTCAAATGCCTTCAGGGCACTTTTGGCGGGCTGGAGTGTTGTGGGGATCGAACTACAGCAACCTGAGGCTGACAGCTTTGTGGAAGCAGCCACTTAACTTAGCTAGGGCCAGGTCCCCAGGGAACATTTTTGCAGTGGAAATGAAGAATACTTATAACACAGTTATAAGTCATGAAGAAGACTAAAAACTAGGTATACTTGTAGAACTAACTGGGGAGGAAGCAACCCAAGAGACTGCTATGTTGAGAATTTTATAAGATCAGAAAGAAGTTTGGATGTTTAGGAGATTGATATAACTGTATTTGCATCTTCGAAAAACCTCTGTCAGCACTGGAGGATCTGTTGAAGAAAGGCAAGACTAAATACAGTTGAAATCCTTTAGGAGACTTTTGCAATAGTTTTGGCAGGAAATCCTAAGGTCTAAAGATGAGGCTGAGGCATGGAGGAATCATATTTAGAAGCTGTAAGAGGTAAACCAGTGGCCTTTATTTGAGAATAGAATGGCTTAAGATTTCTGTTCAAGTAACTGAATAATTGTAGTTGTGATGCATAAATGGGAAGGCAGTGCATTTAAATTTTCAATATGCAAAGATTAAGTCTTCTATGATATATTTTATTATAATCCAAGGTTTAAGAGAAGTCAGGATTGGACATAGACATTTGGGATCTTTTTCTTAAATAGCTTTTAAAAAGTAGGTCATATAGTTCAGCCACTTAAAGTACACAGTTGTATGGTTTTTAGTAGCTATCACAATAATCAGTCTCATCACCTCCAAAAGATAATTGCACCTGTTAGCAGTCACCTTCCATTTCCCCACTCCCTTCATCTCTGGCAGCTCTGAATCCTTTGTCTCTGTTGATTTGCCTATTCAGGAAATTGTATCTAACTGGAATCATATAATATCTGAGTTCTTGTGCTGTGTTTCTTGTATTTAGTAAATGTTTTTTAGTTTCATCCCTCTGGGAGCTCTTTCATTTTTATTGCTAAACAGTATCCCACTGTAAGAATATATCAGGTGACTTTGTTTATAAGCATCTGAGTATCAGTTTGAGCTGTTATAAATAATGCAGCTAGGAACAGTACTGTAAAGTTTGTGTATGAATCCGTGTTTTTATTTTTCTTGGATATGTATGTCTAACAGTGAAATTACTGACTCATGGAAACTGTTTAACTTTTGAGGAACTACCAGACTGTTCTCCAAACTTTACCTCTTCATCAGCAGTATCATCATGTTCTTCAAATCATCAACACTCATTGTTCTCTGTCTTTGATTATTACCATATTAGTAGGTGTGAAGTGGTTTCTCCTTTTTATTGAGTTGTAGGATTTATTATAAATACAAATCCTTTATCATATCTATGCTTTGCAAATATTTTTTCATTCTGTGGGTTTTCTTTTCACTGTCTTGATGGTATACATTCAATAAGCTAATAATTTTGATCTGTAATTTATTTTTGCAACTAAAACTTTTACTGTTTTCACACTTTTATATAGGTCCTTAATCCGTTCTGAGTTAATTTTTATACGTGGTAAGAGGTGGAGAAAAGTACAGTTGATTTTTGTATTTGTATAGTCACCAGTGTCCTATGATCTCACAAGACTTACTTATTAGTTCTAGTAATTCGGGGGGGAATTTTTCTACAAAGATGATCATGTCACCTGCAATATTGTAGTTTGATTTTTTGGTTGATAATTGATATTTGTTCAATTTTTTCTGGTTGTATTGTATTATAACAGAACTCATGTTATATTGAATGGCAGTGGTGATAGGATATTTTTCATTTTATTCTAAATGTTTAGGGGAAGTACTTAGTCTCCTCATAAAGTCCAATATAAGGCAGAGTAGAGGTTTTTATTTATGAAAGTATATATTTACTCTATGTTGCTTTTCTTGCCCATAAAATTTCTAGAGTTTTCATTTCCTTGTGTAAAGTTTCAGACTGGATTACACTTCCTTTTCCTGAGGGTTTACTATGAAGTCTTAAAGTACATATTTTGGTTAATTTTTCTTAGCTTTATTTGTCATAGAAAGTATTTTATCTTTGTTTTTGAAAGATTTTCTCAAAAGATGTAAAATGCTGAGTTGGCAGTTTTATTTCCTAGCAGTTGTCTTCTAGATTACCTAATCTCTGATAAATTCTCCTTCTAGGTTTTTTTATATGCAGTTGTATTTTTTTTTTTCCCTTTGGGTACCTTCTAGATTTTCTCTTTATGTTTGGTTTTTCAGCAGCTTAATTATGATGTGAAGATGACTTTTTTTCTTCAATATACATTGATTAGAGTTTACATAAATGGAATTTACACACATATATACATATACATATACATATACATACACCATTTCTTGTCATTTAAAGTAGATATAGTCTTAAAATCACTATAAACATTAACTTAGTGAGTACAGAAAGATTGTTTAATCCTACCATTTAGGTTCCTATGAGTCTCTGGTCATAGCATTTTAATCAACTCATCAACACATAGCCTTGTTTTATATATGTTTCTGCTTAAAAACAGTTTATTTAATATATATAGTTGA
The DNA here is from genome assembly GCF_000260255.1 of Octodon degus. Lineage (NCBI taxonomy): Eukaryota > Metazoa > Chordata > Mammalia > Rodentia > Octodontidae > Octodon > Octodon degus. The sequence goes on along the minus strand of NW_004524586.1, from coordinate 23,411,148 downwards.
TTTATTAACATTGAATTTGTGACCAACTACACATGCCTGAGCTAAGCTGTCACATAAATTTTCTTTTTGGTAGGGCACATTAAACATTTCAGTAGACAACACCGGGTTTGGAGACTATTTCTAACCATGAAGTCACCAATCAAAAGCCCCCAAGTCCAAAAGCCATGTATAATAGAGCTGTGAAGTGGACCCTTGTGTGTTGTGTGGGAGCTAAGTAAGAGCATCTCATTTGCCCTCAGTTGGATGTCTCGGAGTTTTCACCACTCTGCTTGACTTGAAATGCTCTGAAAATACTAGTTTTGAAATTACAAATAAGTATAGTGAGTAGGCAAATTCCCATGTGCAGAATCTGCAAACAATGAGAGCTGATTCATAGTGTACATGTATACACATAAACATCTATACATTAAAATATATACACGTATGAACACACACATGCATACACACACTTTATTAAAAAGATTTTCTTTTCCTGAGGGGATTATTGTGCTAAAACCTTAAGAGTTAGTAACATTGAGGCTGGAGAAATTTTTGTTTATTTTTTTTCATAAATACTGTTTGTTTTTTACTAGAGCATTATATATGTATATGTACATGTGGTTATTTGTATGCGTACTTAAAGATTTTGTGGTATTTATCTATTAAACATACTAAAAAAAAATCATACAAATGCACCATTTTTGGACACTATACACTAGTCCTGGACTAAAAGTGTAAACAAAGCCTATATGATCTATGCTGTAGAACTTATAGTCTATGGTTGATTGTAAGTTTAAAAAAAAAGTGAAATAATTACACATTGTATAATAAAATTCTTTAAAGAAAATAAACAAGATGTTGAGACAGAAGAAAGTGATGGTAGTAACCAGCGTAAAAGTGAGAAGGGGAGTGAGTAGCCAGGAGAAGGCTTTGCCCATGGTAAAGACTATGTGACTTACCTCTCACTTTGTGAGTATTCATGAATCAGATTTAGGGCCCGCCAAATAGCTCAGCAGATTAAAGCGCCTGCTTAAGCAGATGCAGGGGTCAGGAGTTTGATCCCTGGGCCTGCTGTGCCAGCTCTGCCCCTGGGCCTCCCTGAGACAGCAGTTGAGACTGGGCATGGTGGTGCACACCTGTAATCCCACCACTGTAAACAGGAGGATCACTGCGAGTCTGATCTGTGCAGTGAGACCCTGAACACGCTGTACACCCTTGTCCTAAATACAAAAAAAAAAAAAAAAAAAAATCAGATTAACCCTGTAGTTCTGATAAAATTCTGTTTTAAAAATTCTAAATGTTGGAGATATGAAGCATACTTTTTGGGGAGAGAAAAAAATACTTTAAAGAGGGAGGCATAGCTTGAGTCTTTTGTTTGCTTTTTTCCCTCCATTTTTCCTTATACAAGTTTGTGTATGTATGTGTGCATTTGTGCATGTATGTGTGACTAAGCTGTCTCCTTTTAATTATGAGAACAAAGTACAGAAGAATATTTTCTTTAGCAATATTATAATTTTAAATGTTTTGTCACAATTACATTTAGGAAAGCTAAATGTAATTTAAGCTCAGCCACTTACAGTACACAGTTGTGTGGTTTTTAATAGCCATCACAATAATCAGTCTCATCACCTCCAAAAGATAATTGCACCCATCAGCAGCTATTGTGGTATCTTAGGATATTGTGGAGTTTTTTCAACAAACTATTACTCTTTTTTTACCAAAAGGTTGGCTTTTTTTTAACCTGAATATCCCAAAATATTAAGACTGCACATCATTTTTTTTTTTTACATTTTAAAGATAGGGGCCTTGTGATATTTTCAAAAATACTTTTTTTTTTTTATTTTTATTTCTTCTTTTGAGTTCTTACACTAGGGAGACTATACAATATTTATACGTGTAGGTCTGGTTTATGTCACTTACAAGTATATCTTCAAGTTGCATCCACTTATATATGAAGGCTTTGAGTTGATCGTTCTTTATAGCTGAGTAATACTCCATTATATAAAAAACACCACAACTTTTTCATCCATTCCTCAGGTGATGGGCATTTTGGTTGCTTCCAAGATTTGACTGTCATAAGTTGTGCTGCTATACACACACACACACACACACACACACAAATTAGTTAGGTTAGATATATAGCTACTTTCTCTTAATTCAATGAGAAGAGAGATTTGTACTAATAATGTTTAGACAAGATATCATGTCTGCATCTTGTACTATGAATAACTACTATGAAGACAACAACGTGCAATGTATTAATTATTATAACTCCTACTAACCTGTTTTGAAACTGTGTCATTGCTATTTCTTTCTCAATAAAATTAATTTTAAAAACAATGTTTTTAATATCGTAAGTGATAAAACATTTACTTTCAACATGAATTTCCATTCTATTCATGCTAAAACTTTAATGATATGAGTGTAATATGGGTTTTGGTTGATGTTTTGTGAAAATGATGTTTAGTTTTACCAGTACAAATATTTACTGATTGCATTTCTTTTTAACACTAGGTTAAATGGGCGAGGGAAAACTATCACCATAACATTGGCTCACCGTATTGCTTGCGCCTCGCTTCTGCTGATGTCAATGGGAAGATCATCGTTTGGGATGTGGCAGCCGGAGTGGCTCAGTGTGAGATCCAAGAGCACGCCAAGCCTATCCAGGGTGAGGCAAGAGCTCTGTGCAGGGGCCTGCTGATGTGCTTCCTCTCAGATTGCCCACTCCGTTGATTTAATTTGGTTTCCAGTGATAACTGTTAAATATTTTAGCATTCTATGGCTCTATGTCAATTTTTTTTCTTATCTGTACACTTCTGGATGTGTTTCCTGAAATTGTGCTTTGATAAAACCATTATCAGTATTAGGCATAAGAAAATTAAGCCACTTAAGCGGTCTTAAAGTCTAAGCTGTGGTGTGACTAAACTTGGTTGAAATGCCATTGTCAATTAGCTGACAGTGCTTGCTTTGTGTTGATAGAGATGAACAAAAATTTTATTCTTTTCATATAAATTGTTTCCTTCTGTATGTAACTCTTAGAACCAATTTTGCTTTCTCTAGACAGAAGTCTTTGAGAAGCTCCCTTAACTAAATGAACTTTTAAATGATGGTTTTAAGGATACTTATTGAATGCTTTCTATTTGCTAGGTACTGCACTATCTTCTATTTATGATTTTGAAAACCTTCATTGTCTTAGTGATTCCACAAAGCACTGGGCGAGTGTAACACCTTGATCATGTCTAAGCAAGTCTTACATACTGATTTTATAGTATTTTGTTTTTGCTTTTTTTCTCCCCTCTACTGGAGAAGAACCCAGAGCCTTGTGCCTGCTAGACATGGCTACCACTGAACCATGCTCCCAGCCCCTGACTTTTATGCTTTTAAGTAGTGAGCACTAGTAGTATAAGTTGTCTTATATTTTTTTTAAAGTTCTATTTTAGATTACTTGAGATTTTAACCAAAGAGCTCATTAATTTTTTTTATTTATACTTTCTTTTCAGATGGGCATCTCACTAGTTTGCTTAGGTTGGCTTTAAACTCACAATCTTCTTGCATCTCCTCCCAAAGTAGCTGAGATGACAGACATACGCCACTGCACCCAACACAGATAATTTATTTTTATTTGTTCATTTTCCCTTTCTAATTTTTTTTTTTTCCCCAGAACCGGGGAATGAACTCAGGACCTTGCGTTTGCCAGGCAAGCGCTTATTCTACTGAGCTGTCTCCCTGGCCTCCCTTTCCAATATTGAAAAATACATATATATATATATATATATATATATCATAATGGGACAGGTTAATATTTTAAGGATTATATTTTAAAGACCAGGTACCAGGGACAGGTGAGCCAAATGCTTTGAAGTAGATGTTCTCTGAGTTTCTCCCTTATCTGTGCTTTATAGATGTTCAGTGGTTGTGGAATCAAGATGCTTCCCGAGATTTGCTGCTTGCTATCCACCCACCAAATTACATTGTGCTCTGGAATGCGGATACCGGCACCAAACTGTGGAAGAAAAGCTATGCAGATAACATTCTTTCTTTTTCTTTTGATCCATTTGATCCCTCACATTTAACTTGTAAGTAAAGATTCCTGTAGGAAAATGAGTTAAATTAGATACTAATATAGTGCACATATCTATAACATCTGCAATGTTAAAATGACTGAAAAGTAGGAAAAGCACATCTTGTCTATATAACTGCAGGTCCTGAATTCTGTATCTTAATCCTCCATCATTTGCACATATCTTCATAGTTAGAAATTTAAGCCCAGCAAGGCATGCCTTCATTATGTTGAATTTGTGAATAGTATTAGTACAGCTAGAGACAGAAAGTTACTGTGATATGCAAATTAAGGTTTAATTAAATTTGATTTTCTAAGAACATTTAAAGAATTTGAATCAGTAACTTGATTTGAAGAACTTTAATCATTTAGCCTGTGATCAAATGAAGTTTTTGCTTTTTATTTTATTTTTTTAATTTTTTAAATTTTTTTATTTTTATTTATTTATTTATTTTTTACCTACTTCAAAAATATTTAATCTCACAGGATGGAAAATACAGAATAAATTACAGATTTCCAGATGCATATGAATTACTAAAGGTGAATCATGAAAATACAAAAATTCAGAGTAACTCAAAATCAATGAAACTGAAAATGTAATTAAGATCTCATTGTATTGGACTAGAATTTTTAAGGATTTTCTTCATTCCATGACTTCTCCTAACCTTCTGCAGAACTCTGGAGCAGAGATTTCAAAGCATGTTTTGCACATTTCAAGGTTATATCTTGCTGAATAGATTTCTGTCTT
>NW_004524586.1:23392812-23399396 GCF_000260255.1 Octodon degus | reverse complement strand
GGACTGGTCCCGCCGGCGCAGGGTAGCAGGAAGCTCTCCACACACTCACCGGACCTGGGCTAGGACTGGGTCTGGGGGTTCCCGGAAGTGGGCAGCAGTTTTTGCTTCAAAAAAAAAAAAAAAAAAAAAATGTCTTTACTTAAGGCCACTCACTTTGAATGCCCCAAACAGAAGTGTGTAAAGAACAGAATTAGCCTAGGGGATTTTTTTTTCCTGTAGAAATTTTTTTTGCCAGTATTTGATGTTTTATTGATCAAATGATCTGAAAATGAGGGGCTTTTTTTAGACACATATTTTTGTGATTCATTTAGAAAATACTCTTTCTTTAGTTATCAGGCAGGTATTTCTTGAGCTGATGCTACTGTTTTAGAAACCAAGACACAGATTTGTGCCTTCAAAGAGTTAATTTTTATCAGCAGACTAAAGCGTGTGGGCAGAGTGACCTCCCATGGCAAGCTGAGACCATGATTGAAACTGGGTGTGGTGGTGCACGCCTGTAATCCCAGCACTTGGGAGGCTGAAAACAGGAGAATCACTGAGTCAGATCTCTGTAATGAGACCCTATGGAATTGTCCTAAATACATTAAAAAAAAAGTTAACCTTTAGTGAGAGGGAATCAGATTATAAACTATGAACTTAATTAATATGTTCTGGTATATTAAGAGGTTTATTTAAAAAAAGAGGTATATTAAGAGGTGATATAAAGAAAGTAAAATACCATAAAGAGGATAGAGAGGAATTGAAGATCAGGAGATCAGGTTGTGTTAGAGTGGTTAAAGCTGGTCTTCTTTTGATGATGATCAGAAACTCAAAGGAGATAGGGGAATTAGCTGTGGTCACTTGTGGTCATTAGCTGGATTTTGTTTTTATTTTAGTTGAAATTCTGGCTTTTCTCCATCAACATTTGTTGAAAGTGTGTGTGTGGTATGTGTTGAAGGAAGAAAAAGAAGTAGAAGTTAAAATGGAAAACAGGACTGTATATTAGCTGCAATGCCATGTATTTGGGCCTGTGTTTATATGAGTGCATTGATACATGTGCTCACTCACTAGTTTGCTGCCATGAATGCACCACTGTGGGAATGCAGAGGAAATCTGGGCGCAGGCAGGGAGGGCAGAGTAGGACCTTGAAGAATGAGTTCTGAGACCTAAAGAGGAGACATGCTTCTCAGCTAATTTGATTACATCAATAGAAAACACCATATATTTTAAAGCGTCTGTTGCCCTAACCTTTTCTTACTTATTCACATGGAGCGTGCTCAGGCTATCATAATCTTGAATGCTTCCTTGATCCCTGGGTCTGCACCAGCCATGCTAGCTTCTGGTACCCAGCAGATGAGGCTGGCCTGCTTTGTATCCCTCTAGCGAGTCAGCCTGGTTTTGGTGGAGGTTTTTTTTTTTTTTTTTTTTTTTTCCATTTAAAAAAACCCAGAATTGATACTGCTTAAAAATGATGTTGAAATATATTTCTTTCATGAATGCTTACTAAGTCTTTATTGGCAGTCTTTCAATGTAATGGGAATGGAATACCCTTCATCCTAAGGTTCAGCCTGATGCTGGAGAAGGAAAAGGAGATCTGTTTTGGCTGAGTAATTCATGATAATCATGAAAAATTTAGTGCCATCAAATATTTGTACTTTAATTATGATATGCAGATCCTCTTACATGAGAAATGTTTTTCTCTTCCTGCATGAATCTAATACTCTGAAAAGTGTTTGTATTTTGAAATTATGAGATAGAATGAGTAAGAGTTTTTAATTAAAGTCTATGCATGGACTTCATCTGGAAGAAGAAACACTTGTTCTTTCTGCCAGTAACCTTCTAGTATCATTTTAATATGTGACATAATTTAGAATTCTGAACTTAGAAACCTGTGATGAATTCTAATGGACCACCTGTCTCTCTTCAACTTGGAAAATATTCTTACCATGTTCTGACTGTGTAACATTGCCATTTCTGTATTGTTAAAATTATCATTATCTTGCTCTCAAATTGTATTGGAATAAAACTTTGCTAACTTTATTAAATTTTAATCAGAGTTTTGCTTCTCCCAATATAGTGCTCACCAGTGAGGGCATTGTATTCATCTCAGACTTCTCTCCATCCAAGCCTCCCTCAGGCCCTGGGAAAAAAGTGTATATTTCCAGCCCACATTCCAGCCCCGCTCATAACAAGCTGGCGGCAGCCACAGGAGCCAAGAAGGCTCTTAATAAAGTGAAAATTTTAATCACTCAAGAGAAACCTAGGTAAGTTAACAATTGTAAGACTAACAAAATTTATTTCATATCAAACGATGATTTTTGAAGTTGTACTAAAATGATAAATCTCATCTTTCTCATTTCTAATTTTAAATTTATTAGAGAAAAATACTCTTGTCATCTTCTTTAGGAGGAAATTTATGCATTTAACAGTGCCTTCCACTATTCACTTAAATTTTCCCATTGAATTTTACAAATTAAAATTTTTCACTTCTGATTTTTAGTTGTGAAAATTTAAGATGATTATAAAGTTGTAATTAATGAATACATGAAAAATTAAAAAACAAAAGCTGGATTTTCCTTTCAGTACATTTTCTCGATTTAAGTTCTGTGCAGTCATATTAGCCAGTAAAATACGGGCTGCTTTCTTACACAGGTGACTATGTCTCCGATCCTGCTGAAGAACCAAGTTCTAGGGGTAGCTGTAGCTGGATGACTCTCAGTAGAGACCTTTAATCTTGTGCAAATTTTAGTCTCCCATATTTAATGTAGAGCTTTTTAAGTATTTCATAGGACTGTTACAAAAATTAACAGATGCAGTAACATAATATTGTTAAGAAATTGCAACTGACTGAAATTTCAAGTAATTAGTTTATACTTTAGAAATAGATCTCTTTTTTTCCCTACCATATTTTTACTGATAGGGCTTTTTTGTTTTTTTGCATTTAAGATACCCTTCTTTCTTTTTTTCTTTTTTCCTTTCAGAGCCGGGGATTGAACTCAGGCCCTTGCGCTTGCCAGACAAGCACTTATTCAACTGCACTATCTCCCCAGCCCCCAGCCTTTATCTTTAATATGCTCAGATAAGTCTATCTAGACTTCTGAGGATACTTAATGATACATGGTAAAAAAAAAAAAAATTATGAATACATTCTGAACTTGTGGATATTATTTTTATATATTAAGCCATAGACTGGTTAAATTTACTAGTTAACTTGTTTCCCATGTTGTTGAGATGATTTATGATGGTTTCTTAAGTATTTTGTTAGACCTTTCTATATCTTGTGCATTCCCTGTCAGAAATAATTGTGGTAGGAGGAAAAATATTAATGACTGTTAAGTTTTCTATTATGCAAGTTATATGTGCTTCCTGAATTATATGCATATTAGTTATCCCTTCAAATGGAACTGGTCTAAGTACTTTCATTATCCAGGATTCTTATTCCATTTCTGCATAGTAATATCTTTCTCATTTTATAGATGAGGAAACCTTAGCCCTATGTTGTTTTAAATTTATGACTAAAGTTCACCAAACTAAGAAACAGCAGTTGGACTCTTAAAGCAATACAAATACCTCTTATTAACTGTTGTAAATAACAAAACTTTTCAATAAAACTTTTATGTACAAGTAAAATAGCGCTTCACTGTATTTTTTGTTGAAATTTATATAAAAAGTTGTGATTAAATGGATGTGGCATCCTGTATCTCACTTGTGTCCCAAATTTTCTGATCAAGGAGATTATGGGGCCATAGAGGAAAGTGATTGATGATGCAGAGTCTGCCTAAGGAGAGCCACATGGAGAGAAAACATTCAGGCTTTCACAGAGAACAAACTGGTCAAGCAGTGGCCATGACTCATCTACATGGCTGACAATGACAAAGGATCTACACACTGCAGTTCAGGGTTTCAGGCTAAATCCTGAGGGGATTTGACTGACTTTGGCAGATACAAAAGTTACATTTCTTGTTGTATAGATCTTGCTTTATCTTGGTCTTACCATCCAGCAGAAAAGTATAAAAACGACGTATAAAAAGTAAAGCCATATTAATATGCTGAGTTGTAAAAGGCTCAAGTCAACAACTTCTGACATTGCCAGTCCTACTGAAAACCCATTACTATTATGGACTACTGGACTATATTGAAATATTTTGCTGAATTCACGCACCTACAATATTTAAATGGCAATGAAATACCCTTCTCTGACAAAACCAAACTAAAGGGATACAAATGAAGGACCATTTTGTATCTGTATATATCAAATAGTTAAGACAGATATACAGCTACTTTCTCTTAATTCAATGAGAAGAAAGATCTGTACTAATAGTGTTTGGACGGAATATCATGTCTGCGTCTTGTACGATGATTAACTACTACAAAGACAACCATATGCAATGTATTAATTATTATAACTATCCTACTAATCGGTTTTGAAACTGTCTCGTTGCTATTTGTTTCTTAATAAAATTAATTAAAAAAATGGATGTAGTGATCACAAGTTGCTAAAATAATTTTTTGTTTGTAATCCTTATATCTTTTATTTACACTAAAGGAAATAATGTAATACAAGTGAATGAAATACCCTAGTTTGTTTGAAAAGAGATTTAAGACAACTTAATATTGAATAAGGTAGGTTGAGGAAACCACTAGCATGCATGTGAGGCTCTGAGTTCAATCCCCCATGTTGCCAAAATAAAAGTGAATGAAGTTCATATAGATCATAAAGATATAGTAATTCAATAAATTCAATAATTCTGGGGCCGGGGAGATGGCTCAGTGGAATAAGCGCTTCCATGGCAAGCACAAGGGCTTGAGTTTCAATCCCTAGTTCCACCAAAAAAATAAAAATAAAAATAAATAATTCAGGTAAGTGATCCTGACTACCCTAAATATTTATGCTTTAATCCTGAGTCTTAATTTCGACAGTCTGTACTTTTGTTTGCAAAATAAAAATCAAATAAAACTTACAAATGTTAGTATAGTACTGTCACTTGTCTTGTTTTACAGTAAATTTATCAAAAGCTTAGAAACAATGGTGCCTACTCAGTATTGTCATAATTTGGACTCTGGTGTTTAATAGAAATTTAAGCTTTAGATGCTAACCTGTGTTGTTCATTTCAGGAAATAGTTGTACATTCTCAATCATGAAGAAACTCTTTGGGAAGGAAAAAAAAATAGTTGTACATTCTCACTGACAATTTTTATGTGGAGAGTACAAAATTAAATCCTTTATTGGGGGGCCTGCCGGTTAGCTCAGTTGTTTAAGCACCTGCTCATGCAAACACAGTCAGGCGCAGGATACCGTGGTTCGATCCTCAGCTTCACATGCCTTACCAGACCAGCTCTTAAGACAGCCCTGAGCCAGCCAAAAAAAAAAAAAAAAAAAATCCTGTTCAACTTGAGACTGGGCATGGTGGCACGCACCTATAATCCCAGCTCTTAGGAGACTGTAAACAGGCAGATCACTATGAGTCTGATCTAGTAGTAAGATCCTGAACACCCTGCAGACCCTTCTCTAAAATACAGGTTGCTGGAGTTCGAAACTCACACCTCTCCCGCTGGCCAAAAGTGCCCTGAAGGCATTAAAAAAAAAAAAAAAAAAAAAAAAAAAAAAATCCTTTATCAGCCTTTTCATGTAAATCTTAATACTGATACTGATACCAGTTTACCTTGATGCTTTTTCAGTGCTGAATTCATAACTCTCAACGATTGCCTCCAGTTGGCATATCTGCCTTCAAAAAGAAATCACATGTTGTTGCTCTATCCTCGAGAGATTTTAATCCTTGACCTGGAAGTGAATCAAACAGTTGGTGTAATTGCAATAGAACGAACAGGAGTTCCGTTTCTACAGGTATCTATAGTTTATAAATTATATCTCTAAAAGTTATACAATCTTACAGAAAAACTAGCAAAAGTGATTAGTATTTTTTTGTTTATTGAAAGAGTAATATTTTGTATTTCTGATTTTTCTGAACTTTTAATTAGTTTGGTTTGCCCTACAAATTCTTCTAATTGCTCCTGAGATGTTTCCTAAAGTATGTAAGTCACATGGATATAGTTGTTTTATTCTTAAGTTTATTAATGAAATTTTAAATGTTCATTTTGTTTTAAGGCTTGAGGACTATGTGTATATTTTCACTTATTGTGAGGGGTTTTGCCTATAGTTTCTAAATATGAGTTTGAGTTTTACAGAACATCCATCAATAATCTATTGTGTTTTTAAAATAAATATATCATCTATTTAAAGGTAATACCCTGCTTTCAGCGTGATGGCTTGTTTTGTCTACATGAAAATGGTTGTATAACCTTACGAGTGCGAAGATCTTATAATAGCATTATTACCACTTCAAATGACGAACCAGGTGGGTTTAGATCATGCAGTGATACTAGTTGTATTTTTCTTCAGAATTATTTTAGAAAGCTTCTTGTGACAAATGCTAGCCACCAAAAATCCTTGCCTTAAGAAACTGTTAGAAAGATGAGCAAGGCAATGATCCTGAGAATATTCAGAAGATTCTTTAGCAGTTAATTGGAAAGATTCTCACCCTGACTAACTATATATACTGATACCTGTGAACTAAGCTACTGCACTGCAGATGGTAATTTGTAAT
>NW_004524586.1:23391032-23391553 GCF_000260255.1 Octodon degus | reverse complement strand
AGAAACATGCTTATAATCCAAAACACGTGTATATAAAAAGAATGTCTCCATAAGAAGTAATGGAAATGCAAATGATTTGTTCCACAACCCCAAAACATTCATATTAAAAATGTTTGTAATATAATACAAAATAATAAAACAAATATAAAATATAAAGAAAAATAAAACAAAATAAAATCAAAGTTAAGGTAGTTTCTAGATATAAATTGGGGTCACTCCTTCCCTTCAAATTTCATTAAAAGTCATTCAAAGAAGTCATTAAAAGAAGATGTAGTATTTTTACACAATCAAGTGTTATTCAGCTGTAAAACCAGATAAATCTGAGTCTTTTGTTGGTAAGTGGATGCAACTAGACAACATACTCTTAAGTGAAATAAATCAGATCCACATGTGCAACTATTGTATTGTCTCCTTAGTGTCAGAACCTAAAAGAGAAAAATGGAATCTTAAGGGTACAATAGACACTGGGAAAAGGGAATAAACTTATTCAAAAGGAAAGAGTGACTGAGTGGAGGTAGACA
>NW_004524586.1:23366753-23390267 GCF_000260255.1 Octodon degus | reverse complement strand
TATTAGAATATGGTTACAGTATGACGTGTAAAAAATACAAGCCCCTTATAAACAATATGGGAGCCATGGCTGAGTTCTAGAGCTTGAGCCCCTCGAGTTATTTGCAGCTCATGTGGTCATTTGACGACTTTACTTTCTTCTAATTGTTGGACAGAAGCCTGTTTCCTTGCTGTAACTCAGGCCTAGTCTTTGCTCATAGAGGCCACGTGATATTCTTGTGACCCTCTTCTAACATGACAGCTCCCATCTTCAAGACCTGAAGGAGACTCTCAGACACTTAACATACAGTCTTATGTAAGGAATGATGGAAAAATATAATGAATGTTTAACTTTTTAAGAATTATTACAGTAAAAGATGCATTACCATTAATCTGTCAAAATACTCCTCTTTGCTTTCAACACTTATCTCACCATTCTTGCTGCTTTCTGAAGCTGTTGGAAGTCCCCTTTTCTGAGTGTCTTTAGTTGTGCTGTTGTGCTGTCTTCATATGCTGAATCAGTTCAAAACATTTACCCTTCATAGTCTTTTTGTCTTAAGGGAGGAGCTAGAAGTCGCACAGTGCCAGTTTGGGTAAATAAGGTGGATGAGAACACACCACAATGTTAGTATGAGCCTGCCTTAGCCTTGATGGCACTTGGCAGCAAGCACATGATGTAGTTTTTATCACACCAGGTAAAGATGACTGAGGACTTCCAAACCTGCAGCAAAAAGTGGCAAGAATGATGGAATGAGTGTGTGTTGAAGGAGGGGAAATATTTTAGGAGATTAATGTGCATTTTACTATAACAAATATTTTGAAATTTAAACATAAACCATATATTTTGATCACACCTTGTATAATGTAGCCTAGTCAAGAGAGTGACTATTCCACTGGTGTATTCAGTGGTGGAAACAAGTCACAGATTCTGCCTGGCCTTAAGTAGAGGGGTTCATACAAGGACCTTACTCACTGGTAGACACCATAGGATGCAACTCTTAGAAACTATTAATTTAACTTGTAGAATACACATTGATGATGATGCATGATTGAGACTGAATGATGAAGCAGTAAAGAAACATTTTCTCACATTAAGAAAAAAATACAAGCCCAAAATCAATCTTTTAATCTTACAACAGCACACCTCCTGTATACAACACAGAGACTAGCATTTTGTAATTCTTTCTTGAATGTCCATGGAAAAAGTAGATGTTATCTTTTATAAATCTTTTTTTCTGATTTAGGTCCCACCTTGTATACCTTTAGTTTTATACCCCATTGACTTTTCTGCTTCAAGGATGGCCTTTGTAGTTATAAGTACTAATAGGAGTGCTCTGCTGCGGGGTACGTAACTGTTGGGTCAGTCTTATTATTGGAGAATAGAAATAATGTTTTTGTGAAATGATGTACTGAATAAAGGGAAAGCAGTTTTCATATCTTTCATAAAGTGGGATATATTCAGATTTACTATGGACCACTGATAGTTTACAGTGTACTACTATTAACCATGTATCGCTAGTGATCTTTTTTCAGAGGATTGTATATTTAAAATATTTTAAGTAGAATATCTTCATTAGAGTTAATTTAGATATTATAGTTTATGCAATAATTTGGTAAATTATTTTTATATTCTGAAGATATTATAATTGTAAAGGATGATGTTATTAAGAGTTTTCACTAGTAAAGGAATGACTTCCTTTTACTTAAGGTTTTATTTATGTTGAAACCAATGATAGTGATTTTTGTACTTAAAGCAATTGTATTTTAAGATCCAGATCCTGTGCAGGAGCTTACCTATGATTTACGAAGCCAGTGTGATGCCATCAGGGTGACGAAAACTGTCCGTCCCTTCAGTATGGTGTGCTGTCCTGTCAACGAGAATGCAGCTGCTCTCATAGTGAGTGACGGCAGGGTCATGATATGGGAACTCAAGTCTGCTGTGTGCAGTCGGACTTCGAGGAGCAGGTAAGCGATCAAGGGATTGTATTTTTGATAGATTTTTTTCCTTTTTTTGGCGGGACCGGGGATTGAACTCGGGCCCTTGCGCTTGCCAGGCAAGTATTTATTCTACTGAGTCATCTCCCCAGCCCCCGGGATTGTATTTTTGTTTACTGTAATGTTTTTTAAATTACCAGCATCATATAAAATAGGCAATTTTTCCATAAAATACAATTTAAGTAGATAATTCAAGATTTAGATTAATAGATAATTATGTAAACCTACCAAAACTCTTTAACCTATGGATAACATTAATAAAAGTAGAATACTGTGATTTAGAATTTATGTTTTAATTTCTTACTATGTAATGCTGGTTTTAAATATGTGAAACCGTGTAATTATTATATCTTCACAGTAGTTCTGGCGTGTCACCTTTGTATTCACCAGTGTCTTTCTGTGGAATTCCTGTAGGAGTGCTACAAAATAAACTCCCAGATCTTTCCCTAGATAACATGATTGGTAAGGTTTTTCTTTTTCTTTATTTTTCTAACTTTCATGTGCATATTCTTTTTGAAGGGAAAAATTGATAGTCACTGAAATGCACTTATAAAGTCAAAATTAGTACTTGAAAAAATAAAATAGAGAATTATTCTTTCTTAAATCAGAAGGATGTGAAATAAGTATGGAAGTGCCTAAAGCAGCATAGATAGCTTTATGACTGTTAAGATTTGTTCATTCTTAAGAAACTGATTGAAATGAAACATGATATCAGGCATCTGGGTTCTAGGTGTAGAATCCTTACTGAGCAGCTCTCACCTCCGCAGAGCCTCTGTAGTCATTGGCCCTTTGGCTTGGAGTTCAATGTGTTCTTTCTCTTTCTCCCTTTTTGATGATCCCAATTCAAACTTAAACTCCAATATTGCCTCCTTTAATCTCTTTGGCCTGATTTCAGTGTAGTCCCAAAGTTATCACCTGTCTTCTGAGTATGCATTTTATTTGTCTTTCCTCAAATAAATTATATACTCTACAAAGGTGGGATGGCGTTTGTTCCAATTTTGTGCACTCAAGCATACTGCACAGGGCCTCATGTAGTCTAGATGTGCAGCCTACATGCATATATTGTATATATGAAGATTTGTGATTCGAAGTGTTATACAAGTTGAAATTGTAAGATTGTACATATGCTAAGTAATTTTGACACGTAATTCTTTTAAACCACTCGTGGGTGTGGTGGTTTTTTTTTTTAATTTTTTTTTTAATTTTTTTTTCTACAGTTTTATTGATAAACATATAGCAATGAGACAGTTTCAAATCAAATCAGAAGTACAGTTTCAACAAATAATACACTGCACATATTCTTCTTAGTGGTTAATTGCTGTACAAGATGCGGACTTGTGATCCTATTTACAAACACCATTAGAACAAATCATTCCAGTCATTAAGACAATGCAACTATATATCTACCCCAACCACTTTGAATACACAGATACAGAATGGACATTCATCGGTGTACCCCATTTTTCCTAAGTTCCGTTACTGAATATTATAGCTGTGTAAACTCAGCAAAATATTCTAAAAGAGTCCAGTAGCCCATAATAGCATTGGGTCTTCTGTTTAACTGGCAATGTCAGAAATTATTGACCTGAGTCCCCCACAGCTTAACTTAACAGCATGGCTTTATTTCTTATATTTCGTCTTCATACTTTTCTACTGGATGGTTAAGACCAAGGTAAAGCAGGACCTGTGCAACAAGAGTTGTAGCTTTTTGGTCTGAGAAGGTTAATGAAATGCCCTCAGGATTTGTCCTGAGATCCTGTACCTTAGATTGTAGAACCTTTATCAGTGCAGCCATGTGGATGAGTCACGACCATTGCTTGGCCAATGTGCTCTCTGTGAAAGCCTGAGAGAGTGCCTTCTCCCCATGTGACTCTCCTTAGGCCCACTCTATGTCATCGATCACTTTCCTCTTTGGCCCCATAATCTTCTTGATCAGAAAATTTGGGACACTACCGAGGTACATGACGTTACAGTACAAGTTCTCATATGTCCTGAGTCTTAATTGACCTTAGAAGGCTAGGGCCAAAAAGTTGGCTTTCCTTGTAGCCCTCCTTTTTCTCTAATTTTGGTCTGCAAACTTAGGTTGTTACCCATCCAGAAGACAAGCTTATTGTTATTATCAAATGATTTAGGCTATCAATCTTAACCTCACTATCTCACTGCATTTCAAACATCTTAGGCATAATAAGGAACAGGTATTTTTCATCAAGTATTGATATGTTGAACTTTAAGTCCCTACATAATATGATAAAAAACATTTAAAAATTAGATTATATTTTAAAAAATAGGATAAAGAATTCTGTGCTTCTCATGTTTGCACATAAGTCCAAAAATCTCATCATATACAACCTTGAAGCAGGACAGTCCCACAATATTCCTTTTCCTGTCTCTTGCTTTCATTCACCACCCCCTTCTTCTTGAACATCTACCTATGTGGGTGTGGTTTATAAAGAATATTTTTTATTATTTCTTCTTCCATAGTGTAATTGAGGGGGCCTGCCCATTAGCTGAGTTGTTTAAATGCCTGCTTAAATGAAGCAGTCAGTCTCTGGGCATGGTGGTTTGATTCCCAGATACTCAAGTCAACCCAGACCAGCACTGGAGGCGATCTGGAGACGCCAAAAAAAAAAAAATAAATAAAAAGCCCTTCTGCATAGTGTAATTGAGAATGTTATTGAGTAGGCCTTTTGTTTAAATGCTATGAAGATGATACACTGATACAAAGAATATTACCTTAATCATACTGATAAAATGACCTTTAGTGCTGCCTTAAGCATTGTCATAAGTAGCCTACATACTATCTCACTGCAACCCTATAGACAGTATTCTCTCCATTTAATATTTGTGAGAATTATAGCCAAAAGGGATTAAAAAACTGTCCCAAGGAGCTGGGGAGATAGCTCTATGGTTTAAGCTATCTCCACCTGCCTGGCAAATGCAAGGACCCAAGTTAAGTTCCCAGTATAGCATGCCTTGCTGGCCTGAAACACAGGGCACACAGTGGCAGCCTGAAATTGAGCGTGGTGGTACATACCTGTAATCCAGTACTGCAGAGGCTGAGATGATAGAACCTCTAAAGTCCAAGCTGCATAGAAAGACCTTATACCAAATATATAAATAAAGTAAAAGATTTTATTTATTTTTTTTCAAACTTTTATTGATAAACAGATAGCAATGAGACAGTTTCAAATCAAATCGGAAGTACAGTTTCAACAAATAAAACACTGCATATATTCTTCTTAGGAGTTAATTGCTGTACAAGATGCAGACTTGTGATCCTATAGTAAAAGATTTTAAAACAAAACAAAACAAACAAAATACTGTCCCAAACCATATACTAGTAGATGGAAGAGCCAAGTGAGTTCTCCATCAGTCTCTGTGCCATGGCGTGGCCTCTGGTTCTGGTTGCTCCACTGTCATTTCAGGCAACCATCATCTCGCATGGCCTTGGTTTTGTCATGATTCCCACTAATTACAAAACGCTTTGCTTAGTGACACCAACTTTTACGTCTAAAATTCTTTCTACTTCCCAGACATAAATCCAGATGAGGAGGTTTGGACATTTGCTAGTTTTGCACAATTCATTTTATCAGTAACACAATTTTCTGAATTAATTGACCTTGTCTATTTTTAATTAAAATATTAAAGTGAAAATAATTATAAATACACATGAACAGAACTAATTAGTAATTATAAGCCTGTAGGAGTTTGAAGTTTTATGCTATTTAGGTATTTAAGTGATATAAATTACAGTATTTAAGAAACAAAAGGATACAGATTGTATAGCAGTTCTTGTCAATGCAGCTGATTTAAAAGTGTTAAACAAATAAAGCTTTGTCACTTGAAAACATTTTAATTAAAACTTTTAATTAAACTTTTAATTTGAAATTCACTGTGTACTTAGTGATAATTGAAAGCAATTCAGTTAAATACAGAGGCTGATTTATATTCATGGATAAAGGCAGCTGTTTATTAGGGCTTAATCTAGCCTACCTTCTGAATTGCCTGTTATAGAAAAGTACTTGAAAAATGTGGCAGTTCCCAGGCATGAACTGGAAACTAATGCAGTTGGCGTATATCACACCTACTGGTGAACTTCCTTTCTTAGCACCCCATCAGTTGTTACCCAAGTAGGTGGCTATCAGTTGTATTGCCAGCCTAAGGACTCATGTTAATTAGATTAAATTTATGATTTTTTTTTTTTTTTTTTGCAGAACTAGGGATTGAACTCAGACCCTTGCGCTTGCCAGACAAGCGCTTATTCTACTGAGCCATCTCCCCAGCCCCTATGATGTTTCTTAATATTTAAGAGATTTTAAAATAACATTACTAAAAGACCATTACTAAAAGAACTTTATAGCCTCAAAGAATTATATTCATTGTACTATCACCCACTCACTGGTCACAGAGTATACATGTTTGTGTATATCTATGTATGTGTTCACACATTCATATTTTTGGCATTTTAATCTTAATATTTGATAGTAATTTATAGGAAAGAAGGTTTTTTAGGTGAATAGTCTTGATTTTACTGTGCTCTTTGTATTCAATTTTCTTAGAATGGTTTTTATTGGAATCATCTTTTTAGCTTGAGACTTTATAACCTATGGAAAACAGTTTATCTGAAAGTAAGGATTTAACTTGTTAGTGACAGTTCATATATACTATATTATATTATTAATAATTTTATATATTTATATGATGTTTAATTATTAACTTCATTGGCATATTAAAGCTTCATATTAGGTATCATAAATGAGTTCTTTTGTTATTCCCAATTTTATGTACGCTTTACAGAGTCTGCCAGATTAAAAAATAACCCTTTAGAAAGGTAACAAGATGGGGATATTTTGCAATATCCCACTTCACAGGAAGTTTTCTCTAGCCCAGCTTCTCTTGATGTGTTCTGAATTCTCTAAGTCCCTCAAACCAGCAACTTTAGCTAAAACTTTTTTTAAAGGAATTAGTTTCTCAATTCTGGATAGCAGTACTGTGTAATAATGTATCCTTTAAAATGTAAGCTGATGTGAGTTAAGTCAGTGACTCTGCTACCTATAGCTTCTAGACTGCTCCACCACATCTATGTTTCTAGACTGAAGAGCATGCCCACTAAAGAATTTCTTTATTCTTTCAAGTCACCATCCTTTGTATTAATGTAGCTCTGTTTTATGCAAATTAGGGCAAAGTGCAATTGCTGGGGAAGAACATCCCAAAGGCCCTGTTCTGCAGGAAGTGCACCTGAAATTCCTGCTAACAGGGCTGCTTTCAGGGCTGCCCGCCCCACAGTTTGCCATCCGTATGTGCCCACCTCTGACTACAAAAAACATCAAGATGTATCAGCCACTGCTTGCTGTTGGTGAGTATGTGAATTGCTGTTTTTGTAAAGCTCATTTTGTAAGATACTTGTTTTTCAAATTTCTAGAAAAATTTTTATTCTCTTTAAGGAGGATGTAAAAGGATGAACAGACTGAATGAAGTTGTATAAGAACTCTTCATGTTGAAAAGGTTTTTGTCTTTTTACTCCAGTTACCTTATTTTTTATTTCAGTGAAATTTATCCATCTGGGACTGGACTGGCAAGTCTCTGATAGTATCAGTGTCTCTCTGAACACATTAAGAGGATAGTCCCAGTATGATAGTGAATCCAGGGTCAACACAGTGCTTATTACTTTGCATTGAGTCTTTGTTAAATAATAATGTAACCAGAGTTAGTTAAGACAGTTTAATAATAATAACCGTCTTCATTTGCTAAGAGTTGTGTATTAACCATTGTCTAAATAGGCTATGGTTTTTATAAACTCAGAATTGCTTTTTAGTTTGAAATTGTAATTTTTTATGTTAAAAAAATATGTATGAACTTCAACTTGCTGTCACACTAACTTCATCGAAACCTGATGAACTTGGTTTCCTTTACAGAAAACAAAAACAAAAAACCCTTAGTTTTTTCATATATGTGTAAAATTAAAATACATTTCTCCAAAAATTAGAAAATCTTTTAAACATTTTATCTTATGATACTGTTGGTTGGCTTCTTTCTTCTCAAGTCATATAAATTTGTGATTCTTTTTCTTCTTTTCTAAATGAAAACCTGGCCACATTTATTTTGTGGCCAACATTCTTGTGAATACTCATGACTTCTTAGGGTATTTCTTTTGGAGTTTTCATGTTTTTCTGTGGCTATCTTTTGAAAGTAATATGAGTTTGAAGAATGAATAATCTGGGAAGCCGGGAAGATAGCTCAGTAGAATAAGTGCTTACCTGGCAAGCGCAAGGGCCTGAGTTCAATCCCTGGTTCTGCAAAAAAAAAAAAAAAAAAAAAAAAGATTGAATGACCTGTGTCTACATGTGCCCAGATTTATATAAATATAGAAAGTATTTAATTTTTGCCTTAGAAACTATTCATATTTAACATTTTATAGAGATTTTATTTAAGACTCGCCAGTGTTCATTACATGTACATGTATATATATTGTCAGTGTACCTAATTTATCAATTGGAATTTTATCCATTTCTTGGACAATTATTTCTTATTATAGCTGTATAGTAGCTATCTCAAGGTCTTAGAGTTCTGTTGTTGAAATAAGTGGTAGTGTAGTAGCATACAATGGACATCATTTATTATACTCAGCATAACAAAATAAAAACAAATATATAAAATAGAAGCCTAAAGTCACAATGCAAGATAAGCAGCATCCAGTTATGGATCTACTCCTAGTGGTGTCCTTAGAGTATTAGATCATAGGCTCAGCATCATCAAAGACTTACAGAATGTGGAAGTCATTCGATCATTAGGAAGAGTAGGTAAGTTAAAATTTTCAGGATTTAACTGCTGTTACCACAAGTTATTATGAAATAGCTGATAAATATAGGCAATAGTGTGGTATCGTTTTTTTCTAGAATAATTATGTAGATTTGTAGAACTTTTTGCTTCTATTCTGTTGCCGTGTTGGATACATTAGTAATTTAATATATGTTGAAAAAATGATTGTCGATTATACTTTTCACTTTTCTTGCTTAATTTATAAAAAATATTTTATATACTAAAACTTTTTCAAGAATGTCCATGTCTTTTCTTCTTAATTATACTGTCTGAGACCACAGAAAACTTTAGGAGCAATGGTAGCCAATACTCACTAAGGTAATACTAGTTAATCCAACACTTACTTTGCATGAAATGCTGTGCTTTGCATCTCACTTTTCTCATTTAATCATAAACAAGTAGTTTCTGTTATTCTTCTTTTAAATTGGTAAAACATAGGTTCAGTACAACTTACCCAAGAATACAGACCCAGATCATGAACCCGGGCTTTAACTACAAAAGCCACATTTAACCACCATGCCTTACTATCTTATTATCATTTATTTAGTACGAGACAAAACAAAAATAATAACCTTGTTAAAAAAGAAAAAGAAAAATCTGGTTAATAAGCTTTACTAGGTTCTGTTTTATCAAGACCAGCAATGATTAACGTTCGAAATCTCAAATATGTAACACCCATGTGTAAAAATATTTAGGGAAGTGCTACCGCAAATAGCTATGTGTACTGATTTAGTCTTCTAAAGTCTTTTTGTGGAAATTTATCCCTCAACTTGGTAAAATTTCATTGTGTATGCAATTAGGCCCTTTTTTACATAGAAGAGGTTAAAGAAATGTATTTTGTAAGCACTTATGTTGGGTCACTTTTGTAGAACATAAATGTGAAATGATTAAAATTTTGAGAAGAAACTTGTTGCCTCTTGGAAAGAATTAGAATTACCACTAAATTAGTGCTCTTCTGTTACATCATTTGGTAGGCACAAGTAATGGTTCTGTCCTAGTGTATCACCTCACCAGTGGCCTGCTGCACAAGGAATTAAGCATCCACTCATGTGAAGTCAAGTGAGTATGTCCTTGTGACTTTGACATTGAAAATGTAGGTAATATCAGAAAGAACTCCTCATAACAGGTGCGTTGAATACTTTGTAATGGTATCTGCAGTGGTAATTATTTGAAAAGTTTGAATAATAAATATTCATATCTAACTAATGGCTGTGTTAATCAAGAATTAGTACCAATTGCTTTGTAAAGCACGTAAGAAACAAAATCTTTATTTCTCCTGAGGGCCAGGTTACTTTCTCATCCAGAATCACTGTTGCCTTGTTCAAGTTTTGTTGTCTTCCAATTTGATAAGGATTGATCATTAGGGTTGCTCATAACATATTTGAATAAAATCATTTTAATTATTAACTAACCATATTATTTGGTTCAGGCACCATTGGAAAAGACCCAAAATTGTATAGCATTTATTCTTTAATTTTGAGTGGTCTAGGTATGAGTGCTGTGTGTGTGCATACATGTATGAGAGAAGCCTAAGTTGACAGAAGAGTGCCTCTTGTTTCTGCATACCTGCTCCATAGCATTATTTTACTGAACACTATACTGTTTTCTTCTTTTGCCCTTTCAGTGATAGGTTATAGTTACAATATAATGTGTTTCCAGTATTTTCCAGTGATCTGTAAAAGTATAAGAAAGGCTGTTCTCTGTCTTCTATATGTTATATAATTGTAAGTCTCATGTGTATGTTAAGATTCTCAGTGAACCTTTAATGAATACATTACGCTGATTTTTTTCTGGATGGAAAAGACTTAACTCTTGGGGCCAGGGAGATGGCTCAGTGGAATATGCACTTGCCTGGCAAGTGCAAGGGCCTGAGTTCAATCCCCAGTTCTGCCAAAAAAAAAAAAAAAAAAAAAAAAAAAGAAAAGACTTAACTCTTGAGTATCCCAGCTTTTGTATTAGAAATGCTTGAAAGATTTACAAGACTTTATTCCTTCAAGTGAGTTGTTTTGCAATGTTTGGTGCCTGTTTATTGCCTCTTTACGTTGTAACTCTTCAGTATCTTCACAAATACATTTACATGGAGTAGTAATATTTTCAAAAGCATTTTGCTTTGGGGGTACAGTATCTCTTTAGCTTTTTCTAGATTGTTAGCTTTCTCCTCAGATGCAGGATTTTTAGCTTGCCACTCTGGTACTTATTTCCTCCAGTAGCCTTTGCTGCTGCTGCTGCTATTCATCTTTCTCTTTCTTTCCTGTCTATGTTTCTGTCCTTGATATTTCTTTACCTTGGTTGTTTCTATGTGTTGTTTTTGTCACCAATACCAACCAGTCAGAACTCTTCCATTTAACCAGTTCTTGTCCCAAGGATTATGTTAATACTTCACATGCATCATTTCACTGAATCCACTTCATACTGCTAATGGGTAGCCAGTATTATATTTCAATTGATAGAGGAAGAAATAGAATTACAGAGTAATCTATAAAGGAACTACATGAAATTCATTCTGGACCTTTCAAGCTTCAGAGCCTGAGCCCTTAAGGAACATGTGCAAGATTTCTTAAAAATGTGCATAGGTCAGTAGGAATCATGTTGACAATTTAAAATATGGTAACTGAGGCAAGATTCATTCTAAAAATTTGACACATGCTTCTGGAAAATCAAGCACATTGTCATTTTGTTTCTGAATACTGAAAACTTCAGTAGCTAGTTTATCCAAAGTATTAGTGTTAGATAAGACTTTTTAACCTAGATCATGCAGGTTGTAAATGTCCCTACGTAAATGACTTGTGAATACTATATTTACAGTTGAGTAATGCTACAGTTGTTTACAAAGTGTGAATTGGATACTTACCACTAATGGTTGTACTACTCACAAAATTAGCATTGTGTGTGATCATATACAAGCCCTCCATTTCACATACGAATTTACATTTTTTAATTCCTTTTTTGAAGATCACTCGTTTTATATTCAGAAGTGTTACTCAAGAGGATGCTAAAATCCTGCTGTCTTTGTGTTTCAATTAATGCAATTCAATTAATGTTTCAATTAGTACTACAATTAAAAACCATTATGAAGATTTCACAAATGTGTTATAAAAAATTCAGAACTGATTAGCAATAAACCCAACACATACTAGCTTTTTATGTGAAAATTAAAGCTGACTTTTAGAAAAATGTTTTTCTCTCTTGTACATGAATCTTGTGCATACATGTGGCTGTACAACTACAGATAGGTAAGGGAGTGTGTGTGTGTTTTAAAACCCATGACGTTTAACTAGTGATACAGACACCTATTGAACTTCTTCTATATACCTCCATACAAAGGTTTTGATGCTTATAATATAATGGATGATCCCTAAGGGAGGTAAAGTGGAGTGATAAATGTTGATATTATTAGATTATTAGTTTGTGTCTTTTTTTCCTTAAGATGAATTTAAAATAATATATCATGGCACTATTTTTATGTCAAAAGTTATTAATATTTTATATGGATATTAGAACATTGACCCAGTATCACTTTGATTAAATCTGTAGAAAATAACATGATATCTGTTTTGTCTGTCTACACAAGCTTGCAGGAGAGTCTTAAAACTCTGAGGCTTTCAGAAGTGTCAGTCTTCCACTAGCCATCCGTGTTGAGAAGAGGCCTCTAGTGTAATCAGCGGGTGGTCAACAAGTCTAGTGTGGGAACCCATAGGAGTCAGAACCCAGGCACCTGCTGATAAATTCAGAGGTCACAATTGTTTATTAGTTAGACGTCTGACAGAACAGGAAATCCTAGAACAGAAAATGAGCTGCTGTTCTTAGTCATTTAGAGCCCCCAAGATATTAAATCTAAATGATACTATTCTAATCCTGAGGGCAGTAGAGCTCAGATACGTTTGATAAAAGTTTTTATTCTTCTGAGTAATAATCCCTTCCTTATCTAACCCACTTTGAAGTTCAACTTGATTTTTTTATTTTCTTCTTTAGGAATGGGGCATTTAAGCTCATGCTACTTATACTATAAAAGCAGCATGCTTATACTATAAATTAGGCAATATGATTATACTATAACATAAGCAGCCACCTCATGTTCTGTTATATCCTGTACTCTGGGACATCTTAAATAAAGGGGAGCACATTTCTGTGAATATGCATGAAACTTAACACATGGAAGAGTGCTGGGTTTTTCTTGGACATCATTTGTTCAATCTAACAGGATTCCTGAGTGCTGTCACATACCTGGGGAGATGTGATGTGGTACCTACCTACCTTCAAAGAGAGTACAGTCTAACAAAGTTCCTCAGTCACTTGTTATGTTTTCTCAGTAATCTCAGTCTTAGATCCAAACTCTTTTCCCTTTGAGTCTCAACTGTAATAGTTTCTCTAGAAAGCCCTTCCTACCTCCTGAGACCAGATGATAAGAGACCCTCAATCAGCTTCTATTGAACTCTGCAGCTGTCTGTTTCTCCTAGATAATACAGAGTACACTTCCACACTGTCTCTTCTCTGCTAGAATGTAAGCTTCAGAAGGACTCTTGCTGGCTGTATTCCTAGTGCTTTAAAAGTCACGAGCTTATACTTGATGCTTCTTTGAAAATACAAGAGAGCAATAGGAAGACAGAATTCCTAGTATCTAAGATAGTGATGTCCATTAGTTAATTTGGATTGCTAGCAACGATGTTAGAAGAAAAAAGGTGCTAACAGGGCCAGGTCTCAACATTTCAAAAGGAACTGGCAGTATACCTTAATTTTTTTCTGTCTTTGACAAGTCATGTAGGCCACTGTCTAGAGTACAGATAGAGTTTATTGCAAAAAGTATAGATTTTTTAGAGAGAAAAGGAAGTACATCTTCAGACATGTAGGTTAGCAAGGGCCAAAATGGCAAGTGTACTGTGTGAGTTCTCAGGCTACATTTTCTGTATATGATTAACTGGGTGTTTTAAGTCATTCTTTCCTTTTACTAAAGTTGTTGTGTAAATAAAATAGGCTATGTTTACCTCCTTCAGAGAAGAGTAGGTCCGTGTTTACTTTGTAGGTGGATGTCTCTTCAGCTTGTTTTGTGACCTTGATAATTTTTTTACCCCTCACACATGGCCTGAACTTTTTTTTTTTTACATAATTTTATTAAGATAAATAGCAATGAGACAGTTTCACATCAAATTGGTAGGACAGTTTCAATAATTAACACATTGTCTTTAGTGGTTATTTGTTGTACAAGATGCAGACATGATATCCTATTCACAAACACTATTAGACCAAATCCCTCTATTCCTTGAATTAAGAGAATGTAACTATATATCTATTCTAACCATTTTCAATACACAGATACAAAATGGTCATTCATCTATATCCCCCTTTTTTGCTTAGTTCCATCATTTAAATATTATAGGTATGTGAACTCAGCAAAATATTCCAAAATAGTCCAGTGGTCCATAATAGTACTGGATCTTCCACTTGAATGGCAGTAACAGAAGTTGTTGACCTGAGTCCCCTACAGCTCAACATAACAACATGGCTTTATTTCTTATACTTCGTTTTTATACTTTTCTGCTGGATGGTTAAGACCAAGATAAAGCAAGACCTATGTAACAAGAATTGTAGCTTTTGAATCTTGATAAGGTCAGTCAAATCCCCTCAGGATTTATCCTGAGACCCTCTACCTCAGATTGTAGATCCTTTGTGAGTGTCAGCCATGTGGATGAGTGACAGCCATTGCTTGGCCAATTTGCTCTCTGTGAAAGCCTGAAAGAATGTTTTCTCTCCATGTGACTCTCCTTAGGCACACTCTACATCATTGACCACTTTCCTCTTTAGCTCCATAATCTCCTTGATCAGAAAATTTGGGACAAACTGAGTTACATGACGTTACAGTACAAGTTCTTATATGTCCTGAGTTTTAATTGATCTTGGAAGGCTAGGGCCAAAATGTTGGCTTTCCTTACGGCCCTCCTCTTTCTCTAATTTTTGCTCTGCAAACTTAGGTTGTTAACCCTCCAGAAGAGAAGCTTATTGTTATTACCATATAACCTAGGCTGTTGAGCTTAACCTCACTGTCTGTCTGCATATCGAACATCTTAGGCATAACATGGAACAGGTATTTTTCATAAAGTATTGATATGTTAAACTTTAAGTCTTTACAGAGTAAGACAAAAAATTTAAAAAATTGAAATATATTTTAAAAATAGGAATAAAGAATTATATATGTTTACACATAAGTCCAGAAATCTAACTGTATACAACCTTGCAGCAGGACAGTCCTGCAGCACTCCTTTTCCTGTCTCCTGCCTTCATTACCATCCCCTTTCTTTTTAAACAGTCATATACTGAGAGACAGCATGGCAGCAACTGGCGTGTCATGACAAGCAGCCCATATTCAGAAGACCAGAATGACAGGCACTCCAAGCATGAACCTACTATTACAAATTGCCATCTTCAGTTCAGTTGCTTAGTTCACAGGTGTCAGTATATATAGTTAGGGTGAAAATCATTCCAATTAACTGCTAAATTAAAAAATCTTCTGAAGATTCTCAGGATCATTGTCTTACCCATTTTGTACATATAACTGTATGGCTTGCCTCTGTCATGTTTCCTAGGTCTATCCTTGCTCTCTCTTCATTATTTAGTCCTCAAGTTCTTCCTTTCATTTTAATTGTACTATACCTTTCTATTTGTATTTCTTCTTTTGAGTTCTTATACTAGAGAAACTATATGATATTTATACATGTGTGTCTGGTTTATTTCACTTATGAGTATATCTTCAAGTGGCATCCACTTAAATATAAAGGCTTCAAGTTTATCATTCTTTATAGCTAAGTAATACTCCATTGTATAAAAATACCACAACTTTTTCATTCATTCCTCAGGTGATGGGCATCTTGGTTGTTTCCAAGATTTGGCTATCACAAATAGTGCTGCTATACACATAGCCATACATATATCACTATGATAGGATGATTTCAGATCCTCTGGGAAAATTCCCAGTAGAGGAATAGCTGGTTTAAATGGGATTTCCAGTCCAAGTTTTCTAAGGAGTCTCCACAGTGATTTCCATAACGATTGTACCAGTCTACATTGCCACCAGCAGTGGAGAAGGGTTCCTTTTTCCCCACAGCCTCTCCAACATTTGTTGTTGGTTGATTTCTTTATGATAGCCATTCTTTCTGGGGTGAGATGGTATCTCAGTGTTGTTTTAATTTGAATTTCACGAATGGCTAGTGATCTGGAGTACTTTTTCATGTATTTATTTGCTTCTTTTATTTCTTCCTCTGAGAAGTATGTGTTCATCTCAGATGCCCATTTCTGGATTGGGTCTTTAAATTTTGGGGCCCTAGTGTTTTTTAGTTCTTTATAAATTCTAGAGAGCAGACCTTTGTCTGAGTACTTATTTGTCATGATTT
This sequence comes from Octodon degus, assembly GCF_000260255.1. Classification (NCBI taxonomy): domain Eukaryota; kingdom Metazoa; phylum Chordata; class Mammalia; order Rodentia; family Octodontidae; genus Octodon; species Octodon degus. The sequence continues at coordinate 23,374,093 of NW_004524586.1, read as the reverse complement.
TTTCCAAATTTGTGGTTTGTCTTTTCACTTTGTTGGTAATTTCTTTTGACATGCAAAAACCTCTCAATGAGAATAAGAGGAGGTCCCAGTTATTAATTCTTTCAAGTGTTTCCCGTACGATTTGATTTTTATTCATGAACTCTTTGCCTACTCCTATGTCTTCCAGAATTTCTCCTACTTTCTCCTCCAAGAGATTTAGTGTTTCTGTTTTAATGTTTAGATCTTTAATGCATTTTAACTTTAGCTTAGTGCATGGTGATAGACCTGGGTCAAGTTTTAGTTTTAAGCATATGGAGAGCCAGTTTTTTCAGCACAATTTGTTAAAGAGGCTATCTTTCTTCCAGTGAGTATGTTTGGCCCCTATCTCAAAGATAAGGTGGCTGAATGTGTTTCTAGAGGCTTCAGCATCTTCTAATCTATTCCCTTGATCCTCAGGTCTATTTTGTTGCCAGTACCATGCTGATTTTATCACAGTAGCCTTGTAGTATAATTTCAAGTCAGGAATTGTAATGCCTCCTGCCTTGTTTTTGTTTCCCAGGATTGCCTTTGCTATTCTAGGTTTTTTCTGGTTGCAAATAAATTTTAGGAACAATTTCTCTAGGTCTGTGAGGTATGTTGGTGGGAGTCTGATAGGGATTGCATTAAATCTGTACAGCAATTTTGGGAATATGGCCATCTTCACAATGTTGGTTCTTCCTATCCAGGAGCATGGAATATCTTTCCATTTTTTGAAATCCTCTACGATCTCTTTTTTTGGAGTACTGTAATTTTGCTTGAAAAGATCTTTGACTTCTGTAGTCAGATGAATTCCAAGGTATTTAATTTTCCTCAGTGCTGTTGTAAAAGGTATTATTTCTATAATTTCCCTCTCAGTGTGTTTATTGTCTGTGTAGAGGAATGCTATTGACTTTTGGGTATTGACTTTGTAACCTGCTATGCTACTGAATTTCTTTATTAATTCTAGTAGCTTCTTGGGAGAGTTTTTTGGGTCTTCCAAGTAAAGTATCATGTCATCTGCAAATAATGATAATTTAACTTCTTCTTTACCTGTTCTTATTCCTTTTATTTCTTTCTCGCATGGCTTGAACTTTTTACAGGCCCTGGACCTTATGAGCTCATTCAGAGGATGTTAACATCTCTTGAGCTCAAGTTTGGGACTACAGCCCTGGGTGGATCTTATCTCTAGCTGGTGATTAGAAACCCACGTGTGTGCAATTGCTACTCCCCTATTTTATGAGTAACAAGGTTTGGAGAGTGAGTCTTCCAGTCTCTGTGGACAGACAAGAGCTGAGACATTTGATAAGACTTATGGGGAGTAGAATGTGCTCCCACTCTGCTGTTCTGTTGTTCACTCTCAGCAGAATTAGTTAGTGTTACCTGTCATGGAAAGCAAAGAAACAGAGAAGCAGAGAAGCTTTTCTAGTGAATTTATGGGTGTGAGTGTGACTTGAGTTTAGTGAGTCAGGAAGGCTGGTGAAACTAGGGCTTTCATTATCTCTTGAAATATAAATAATCATGATGGCAATTACTAGTCCATATGTATGGATATCAGTTATGAGAGGGCCAGTCCCTCTGTTCGCCCAGTTTTTCCTGCACCACAAATAAGGAAAGAGCTGCAGAGATTCCAGGGCTAGTTAGTGAGAGAGCCAGGACCTAACTCCAGTAGTATTTGAAGAGGGAAGAGAGAAGTCGAAGTATGGATATCACCTAAAACAGGGATTCTGTGAGAAGCCAGGTCACAGTAGATGAGCAGCCCGTAAGGGAGAAAAGCTTCACCTACATTTATAGCCACTCCCCATCACTTACATTACCACTTGAGCTCTTTTTCCTGTCAGATCAACATCAACATGAGATTTTCTTTTTTTTTTGCGGAACCGGGGATTGAACTCGGGCCCTTGTGCTTGCCAGGAAAGCGCTTATTCTGCCAAGCCATTGCTCCCTGGCCCCTGAGATTTTCATAGAAGCACAAATCCTACTGTGAACCATGCATGCAAGGGATGCCCATTTCTTTGAGTCATCCTACATCCATACTCTACCTCCATCCATGGAAAAATAGTCTTCCAGAAAAACCTGGATACCATTGACCTAGAGAACTCAGTTTTAAGCAGCCATCAGGCTGTGTGTCTCAACACAATTTTATGTTAAGACTCATAACCTTAGATTACTATAGTAGTTGCCTTCTGTTGGAAGTAGTGTTAGTTTTCTTTGGATTATCTTCATGTCTCTGCCAAAAGACATGTGGGAGTGTAAAGAGGGATCAGTGAAAAAGCCTTTGACTAAAAATCTCAGACAAAATTCAGATGACTGAATTTTTTTTTTTTTTTTTGATGGAACCAGGGATTGAACTCAGGCCCTTGCACGTGACAAGGAAGCACTTATTCTACTGAGCCATCTCCCCGGCCCCAAAGTATATTTCCATTTTCTGTTGACTTTTTTTTTTTTTTTTTTTTTTTTGTGGAACCAGGGATTGAACTCAGATCCTTGCGTTTGCCAGTCAAGCGCTTATCCTATGAGCCATCTCCCCGGCCCCTGGGATGACTGAATTTTGAGCTCAGTCAGATAGGGCGAAGCAAATGGCTGGATAGCCTTCAAAGCCACATGGAGGAGTTTAGATGTGATACACAGATACATTCTACATGCTAAGGAAACTGGAGAGGTATTATGTGAGTGCAGCAGTTCCATGCAGATCAGTGCAAAAATGGAGAAATTAGATCAGGGATCAGAAAATGTTTTCTGTGAAGGACCTAATAGTAAATATTTTAGGCTTAGAATTTTAAGCCATGAAAACTCCACCATCACTTCTTAGCTCAGCACTTGTGTTGTCAAGCAGCCAATGACAATGTGAGGTTTGTAAAAGTAGTTGTCCTATAATTGCTGAGCAACTGCATATACTAGAACCAGGGTTAACCTACTCCAAGTAAGCAGTGCTTATGACTCTGAGGAGTCTGTTTGTTGTCCTGTGCTTACATATTGTGTTGGAATACATTGCCAAACTTCGTCAGTGGGGAAGAAAATGTGTCATCACTTACGGTCACATCATCCTCCGTGGGGGTTCACAGGCCTTCAGTGTATGGGAGACTATGAGAGCCGCATCTTTGTCTTTGAGCCTTGTCTTGCTCTTTTCTCTATGTGGTATCCTATTTGGAGCCTTCATCTACTTCACGATCTAACAGCTCTGTTCATATTCCTTGCTCTAAGAATTTTTGCTTCCTCAAGGGCAGTACAGCAAGGGGAAATAAGAGTAAAGATATGCCATGCACCTCAATCAATGTGAGCACTATATGCCATGACGAGCTAAGACAAACAATATCAAGTATGGGAAAGGGGATAAGGGAACTTGAGGAGCAGGAAGGTGAGAGAAGGGAATTTAAAAAGAAGAAACAAGCTACAGCATGGACCTGTCCCACTCCCCAAGATAATTGTAAACCATGTGAATTGCAAACATGTACTAATTTTTTAAAGAAGAATTTCTGCTTCCTACTCAACTAAGAAAGTTGATAAAATTCTTAAATGTACCTGACTTTAAGCATTCTGCTTAGAATATTTCTGTAGTACTTTTTTTCAAATACAGAATTCATGGAAATGTCTAGGATGTGACTTTCCCTGGACAAATTTTTATAGTCATTACAGTGATGGTATGAATCCTGATAACTGCACTATTTTACACATTAGTAAACAGTTATAATTAGAAATACTTATATGTGTGTCAAAAATATGTAGTAATACAGTCTCAATAAAAGGTACTTTTTTTTTTTTTTAAGAGGTACTATTTTAAAGTATGTAATAAAATTAGGTCTTAAAGCTTATTTTAAGGCAGACATGGTGGCACATGCCTATAAGTCCAGCACTTGGGAGACTAAGGCAGGAGGACCCTGTTAAGTTCAAGACCAGCGTGGGCTACAAAGTAAGCTCAAGCCCAGTCTGTCCTGTTTAATGACACCCTGTATCAAAAAAGATAAAAAACAACAACAAAAGCTTTTTTAAGGGCCGGGAAGATGACTCAGTGGAATAAGCACTTCCCTGGCAAGCACAAGGGCCTGAGTTCAATCCTTGGTTCCGCCAAAAAAAAAAAAAAAAAAAAAAAAAAAAAACAAACAAAACCTTTTTTAAGAAAATAAACTTGGGTTGGGGAGATAGCTCAGTAGAACAAGAACCTGCCTGGTAAGTGCAGGGTTCTGAGTTCAATCCCCAGTACCACAAAAAAAAAAAAAGAAAAAGAAAACAAACTTTTCCACAAAAAGGATATTAAAATTGATATTTTTTTATTTTCCAGGGGCATTGAATGGATAAGTTTGACAGGTTTTCTTTCCTTTGCTACCTCAACACCAAACAATATGGGTTTAGTGAGAAATGAACTCCAGCTGATTGATCTTCCAACAGGTTTGTATATTTAGACTGTTTAAAGTATTCAAAATAATTTTGTCAGATATTCTTCAATTAACAAAGTTGTTCTAAGTACTTTCACCTTGGAGTCTTTTCTTATGTCCTATATTTATATATCCACTCTTTTGTTCTATAATAATTGCTTTAGAAAAACCTTATATCATTGTTTATATAGAAATATTGTTAAAAGAGTTATGTAGTACAGTGGATGCCATTAGCCAGATAGATTCATAAAAAAATCTCAGTCTGGGGCTGGGGAGATGGCTCAGTAGAATAAGTGCTTCTCTGGCAAGCGCAAGGGCTTGAGTTCAATCCCTGGTTCTGCAAAAAAAAAAAAAAAAAAAAATCTCAGTCTACTGTAAGTACGTTGTTACATATAAATAGAAGGTCAAGCTTTTTCTTATTGTTGTTGTTTTTGAGACAGGGTCTCACTATGTAGTCCAGGCTGCTCTCAAACTTGCTGTGGTTCTCCTGCCTCAGCCTCCCACGTGCTGGAATTATAGGTGTGTGCCATACACCCAGCAATCAAAAGACCAATATTAAAGTAATTCTTTGTAATTAGACTTAGATATTCTATTTTAAAATTTGGGCCTTTGTGGGAAACCCTTAAAGCCATTACAGATTAAGGATGGTTTTTCTTTTTAAATATATTTAGTACAGGGTCACACTTCTCAGCTCAGACTCCTAGTGATCCTCCTGTTTTCAGCTTCCCCAGCACTGGGATTATAGGTTTGTGCCATCACTCCTTGTCTTGGTGGCTCAGTGCACCTCGGGCAGGGCCAGCACAGCATGTGGTACCCGGGATCGAACCCCGATCTCTGCAGTTGCCTGAACAGTCACTTAGTCTGCTGAGCTATCTCACCCTAAAGATGGTTTTTAAATGTTCAAACTTAGAACAGTTGATATTCTCTAGCTGACTAACTAGGGAAACAATTTAGGAGTTAGGAGGCTTCAACAGAAAACATTCCAGTAAAATGACTTCTTCAGAATTATCTAAAATGTATAACCAAATGAGTTTCAAAATGAAGAACTTGAAAATATATAAAGGTGACACCCCCGCCCACAGGGTGCACTGAGACAGTGATCCCATCGAGACAGCATGGTGGTGTGTGCCTGTTATCCCAGTGCTTTGGTAGCCTGAAAACAGGCATATCACTATGAGTCTGATCTATGTAGTGAGATCCTGTAGACCCTGTACAAATACATACATATGTACGTACATAAATGGGTGACAGTTTCAAATAATTTTATAATAGACAGTGGATTCTACTTGATGTTTAGCAAAAAGGCACATAGTTAACTTTGAATTTATTATATTTTTTATTCCATTTCAATAAAAATCTTAGAAAAAGTATTACATTATATTTGTTCAGATACATATATTTTTATTTATGGAAAAATACTTTGCTTGTTTTAGGCAGGAACTACTACTTGTATAGTATACTAGAATATTGAAGTTGTTGATCCCTGATGTCAGCTTATAGAGACATTTTGGGAGAAACATGTTCTAAATATTTTAGGTAATATTTGGCACAGGAGCAAAGAAATCCTAAATACCTATATCAAGAGTTTTTCCCCACTATGTAGTATTTGGAATTATGGAAATGATTTACATTTCCATATACTAGTAGTTTTATAGTAGATAAGTTTATACAAGTAGTTTTATAGTAGATAATTGCTTCACTACAATAATCACTTTTAAAATTTAGGAAATGATGTCTCTAAATTTCTAAAATTGAGTCAGAATTTAATAAACTACCAGAAATAAAAACATATTTTCATAAAACATTTAAATATATGCAATATGTAAATGCAATAAATTTATGTAATATTTATATAAATATTAATATTTATATATGTAAAGATTTAAATATTGTAAATATGTGCAGAATTTTAACATGCATAAAACATTTAGATATATACAATGTTATTATTAACTTGTAATATTTTTGAGATTGTTTTTAATTATCACCAATAGCTTAGAAGTAAATACAGTGATGAATAGTAGACTACAGAATAAGATTGATCAAATTACATTGATATGGCTTCTTGATTCTTATGTGTTTTTTTCACATTTTCTTTAATATTTACAATTAAAGGTAGGAGCATTGCTTTTCGTGGTGAGCGAGGCAATGATGAATCGCCCATCGAAATGATTAAAGTATCACATTTGAAGTAAGTGTCTGCCTAAATAAATCTGTGGTTTTACCATGTTGGAATCTCATGGCTTTAAAAATAAAATATAAGACAGTGGGAATATGCTAAAATATGTAAACAGTTTTGTAGTAATAGCAAATGATGATATATGCAGCAGAATATAAAGCAAATCTCTATAAAATTAAATCTCACTTCTAAAAAACGAGTGAGTAATCTTGGGGGATCTTAGGCTGTCCAAAGATTGGTAAAACCAGCAACCTAATTTTGTTTTTGATAGCTGTATTGATATAAGCACTTTCTACCTACTTTAAGATAAATTATCTTACAAAATTCTTTTTACTTCCACTAACCATGGGGCTACTGAATGAAATAACTCATTTTTCTTATTTATGATTTAGATTCATAATTCCAGACTTTTTAAAATTTTTGTTCCAAGGAAAATACATGTAAAGCAGGATTCTTAAGAATAGAAGCTGAACCAGAACAATCAAAAGAAGGAAAAGAGTAAGGTTCTTAGTGATTTTTCAAGATTTTTTTTTTTTTTTGGCTTTTTTAGGGTCTTTATATTGCCATATAAATTTTAGAATCAGCATATCAGTTTTGCCAAAAGGTCTTGCTATGGCTTTGATTGCATAAAATAGTGCAAGTTCAAGTCCCACTTTGCGCATATTAGTGATTTAGTACGACTTTCTCAAAAAAATTTATAGAAAAATTAAAAATACAGTTTGAGGGGCCGGGGAGATGGCTCAGTAGAATAAGCATTTGCCTGGCAAAGACAAGGACCTGAGTTCAATCCCTGG
>NW_004524586.1:23276062-23366653 GCF_000260255.1 Octodon degus | reverse complement strand
TCCATATGTCAGTTGAAAAGAATTGACATCTTCTTCACAGATTTTGCAGTTCACAAACAAGCTATATCCACTTAAGTCTTCTTTCATTTGTATCAGCAATATTTTATAGCTTTCAGTATATTTGTAAGTCTCAGTGTCTCATTATTGGTTCTCTGTTGCTGAGACAAAATACGCAACACCCAAAGTTAAAAGAAGAAAGGTGTATTTTGGCTCCCAGTTTGTAGAAGTTTCAGTCCATAATCAGCTGGCTCCAAGGCAGAGGCACATGGCAGAGTATTTGTAGGTTTGTTTTGTTTTGTTTTGTTTTTTTAACTATTTAATGTTTTCCTGATATATCTTTCTATTATTTTCTAGTTTTTGTTGTGACTAGAGAACATGTTTTACATTATTTCAGTCTTTGTAAATATCATGTAAACTTTTTTGGCCCAGAATACTTAGCGAAAGTTCTTGTGCTCTTCACAGGTAGTGTATTGTGCTGGTGTTGATTAGAATATTCCATAACTGTCATTTCTGGTTGGTTGATGCTGTTATTGGAGTGTTCTGTATGCATACTGATTTTCTATGTGTGTATTCTATGAATTACTGAGAGATGAGTGTTTTAATATAACTTTGGTTATTAATTTATATACTTGCTTTTGAAAAACTCAAGTTCTTTTAGGTATTTTGAAGCTCTTATTTGTAGATATGTACATTTTTAGAATTGTTATATCCTTTCAATTCTTTGATTTCTTTACTATTGTGAAACATCATCTTTGTTACTGTTCTTTGGAAATAATCTGATTTGTCTGATATTTGTATAGTCATTTCAGCTTTCTTATAGCCAGTACTTACATATATTTTCCCATCTTTATAGTTGTAATCTTCTATCTTTATGAAGTTAATTTCTTATAGGCCGCATATAATTAGTGCTTGTTTTTCTTTAGTCTCATCATCTCACACTTCTCAATGAAGTATTTAAATTATTGATATAATGTAACTATCAGTATGACTTATATTTAAATCATCTTTTACTTGTATTTTTTCTGCTTTTATTTTAAAAGAATTAACAATGTTTACTAGTTTATTAATTTCATTTGTTGTAAGTCACATAAGGAAGAGTTCTCTGAAATCTAACGGAACTCCATTCTCTTGTTCTCAGGCCCAACTCTTTACATCCCTGCTGAACTCACATATCTAAAGTAACTAATTTCAGGATTCCCTACTTCAAAACTTTTATTATGATTCATTGTTTTCTGTTGAATAAATCCCTACATAACTTAGCATAGCATTTAAGGTCTTTATAATGTGATCCAAAATTTGTATTTTAACCTTTTATATAATTGCTCCCACAATCTGTGCATTTAAGGAAGCGTAGTCCTCCCTACATTGTGTCCTTTCATGTCTTTTGTCATTTGTCACATTTGTAATTCTATCTGGACTTTCATTTCCCTATTGTCCAAATCAATTTTCTTTTTCACGGTGAATCTTAACATATTTTGCTTATAAGTAGGTGACTATATGATATATAATACACAGTATAGCATATTAGCCTTGTGTAATCTCTCATGGTGTACACTGTTCTTATCCTTTAAATTAATCTGGCATTTTGTGAGGAAGTTACAGCTGGTATTAATAGCATTTTAAACACAGAGCAAAACTCAAAAAGATTACAGTTTTTCTGAAGTCCCTTGATTATGAAGTGGCAGACATGATCTTAAATGAAGTGCGTGAAGTCCTGTAATACATTGACTCCTGGATCTTCCCACTCTATTGTATTTCTTCAGTGATAGCTATTGTTCATTAATATAGCTTTAGTTTCTCATGGGTTACTGAGGTATCAGTGCTCAACAACTCAGTTTTCTTGAATTGCACTTACTGATTCATTATGTACTTCTAGCCTCAACAGAGAGCAGGTAAAGCAGCATCTGTTGCGCACTTGCTGTGGTAGGATGATAGGCAGTTTGCCTACTTTTTATTTACCAGAATGTGCATATCAATTCATTGGTATAGATGGTAATGTTCCCATGTCAGATAGGAGAAATGGAGGCTCTGGAGGGTAAAAGTGAGTTGTGGCCCCAGAATTGGAGTCTAGGCCACTCTTCTGACTAGTCTCCTTGTCAGATTTGAGATTGTACATGCTTTCAAGTTATCTGAGAGCTTTACATTCTTAGGACTATTAATTGTGGCACCTGAATGGTAGCCTAAATTGTCTGTGCTTGGAATATGTCATCTGATTTTTTTTTCAATTTCCTGAGCCTTTTATCTGTACTAATTTTTGATGTTTTACAAAAAAATGGGCTTAATAATTTTATTTGTTGCTATTTTTGTTTATTTTAGACAGTATTTGGCAGTTGTTTTCAAAGATAAACCCCTGGAATTATGGGATGTTAGGACTTGTACCCTTCTTAGAGAAATGTCCAAAAACTTTCCTACAATAACTGCTTTGGTAAGTTATAGTTTGAGAACTATATTGTCCTAGTATATATGTGCTAAATGTTGTTTTTTCATAATTAACATGCCATATTTTTTATATATATTCAAAGAAAATGATCTAAATAAATGGAGACATAAGTCTTGGGATGGCCAATTTAATATTACTGCAATTCTTGCTATAATTTTTTTGGATACTTTGAGAAGCATCATAAACACATTCTAAAATGACTATAAAATAATAAAAGTCCTATATAGCAAAGTCACTCTTGAACAAAGGTGGTAGGCACAGGTGAGATGGGAGCTGGCTTACACTACTGACATTAGGACATGTTACAGACTATGGAAATAACATTAGTGCTGTACTGACACAAAAGAAGAAAGTGAACTAATATAAAAAAGAGTTCAGGAAAGCAACACACAAATCAGTGGAACAGACTGTTTAAAAGACAATATTGGGGAAATTGTCTCACCTTATGGAAAAAAAATGCTGTATCTAACTAATACCACTTACAAATTTTCCACAAGGTTAAAGACCTAAATATGAAAAAGAAAGCTATAATATTTAACATTACTTAATAATATAATTTAAGAGAATATTTTTGTGACCCGGGAGCAAAAATGGATATCAGAAGCTCAAAGCAAGAAAAAAGAAAATAAAAAAACAACTTGGTTATATCACAGCTAATGATTTATGTTTGGTAAAAGGTGCTATTGTCATGAAAATCTTCCGATTTCTCAAAAATAACAAGGCACTCCTTCAAAATAACAGTGAAAAAAACAGGATCAGCAATGGGAAAATAAACAATGTGAGCATTAGTGACTAGCAGAGAAGCCTAAAAGGCTAACCAGAGAATAAACATGTTTAACTCATCAGTTTTTAGAGTTGTACAAAGTAAAATATTCCTGTGTCTTTTAGACTAACAAAAGTTGGGAAGGCAGCATGAAGAGTGGTACACTATAAGGCAGGGGATCCTTGTGTACTGAGGATTTAGGCAAACACAGAGATTTTCTGTGTTGCAACTGCTGAGCTCTAGGCCACAAAGGAATGTTTGCAAGGATTTTCACTTTAGTGTCATTTGTCATGATTGCATTCAGAGGAACCTGGGTGTCTTGCTGAGAGAACAGATGGAAATTTGGTGAATATAAGTGTGGAGTGTTATATACCATGCACAAACAACAGGGAGAATACATTACTTAAATTACATTAAATTCATTAAAAGCAGTGACCAATAAGATGAAAGAGGCTGATGCATAAGCCTAGTACTACTGACGTAAGTTAAAAATACATGTTATAAACATAACTACATGTTAAAAACTTCTGCATATAAAAATTGGATTATTAACTTAACAGTGGATTAAATACATTGCAGTTGGTACAAATACAAGATAATAAATAAAACAAGTGGTTTGGGATGGATCTATCCCTGATAAGACTTCCTAATTAGAGGAACATAATTCTCTTTTCCATATAGGTCCAGTTCTTGCTAGACAAGGAGGTGGGGAATAGGAGATGTAGTAAATGAATTGATTCATTTCAGTTTGTAAAAAGAAAGAATCAAAACTTCCTCTTGTAAGTTATCCATTTTTTTTTTTTAACCGTGAGCTCTAATCTAAAGTGCATTCATTCAGCCTTTCTATAAGTGGAAAAGTCTTAAAAATTCATGTGCAATAATAATGGTGCCAAGCAATGGGAAATCTGTCTTTCTGGAAGGAAAAGAAAGAGGGCAACTTAGTACTTCTAGTTCTGTCTGTTTTTGCTTCCCAGGAGTGGTCACCATCTCACAACTTGAAGAGCCTGAGAAAGAAACAGCTTGCTACCCGTGAGGCCATGGCCCGCCAGACTGTTGTTTCTGACACAGAGCTGAGTATTGTTGAGTCATCTGTGATCAGGTAGAGCTTGCTGTCCCTGCCAGTATCATAGTTGAGAATATGATAAGTGCCACCCAGAGACATGTTCTTTAAGAAGGTGGACACTGCTTTTGAACATACAGTGCTTTGTATCATGTTTCCATACATACGCATATTATTGAAGTGGATGGTATTGCATGGTGTACTCAGTAACCTATGCAATATTGTCAGTTCATCAGCACCCATCAGTAGATGTGACTGGGGAAATGTCTTTCTGTCCCATTTCCTTCAGCTCTGAAACACAACTGGACATAGGGTAAACAGAGGTCATATCACTTGTGTACACCAGAGAAAATGTAGTGAGAATTCTAAGTTTATGAACTGTCCCCAGCCATACCATTACAAACAAAAAACTTCAGCCAATAGTAGCTCATATGATTCCCCTCAGTGTTGAGCTCTGCAGCAAAAACAGTTTGTGTTAAATTTGCATCCAACTCTCCCAATACCAGGTAGACTTCCTCCCATTTATGATTATTTGGGAGTGATTTATATTTTTATGTTATTATCTGGGCAAGATTCGTTTCAGACTTTCTGAAATGGTCTTGGTCCTAATGCACCTCTACTATGGCTCGGTACTTAGTTATGGGTATCACTCTACAGGAAAGAAACAGCTTTATCTAATTTTTCTCTGTCTCAAAGCTTATTGCAGGAGGCAGAAAGTAAATCTGAACTCAGTCAGAACATCTCTGCACGTGAGCATTTTGTATTTACAGATAATGATGGCCAAGTTTTTCACCTCACCGTTGAAGGAAACTCTGTGAAAGATAGTGCTCGGATCCCACCAGATGTAAGTCTAACCCTTGGATACATCTCTCTTATCAAGAATTTTGTTCTGGGCTAGGGAGATAGCTCTACAGTCTACATGCCTGCCTAGAAGAACAAGGACCTGAGTTCAAACCCTTGTACTGTTGTGCTGACCCCAAAACTGGGAGTGGTTGCACACCCCTGTAATCCCAGCACTGGGGAGGCTGAGACAGGAGAATCATTTTGTTCATCTGTACCCAGTGAAGATATAATTAAGTTAGAAAGCTTCTTCAGAAGAGTTTAGTATGAATAAGCTTTACTACTGAAAGGGACATGATCTATAAATAAACTTGCCCCTTACTGCTAGAGAATAGTTTGTGATAATTTTAATTAAATATTTTCTGTGTACTACTTGTGTTTATCCCCATAATAATTCACAAAGGAGAATATATTCTCAAGGTTACCTAGCTCAGTTATATGATGGAACTGTGTTTGAAACTTAGGTTCTCTGACTTCAGTATCTATCGTTTTTCCATTTCAAGTATTTTCCTGAAAGATTTGACTTATAATATGGTATTATTTTAGGATAGTAGAATTAGGTTTAGATATAAGAGTATTAATATTTACTACATGGAATCTCTTAGCTAAGTTTTTATAGTTAACAATTTGCAATTTACCAATCCATTTAATAAGTGGATTAAGAAAATGGTTAAAAGGAAGTGTGAGAGGATAGTATTTATTTAGAATTGCCATCTAAAAGGGAATGCCAACGCAAGGTCACCCCCCACCCCACCCCATCACCCCCGCATGAGGCTCAGGTGCTGGCTGCAGGATTCATTAAGTTAAAAGAGCAGGCCGGTGTGCTTCAGATAAGGCCATTCACATGGCTGTTCTGAGTCAGTGCTGACCATGGGGAGAGGCCTGGGCCCCTTCCACTATACTGCTTGAGTCTTTTCAGGGCTGGGCGGGGAGCTTCAGAAGACAGCCAGAAAACAGCTGTGGTGTCCTTTAAATAACCTAGTTACAGAACTCACACTCCATCGTTTCTTCAGTATAATGTTGGTTTTTACACCAGCTCTACTCTTTGTGACAGGTCTACCAGGGGCTATGAATACCAAAAAGGAAGAATTAATGAGGTTCTCTTAGAAACTGGCTAGTGAATCTTCTATGTTAATAACTATGGAAAAATTGGGGGCATTGCACCCCAAAATTTTGGAGGTAACAAGTGAGAGAACTTTTTAAGTTGTAATTTAACTGTTATTATTATATAAATAAATCACATCTGAGATAGTAGTGTCTAATATTACCCGGCATTTTCAGAATTTTTACAGGATGAAAATAATACAAAAGTAAAAGTTTGATATTTGGTAGTTATAATTAGAAATAAATTTAAACATGTAGAAAGAAAAACTGTCTTTTGAGTTGAGACATACAAAGTCAGTATAACACTGAATTCTTGAATGTTGGCTTGCTTCGTAGCACTCTTTCTGTGCTTCCTATTTTATTTTATTGAGAAACAAATATCAATGAGACACTTTCCAAGCTGATTAATGGGACATTTTCAATAATCAATACATTGCACATTGTTATCTTCTCAGCTGTCATCCACAGCACAAGAAGCAGCCAGGACATCCCGCCCAAACAGTACCACAACAAATCCTCTCACCGAACCAAGTGAAAGCAGCTGTACATCCATCCTAACTATTCTGTATATACAAATATAAAATTGTCCTTCCTCTGCATCCCCCCTCACCAGTTCTGTCCTGTCAGAGATGGGTATTCTATTGGTATCTAAATATTATAGGTGCTCGAACTCAGCAAAACAATTCAACACAGTCCAGTAGTCCACAATAGTAGGGGATTTTCTGCAGAAGTTGTTGACTAGACCCCTTCACATGTGGCTCAGCATATCAATATGGCTCCACTTTACATACCTTGCCTTTATACCTTTCTGCTGGATGGTTAAGACCAAGATAAAGCAAGACCTATACAACAAGAAATGTGGTACAAGGGTTGTGCTTCCTCTTTTAAAGCCCCCCAAAAGATCCTTGCATCAGCTCTTTCAGTTCCACGCCAAGTATCCCAATCTCTGTTTTTTCATTACTGCACACTTAAAATTAAAGGGGAAATTATCTGAGCCAGTAGTTTTTGCAATGCCGGTTTCCCCAGCTACCCCCAAATAAGTTTTAAATTTCTTAACATTAGACATATTAGTGTTCCTTTTCATAAATGCTCTTTTCAGGATGTAATGTACCACACAGCTTTTAAAATTCTGTCTCCTTTTGTGGAGGTCTGAGTCAGCATGTACCAGGTCTCTTCTGCCAGGTATTTATTTTTCCTTACTAGATAAAGTTCTGAAGGAATGACCAGCTTAATGAGGATCCAGGCCTCCAATATTTTAGAGCATACTACTTTTGGGAAATTAATGTGTTCCAGTGACTGTCATGTAAAATGTAGGTAGAAGATTTGTTTCTTTTAAGCAAATATTTATCTGACTCTTCTCCCAAATGTAAAATATTAAACTTATCTGTTTTGAGTTGATGGTTTCTCTCTGGATTTTTGGCCCCAGAGTTGCAGAGTACATAGAAATGGTAAAAGAAAGAAGAAATTTTTGTATTTTAAATTATGTGTATGTGAAGAGTGTGTTAGAAATTATGTGTATGTGAGAGTGTGTTTCTGACTTGTGCCGGCCTTCCTTCTGTCCTTTTGAATGTCTTGTCTTAAAGGTAGGGAACAGATGCTCTGCACATGACTCAAATGCTCTGTTGTAGCTTAGTTTTGCTTTGGTTCTCTCGTGATTATTTAACAACAACGGTATTTGTGTACCACATCCTCAGAGGTCCTCGGTGTCTCCGCATGGTTGTATCCTGTCAGCGCCCTTATGTGGAAAGTCTGCTTATCTGTGCAGTTGTATTAATGTTCTAAGCTGGTAACAATGATTTCTAGACTAATAAATTAATACTCTAACTTTTTAAAGTTAGAAGGCAGGATTTAAAATTTGAACATATTCAAAGATGAAAAGTAACTTGAAGAGAAAATTCTTAAATATTCTTTTAGTAAAGTCAGGAAAATAAAAATAAAATCTGAGAGCATGCTTCATGTTACACAGAATTTCATTTACTTAGTATAGTTAAATATTTTTACATTAAACTCACTAATAATATTGATTTTTTAAATTTAGTCTTCTTTTTCAGTATTTGGTATGGGTCTTAGTCTGTTAATGGTCAGTTTGACAAACACTGATGCTTTCTTACTCCTGACCATGGATGCCATGTAAATTTTTATATTATACCATAAGTGAAAAAAGAATTTTTATAATAAATAGAGTAATTGAGTAGTGATATTAATTATTAGCTAACATTGTATTGAGTTTTTGTAGTGTGGCAGGCATTGCTTTACAGGCTGTATCGTTATCAGCTTCTTAACACTAATTCCAACTCAAGTTTCATAAGCTTATCTTACTCTATTAATGATAAATGTAAGACACGGAAAGGCAAAATAAATGTCCCCCAGGGCCGGCCAAATAGCTCAGTGGATTAAAGTGCCTGCAAACAGGTGCAAGGGCTGGGGTTCAATCCCCCGGCCTGCCTGCTGTGCCGGCCCCACCCCCAGGGCATGCTGAGACAGCAATTGAGACTGGCCGTGGTGGTGCATGCCTGTGATCCCAGCTCTCTGGAGGCTGTAAACAGGTGGATCACCACAAGTCCAGTCTAGTAGTGAGACCCTGAACACCCAAGTCCAGTCTAGTAGTGAGACCCTGACCCTGAACAACCTTCCCTAAAATACAAAAAATAAATAAATAAATAAATAAATAAATAAATGTTCCCCAAACTCCATATCAGTCTAGGTGGTAACACTGAGGTTCAAGGCCTGGCCATGTGATGCCTGGGCCTGGGCTGTTGAGGTCTCAGTACCTCTGTCTATTTGCTGGGGATGTGAATTCTCTTCTTCCATTTTGGATTTATTACACACATTTATTTAAACACGGCTGTCGGATTCTTACAGACTGTTTCTATATGTAACTTCTTTGCAGAGCTTCCTGTATAACAAAACTATCATCTTTTAATCCCATTTTTTCACCTTTCATTATACCAAAAGCTTCCAAAGGATACCAGTAATGCTCTGGATCATCTTTTTCGATATAAAAATTACTGCAGTTCTGAAAATAATTGAGTTTCCTTTAGAATGGCTTTATTTATCCTTATACAATGAAGGGTAAGATATCTCTCTAAAAAGGTTTTCCTTTTCTTCTCTTTTTCCTTTTTTCCAAGGTGTTTTTTCCTGAAAAAAATCTAGCTCAGATAACCTAGCTCAGTCTATCAAACTGAAATGACTGTTAGGGTTTGAAGTCTATATTTTAGAATTCCATGGAATTCATGACGAAGTAAAACTCTTTATAGTTAAGCTTTATTAAATAGTTTTTATTTCATCATGACCATTAAATACAAATACTTCCCTGTTCTAATGACTTATCAGTAGTGAAATTTATGTGTGTTCTTGTTGCTGTTGTTTTCCAGGGAAATATGGGTAGTATTACCTGCATTGCTTGGAAAGGTGATACATTAGTGCTTGGAGATGTGGATGGGAACCTCAATTTTTGGGATTTGAGAGGCAGAGTATCCAGGTATGATTGTTCATCCAAGAATGAAATTTTTACCTAACAAAAATTTTGTAGGCTTGTGATTTATAATCCAGACCAGTAAAAATGGACAATTGTAGCTTGGAGCTTTGGGTTTCCAGTCACCGAAGGAAGGCATTTGAGCCAAGTTCTGGACCCTTTTAAGTAGACTCTTACCTGCAGGTGGCTTGTACAGGAACCCTGGGATGTTACTCTAGTGCATGTTAGGGGAACACCTGTCAGATGTGGCCTTTATCCCAGAATGTAAAGTGGCTGTGCCATAATCAGACCTTGTCAGAAGCAGCACTAGGCAGAGATGGAGGACACAGTTCAGGCGTAATTTCTGCTGACTGCATTCTGTTCTCCCTAATCCTGGTGTTTCTGTTGTTTGTCCTCAGAGGAATACCTACACATAGAAGTTGGGTGAGGAAGATTCGTTTTGCCCCTGGCAAAGGAAACCAAAAACTAATAGCGATGTACAACGATGGTGCTGAAGTTTGGGATGCTAAAGAGGTAGGCCCAGCCCTGGGAGGCTGAGACAGAAATGAGGCAATTGCTCACAGAAACTGGGTTTTTTCCTTTTTCCTGACCTGGAGATGAAATTATATAATAGGAGTAAGAGATGGAGGGAGGGGCAGGGAAGGAAGGAAAAGAAGATATAAAAAGAATTAAGAAGTATTATATATGTGTACCAGTTCTCTATGATGAATGTAATCATTGTATATTACAAACATATAAGAAAAATAAACTGTTGAAAATTATAAGTTCATAAAGCTTCTTGTAACAAATTATTTTGTTTTAGAAGTTTTTATTTTTTTGTATTTCTGTTCTAAAAGTGATAGCTCCACAGGTGATTCATTGGTTCTCTAATGTTATTGTTGTAGTGGACACCTTTGAAACAACACAATTTGCATATGGAAAACAGGTTTTTATAGTCAGTACAATTCTGTACTTTTTTTTTTTTTTTTTGAGACAGGGTCTCACTATGCAGCTCAGGCTGGCCTTAAGCTCACTTTGTAGTCCAGGCTGATCTCGATCTCACTATGATCCTCCTGCCTCAGCCTCCAGAGTGCTGGGATTACAGATGTGCCCCACCACACCTGACCCTCTGTACTTCTTTTAGGCCTTTGCCGGAGCACTGTCTCTCATCACCATTTAATCCAGAATGATAGATAAACATCTTCCTTTTCTATCTGACTATGATGACAAGATTCATTCTTGTAGGTTCAGATGGTGAGCAGTCTAAGAAGTGGAAGAAATGTGACCTTTCGGATCTTGGATGTGGACTGGTGCACATCAGATAAAGTGATCTTGGCATCTGATGACGGGTGCATCAGGGTCCTGGAGATGTCTATGAAGTCTACATGTTTTAGAATGGATGAACAGGAGTTAACTGGTATGGGTTCTCATGAAAGGGTGCTCTGAAGCCACATTTGTCACAAGCTGCTCTCTTCTGGAGGGAGAGCTGCTGCTTTTTCATTTCAGTCTTACTTTAAATCTGAGTTTAAGAAATAACATGTTCCCTCTGGCTTAACTCAGTTCATGAATGACTGTTCCACTGTGCAGCTTATGCCATTGGTGGTACAAGTGGATCTATCACTTTTATCTATCTTTTTACTACTAAAGCTAATAAAAGGCCACCCAGTGGGACAGTCCTGCATGTACCACTGTTGGTTCAAGCTTCCTGACAGGGAGACACAGGAATTGTGGCCCCATAACAAATGTGTTAAAGCTTGAGGGTTTAGTAATTTGAGATGCTTTGTAATTTCAGGTTTCAGTCATTCCCAACTGATGTAGAAGTGGCCCTTTTTTTTAGACCCTTTTCTGAGCAGGTTCCTTCTAGTTGCATGATGTAGCTTCTGTCTTTTAATGAGCCTTATATCTTTTCCAGCCAATTTATCAATGAAAAAGTCAGGTTGAAAAATATGTTCTGAATATCAAGAATTTTGATGCGTATGACTTATTACATGACGAGCCAAATTAGAACTGGTGATTTCAGTGACCTGGTTGTTTTGTGATTTCATTGGTGGTGGTGGGATGGAACACAGATTATTTTTTACCAGAATTAAAAGTATGGTAGTAAAATACCATCATGTGTGACTTTTTAAAAAGAGAATGCATCCTTCATCAAATTTAAAGCACAGCTTTTGTCTTACATAATGCAGTGTTCAACTTGGAAGATGCTTTTAGAGGGCATCAGCCCTGATCTTAATTAGGGCAGAGCAAGAACTTCCCGCATGTGTGCTCTTGGCATGTTTGGTACTCAGTATTCTCTCATTTGTAAACTCATTCTTGAGAAACTCGTTAGTCATTCACGGAGTCACACTGGAATTTGGGGCTTTGTCAGGTCAGTGGTTTGGCTCCTCTAGAGACAATGCCAGACACTTTGAACACCTACCATTTTCTGAATGTTCATGGTCAAGCACCACTAAGGTGCGGCTGGTGTCGGTTGCGTGCCTGTGATTTATGTGTGGTGTACTTTGATTTCTGTCACTGCCCTATCCCTGCCAATGTGTGGGGTGCCAGGACTTCCTACTTTAGAAGAAGCAAGACTTAGTCTGACTGCCACCAGGTGAGGCCAGATGTCAGGCATTCCATCCCACACCTGGTCTTGGATCACTTGCCACCTGTGCAGAGCTTTTAGCACCTCTCAGGAAAGGGCGAGTAGATTTTGAGCCTGAAGTTAAGGAAATTGGGGAACTTTCAAGGGGGAAACTTTCTTTAAATTTAGTTACTAGTTCTAGGTAAAAAAAGAAAAAGTTAATGTTTATGGAAATATAAGTGTTTGAAAAGCATTTATTTTGCTTTTAATTTAAAATTATAGTCTAAAAAGCTCCAAAGACATGGTAACTTATTCTTAAAGTAACTACTGACATGGAGTCCCTAACATTAATCTAGCTTTAATACAATATTTGACTATCTAGCTTGCAGCCAGATTTTAAATTGCATTTTCTTTTAAAATTTTTCTAATGCCCAGTGTCTAGTGGTATAGCCCCAACAAGAACAGGGAAAATTTTTTTAAATGGTAATGGAGAAAGGTCAATGAAAGTTATGTATACATTGTGCAGATTGATTCAATTTTAAACTGAGAGTAGCATTTAATAAATGTTAAAGAATAAACACTGATGGTGATGTAAATTTGGATTTAAGTGAAAGATGTCTTCATGTTTATCACTGTGTACATAATAGACATGACCTTGGGAAAAAAAGATTCATCTTCCATTCTGGGCTTATTGATGTGCGATACTAATATGATCAGTAGGACATACACATTGATAATCAGTATCTTATATATTTTCTTCAGTTTTCCTTAGTGACAAGTAGGAAGTGACATAAAATACTCTTTGTTAGAAAAGCTTAGATAAGCCTTTTCTTTCCACCAGGCAGAGGGTGGCAGTCCAGCAGTTTTAGAAGACTAGAATTTTTGTTGTCTGCTGCTTCATTTATCAGGAACATAAAATGGCATAAGAATAAATCTTAACTCCTTTTAGCAACATCTAATAGGAATGCGAAAATGTGAAACTTGTTTAGCAATATTCCAGTATGAGAAAGTTTCCATAAAAGTGCATTGGCTGACATCAGACTGCAGTATAACTTCCTCCACAGTTTTAAGCGTTGCTGCTCACAGCATTTTTCCTAGTGAACACATACAGAAAGGAGCCTGGACTAGATCTGGACTCCCTCGCACCTCATCCTCCAAGGCTCAGAATGGATCCCATTATCTTCTGAATAGTCAGCATACATTGCCACTGAGCTACAGAGCCAGGCTCTAGACCCCAGATTTTTTTTTTTTTTTTTTTTTATGTATGTAGTACAGGGTCTACAGGGTCTCACTACACAGATCTTTCTGGTTTTAGCCTCCCAAGCACAGGGATTATAGGTGTGCACCACCACATCCACTCTCAATCGCTGCCCTAGGGGCGGGGCTGGCATGGTACACCTGGGGATTAAGCCCCTGGCCCCTGTGTCTGCCTAAGCAGGCTAGACCCTAGATTTTTGAACTGAAAATAGCTATTGGCATCTTTGGAGATCACCAGATCCCATCGATAACTAAGGACTTTTGAATATGGACTACATTTTAAGTGATTTTTTTTTTAATTACTAAAATTCTTGGATGTAAAAAAAAAAACAAAAACAGTATTAGAAATACCTTTCTGGGCCCAGGGATTTGGCAGCAACACAGCACCTGTGTGACAGACATAAGGCCCTGTGTTGAGTTCCCAGTACCACAAAGAAAGAGACATTTCTTTTTTTTTTCTTTTTGGCAGTCCAGGGATTGGACTCAGGCCCTTGCACTTGCCAGGGAAGTGCTTATTCCGCTGAGCCATCTCCCCCGCCAGAGAGAGACATTTCTGACTATCTTCTGTCTAGTTCGCTGAAAATTTAATCATTTTATTTATGATTTAATTTTTAGTGAATTACTTGCAATGACGTTTTATAAAGCAGCATTACTTACTAGAGCTATAATATGAGCCACATATATCAGCTGAAATTTCTAATAGTTATATTTAAGAAAATAAAAAAGTGATGAAACTGATTTTGATAATGATTGCATTTTAGCCAGTATATCCAAAACTTTATCATTTCAGTATATAATCAGAATTCAAAGTTACTGATATTTTACATTTATTATAAAATGAGTTGTTTTCTGAATTGAGGGGATAGATTTTGTGCGAAAATATTTGAATTCCATTTAGATTTTATAGTTTCCAGTTGAAAAAAATAGCTGTGTAGTCAACTTGCTCCAAACATAAGGTGAATAAACTGAATAAAATGTCAGTTTTTACATTTATATTAAATACAATAAACATTAGATTCCTTCATTGTCCTCATCATCTTTCAAGTGCTTAGTAGCCAGAGAGGCCTAGTAACTAGATACTGTATAATAGTTTGAAGTCTATGTTTGTCACTTAGGGAAAGCAGCACCGGGGATGGATTTGGGCCATTTTAAGTAACTCTATCTGTTCACAGGATTGTGAAACAAAGGCTCTGCAGGAGCTGACAGGGTGGTGAGGCTGAGTTATAGGGGCCTTCGGGCCCTGATTGAAGGTTAGGGGTCTGTTGGAATAAAGGTGTCAGAACATAGTTGCTGAGCATTAGAGCCTTTGGACCCTCTGTCTCTTCGCTTTGGAACATGTTGAGAAAACAGGAAGCTCTTGTTTAGTTAGTGTTCCCAGTAAGCCAGCCTCTTCATAAGATGGATGCTAGGACTCCAGGTCTAGGATGATAGCCCTTGTTCTGAAACTACCTTCGAACGTGATTCCTGGGAAGTCCATTGATCAGAGACCCCTAATCCCTTCAGTGACAAGCTGGAGGTTGATGGGCTGTGTTAGTTTAGTAGGCTCAGAAAAGCAAAGATACCAAGTGGTGTAAGAGATACAGGTAAATATAATTACATGTAATATTTTTAAATGATAAATTGTATTGGTGTCTGTTGAGTCATTGCATTGGTTCTTTTATGCAAGTAGTAGCAGTTTTATACCACATAGATTATTTAAATTTGAAGAAGGGGACAGAGACTGTATTGATCAGACTGGAGCAAAGAGAGTTTTCCAGGCAGGGAGCACAGTGAATGTACCCTCCCAGTTGCACCAGATTTATGCATTGTTTTCTGCTAGCTTCTCTGTAAATAGCTTGTAGATATAGACTATAAAATTTGATTTTTTAAAAATCTTTTTCTCTTTTATAGAGCCTGTGTGGTGTCCATATCTCCTTGTCCCAAGGGCCTCCCTTGCACTGAAAGCCTTCTTGTTACACCAGCCTTGGAATGGGCAATACTCTTTGGACATTTCTCATGTGTAAGTTCTTTCTTGCTTACTTGCTTTCTTTTTCTTTTCATAGTGTACTTCAATGGAAGCATACTCGTGAGAATCAGCCATGAGTATAAAGGGCTTTACAGGAATGAGAATTAAAACCAATCTAGCCAGTCCTAGCCCAGTCCTAAGTGAGTGTGTGGGAAAGTTTGCAGCTACCCTGCGCCGGCGGGACCTGCTAGTCCAAGCCCAGGTGCAGCATGGATGAGACCCTCTTCCACCCCCTTGCGACCCAGCCCACCACTCCGCAGCACCCCCCACCCCACCCCACCCGCCGAGTGAGAATTTCTGCCGCATTCTGGGGACCCCCATGTCCAGTCCTAGCCCAGGCCCAGTGAGTGTATGGGAGAGCTTCCCCTCCCCCCTACTCCACCTTGTCCCCTCCAGACTCAGGACAGGGCTGGCATACAGACTGGGGGTGAGACACTGCAGCTACAATCCCTGCAGAGAGAGTAGGGGATAGAACCACCCAGAACCACCCAGTTCCAGGAGCAGAACATCTTGCCAACAGGGGCAAAACAGGTTCACTCCCAAGGGCGGCAGCAGGAAGGAGCTGAGCACAGCAGCCAGACCCAAGCCAGGCACAGCTGGAAAAATCCAAACTTTGTAGATCTACACCTGAATTTCAGTAGGTGCTCAGGTTATAACTTCACCAAAGTTCTACAACAAGGGTCAGAAGACAGTGCTACACAAAAATGTCATCGAAAAGGAGCAAAATGCAATCTCAGACCCCAAACCCACCTGTAACAACTGCAGAGGACACTAACACAGAACAAATTGGGAATCACACAGCTGAAATCAATGAATCAACAGCTTCTGAAATAAACAACTGCAGAAAGGTATAGAGGAACTCAGATTGGAAACAAAAAAGAAATCCCTGAATTAATAACATCTGCAGTAAAGAATCAAATGCAGAAACATATGAAGGGAACCCAGTTCCAACACAGAACAAGTACAGAGGATACTAGCTCAGCTCAAATGTACGAATTAATAGTGTCGATAGTAAATAAGCAACAGCAAAGAGTTATAGAGGAACTTAGAGCGGAATTCTTTTCCACTAGCTCAGCTCAAATGTATGAATTAATAGCATTGATAATAAGCAACAGCAGAAAGTTATAGAGGAACTCAGAGCGGAATTCTTTTCTGAAATAAAAAAAGAATTTTTGAACTCATACCATCTGAAAAGAAGAATCAACTACAGAAACATACACAGGAAACCCAATCTGGAAAAAAACACTACAGTAAAAGAACTAATAACTGCTTCTAAAGAAGACATTGATTGAAAAAAAATAGAGATTAGAAAAATGATGGATTCCTTGACTGAGCAATACAGGAAAGAAATAGATCGCATGAAGCAGAGTCAACAAAGAGATATAGAGGAACTTAAAATCTCAATCACGAGCTTGCAAAACCACTTAAGTGAAAGTGAAGACAGTTTCAGGTCTTGAAGACTCTGGTGCAGCTAGTGAAAAGGTAAGAAAAGATCTCTTAAAAACAACTAGATGCAGGAAAAAATAATTCATCACCTGCAAGACAATGCAAACATGAACAATGTCAGACTAATAGGTACCAATGAGAAAAAAGAAGTCAATACAAATGACATTAAAAAAATAAGGGCAGAAGTAATAGCAGAAAACTTCCCAAATATGAGAAATCAATCTGACGTTCAGGTAACTGAAGCATATAGAACACCAGGTAACCTCAACCCAATTAAAAACACACTGAGACCTATGATAGTCAAGATACCAGAAACTCAAGAATAATATACTGAAAGCCGCTAGAGAAAAGAAGCAGATCACATTCAAAGGAAAGCCCATCAGAATCATGGCTGACTTCTCTTCACAAACCATGAAGGCAGGAGGATCATGGAGCAGAGTACTTCAAATTCCAGTGCAGACTACTATACCCTGCAAAACTCTCTTTCAAGTTTGATGGAGAAGTGAAGTACTTCTATGACAAAGAACAACTAAAGAATTTCATGATGACAAAGCCAATCCTACACAGGCTCCTAAAAGATGTTCTAGAGGGGGTCCAAAATGATCAGCACTCCATGAATGAGATCAGAAGCAACCAACTAAATATGACAAACAATTAAACACAGGAGAAAAAGGAGTAAACGACAAGAGGTAAATAACATGTCAATCGTAAGTCAGTGCATCTCAATTATAACCATCAATGTAAATGGACTCAATTCACCAATTAAGAGAAATAGACTGGCACAGTGGATTAGGAAACAAAATCCAACAATATGCTGTATACAAGAAACACATTTAACTCCTAAAGACATTCATAGGCTCAAAGTCAAAGGATGGAAAACAATACTACACACCCCAGCACCTCAGAAAAAAGCAGGGGTAGCAATCCTATTCTCATATAGTCTCAACTTGAAACCAACAATGATCAAGTGAAATAAAAAAGGCCACTATATACTGGTTAGGGGAAAAATTCAACAGGAAGAGGTAACACTCATAACTATATAAGCACTAAACACAGGAGCACCCAAGTATATAAAGCAAATCTTAGTGGACATGAAAAATCTAATATCCAATACCACAATTTTAACAGGAGACCTTAACACCCCCTTATCGCACAAAGATAGGTCAACCAGACAAAAACTCAGCAAAGAAATAACAGAACTGAACCAGAGCTTGAAACAAATGGACTTGGTGGACATATACAGAGTGTTCCACCCAAACACAGTTGAATACACATTTTTCTCAGCTGCACATGGGTCATTTTCTAAAATAGACCACATACTGGTCCATAGGTCATGCTTAAGTATATGCAAGAAAACAGAAATTATCCCATGCATATTATCTGACCGCAGTGCAATGAAACTGGAAATAAGTGACAAAAGAAACCAGAAAAAAACCCTCAATACATGGAAATTAAAACCCTACTCAGCAACCAATGGGTCACAGATGAAATTAAACTAGAAATTCAACAATATCTACAATTCAATGAAAATTCAAGCACAACTTACCGGAATTTGTGGGATATGATGAAAGCCATTCTCAGAGGGAAATTCATAACTGTGAACTCACACATTAGGAAAACAGAACGGGAACAAATAAGTACCCTAATGCTGCACCTTCAACAACTAGAAAAGGAAGAGCAAACCAAACCAAGAGCCCAAAGATGGGAAGAAATCATAAAGATTAGAGCAGAAATTAATTCAATTGAGATGAAGAAAACAGTTCAAAGAATAAATGAAACAAAAAACTGGTTCTTTGAAAGATTAAATAAAATCGGTAAGCCCCTAGCTAACCTCATCAAACAGAGGAAAGAAAAAATTCAAATACAAACAATAAGGAATGAAAAGGAGGTAATTACCACAGGCCCTGTGAAAATTCAGAGGATTATCAGTAGCTACTTTGAGAATCTTTACTCTCACAGAATAGAAGACACAGAAGAAGTGGACAGATTCCTAGAAAGGTACAGATTACCACAACTGAATTGACAAGAAATAACCACTCTCAATGCCCAATAGCAGCCAGTGAAATACAAGATGTAATAAAATAAAAAATAAAACATAAAAACCTACCGACAAAAGTCAAAGTCCAGATGGATTCACAGCTGAATTCTACAAGACATTTATAGAAGATGTAGTCCCTATACTCCTCAAACTCAATGAAATTGAAAACGAAGCAGTGCCCCAAAATCATTCCTGGAGGCAAGTAGTATGTAGATACCAAAAAGAGGGAAAAACGCAACTAAGAAAAAGAACTACAGGCCAATCTCCCTCATGATCATAGATGCAAAAATCCTCAATAACATCCTAACAAATAGAATACACCAAATCGAGATGATCATACACCATGACCAGGTAGGATTGCAAGGATAGTTCAAAAATTTTACATGTAATACACAATATCAATAGTGCAAAAGCTTAAAAACCACATGATCATCTCCATTGATGCAGAAAAGGCTTTTGACAAAGTCCAACACTCATTCATGTTCAAAGTCCTACAGAAAATTGGAATAGATGGCTGGCTTCTACTTCAGTCTGGTAAAAGCCATTTATGACAACCCAATGGCTAACATAATTCTAATTGGGGAAAAACTAAAATCTTTTACTCTTAAATCTGGTACAAGGAAGTCCTCTATCACCACCCCTATTCAATGTAGTTCTGGAATCATTAGCTAGAGCCATTAGACAAGAGAAAGAATTAAAAGGAATAAGAATAGGTAAAAAAGTTAAATTATTATTTGCAGGTGACCTTATACTTTACTTGGAAGACCTAAAAAACTCCAAGAAGCTACTAGAATTAATAAAGAAATTCAGTAGCATAGCAGAATACAAAGTCAATACCCAAAAGTCAGTAGCATTCCTCTACACTGATAACGAACACAATGAGAGGGAAATTATAGAAATAATACCTTTTACAGTAGCATTGAGGAAAATGAAATACCTTGGAATTCATCTAAGTAAAGAAGTCAAAGATCTTTTCAAGCAAAATTACAGTACTCCAAAAAAAGAGATCGTAGAGGATTCAGAAAATGGAAAGATATTCCATGCTCCTGGGTAGGAAGAACCAACATTGTGAAGATGGCCATACTCCCAAAATTGCTGTACACATTTAATGAATGCCTATCAAACTACCACCAACATACCTCCCAGACCTAGAGAAATTGTTCCTAAAATTTACTTGCAACCAGAAAAGACCTAGAGTAGCAAAGGCAATCCTGGGCAACAAAGACAAGGCAAGAGGCATTACAATTCCTGACTTGAAATTATACTACAAGGCTATTATGATAAAATCAGCATGGTACTGGCAACGAAATAGACCTGAGGATCAATGGAATAGATTGGAAGACGCTGAAGTCCCTGCAAACACAGCCATCTTATCTTTGTCAAAGGGGCGAAACAGTTTCTCAGTGGAAGAAAGATAGCCTCTTTAACAAATGGTGCTGGAAAAACTGGCTCTCTACATGCCGAAAACTAAAACTTGACCTAGGTCTATCACCATACACTAAGCTCAAGTCAAAATGGATTAAAGATCTAAACATTAAAACAGAGACACTAAATCTCCTGGAAGAGAAAGTAGGAGGAACTCTTGAAGACATAAGTGTAGGCAAAGAGTTCATGAACAAATATCAAATCTCACAGGAAACACTTGAAAGAATTAATAACTGGGACCTCCTCTTATTGAGAAGCTTTTGCACATCAAAAGAAATTACCTACAAAGTGAAAAGACAACACACAAATTTGGAAAAAATCATGACAAATACTTAGACAAAGGTCTGCTCTCTAGAATTTATAAAGAACTAAAAAACACTAGGGCCCCAAAATTTAAAGTCCCAGTCCAGAAATGGCCATCCGAGATGAACATACACTTCTCAGAGGATGAAATTAAAAAGGCGAATAAATATATGAAAAAATACTCCACATCACTAGCCATCCATGAAATTCAAATTAAAACAACATTGAGATATCTTACTCCAGAAAGAATGTCTATCATAAATCAACCAACAACAAATGTTGGAGAGGCTGTGGGGAAAAAGGAACCCTTCTCCACTGCTGTTGGGAATGTAGACTGGTGCAACATTTATGGAAATCAGTGTGGAGACTCTTTAGAAAACTTGGACTGGAAATCCCATTTAAACCAGCTATTCCTCTATTGGGAATTTTCTTGGAGGATCTGAAGACATCATATCATAGGGATATATGTGTGCCTATGTTTGTAGCAGCACAATTTGTGATAGCCAAATCTTGGAAACAACCAAGATGCCCATCACCTGAGGAATGGATGAAAAAGATGTATTTTTATACAATGGAGTATTACTCAGCTATAAAGAATGATGAACTCGAACCCTTTATATTGAAGTAGATGCCACTTGAAGATATATGTGAAATAAACCAGACACACATGTGTAAATATCGTATAGTTTCCCTAGTATAAAAACTCAAAAGAAGAAATACAAATAGAAAGTTTTAATACAATTAAAAGGAAAGGAAGAACTTGAGGACTAGAAAATGAAGAGTCAGCAAGGATAGAGATAGGAAACATGACAGAGGCAAGCCATACAGTTATATGTAGAAGAGGGGCAAGGCAATGATCCTGAGAATCTCCAGAAGATTTTTGAATCTAGCAGTTAATTGGAATGATTCTCACCATGACTAATTATATATACTGACACCTGTAAGCTAAGCAACTGCACTGAAGATGGTAATTTGTAGTAGTAGGTTCATGCTTGGAGTGCCTGTCGTTCTGGTATTCTGAATACGGGCTGCTTGTCATGACATGCCAGTTGCTGCCGTGCTGTCTCTTGGGTAGATGACTGTTCACAAAGAAGCAGGTGGTGAATGAAGGCAGGAGACAGGAAAAGGAATGTTGTGGGACTGTCCTGCTACAAGTTTGTATATGGTTAGATTTCTGGACTTATGTGTAAACATAAGAATTATATAATTCTTTATGCCTATTTTAAAGATATATTTTAATTTTTTAATGTTTTTCATCATATTCAGTAGGGACTTAAAGTTCAGCCTATCAATACTTGGTAAAAAATACCTGTTCTATATTATGCCTAAGATATTTGATCTTTAGATAGATAGTGAGGTTAAGCTTAGCAGCCCAGGTTGTATGGTAATAACAATAAGCTTCTCTTCTGGAGGGTTAATAACCTAAGTTTGCAAACCAAAATTAGAGAAAAAGGAGGGCCACGAGGAAAGCCAACATTTTGGCCCTAGCCTTCCAAGGTCAGTTAAGACTCAGGACATATGAGAACTTGTACTGTAATGTTATGTGACCCAGTAGTGTCCCAAATTTTCTGGTCAAGGAGATTATGAGGCCAATGAGGGAAGTGATCGATGATGTAGAGTGTGCCTAAAGAGAGTCACATGGAAAGAAAACATTCTCTCAGGCTTTCACAGAGAGCACATTGGCCAAGCAGTGGCTGTGTCTGATCCACATGGCTGACACTGACAAAGGATCTACAGTCTGAGGTACAGGGTCTCAGGATAAATCCTGAGGGGATTTGACGGACCTTATCAAATCCAAAAGCTACATCTCTAGTTGCATAAGTCCTACTTTGTCTTGGTCTTAACCATCCAGCAGAAAAGTATGAAAATGATGTATAAGACGTAAAGCCATGGTGTAATATTGAGCCTTATGGGACTCAGGTCAACAATTTCTGACATTTCCAGTCAAGCAGAAGACCTAATACTCTTATGGACTACTGGACTCTTTTAGAATATTTTGCTGAGTTAACACACCTATAATATTCAAATGACAGAACTAAACAGACAAGCACTTATTCAACTGAGCTATCTCCCCAGCCCCTAATGGAACTAAGCAAAAAAGGGGATACAGATGAATGTCTATTTTGTATCTGTGTATTCTAAATGGTTGGTACAGATATATAGTTACATTCTCTTAATGAATAGAGGGATTTGTGCTAATAGTGTTTATAAATAGGCTATCATGTCTGCATCTTGTACAGCAAATGACCACTAGGAAGAGAGTATGCAATGTGTTAATTATTGAAACTGTCCTACCAATTTGATTTGAAACTGTCTCATTGCTATTTGTTTCTCAATAAAATTATGAGGAAAAAAAAAAACAATCTAAGAGAAGGCAGCACCACTAAAAGGACCACCATTCTTCCTTTCCTTTCCACCCTGTGGGGCCTTTGTGGAAGTGTGGCTTGGTGAGCAGTGTGAGTTTGTAGGCTGCTCTTAAGTGGCTCAGTGCTTGTCTTATGATCTGAACATAAGTGAGTCATAGACAGAGTGTTAAGAGGACAGATGGAGGCAAAGAGGATTTAGGGCTAGGACTAATTCATTTTCATATGGACCTGCGTCAGAGGCTGTTATATTTATAAATGCCAATATCTACCTCACTGCAAAAAAAAAAAAAAAAGCCACAGAAATTTTCAGTGATTGCTAATTAAATTCAGAGATATTCCTGAGCTTCAACTGCCTATATTGTAGGGTAGTAATATAGTAATAACAGGCTTCTCTTCTGGAGGGTTAACAACTTAAGTTTGCAGACCAAATATTAGAGAAAAGGGACGCAAGGACAGCCAACATGTTGGCCCTAGCCTTTCAAGGTCAGTGAAGACTCAGGACATAGGAGATCCTATAATGTAACATCATGTAACTCATTTGTGTCCCAAATTTTCTGATCAAAGAGATTATAGGGCCACAGAGGAAAGTGTTCAAGGACGTAGAGTGTGCCTAAAGAGAGTCACGTGGAGAGGAAACATTTTCTCAGGCTTTCACAGAGAGCAAGTTGGTCAAGCACTGGCTGTGACTCATCCACATGGCTAACACTGACAAAAGATTTGCAACCTGCAGTACAGGGTTTCAGGCGAAGTTCTGAGGGGATTTGACTGACCTTTTCAGATCCAAAGGTTGCATTTCTTGTTATATAGGTCTTGCTTTATCTTGGTCTTAACTATCCACCAGAAAAGTATAAAAATGAAGTATAAAAAGTAAAGCCATATTAATATGCTGAGCTGTAAAAAGCTCAAGTCAACAACTTCTGACATTGCCAGTCCTACGGATAACCCACTACTGTTATGGACTACTGGACTATTTTGCTGAATTCACGCACCTACCATATTTAAATGACAATGGAATGCCCTTCTCTGACAAAACTATCCAAAAAAGGAGGATACAAATGTAAAACCATTTTGTATCTGTATACTCAAAATAGTTAGGATAGATATACAGCTGCTTTCTCTTAATTCAATGAATAGAGAGATTTGTTCTAATAGTGTCTGTAGACGGAATGTCATGTCTGCATCTTGTACAATGAATAACCACTAAGACAACAATATGCAGTGTATTAATTATTGAAACTTCTAGTAATCAGTTTTGAAACTGTCTCATTGCTGTTTCTCAATAAAATTACTTAAAAGAAAAAGAAAAAAGAAATATTCCTGAGCTTATGAGCTTATGCCATGTGCAGGAGATAAGTAGGTAAGAGATGAGGACTTTTTCATTAAATTAAGACCTATCCTGAGAGAAGCAAATGGCCATTCTCTATGGCAGAACAAATTCCTTCAGTTATTATAGTTTCTATTTCTTAAAAGTCAGAGACTTGGGATTTTTATAGAACAAAACCATGTGGTAAGGCAGGTCTAAGGTGGAAAACATGAGTATGTACTAGGTGAACATGAAGTGGAACAAATCTGTGGTCAACTAGTAATATTATAAGCACAGTTGCTCAGATAAAAGTGATTAAATCCAGGACAAAATGGGAAAGCCAGTGATGTAGCAAGTGGGCATGAATGCAGAACAGGGGCTTCTCCTATAGGGGGCTGGGTTAGTGACTCTTCCTGGCTTTCTCAAGGTGAGAGACCTGTTTAGAAAATCAGTGCTTGATGTTTATCTTTAGGGAGGTGTGCCTTTGTTTGATCTTTGGAGGTCTGACCCACAGAGGGAGTGTCTGTCTCTTTCATAGTTGCTAGGTTATCTGGCCTTGCATGCTGGCTCTTTCTGAGTATGTGGCCCTGTTTGACACCTATAATATTTCTATCTAACTCAGCTGTCAATAACATTTTCCCTCTGAAGAAATAACCTGAACTGCCATGAGGAAACAATGGAGGATGAACACTTTGGCTTAAAAGAGGTCTTAGGTGCACTTAAAGATAGTCTCCAGAGTCTAAAGTCTAAAGGCCCTTGATAGACATCAGGCATTTTCTTCTTGGTTAGGCATATAACTGTGAGTCTGGAGACAAAGCCAAAGAAATAATTAAACATTCATGGGCCAAATAATAATATCAACAGAATAATTATGGATATAGTCAAAGATTTTTACAAAGAGGAGCCAGTAATGGCTTCCCATAAAGATGATAAAGGTAGGATCCAGGGGACCCCAGTGTCTCACATACCATTGATTTGATGTCTGATATCTTGAACAGCTGTTGAGACATTAGCAGAAGGGTCATATAACAAGCAGGCATGAATGTAGAACAGGGGCTGTTAAAGATATCAGAGGTTCAGGAATTTAATAACCTTTTTTTTAAGTTTATAATTATAAAATTTTTAATTTTTGTAAATATAAATTTTTTGTTAAGTTTGTAATTAGAGAGGCTGGCCAAATAGCTCAGTGGATTAAAGCACCTACAAACAGGTACAGGGTTGGGGGTTCAATCCCTGGGCCTGCCATGCCAGCCCCGCCCCCAGGACACACTAAGAGGCAGTTGAGATGGGGCGTGGTGGCACACGACTGTAATCCCAGCTCTTGGGAGGCTGTAAACAGGCGGATCACGAGTCTGATCTAGTAGTGAGACCCTGAACACCCTGTAGATCCTTCCCTAAAATACAAAAAATAAAAAAGTTTGTAATAGAACTAACTACTCTGCTGCCTACATCAGTATGGCATATGCTGCTCAGTGAGCCTCAGATATCCAACGCATGTTGCAGAAGTTAAAAGGGTTTGCAGGAATAAATTTGTCTCAGTTGATATAACTTGCTCAGAAAATGTTTCATAATAAAGAGGATACAAAATGGAAATATAGACAAAATAAGAAAAAAATGATGCTATCAGCCTTGAGGAAGCCAAAGACTTTATTTACTCTTTTATTTGTTTTGACTCAATAAGATAAAAGCAAACCTTAAAGAAAATTGGTAAGTCCTGAGGACATTGTTAATCTATAGCCAGATTTTTAACTACCAAGGGCTGCAGAGAGGTTATTTCTACATCAAAACATTATTTTATGCTAGGAAAATAACATAGTTGTGAGTGAAGAGACAATAAATTCATTCCAAAAAATATTTTTACAGTGATTATCCAGAAAATGAAGAAATAAAGAATCTTCTTCAAGAACAGTTGAATTCATTGTCAAAGTAAGTGCATTTTTAATGGAAGAAAAAACTTAACTTTGAATTTTAAAAAATTAAAATAATTTATATTTTAAAAATGTTAATGGCCCAAAAAGAGACCATTCTTTTCGTAGAGATTTGTTTTCCTTTAAAACTTTATTGTGTAATAAGAGGAACTACTTGATAGTGACAGAAATCGAACATCTTTCCTCACCAATTTTATGAGAGTGTTCTGGATGTTAGAGCAGAACTAGAAGCAGTAGTACAAAACCTTTTACTTGTCTCTACCACAAATTCCCTGTGAAGCTGCGTGCTGTGAATATGGACAGGCAGTTCTTTAGTATCCACTTTCCTTTTCAGGCATTGGGTGGGTACAGTTCTGGTAGAGAAATTCCTATGTTCCTTTGGGTCCCATATGCATTGAGAATAATATTTGAAAGACAATAAAAATGTATGGGTTCACAAGGAATTTTTTTGTAAAATATAATACATTTACCAGATAAGATAACATTTAAGAAATTACCCATTAAATAATGTTTTGTTGACAAAGTAAAAATAATTATTTATTGTTTGCTGTATTCAAAGATTAACATTTATCTTTATATCTTTCTCTTGGCTTAGGAACATTCCATTTTAGCTATTTTAGGAACATCAATTTATAAAACTGGTAACCATTCTTTCTTAAAAATAGTTCATAATAATATCCGAATGCCTTAAGTATACACTTTCTGATGATTAACAAAATAATTTTTATCAACAGTAACAACTTTCTTTCAATCATTAGGTGTCTTAATTACTTTTCTAATTGCTAAGACAGTCAGAGTTGGAGGAAGAAAGGTTGTAGAAATTTCAATCCATAGTCAGCTGGCTCCAAAACAGGGCAGCAAGGCAGAGGAGTAGCAGTCCATGGTGTGGCCGGTAGAAAGCAGCAGCAGCAAGCCTCCCTTTCCCTTTTGTCCCCTGCAGTCTACAAGCCTGTTGGTGGGCCTACAGCACACAGTAGACCTCATTATTCACATCCAGAACCATGTTAAAGCAATCAGTGGACTAATTTAGTACTATACACCTTTAATCCCACACACCCTGGATCTAACCAACTCTACAAGGCCCCCCTGAGCACATAAGATTCTGGGAGTATATCTATCTACAGTTCATACCATTAGGCCACTGTTCATATTTTTGAAAACACAAGCTGGACTGTGGCAAGACTGCAAAGTTGGAGCAAGTGACAAGAACTACAGGGCGGCGGGTGACAAGAACTACTTATTCTGGGCTAGGTACATTCTTAGCCTGTTCAGCTTTTGTAATCTCAGAGTCATGACAAAGTAACTTTACTTTTGTAAAATCGAAGTGGAATTTTTCCAATTAAAGAGTATATTATCTCCTTGCTATAGTTTAATTCAGTATGTTTCTCTTACCTCTGGTTTCCTGTCTGTAGTGACATAAAGAAACTCCTGCTTGATCCAGAATTCACTGTCTTGCAGAGATGCTTGCTTATTTCCAGGTAATGCTGTTTGAATATTTACATGTAAGAGATGGAGAGTTTCAAATAAACTTATTTCTCTTTCTAAGGAATTCTATTGAAGTTATGACCAAACTCATATGATATAGAAAAATATTGTGACCCTGCTTTAAAATTGACTTATAGTTAATTTTGAGAGTAGTGATGCAACCTCAGTGGAGTAAGCACCTTCTTAGGCAAGTGTATGGACTGGGGTTCAATCCCAGGCACCACATGCACCCCCAGGTGCACGAGCCAGCTTCACAGACTAGGCATGGTGCTGCATGACGGTAATCTCAGCACTGGGGAGGATGAAAACAGGAGGATCACTACAAGTCTGAGCTGTAAAGTTAGACCCTGTACCAAATACAAAAATTAAAAAAAATAGTAGTAATACAAAGGAAAAATCAGACTACATTTTAATCATGAGATCTAGTCCTAATACAGTGAAAGAGCTTTTTAGTAGCTTTCTAAACTGTGTGTTTTAAAATACCAGATAGAAATTGTATGTATTTAAATAGATCTACAGAGCTGGGGAGATAGTTCAGCAGACTAAGCGCCAGCCTGGCAAGAGCAAGAACCTGGGTTTGATCCCTGGTACTACATGCCATGCCAGCCCAGAGTACCCGGACACCGAAATCGGGTATGGTGGCCCATGCCTGTAATCCCATTGCTGAGGAGGCTGAGACAGGAGGATCACTATGAGTCCAAGCTGCATAGTGAGACCCTGTACCAAATAAATAAGTAAATGATTAAAAAATAAATAGGTGTACAGTGGAGTCCTCACTTCTTTAAAAATCCTCTATGCTCTAAAGAGAAAATAGAAAATTACTTTCATACTTTATCTACCAAGTTATTCCACTAGAACTTCCTACTTTAAAGCTGTTGCCCACATGGCATGCTTATGGCAAATCAAGTAGAAAATTGATCTTGACAAAGAACACAGATACTGGGGTCTGAAAGAACCTTATGGAGTCAGGCCCCATGCTGTTGGGAGTCTAGGTAGCTAGAGAATTTGTCATTTCCCCTTCCCAGGACCCATGACAATGTCCCCATGGATGGTGAGGAGAGAGTATTATATTCCTAGCACTTTAGACCACCCCCAGAATCCCTGTCGACGTATAGGCTTACTCTGTGAGTTGTAATCTTTGTTTCACCCTTCTCAGGCTTTATGGTGATGAGTCAGAGCTGCACTTCTGGACTGTGGCAGCCCACTACTTGCACAGCTTGTCCCAGTCCAAGTCAGGAAACTCGGCAGCAACCAAAGAAACTACACCTTGGGACAAGTTGAACAATCCATTGGATATATGTTATGATGTACTCTGTGAAAATGCTTATTTTCAGGTATTGTTTAAACGTGGGAAATTTTCGCAGTAAGTTAAAGTCCACATCATAGAAATCAATCCCATGGCATATTTGCATAAATATGTTTCCAGACTGCAAAGGTCATCAACAGAATTTTTAATAGGCATTAAATTTTTATTATTAAAATCTTTGTCTTAAATTTTTAACTTAGAGGGTTCATTTTAGTTCTCCCACTAAATTTTCTATTAATAAAACTATTTTATTTATTTGGTTACATTTATTTAAAATATATAAAGGTAGTTTCATAATGTTTAACCTCCAGAAAATTTTTTTTTTTATCCAGTTCTACTCAGGTGCCAGTTTCTAAAACAGGTAAACATGCACACAGATAGTAGTGTATTTCAGCAATTTTTCCTTCAAATTTTTATTAAATTCTTAAATTTCTATAGTTATATTGCAACCTCACAAGTCAAAACAGTGATTCTTAAAATGACTTTATTATGTATAACCAAACTGAAATAATTCAAAAATCTTATATTCTAGTCTCAACTGTTCTTTCCTTTCCCCCCACTTTAGAAATTTCAACTGGAAAGGGTTAATCTTCAGGAAGTAAAACGGTCAACTTATGATCACACTAGAAAATGTACAGACCAGCTACTACTCTTGGGTCAAGTATGTCACTTTTTATCATTTTTTTTTTTCATGCCTGTCATGATATTGCCCCCTTGAATGTATTTCCTTCTCTGAAGATTTAGACTTCCTTTAAAAATAAAACCAAAAGACATTCTGAGAAAGCAAAACTTGACTTGTAATTTGGCTTCAGTAATACTGGATGAATCTCAGCTGCTTGGTTTGTTTTTCATCTCTAAAGTCACTGGTACAAAGCTACAGTAGGCAGTTACTTGAGCACTTATCCACCAGACTGCTTTTGTGTGTAGTAGTTTTCCTTTGTGCAAACAAAACATTCATAAAAAATTTTTAAATGAACTTTCCTTAAGCTATAGATTAATGTTCCATGTTATAAATTTTAAAAGGTCTTATTGGTAGCAAATGTTTTTGTAGTTATAAAAACTGTTTCTCTTACTAGACAGACAGAGCTGTGCAGTTGCTATTAGAAACAAGTGCAGACAACCAACATTATTACTGTGACTCACTGAAAGCCTGTTTGGTCACCACTGTCACCTCTTCAGGACCCTCTCAGAGCACCATTAAGCTGGTGGCAACTAATATGATTGCCAATGGCAAGCTGGCAGGTGAGGTACATACTCTGGCCATATGTTTCCATGTTATGGAAAAGTGGACCTGTGCTCCACAAAATATTTTATTTATGAGGATGTATCTTTCTCTTCTATATATGCTGAAGAAAAATTAAAAAGTTACGACTAGTTTATTTATAAGATAACTATAAATTATGCACTGGGTGTGGTGGCATTCAAGTCAAGTGGCCTGTAATCCCAGCACTTGGGAGGCTGAAAACAGGAGGACCACTACAATTCCAATCTGTGTAGTGAGACCCTGTAGATCCTGTACTAAATACATTAAAAAAAAAAAAAAAAAAAGATAACTGTAAGTTATTCATTTCAACTAGAGCATGTTTGAAGAGTGGGAGGGAACACTGTTAGTAATTGCCAAGACAGTGGCCTAAGTTGGACATTCCTGAGGAAGTGGATGATAAAGCATGTAGGATGTGCTCTACTTGTTTATTTCCTGGGCCATGTTCATGTTAATTTTATCCTTGTTATTTGAGTGTTAGTGTTATATCCAACTCTGGGTTTTATTTATTTATTTATTTATTTATTTATTTATTTATTTACTGGTACCAGGAATTGAACTCAGGACCTTGCACTTTCCAGGCAGATGCTTCCACCTCTGAGCTATCCTCCTGGTGCAGTATTTTATTTTAAAATTCAAGTCGAGTACTTTTTTTGGTCCAGTTTTAGTGTCCCTTGTCTGAGATGCTTGGGACCACAAGCATTGGAGATTGTGGATTTTTTTCAAATTTGGGGATATTTGCATATGTATAAGGTATTTTGGGACTAGCACCCAAGTCTGCTCATGAAGTTAGTTTTTGTTCCATATATACCTTAAACCTATAGCCTGAAAATCATTTTATGTAATATTTTTAATTTTGCGCATGAAACAAAGTTTCATGATATAAACTTTTTACTTTTAGTGTCATGTTGATGCCTTAGAAGTTTCAAAATTTGGAGCATTTTGGATTTTAGATTTTCACATTTGATGTGAAATGGCCATCTGCTTTCTAATGACTTGTCCAAGAGTGCTGCAGTGTCACATGAGCAGCTTGCTCTTCTGTCTTCCAGAGGGCGTCCAGTTGCTCTGCCTGATAGACAAAGCTGCAGATGCCTGCCGCTACCTGCAGACATACGGCGAGTGGAATCGGGCAGCGTGGCTTGCAAAGGTTGGTGATGGTTGTAGGTGTCAGAAGCATCTGGGATGGATGGCTCAGTGCTGAGCCTCATGATTTGGAATCTCAGCAACACTGCTTCGCAAATGTTTTCTTGAAACTCTCGTCCTGCCTCCTATTTTTTTGTAAGCCACATACAACATTAGGAAATGGAGCTTACATTAGTAGCAACTAAGTGAAAGCGGCTATCTGCTCTGTGCTGGTGTCTAATCCAGCCTGCAGCCCACATGTGATGCCAGCCCTCCTGGTCCTATAGCACAGTAAGCCCTCACTTCAGGACAGTGTGATAGCCAAGCAGACCTCAGTGTGTATTGCGTAGGGACAGATCCTACTTTGATTTCATTATTTTTCCTTAGAGTGTGGGATGTTTTGTTTTTAACATAGGTATCTTTCTCAGGTCCGTTTAAATTCTGAAGAATGTGCTGATGTTCTGAAGCGGTGGGTTGACCACCTTTGTTCTCCACAAGTTAATCAGAAGTCAAAGGCCCTCCTTGTCCTTCTATCCCTGGGCAGTTTTTCCAGCGTGGCAGAAATGCTTCACAGGTACACCAAGAGCCCGCGGGCTACTCAGTAATGCCCGTGGTTTTCTTTTTCTTTTTTTTTTTTTTTCTGGTGTTTTGTTTTTTGCAGTACTAGGGATGGAACTCAGGATCTTGTGCTTGCCAGGCAAATGCTAATTCTACTGAGCTATCTCCCCAGCCAGTAATGCCCATGTTTAATCGCTTCAGCTTTGCTGAGGCTTTACTAGATAGGAACATTCAATAGGCAGAGAGAAAGGAGAAGTATATTTTAGATTTCCTTGAACAAAATAGCCTAAAGGATAGTAGAGCTGTCTATATTCATTAATACTTCACTAGGACTTGTATTTTCCTGTCAATATACTGGTCAAACCTAATAGATCCCTACTTAAAAAGAAAATAAAAGAATTTTTCAGAGAATTGGAAAGGATTCAGCTTTGACCAGAACAGCCAAGAGAAAGCAGAGAGTACTAAGAGGGAACCGAAGGCAGGGCAAGGTAGGATGTTGCTCCTGAACTCCGCAAGGAAGGGGAACCATTTCTTCTTATGGAACATTTATTTGTTGAGGAGCAGAGAAGAAAGGCTGAGGCAGATGTGTCTAAAAATGGCCTGTTAAATCTGGATAGCAGTGTGTGGCCCTTGTCATACTGCTATAGGTTTCAGTGTATTTAAACTGTTTGATAACAGTAACGGCCTGAAGTTGGGAACAGATGTCTTTTCCCTTCCTTTATGAACCAGGGCTTAGAGAGATGCTGGAATGACTCCTCTAGCACTCAGTTTCCAGGGAAAATGTGTACAAGTCTTTGGATAGAAATGCACCCTTAATTGATTCTGCCCCAAAAGATGTAAATCACAAAGGCTAACTCTTCCTTTGTTCTGTTGAGCAGCATGAGGTACTTTGACAGAGCAGCCTTATTTGTGGAAGCTTGTCTCAAGTATGGTGCTTTTGAAGTCAGTGAAGACACTGATATCCTTTGCAAGGACATTGATGCTGTGGGGGGAAGAGTGTGACAGCACTGAGATTTGGAATTTCTCTTGGTTTGCTGTAAGATGGGAACATATTGTCTTGAGAAAAGCTCAAAATGTGTTTCACCAAAGCCAGGAGAGAAGGAGAAATGGGAAGAAAAACAAAGCACAGGTCACTCACCTTTGGTGCTAGGCCTGGCTGGATGGAGAGCGTGTGGGAAGGATAGCAGGGGGAGGAGCCCTAGGTTAGTAATGTTCTCTTGAACATTAAAGAAGTTGAAGGAAATAATTTAGCCAGCCAGATAGCCCAGCGGACTAAAGCTCCTGCTTAGGCAGGTGCAGGGACTGCATTTCAATCTCTGGCACCATATGCCATGCGGGACCCGCCTCTGGGGCACACTGAGAGAGCAACTGAGACTGGGCCTGGTGGCACACACCTATAATCCCAGGGCTTGGGAGGCTGAAAACAAGAGGATCACTATGAGTCCAGTCTGTATAGTGAGACCCTGTACTAAATAATAATAATAATAATAATAATAATAATAATAATAATGATAATAATAATAATAAAGGTCTGGTCCTTAAAAATAGTGTTCTTAGACTGGGCATAGTGGTGCACGCCTATAATCCAGCTCTTGAGAGGCTGTAAGCAGGTGGACCACTATAAGCCTAATCTAGTAGTAGAGTAGTGAGACCCTGAACATCCTGTGTACCCTTCCCTAAAATACAAAAAATTAAAAATAGGTGACAACTTAAAAATAGTGTTCTTTCAAAGCAAGGCATTCTACCCAATAAATTGGATATATTTTTCTGGAAAAGATTACCAAGAAAGTATAAAAGAAAAAATCTATTGTATACTTAGTGACAGGTGTGATATGGAACAAGATAAAGTCTGTCAAAGAGATGTGTCGCATAGACAGGCCATGGTGGCCCACCCACAGCTAAGATCATTATTCTTTTAGGCATCACTCAGATCACATGTTTTTCTCCTAACTACTTGGGTTTGTATGATTGCTTTTTTTCATTGTCCTTTTTGTTAAGTTATTATATTTGGCCTCTTTTTCTATATATCAGATATGTGGTTCTGTGTATATATGTTTTCAAAACTAAAAACTAAAACTTCTATTTCAAGTGATAGCCTGATTTGACGCAGTCAAGTTCCTGATTAGTGGTGAAGTTGACTGGCTCAAAGTGCCCATTTCAGAATATAACGAATAGAGCTGACTATAAATCCAGCACCCATGTATAGAGAGCCCCCAGCCTCTCAGAGAATCTCATATGGAGTGGG
Organism: Octodon degus; assembly: GCF_000260255.1. Taxonomy (NCBI): domain Eukaryota; kingdom Metazoa; phylum Chordata; class Mammalia; order Rodentia; family Octodontidae; genus Octodon; species Octodon degus. The sequence goes on along the minus strand of NW_004524586.1, from coordinate 23,332,381 downwards.
TTGCATTAAGTTTCTCTTCTCCCATTCTCTCTTTCCAGTCTGCAGATGAGTATAGGTGGTAGGAGGCTCTGGGAAGAAGGTGGGCAGGTTTCTGGGAGGAGAAGCTTTGGACTCACCGGTATACAGTGCAGTGTTGTTATAGACTGAGACAGCACTTGGCCCAGCAGAGATTCCTGAGCTCATTGCACTGCCCGTGGGTCCCTGGAGCTGAGCTGCCCCTCTGGCTCCAGAGCCTGTGTGGAGCAGCAGTCCAACCCATTCTGTTCTTCTTTCTTTAACTGCTGTGTACAGAAACTCATCACAGCCATATACACAGACTACGCTCGAAGTTTGAAGAATATTGGTTTTAAACAAGGAGCAGTTCATTTTGCGTCAAAAGCTGGTGAGGCCGGCAAAGATTTATTGAAGGAACTGGAACCTCCCAAGGTATTATTAAATGAGGACTGACAGGTTCTGTGCCAGAGTATGAGGGTGAAAGCAGGGTGTGAGGGAGAACTGACCTGACTGTTGTTGTGGTCATGGGCAAGCTCCAGTCTGATGAGGAGGACAGGGTCCTTGGGGTTGTTTTACCACGAGGTTCTCCTTGTACAGCAGTGTGGGCATTTATATTAGCGCAAGCTCTGCATCCTATGTTGAATCAGAGAAGAATGTGATTGCTTCAGAGCTTGAAAGTGTACATACTCTCTTGTATACTTCTCAAGAAAGAGCTTTAAGCCAGAAATGCTTACGATTTTTTAAACTTAAACATTGAATTGCTTTTGTCATTAACTAAATCTAAAGATGTTGAGAAATCTAAGGAGTTTATGAGGTGGATTCTCAAATGTGTGCTATGCTGTGTTTATATACAATCATTCAAGATGCAGACAGGGCAAAAATATTTACAGGTAGCTTACCAGAGCATTTTGTGGGTTTTTTTTGTTTTGTTTTTTGTGGGGTTTTTTTACTGTGAAAATACAGATGATTCTTTGGTTTAGGCAGCTGACAAATTTTGTAATTTTAGAGATACAGGCCTATGGGAAGATTTTAAGCTTTATTTCAGTTTCAGTCTGTGGGGGCTTTGATATTTTAAATTTTAACTCCTATAATGCATTATAGCAACCTCATTTTTGAAGTCTGTCTTTGTACTTTAATTCTCTGTCTTCATGTTTTCCAGTAGGTGAAATATATGGAATATAACTGTTATAAATTATTGCTGAAACTTTCACTGTCTATAACTTAACAAAAATGATAAATAAAAAGAAAATTCTACTGGGGTCTTGTATTCTCTGAGTTGTTCCTGAGTAAGGGCTGCCTGCTGAGGTGTCATCTAGCTACCCAGCCTCCAGCATCAGGACAGAGCAGGGCTGACACAGAGCACTCTGCCCAGGTTCCTGAGGGGCACGTGGCTTTGCACTTGGCTCCTAGAAACAAGGGCCTGAGCCTGCAGGGTGACACGTAGCCTCACACCAACCAGAAGGTATGGTTTTTAGTTGCAGACTTTCTACACTTAGAAATCCATCAGTCTGACCCCTCTGGCAAGAAGCAGCTGCAGAGAGGAAGAGCCTGTCCTATAGTGCTTACTCCCAGACTGGTACTTTGGCCAACAGCTCTAGAAGAAATCCACATTTATTCCTCGATCCTGTACCTGACTCACTTTACTAGTTCTTTTGTCACCCAATCAAGTGACATTAGAAATTTTTAAGGCCCTTTTTATTTTGTGTATTATTTTAAATGACTGTTGAGATATATTTCATGTATTGAGTCTTAGCTCACAGTGCTGTATCCAGATGCCACAGATGGGGTGGCATAAGTAACAGGCCTGTATTGCTCATCCTCCTGGATGCTGGAAGCCTAATCAAGGTATGGGCCGATTTGGTTCTGATGGAGCCGGTTCCTGGCTGACAGAAAGTTGCCTTCTTACTGTGTCTTCTTTGGCCTTTCTCTGTCTTTCTATTCTTATAAGGCACAGACCCCATGATGTATTTTACACCCTCCTGTTATGTAGTGTGAATCAAAACTGATTTAAGCATATCAGTTTTCAGAGCCCTAGCTTCTAATACTATCACGTTGAGGGCTGAACCCAACAGTCAGCCATAACCACCATCAATTGGCTGAAGAAACAACATGCCCAGCTTAAGGAACAGAGAGGGAAAAGATAACATTTTATTCCAAAGTAGTGTGTCTTGAAAATTAGCATTCTTTGAATTAGAAGCTGTGGTGGATTAACGGTTAATTTTGTAACACCAGCTGAAGGAAGCATGGTTCTGGGGTGTGAAAGGCCCACCTGAAGATTGCCGCCAGTAGCATAAAAGGAAAACTGGAGGGGAAGATGGTGTGCTGTTGCTGGAGAAGCTTGTTGTGCTGGTTTGCGTGATATGAACTCAGCTGTTCTCATCATCAGAGGAGCTCAGGTCTTCTTGCTGCTGAGGATGGCTGCAGTTCTCTTTGACAGAGCTCTGGTCCTTACTCTGAGCATCACTTCCTGACTCAGGTACAGATCCCTCAGCCTGCTGACACAGATCCTTTATCCCACTGGCACAGACTTTCTAGCGTCTGTCACTGATCCTTAGGCCTTCCCAGTGCAGATCCTTGATATAGACTTGCATGAGACATTGTCATGGGCTGAAGGCCTCGACTTGGACTAGTGGAGAACATTGCCACGGGCTCTACGTCTTCAGCTGAACTCATGCAGGACATTGCCACAGAATCCAGGCCCTCAGTTGGATTCTTTGAGTCTCTAGCGCATGGACAGATCTCTTATACTCTTCTGCATTTGACTTTTTGGGTGAATGTTAAAAAATAACCCTATAAATTATGTGCCTTGTGTTAAATCTCTTTCCTTGAAAACCCTGACTACAACAGAATCCAGCAAACAAGCAGTGAGGCATTGCCTGATCATGGAAACAAAGAAGTGGGACCAAAAACAGCAGCTGCGTAGAAACCTCCTGGGTAGACAAGGCCAAGGGCGTGGATTTATGTCAAAGGCCAGCTGGTCAGTGCAGTATTCAGAGACCAAGTCCATGTCAGGATACAACTGAAAGTCTGTTTCAGCCACATGGGGCTCCCTTCCTTATAATCTTGGCCACAGAGCTGAAGCTGATGTACTCAGCTCTTGGAAGCATTAGAGGTCAAGCTGAACAAAGCCAAATTGTTTTTCACATTCATTCTTTCTGAACATAGTTTATCTTCTCATGAAGAATCTCTAGGGACAATGTCATCAATGCATTGTTAGTAAAGAAAGATTCACATGGGAAGCCAGTCACTAGGACTAGAAATTAGAACAGGGAGTATGGCTTCAGGGCAGCAGCCCTTCCTTGTACCATGAACCTGTGTGGCAGCTGGAAGATGTAGGCAGAAAGTGGAGTGTCTGCTGGAGAAAGGTCTAGTGCTGGTTGCTCCTCTTGCCTGGTCTTGGAGCCATTCCTGCCATTCATTCACTCCCAGGGACATTTTTCCTGCTGTGTTGCAGGCAAGTGACTGCCAAAGGCAAAGTGTCTCACCCCAGTTTTGCTTGGGGTCTTTCCATTACTTTGGAGGTAGCAGCAGGACATTCTGTTCTTCTAAAATAGTTGTCAGAGTGGCATCAACACAGACTTCTTCACACCCCTCTCACTTTGTAAGCAGAAAGTCTCAGGCTAACAGATACAGGTAAGAAGACTGTTCCCCTTTTGGCTGTGTATTTCCTGGAGCGTTCCTCTTACAGGAAGATGCTATCATGTTTCAGTGAATCTTGAGCCCTGTGATTACCCGTGACAGTTTATTCTCAGCAACAGTATGTGATTAAAGGAAAGCATCGGGTAACAAACTGTAAGGAGTTCTGCCAGGTAGGAGTGAGGGATGGGTGAAGATATTCTAAGCAGTGTGAGAGTGGGTAGCTCTGTTTCTGTGGGATGCTGCTTGTGATTGTTTTGATTAATTCAAAACAATTTATAAATGAATGAAATATTCAATTAAAATGGAAAGACATCGTTACACTTTGTATTGGGCTGGTATTTAAACACAAACAGGGAGAAATTACCAGACCCTCAGATTATAGTTCACCTTAAAACCGTGCATTCCAATGAGATGGGCAGGAAAGAATGTGAAGGAGCACCTTGTCCAGCCTCCTTCCTTGTCATTCAGGGCTCCTAGATGATTTATTTCCTCACATATGTGTGTTCGGTCAGCCATGCAGCGCACAATAGCCTGTACAAGCCCCACCTCTCCTTTTCTGGCTCGCAGATAAGGGCCCACAGATGACATCAGGCATTTCTTTCCACTGTTTAGTTCTCATGACTTAAAGAAGTCCAGCGAGCACCACCTCTCCTTTTATCTTTTTTTGCGCAGACATTGACAAACTTGACTTGAAAGTCGTTTTACTAATTCCTGGAGTAAAAAGAACCCTCTGGTATTGAGACTGGTAGTTTTAGTTTTCCCATCTTCCATATTTAAAGTTAGCAAAGTCAAGAGCAATGAAAGAAGAAAATTTATTCCAAATCTTTCAGAAAAATTGGATTTAGACAAATGTTTGAGAATTTGAGATGAAATACAAGTATATTTATCTGTCACTTCTGAAAATGTAGCTTGAGGTACTTCGGCTTCCTTGCTTCAGTAGCCTATTTTCATGGGTAGAAAGCTACAGAGGGAGGTCTCCCCAGCAGCACCTCTAGCAGGTGATGCACGAGGCTAGGGACTAGTCCATTTAGCCTGCTCCCTATATCTGTAAGTTTTCCTGGGACACAACCAGGCCTGCCTATTCATTGTGCATAGCCACTTTTGACAGCACAGTCAAGTACTGGTGACAGATGGGGGCCCAAAAAGCCTAAAACTTACTATCTGGCCCTCGACAGGAAAGAGTTTTCTAACTCCTGCTTGCTAGTTTTCTAACTGCTTCTTGTGTTGAAATCTCAGATACCCAGCGACCCTACTGGCTACAGATTGGCATGAGGTCCTTTGGGACTTTTCTGTGACAGGCAACACTAGACACTACCTCTCTTGTCCACTTCTTCCTACCCTTCAGACAGGTTAGAGATGAAACTTAGCTGAGTCCCAAATCAGTAGTGTACATTAAGTTTGCAGAAAAGAACTTATAAGCTTTAAGGATTCACATTCTACTTCTCTTCTTGGGAAGAGAAGCCCTGTCACGCAATCCTCCAGTGCTTGATGACCAGGACTTCCAATAATCCCACAGAACAGAAGCAAGAAGTGAAGCAACAGAGGAAACGATTTAAAGAGGAAAGTGTGATACAACCCGATGGAAGAAATTCAGGAGAAAATTGAGATGTCGTAACTTTGCGTAGGTATGTTGTGAAAGAGAGAGGGGCCTAAGAAACAAGATTTTTGTGGTTGACTGGGGGAAGTTACTTGAACAGTTTTCTAAGAACTACCTGTCCAACAACAAAACCTAGTCCTCTGGACTTGTACTTCCAGTATTCTCCAAGATTGTATATGAATTAGGAAGGTAATTGCATGGCAGGTTCTTAGCTGTTTGAAGTTGCTGATCTTTCTCAAGTATAGGCCAAGGAAAATATACCTTGTCCTGTTAGGCAGCCAGAAAGCTGTCATGTCTTTTATTTAGCAAGAGTCCCATATATATTCATTCACATGATGCTTAAAAAAATAATAATAATAAGCTGTCTGGGCTTATACTTAGGAAAATGCCATTGCACTCTCAAGAGCCCTTCTGGGGCTGCTCCATCTCTCAGACACTGTCAGCCACACCTTGCTTTTTGCCTCTGGAAAAGCTGCTCCACAAGGATGAAGCATCAATGCTGATAGTAAGTGGCGCCTGACCTTGGGTAGATTGTCACCTGACCTTATTTATAAAATAGTGACAATAGTTTGTATCTTGGTAGCTGAGAGAAAATGAAGACAACCACAAGGGCACCTCTATACAAAGTGTGTTCTGGTCCATGTTATTATTCAGGCGCATGTAAGACCTGTCTACTGCTGCTCATGCAGAAGGGCTGAGAATGTCACATCATCAGCCTTCATTCAGGGAGTCTTGTTAAAGTGACGTAGACAAGCCAGAGTAGGGACTGGCATGGGTGGGAGGGGGAAGGCGAGAAGAGAATAAAAGTGACTCCTGAAGCCTTTGAAATTGTCCACTGTGGTTGCAGAAAGCTTGTTTGGTAGAAAGAACTAGATCTGGAACCCATTTGGCTGCTGTCTCTTCCAGGTACCTCTAGAAGCAGGCTCTGCTTCCAGCCCTTCTCTGAAAACCCCCATACTCAGCAAGTCTGCTTAAGAGTCAAACTCATCCCTAACTCCTCCTTTCTAACCCTTTATTCCTATCCCTAGGACTCACCAAGCACCATATTTTTGCTGAGCTCTTCCAAAGCCCCACACCCTGTGGGAGACAGCTGGGAGGCTATGATGAACGAGACAGCGAGGGTGTGCAGACAGCACAATGGGAGGCAGCAAATCGGGCAGGGTGGGGAAGGAGGCAAGGGAAGTTGAACAGGAAGTAGCCTTGCAGGTGGGGGCTGCCAGAGGTACTCTACCCAGGCAGAATAGCACCTCAGAGCCTCACTTGTGTAGAGAGCTCACCACTCAGCCTGGCATGAGCTCAAGAAGGCTGTGGCCAATGGAGGTCAGGAAGCACGTGGGCAAGGAGGCTTGGACGTGGGTAGGAGCTGTTACCCTTTCCGCTATGAAAGCAAAGGCAAGGATCCACTGTGACAGCTGGCTAGTGTTTCTGCCCCAGTTCAGGGCAGGTTCTGAAGGACAGCAGGAGTAATGGGCCAGAGTGGTACTTTTGAGGATACGCAGCACCTCCAGGATCTGCCTGTAGGAAGATGGCCTCTTTCCACCTATAGTTTCTTGTCTGCTTCTTGAATATACCCATCCTGGTGCCGCCTCAGCACCTCTGCACCTGTCCCCTGTCCTCTCTGTCAGCCATTCACATACCTCTGCCCTCTTCCAGGACTCTTCTCGAAGGTCACCCCATCATCAGAAAAGCCTACCCCGATCTCTCTTAGAAATAGTGCCCCCGCCCACTGATCCCTTACCTCGCTTCATTTGGTCTTTGCAGTTCTGGCATCAGTCGGTGTAGTTTTTGTCTGGCTTGGTGACCAGTCATTCCATGGAGATGTGGTTTGTCTTCTTTCCCGAGTCCTCGGATCCTAGAATAAGCTCTAGAGCCTAAAGGCACTCAGTAATGTATGTTGAATATGCATGAATGTGCAATAGGAAGGGCCTGGCCTGGTGGGCAGGGAGAAAAAAGGAGGCCAGCTAGAGTTTTTCCTCCAAGTTAGGAAGCTCTGGCCTGTCTCCTCATCCTAGATTCCCAGCCGCAGTGGGAGGCCAACTTCCTCACGGTTCCTTCCTGTTTCAAGTGGTCACTGGGTCTTTTCCCCATGTCTCCTGCCCTGGAGCTTGGTGACACTCCAAGTCAGAATCTAAAGGGCCTCAGACCAGGCACAGTCTGCATGGGCCCATCTCTGAGCAGAAGATGAAGTGCTCTGGGTTGGGACTGCCCTACACTGCCCTGTTTCAGAACAGGCTGTGCCAGGAACAAGATGCCACCGTTTCTTGTCAGAATTCTGCAATTTATTGAGCCACTCATTTTCCCCTCCACCCATTTCATGGGTTAAATAAACCCTATTGAGCATGAAAGTACCAGACTCTGTCATATTTGGAGAGGAGAGATGTAGAGGTTCCCCTACAGAGAACCAGCCTCAGTGTGATCCAGAACAGCAGCAGGAAGCAGGGGATCTGTCGCAGTTTCCCATGACTAACTGGGCAGGAGGTGGAGAGAATCTGCTGATAGTTCCCAGGGTGTGAGGGTTTGCATTGGGAGGCTGGGTGGGATCTGCGCTGCTTCAGAGCAACTCTGAGCAACCTGAAGCGTCCAGCATGTTCTGTAAGGCCAGCTGGGCCCACTCCACCACCCGCCCAGCCTGTCCACAGTTGTGCCCTGAAGCTTTCTTAGGAGAGGACTCAGAGAGTGAGGATCTTCCATAGGAGTACCAGGACTGGGAGACATGCCTTCTCCCTGGGACACCACAGTTCATTAATAAAATGATGAAATCCACCACATGCTTGATGTGATTGGGTTTGGGGGAAAGCCAGAGGGGGAGCTGAATTTTGAGTCAAAATCAAGGCAGCCTAGCACACATAATGAGTAACAGCCACACATTTAGGTCCCAAAGGAAAAGACCACTGATGAGGGGCTGAATCGGGGCCATAGCTATCTGGATTTGTTCACCCACCTACCATGAAGAGCACAGGAAATGCCTATAAGAATAGAAACTTGCATTTATTGACAATATAGCCAATTTTGGAGGGCAGCTAGTTTGGCTGCCTGTGCACATAGAAGGTTGTAGACCAAAAGCTGGGAGATAAGAACATGTGGATTTGAGAGGACTGGCCTTGTGCCTGAGCCAGTGAGGAGAGCTGCTCTCAACCTGAACAAGCAAAAAACCAGTGTATTTAAAAAACAAAATCCTCATTTTTAAAGATGCATTTTGGGGCTGGGGAGATAGCTCAGCAGTCTATGTGCCTGCCTGGCGAGCACAAGGACCTGGGTTTGATCCCTGGTATCACATGCTGTGTCACTGAAACCAGACGTGCTGGCACACACCTGTAATCCCAGTACTGGGAGGTTGAGAAAAAAGGGTCTCTTCACGTCTGAGCTGTGTAGCAAGACCCTATATAAAAGAAAGAAACAGAAAGGAAGGAAGAAAAAGATTTAAAAAATAAAGATGCATTTTAACCTTTTGGTTTCAGTGGAGCCATAATGGGTTTGGGTCTGGCCTAGAGAGGGCTGTGCTATAGCTGCTGCTAAGTGAGGCCCCAGGAGAACAGGGGGTACGGGAGACCAGCCAGTGCCAGCCTGAGGGCCCACCCTGCAGCACCAGGGCCTTCCTACGTGCCTGTAGCCACCACTGCCTCGGCAGTGTTCTAGAAGGCTATAGATACATGCTGGGTAACCATGCTCCAAAACAGGCATGGCTGCTCTCTTCTCTCCCGCCCCCGGCACATAGCAGCCCTACCTACTGCCTGTTTTCATCATATTTCATTTTCTTTAGCAAAAAGATGGTATTTTATTTAAGTGTGAGTCTAAAAACATTTCATAACTGGAGCATTTAAGCTAAAAACCTCCTCTATTGTCAATAAATACAGGAAAAAATGCCTACTTCCAAGAAAGAACAATGTCATTGTTTTGTGTTAGAAAATCTCTTCTGAGTCTGGAGACAGGTGCAGGCCTAAGGGATAGCCTCTGACCCGAAGTCAGTATTTCTCTTCCTTGCGTGCATGTCCACACGTGGACATGGATACACTTGGGGCCCAGTGTCTGCCGCTGTGCCACTCTATGTGCCCTTTGGCAGGCCTGTAGATGCCTGAGCTGCTGCTCCCCGAGGTTATGCTAAAGAACCCTTTTGGGGGCCCTCTCCTGGCCCTGCCTTTCCAAGCTGAGTTCTGACAACACCTCCCTGCCTCATTTTCCTTGTCTGTAACGCAAGTTTGATGGCAGTGCTCTCCTGGTCAAATTGTGAAATGTGAAGCAAGCTTGTCATACATAGTGTTGGCTTTTGTAACTGGTGCTGCCAGAGCCCCAGTACTGAGTCTGAATTGAACTCTATGAGCAAGGGAGGAGAGGAGTCCCTTTCGAGCTCTTTCCAAAGGCGTGCCCAGACTAGATAATCAACAAATATTTGTGGAGAGCAAAGATTATAATACAAAGATGATAGTTTAAACTTAGAAAATTATTTGCAAAAGGAAGTGCTGAGAAATTCTAGTCCCACAGTATATTTCTCAGAAGAAGAAAAAAACTAGAAGAAACTAAATGGGAGGCCTTCTGGGGACTCAGTGCACATGGACATAGTCAAAGTTCTGAGAAAGTCTTACAAGAAAAAAAAAATAAAATCCTCAATTAGCTAGGTGCGATGGTGTGTGCTTTTAATCCCATGCACCCTGGAAGGCTGAGGCAGGATGATTATGACCTCAAGCCTAGCACGGACAATGTAGTGCATTAGTGAAATCCTGTCTCGAAACAAAAAAGGGCAGAGATATGGATCAAGGTGAAGGCCCTGATTTTAATTCTCAGTGCTGCAAAGAAAAAAATGAAGGGAGGGAGGGAATGAAGAAACTGGTTTAACTGCTTCTTAGCTAAAAGCATTTGACTAGGCATGCCCTCCTCCCTGCTCTTTCACTCTCCTTTCTTTTTCCCTTCCCTCTCCCTTTTTTATGCTGTCTATTAACACCTCAAAGAGTCCACATGCAGTGCTGGGGAGTAGCAGTCACCTGAGCTACACAGGGACATCTCAAGTATAGGTTGCCTTTCTAAGCAGAAGACTGAGTCATGGCACCACACCCTCGCCCAGGCTTCTGGAAAGCCTGGTACTGGGGCAGCAGTGGTAGCCCAGATTCTGCGCCTTTCAGGGCGCTGGCACCTGAACTGAGGGATGGCTTCCATCCCAGAACACAGTCCCAAGGCTCTCTTTGAATTAATCTAACGTTGATCAGTTCAAAAGTATTTACTGTCTCTTCCAAGAGACAAGCTACAACTTTTTTACATAAGAATATCAACTTCAGGTAATCAAGAATTTTTTTTTCTGAGTCTAGAAGTTTCATGAAAAAGAAAAAAAAAACTTAAACTGAACCAAAACAAAGATAAACAAAAGCAACCCTGAGAAATGAGTACACTGAATGAGATTACCTGCCCTTCTCAGGCTTCCGAGTAGTACAGGCCACCACAGCTTTCCACTACCCCTGGTACATAATCCTCTGTGACACACTGCCATGCTCACACACCGACAGTGAGGGGACAGACACCCACAACCAGGCTACCTTCTGTATAATACTCTTGCCTCCTACCACCAGATTGTCCCATAGATAACAGCAAGATGCCTCAGGAAGCCCCTACATAGAGTGGCCATCCAAGGTAGTAATGGAGGCCTGGACTCAAAATCAGTCTTCCTCAGCTACGTCCCAGCTCCAACTCACAAGCTGTGAGTCTCAACGAGGAGACTGGTGGAGCTTCAGCCCACTATGGAAACACCATCACTTCACAACTTCAAGATCATAGCTGAGGCAGTAAAGAGCAAAATGACAGGAAAGCACACTCCTCCAAGAGATGGGCTGCCAAATTTGCTTTCTCCAGAAATTTCAGATACTCACACATCTCCCCTAAAGGCTGGGCGAGCATCCTCAGCGCATGCTGCTCAGGTAGCCTGCAGACTGGAAGCACTTCAAGTCACAGTGGCTTCTGCCCATTCCTGTTAGTAGTTCATCCTGGGAATATGCCTGGGAGCCAGGGTCCCCGCTGGAATGCACTAGAGCAGCAATGGGGCAACTTTTAGAGCTTTCTGATGATAACAAACAGCCACTTGCAGCATGCATGCCACAGGTTCACCACCACTGCACTAGAAAGTAAGTGGGAGCCGGGGGCACAGGAAAGATACTAGGCTGGAAAAAGTGGGTCAGGGGCTGGAGAGATGGCTCAGTGGTCTAAAGCACCTACTTAGAACAAGCTTAGCAAAGCATCAGGGACTGTGGTTCGATCCCCCAGCACCACATGCCAGCCAGCCCCGCCCCCTGGTGGGCTGAGCTGGCCACACACACACACCACTCTCTCTCTATCTCTCTCTCTCTCTAATAAATAAATAAATAAAAATTAAAAAAAAAAAAAAAAAAGAAAAAGTGGGTCAGGATGGAAAACATCTGGCTGCCCCTAGTGGAGCTGCCTTAAGGGTCCTGATGCTGCATCCCTTCTCCTCTGCAACCTCACCTTCATCAGCAGGTGATTCTCACGGCTGCACGGGAGAGAGGGGTGTGCATTTCACCAAAGCATAAACTACAGCTCAGAAAGGTTAAGAAACAAGAATGACAAACTCCTGAATTGCTGCAAGGTGAGAAGATTTCCAAGACACCAGACTTTCCATCTTGAAACTAGGATGATCCTGGACAAACTGGAGTGGCTGAACCCTGCCCTATTAAGTCACAAGGATGGAATGTAAGACAAGCTTGCCTGATGGGGGTCCAGCCACTGCTGTTCTCTGGAGCTGTCCAAAGGAGCAGGGATTGAGCTACACCAGAATCCTGAGCTCTGTCTGCACAAATCAGCTAACATGGCAGAGGGTGGAAGGCCTGGCCAGAGCCAGCAGGGCCAGCATTAGAGGACTGTCTTGCTAGGTGTGGGCTGCTGGAAAGAATGCGGTTCTCAAAAACATTTACAAAACTTTTTGTGGGGATGATTTGGACATTCCAAGGTTGATTTGCAAAACTGAAACAAGTTATCCCATTTTGGTTCCAGGTGCCCTCCCATCATAGACAAACCATTGATGAATGGCATTGCTTCTGTCTTTATTTTTCTTTTAAGTGAATAGCAGATGTTCTGGGTAAACTGAAACAGTACCTGTTAACTAAGAAAAGAAAAATCAGAATTTTAGTCTATAGCATCTACTCCATTCCTTGGTCAAGGGTTTTGAAACTTTGATTTGTCCCCGCTCTCTCAGAAGTGGCTCTGTTTTCATTTACGAGGCCAGCCAAGGATGGCACTTGCTGTCAACGGTGGCCATAGGAGCCATTATCATATGGACAGGGCCACAGTGGTCGGTAGGCGTTCAAACCCTGGTCTCAGGGATTCTCCTACTTCGCCCAGCTTGTACTGCTGGCCCTGCTCAGGAACGCTGGTGGGCTTCATTTAACTAACGAGTTAAATAGACGTAGAAACTTCGCAGGCTGAAGCATTGTGAAGCATTACGAAAAGATCGACAGAAGACAAAAGCCTACCATTTTGGAAGTAGTCAGAACATGGCCAGCACATGTGAGTGGGCGAACCATCAGGAGGCTCCAGAGAGGATGCCCCTCTTACCTGCTTTGCCTGTAGGCCCACCACCCTGCTTTGTATCTCTCCTTTCCTTCCTAGTCTAAAGCATTTGGCCAGTTTCCACTCTTAGATGAGGCTGCCCAAGAAGAGTGTTGCTAGGTATGAACTGAGCAATGTAGAAATCACTGGAGGCCATTAGGGTGCTAAATGAAGAAGCAAGTCCAGACCATCCAAGAGTGCGCTGAGCTTGCTCACAGCTCTCAGAAGTAAAGGCTGGTCTGCAGGTGAGCTGATCCAGCTTGGATCTGAAGACAAGTGAGATGAGCTTGCCCTCCTTGGTAGATCTGTTGACATGGAATAGAGTCCTAGGAACACCACCATTTTTGGCCTGGGCCCATTATGCAAATGTCGATTTTCCCCTTGTTCATCAGGCTGTTCCTGCTGCTAGAGCTGCAGGCCTTAAAATGTAAACATTTGTGGCAACCTATCGAGTGAGCAAGAATGTGAAAGAAGATGCGCCATTTGGAAGGTGAGGAGTCAGTGGCTTTTCAGAAGGAATCACGATGCATGGTGCATCTCAGAGCTACGCAGAGGGCCAAACCACTGAGCTTCTAGGCAGACCTTCCCCTGCCCGTCATCATCTGGCCCACGCCACAGGCATGTGTATCAGCCTGTATGGTGTCTGCTATGGTTTGTGTCTAGTTGTCCCCATAAAGCCTCATGTAGTCACTGGGGTGGGCTTCTAGAGTTTGCAATTAATTCATGATCCAATGCTGGGACTAGGGGTGTGAGTGCTACACCTGTCCTAGGCAGATAGTCTGAATGCAGTATAAGGACAGGAGAGAGGTTGCTTCCTGCTGCCACTGCTGCTGGTGCTCCTGCCTTATTGCTCTTACTGTTTTGCTGTTTTCCACTGCCATGAACTGTTTCCCCCTGCCATGTGACCCTCAGCCCTGGAGCCAGCCAAGTGTGGACTGAAACCTCCACTAACTGTGAGCTAAATAAACCTCTCTCCTTCCTTAATTTGGGGTGTTAGGTATTTTGTCCCAGCAGTAAAAGAAAAGTACCGAAAACAGTATTCTCCCAGAGTCACCTGCAGCTGGAATCTTGGGATGGATCTTATTTGGAAATAAGCTCATTGCCAACGTAATTTAGTTAAAGCATCTTGAGAAGACACCATCTTGGAGTTAGGAGGCCTTTAATTTCAGAGGTTGGTGGTGACTTAATGAGAAAAGGAGAGGACATGGAGGTACAGGAAAGAAAGAGGCCGCCTGTGATGGAGACAGAACTGTTGTGCTGTCACAAGCCAAGAAGCGCCGAGGCTGGCCAGTGACCACCAGAACTGAGAAGAGACAGGGAGCCTTCCTAAAGCTCTGTGGGGACAAGTCTCTGCCTTCAAACTGCTAGTTCTAGAAGGTAAGAAAATAAGTTTCCATTATTTGAAGCCACCAAGGCTGTGGTAATTTTTTACAGTGCCTTACTGCTACCTATTGTCCAAGGGTTCTTTTGCTCAATTTGTTTAGGAGTCACAATTAGGCAGAGTGCAGCTCTTTTAGCATTTGCAGCCCTGAGCTCCAGGGGCCAACGCCTGTCAGCTCTTAAGATTGGCAGCCCCCACCAGGCTCCCGAAAGCTGGAGTCAGCAGCTCTCAGCTACTGACGACCCCGAGGGACTCTTCGGGAGGCTGGGGATCATGGCTCCTGGCAATGCCCCACTGCTCTCCATCTTCCTTGCAGTTAGCCACCTTCAGTGTTAAATAACATGGCTTTGGCTACATTAGCACAAGCGGGCTTTGATGTTAGCAGCTGTCAGCATACCAGCTCAGACTCTGCTCAAGATGGAAGTTGTGAAGAGGTAAAAATATGCCTCTAAAAGAGGTTTGATTAGGACTTACGCTGCAGCAAGAGATGCATGGATTGGCCACTAAGGGCAGAGGGAGAAGGTTGTTTAGATAGAAGAAAAGCAGGCTTGCACAAGCAGAGCGCCAGGCTTTTCTATTTAGTCAAGGGTAAGGAAGGGGCTCCTCATGAAGCTGCCTAAGGAGGTTGTAGAAGGCGAGAGTTGTCCAGAGATGCTGCCGGGTGAGTCACGTGGGGTGGACCTGCGAGCAAAGCCTGTGTCAGCCACAGCAAACGTCTCCTGGAGCAGCTGTGGAGCATTTGACACAGGAATGGCCAGTTATGAGGTATTGGGGTAGCCACGGAAGAGAAGTATCTGTCAAAATAGACAATGTCTCAGAAAATGAAGCACAAATGGACAATAAACATAGGGGGAAATGTTCAATATCTCTGGCCATTAGAAAAATGTAAATTAAAACAACATTGCAATATCATCTTACACCAGAAAGAATGACCAACATTAAGAAATCAAATAATAACAAATGTTGGTGAAGCTACAGTTAAAAGGGAGTTTTGGGACCTGGGGAGATAGCTCAGTACAGTAAGCACTTGCCTGATAAGTACAGGGTCCTGAGTTCAGTCCCCAGTACCACAAAAAAGGGGGGGGGGGTTGTGAAGGTAAACAAATATGTAAACCAGGATGAAGATTTCTCAAAGAAATAAAATCAGAAATTACATTTGAGTCAGTTATTCCTTTTCTAGGTATCTTCCCCAAAGAGGTGCAGACATCATTACATACATTTTAATGTGCATAGCACCACAGTTCATAATGGCTAAATCCTGGAAGTAGGCTGCATGTCTGTCAACAGACGAGTGGGTAAAGAAAATGTGGGCAAAAGAAAAGTATCTCCGAGGAAGCTGCAGCCCTTCTCTCTCATCTCTCTAAGAAGTGGATACACCCCTGCTGGCCTACAGTAGGGACCTGGGATCTCTCAGGGACTTCAATACAGGGTTACTGCTGCCTCTGCTCATTTCGCTGCTAGAGCAGTGATAACCCTAACAATTCTCACTTGTGCTCTTCTGGTTGGGGCAGCAGGGAGGGGTCGTCTGTTTGTCCTTGTCATGCGTATAGTCACCCTTCTCAGGTATGAAGAAATAGAGGAAGGGAAGGATATTATTTTTTGCAGTGCTGGGGATCAGCCCAGGTGTGGCACATGCTAGGCAAATGCTACACCAGTGAACTATCTACCCACTCACAGTTTTTAAAAAGAAAAGAATGGCTTCTAGTTGTGCCCGTGGACCCCGACCAGATATACTCCACCCCCAGGCTGGCCACCTTCTATTGCCAATACCATTTTATGAGGCCTCACAGCACTCTCTCTGGCATTTCTTTCTGCTGCCCAGGGCTGGCAAGAAGGAACTGTGAGCACCAGTAGTTTTTAGCCTGTCGGTGCCTGTGGACTCGTAGCAGTGGTTGGGAAATTTCTGGACTCAACAATTCTCTGTGGTTGTAGCCTTCCAAGTTTCTGGAGCCAAGAATCTTTTCTGCCTATACTGTGTATCCCAACTGTGTTCCTTGGAGCCATAATTTCCTGTGAAATAGTACTATGTTTTAAAGTATCATAGTCAAGTAAGTTTGGCAATTGCCAAAGTAAATATAGGTAAGTCAGTTTCTTTATTGTAAGTCTCAGGGCCCTTAATGTGCAAGTACCTGTTGTGCACACAGAAAATGCATGTGATATTCAGGAACTCTCAGCTCTATGACCTGCAGATTTTTCTGCATTCTGTCTTCTGTGTGACTGTGCTTTCATGAACTTCAACACTGAAGATGTCCCTCCCCTCCTTCTCACCCAAGTTTTAAGAAAACCACTCTTTCCATCCCCCAGCATTCCTATAAATCAGTAGAACACTACAGCTTCCTGGCCCTGAATTCTTTACTGGCTCTCTAGTCCCTTGGTACAAATTCACTTTTGAATGTTGTAAAAGACCTTTGGGAACCCAAAAATAGGCCACCCAGCCTCTCAAAAACTGTTATTGTACCCTAAGACATGGTCAGCTGAAATACATGTGCTTCTGAACAGGTAGCACCTTCACACATTACTCTTGCTGTCTACTACACCTTTCCTGCCTCTGCTGCCTGGAAAACATCAACATATCCTGGAGGGTTGGTGCCTGCCTCTATTTACATCTCTCCAACTCCTGCCTCACCCAGGACCAGGACCCCACCTCTCAGCCCCATAATGCCCTGAGCTTACTGTAAACCTTTACCATACATAATGATGGGCTGCTCGCTAGCATATCTCCTCCCCTGGCTCTAAATTTTGGGTGGGTCTCCCTACTGCAATATCTCCAGCCTCCCTGCAGCAGGGGCTCAGATGTTCATGCACTGCTTCTTCATTTAATGGCTCAGAGTTCAGGACACTCACAGGCCGTGTGTTACCTAGCAAGAGAGGTTACTATAGGACAAGACTATTGGGTTCAGGTTATTGGGAGTGCTGAGGCTGAGAACTGATCCTATGTGGGAGGCAGGAGGAGGTGTCACTACCTAAAGCCATCAGGCTACCTTGGTCTTGAGCAAAACACGCTGCCTGGACATTGTAGGCTATGAGTTGCTAGGCAACCTTGGGTCTTGCAACTTTGCAAAGGTATAAATAAATGCTCCTACTGTTGTTCAGGGATTCTTTGCCAATCAGGCATGGTCCACAACGTGACCTCAGCTATTATCTCTTGTCTTTATTTTCTAAATCCTCTCTCCATTTTCTCCCGGGACCAATGAGAGACCAAAAGTTCCCCACGCCAGGTGCCACTGATTCGTGAGCTCTTCTTCCCTAAACAGATAATCTGATATTAGCACAGGTACGATATTTTTTCTCTTGTGCTGTTTTACATTTAGCCTTCTAGATTTTAATGTAATTTATATCTTTTCTAATAACATCTAGTTATTAGTATTTAGCGTGTTCCTTGTTTGTTTGCTGTCTTCCAAGCAGAGCATTGAATCTTTTATTTATAAAAGTATTACTTATGTGGCTCAGTTTAAATTTAACATTTTAGTATTTGCTTTCCATTTTCTTTTTCTTTTTTTGTATTTTAGGGAAGAATCTTCAGAGTGTTCAGGGTCTCACTACTAGATCGGACTTGCAGGGATCCACCTGTTTCCAGCCTCCCAAGAGCTGGGATTACAGGCATGTGCCACCATGCCCAGTCTCAATTGCTGTCTCAGTGCACCCCGGGGGTGGGGCCAGCACAGCAGGCCCGGGGATCAAACCCCCGTCCACTGCACCTGTTTGCAGGTGCTTTAATCCTCTTAGCTATTTGGCCAGCCTTTACTTTCCATTTTACCCATGTCTTATATGTCCTGTATCCCTCCTTCTTTATGTTCTTTGGAATTAGTGTTTTTTCATTTTTCCATTTCTCTTTTTATTATAATTCTGCTTATAGATTCCTTTTTGTCAATTTAGAAAGAATGACCTGTGTAATTACATCATTTGTTTTTGACTTCTTATTAAAGTTTGTAGTAAATGAGTACTTTTAAGTTTCCAGAGAGCAACTTTAGAGCATTTTAATTCTATTTATTTAACTTATGCATTTTAACTCTATGTATATTTTATATCCCATCAGAGACATTGCTACCATTTCTGTGATCAATGTCCATCCAACTTGCTCCGAGCTGAGCCTCCATTCCTGCCCCACCCTCCCTGCATTGATAAGATTCCCCTTGAGATCACTTCTCTTCTGCCTGAAGAACAATTTTCTTTCTTTTCTTCTTTCTTTCTTTCTTTCTTTCTTTCTTTCTTTCTTTCTTTCTTTCTTTCTTTCTTCTTTCTTTCTTTCTGGTATCTGACTACTAGCCATGAACTTGCTCAGTCTTGTTTATCTATCCTTCCTTTATTTGGCCTTCATTGTTTTCTTTATTCCCCCCCCCTTTTTTTTTTAATGGTACCAGATATCGAACTCAGGACCTGTGCTTGCTAGGCAAGCTCTTATTCCACAGAGCTATTTCCCTGGCACCTTTTGCCTTCATTGGAAAATTTCAAGCACATAGAAGTAGAGGAAATAAGCTGCTAACGACTCATCACCATAAGTAATAACCTCTCAACTCTGAAGGACAATTTCACTAGGTAATCTAGGTTAGGAAGTGTTTTAACATTTAAAGATATTCCATCATCTTCCACCATCTAGTGCTAAAGAGAAGTCGGTTGTTAGTTTAATCAATAATCCTTAAAGAACACCTAGTAATCTTTTATTGTAAGGTTTCATATCTATATATCTTATATACTTCATATGTATGATATATATGTCATATATTATTTATTTACATGACCATGCCTACCATTTCATCATAGAGAACAAGGCTTAGCTGGATCTTCCACAGGTTTTCACAGTGCTTCTCCTCCACTAACAAGCAGGTAGAAACATGGCATATAATATGAAATTTGGAGATGACCAATAATGTCAAGGTCAATAGCTTTTTCTCCCTAGATATGTTTACGGTCATAGTATTTTTAACAGTTCAGCATAGTTGCTATGTTTTTGGCTTATTGGGTAGTATATTTTGGATAGCTCCTGGAATAGAATGAATGTAGACATTTGTGATGGTTTGTATATAGTTGTCCCTCCCAACAAGCCTCATTTAGTCACTGGGTGGACTTCTAGAGTTTGTGATTAATTCATGATCCAATCCTGGGATTATGGGTGAGCATGCTACACTTGCCCTGAGGCAGAGAGCCTGGATACAGTATAAGTACGGGAGAGAGGCTTGCTCTCTGCTGCTGCTTCTGCTCCTGTCTTTGCTTTTGCTGTTTTCCTCTGCCATGATGCTGCCCTCTGCCATGGACCATTCTGCCTTGGAATCTGCTAAGTATGGACTGAAACCTGCACAACTGTGAGCTAAATAAACCTTTCCTTCCTTAATTTGGGGTGCTGGGTATTTTGTTCCAGCAATGAGAGAAAAGTAACTGAAAAAACATTCCTTCTTTTCTTTTCTGTGAATTGTGAATCTGAAGATTCAACCAATAGCAGCTGGAAAGTAGTTGAAAAGCTGCTGTGATTTGCTTGACCTGTTCTGGGTTGTTAGACCCTCGCTGGATGAGTCTGCACTGAACATGCATTTTGTCTTTCTTTCTTTCTTTCTTTCTTTCTTTCTTTCTTTCTTTCTTTCTTTCTTCTTTCTTCTTTCTTTCTTTCTTTCTTTCTTTCTTTCTTTCTTTTTCTTTCTTTCTTTTTTGTTATGTATTTGGTACAGGGTCTCATTACACAGCACAGGCTCATAGTAATCCTCCCGTTTTCAGCCTCCCCAGTGCTGGGATTAAAGGCATGCTCCACCACGCCAGGTCTTGGTGGCTGGTTCAGCACACCTGGGGGCAGGGCTGGCATGCAGTCTTTCTTTTTGATGTCATTGTTCTCTAAGTTATACAGTATGATCAGTATTTGCAAAGCATTTATGTTGTACTGGGTGCTATATTATAGGTTTAAAGTATACAACAGGTTATAAGTTAAATGCAAATACAGCATCATTTCTATAAGGACTTTGAGCATCCACAATTTAGTATTGAGGGTAGTATGAAAGGGTCCGAGAACCAGCTGTCCTGTGTACCCTGGGACTTCACTGTGATATAGTTGGAATCTCAAATGTCTCCCAGGAGTCTCAGGGCTTCATAGGTGGGGCTTTCCGAAGATGAGAAGTTTATGATGGGTCAGATTTCATTAGTAAATTAATCCCGATAGGATCACAATTCAATGTCATTATTCGGAAATGATAAAAATTTAAAAGGTGGCACCTAGGGTCACAGGACACAACCTTGGGAGCTACACCTGGGCCCCAACCCCATCCTTTCCAACTCTCTCACCCGTCTGATGCCCTCTTGGTGAGCAGCTCCGCTCCTCCACATTTGTCCCTCATGATGCTTCCTCCTCACCACAAGCCCAGAAGCAACAAAGCCAAGTGACCTGGGATGGCCATCTCTCCAAATAGGGTCCAAAATGAATATTTCTCCCATTTAGATATTTTTCTTAAGAGTTTTGTCACAGCAATGGAAAGCTGACCACACAGACTCTGTGTGTGTGTGTGTGTGTGTGTGTGTGTGTGTACGTGCATGTGCATGCACGCTATCACACAAAGCACAGGAAGTTTGCTGCGTTGTTCTTCGTAATAGTGAGAAAGTCAAATGTCATCAGGGGCAAGCAGCCCTAGTGTAAGGGGCCTGGTCAACGTGTCTCTTGAATTCTGTCCATTCTGTGTGAAAGAATAATATCTGGGCCTTGAGCTTTGGAGGAAAGTCGGTAGCATCTACTCAGGTCCAGCTGACTGTTAACATAAACAAATGGAGACCCTGAGTGGCAAAGCTTTTGATGTTTCCAAAGGAACTGGAAGTTCAAAGAACTATGTGATATATCCAGATTTTTAAATATTGGCTTGACTACAAAGAACCCAGGGCAAGCCAAACAAAATAGATTTCTGAGCCAAAATCAGTCCTTGCACCGACAGTTTGTGACTTCCAGAATCATAAAAGAAAGCATCGTTGTCATGCTTTATTTCTGCTGTTGGAGCTGAAGCACAAAGAAAGGTGAAATACATTAAATGCTTGAAAAATCTTGCTCTTGCTGTTGTCCAGGGCTTATTCTGGACACATGAAGGCTTCTGGTCTTGGTCACCTGAATTGTATGTATAACTTTTTAAAAAGTTACACAATCAGCTGGGCATAGTGATGCACACCTGTAATCCCAGCACCCTAGAAAACAGAGACAGGAGCATTGCAAGTTCAAGTGCTGCCTAGATAATTTAGCCAAACCTGACCCAATATTACAAAATAAAAAGGAGTGGGTATATGGTTCACTGTTTAAGAAACCCTAGGTTCAATCTCCAGTATAAAAAAAAGATATGTAACAATATTTAGCTGGAGTCTTGTTTTATTGCCTTTTTGTTGTTGTTTTGGTACCAGGAATTGAACTCAGGATCTTGCATTTAGCGGACAGGAGCTGTGCCATCAAGTGTATCTCCAGCCCCAGCTGGAGTCTTGAGAGCTGGGTGGGGCTCAAGCCTCAGAGGGTCACAGAGTACCCGAAGCAAGTGTCACAGGTCGATGTGCCTCTGATGGCTGCCCTGGTCATCAGAGTAGCAGCAACACAGAGAGGACCGTCTCCCTTGCAAGATGTCCACAACATTCTTGACCTGTCACAGGGACAGGGGAAAGGAAAAAGCTCTAGTGACCTTGTCTGTCCCTACTAGCTAGACTGCGCACTGTCCCATTGGATTCCCATCTCTTCACTATTTTTTTTTTTTTTCTTTTTGAGACAAGATCTCACTATGCAGATCAGGCTGGCTTGGTACTCACTTTGTCACCCAGGCTGGCCTCGAACTCACAGCAATCCACCTGCTTCAACTTCCCTAGTGCTAGGATTGCAGGTGTGCATCACCACATCCAGGCTTCTTCACGTTTAACAGGATAGTGTTTTCAATGCTGATGAAAGGAAACCTGCAAGCAACTGCAAGGTGCGAGGTGTGCACACACCACATCCACTTTCTAGGTGCTCCCTGCCCAGACTTTGGTGATGTCCAGTTCCCCAGCTGCCTTCCACTCTCCTGGCCAACACACCCAAGCTGCTTCAACCAGCCCTGGCCCTGGCCCTGGACCCCTTGTCCTCAGGGAGCCCCTCTCCCTCACCACCCTGCCCTCCACCACTGTGTTGAACTCTGGGCTCAATTTTGGTCCAGAACCTGCGCCTGGGCCCTGGCTCTGTGCTTCTCAGCATAGAATGTAGAATGGAGACTTTAGGCCTTGTTACTGTGTCTCCTTAGACACATCTTCAGAGAGGTCAGTGGACAGCAAGTGGGAGCCGAAGCCCTGCCCTTTGCTCCCTCCTAGCTCCAGACTGCTTGTTCACGCAGTCTACACACCCACCCCATTGCTCTGCCCCTTTCCGTGGGCTCTGTGTGCACCTGTCTTCCCACTCTGAACCCACAGGTTGTGATGTGGTGACATTTCTGCCATCCTCAGGTTATCATTATCTCTACTTGCACAGTAAGCCTCAGAGTACTGCTGCCACCTGGTATTTGTGTGTTCTCACTGGGTTTGGTTTTGAGCCAACTTCTTGCTTTGTTGCCCAGGCTGGTCCCCTACATCTGGACTCAAGGGAGCCTCCTGCCTTCCTCTCCTGAGGGTTAGGACTACAGGTGAATGTCATCATGCTCAGTTCATGCCATTGTCATGTTTGCAGTTGCTAATGTCCCTCCCCATGTTTTCATATGCCTCAGGATACAACTAGGGGCACAGTTGAGCATAGGAGGATTAGAGTGAAATGGATGTTGGTTGCACCTGTCACAGCTCCCCCTTTCTTGCTTGTCCCTTTTCACGTATTAATTATTGACTCCACTAAACACCTTGCCAACTCAGGTACTGGAGGACAGCCTCCTGCTTCCTGGGCAGGGAGGGAGGGTTTCCCTCCATCACTCTTCTTTACCCCCAACCCTGGAAGGCCTCCCTGCCAGCCTCAGGCTGAGGTTGAGCATGCAGGTGCGCTGATCCTGCCCACCATGCTCTTCCAGGTCCCAGCCTCCCCAGGGACCCACCCACGTACTGTGCACCCAGCTACTGTAGCTTCTGCTAGTCAGGTGCCCCCTGCCCTGAGGTGCTCCTGGACCTTCAGGCAGCACTCACACCCACCTGCTGGGAGTGCAGTTCGAGTCCACTTCTCCACAGCAGCCTTAGATAGTACATAGGGAGTCCTGAACATGGGTCAGAACTTCTACTTCTAGGCAATTTCCCAGGAAAACAAGTGTGTGACTGCAAAGATACCATGGCAGCCAGTTTAAGCATCAAAATTTGAAGCAATTCTATCACCTCCATACAGTGGAATCCCATGCTGAGAAAAAGATTGAGATGTAAAGTACTGATTTTACCCTGGACTTCCTGGATAGGCCTCTAACTGTCCCTCTTTGCTATTCTCCAGATAACTTGCAGAAGAAGCCGATGTCATCTCACCAGCAGCTTGAAGCCCCACAATGCTCCACTTCCCTTTGAGTTTTGATGCACAAGTGAATCCTTGACTGGGCCACCAGGCTATGCGAGATGGAGCTGTGTCCTGTGTGGCCAGATTCTTCTCCACCTGAGGCCCAACACGACTGCCTCAGTCTGGTACTCTGAACTTATTACACCCCACTAGCCACTGTCCCCACCCCTGGAGCTCAGGCACAGCCACTCATGTTCATCAGCTCCTGGGCACTAGCGCTGCCCAGTCTCACCTCTTGCCTTTGACTGGGCTGCTTTCTCCGTGCCTGCCTGGGAAGCTTCCTCCTTTCCTTTCTCAGAGCGCTTCCCTGGCCCCTTCTGTCTCAGTGTGGTTACGGCTATTATTCCTCACGGTACTTTGTTCTTCTTCTTTCCTTTCCTAGTCAATACTCAAGTACATATGTGAGGGCAGAGCCCGGCTGGGCTTTGTTCACAGGGGCCGTCCCGCACTAACCACGCGGTGCATCTCACATGGAGGGCTCAAAACACACTTTAGAAGAAAGAACACCCATGCTACACTCTTAATTTGAAAAGGTAGATTACAAAACAATATAGAGTATTGTGGCACAAGCTACACATTATAATACAATATAACATGGCTTCTGCCAGCATTAAAAAATCTAGAAGGCTCCACATTAAACTCCACATTCCCCTCTATATAAACTATATATATATATATATATATATATATATATATATATATGTCATATATATAAACCATATACTGGAGTATATTTTAAACTATATACTATATATATAGTTTAAAATGTTCACCTTATTTTCTAAGTTTCAAATACATTATAACAGTAGAAGCTATCCCATAATAAAAAGTCACACTTAACTCTAATTATAAAAAAGGCGTCCCATGTGGCGCCCAGGCCCCGTGAAGTGCTTCCCCGTGGCAGGGCTGAAGTTGAGGACCCGTGCCCTCCCGCAGGGCTTAGACCACTTTTCTCGGCCCCCCCACCACGCGTCGGACGCAGCCTTCTAATTCCCCCAGTCTTGTCCTCCTGCTGTTGTAGCACCCGGAACGTGTTCATCACTGCATCTGTTCCAATCGTGACTAAAATTCGTTTCGTGTGCCTCTTTTCGCCTGCTGTCCTTCCTCTGGCTTGTAGCTTCAATAAAGGGTATTTCTTGCTTTGCAGTGCTGTGGATGGAAGCCAGGGCCTTGTGCATGCGAAGACCAGCACCCCGCCCAGGGATGCTCCCGCAAGCTCGCTGGGCGCGGATGCAGCTGGCCTAGGAGCTCCACTCGGAGGACAGTTGAGCCAGAAGACTACCCAGCTGACGACCAAGGTAAACCTTGCTGGCTTGCTGCGAGACTTGCAGGAAGTCCGCACCATGTCTGAGCCTCAGGTTCCCTGTAGGTGGAAACGGAAGCTCCCAGGTTGTGGTTCTGGGGCGCATCGATGCCAGCCAGCGCTGGCCAGCAGAGGGCAGTAGAGATCAGGAAATGGAGCTAAAGCAGGCAGCCTCAAACCGCCTCCGAGCTCAGGTTCGCTGTGGGTCTGAGGTCTGAACACCTGTTTGGCAGCTCAGCGCTCCAAAGCCATATGCCAAAGGAACAACAAGTTTCCTAATCCATTTGCACTCTCTTTGTAACTAGCAAAGGTGAATTTATGCCTTATGTCAAAGTTCATCATCTCTACAGACCTTCTCCCTGCAGTGAAACAGAAACCTGGAGAAGAAAGAAAAGGGCCCATGGTCACATGCAGAGGCAGGCTTGGGACAGTGCACAGGTTCTCTTTGTGTACCTTGAAAGTTTTACTTTCCCTCCTAGAAAAAAAGGCTATTACACGTGGGGCTCTGCCTGTCCATGTGAAGCTGGAAAAGGGCATTCCCTACAGATGGGGATCCTGGTGGTCCCCACACGTGCGCTCAGAGGCCCCAGGCAGTGCTGCCTGCGCCCTTCTCACCAGGCCTCAAAGCCTGCGCCCTTCCCCACATGGGTGCCCTCAGCCGGGCAAGGCCTATGCCTCTTGCAGTGCTGCTACTCCAAGTCCCCTAGGATGCTGAGGCTGGGGCTGCCTGGCCATCCTTGGGGAATCGTAGCCCACATGGTAGTTAATACAGGGAGTCCAGTGTGCATGCTCAGAGTTACTGGAAGGATTCCTTGGTTCTGGTACCTTCTCTCTGATTGGCTGAAATCTCCTTAACAGTTTGGGAGACCAGGATAAGAACAAAAATAGAGATCCCTACTACATGACTATCATTACAAAGCTGTTAGTCAGTACAATCAACTCTTGAATAAACTATGTTATTTCTCTACCTTGAGAAGTGAATCTTCCTTGTCTACATGGCCAGGCTGAAGGAGGCAATGTAGAGGTGCGTTGCACCCACCCCCTTGAGCCTCACCAGAAGTCTGCAGCCCTGAGAGGCTTTGCATAGGTGTGCCCACATGTGTGTGTCCTCCCGTCAGCCCTGAGTGACCCCATCCTCACCCCTCTCTCCTTCAGCCTGAGCTGTCATCTACAGAAGAGGGAATGGGGCACAGGAAGGGGCTCTAGATGGAGGGTCACATCCATGGCCCGGAAACCCTTATAGGTCCTGCCAGGCAGCACAGGCTCTGCCTTTGTCTACCCCCCACCCTCCTGGGCCTCAGGGCAAGGCTGCTCAGCAATGGCAGATCTGACTCCTTCTGCCCTTGTACCACCTGACAGCTCTACCCTGAAGGTCAGGCCCCTCAAAGGCCAGACAGTGTAGGCCACCCCTGGATGGTTAGACTATCATATAGATGCGGAGCCAACAACAACAGATCTATAATGTGGGCACCTGCTGATCTGTGCTGTGGGGAATCTCTGATGGGGGAGCCCATGGGCTTTCTGAGGCCCTGGGGCCTTAGCAAGTCTCTAGGAGAGTGAGTGTTGGCACAATACATCCCTACCCTTAGTCCTAGGAAGGTTCAGAAACCGCTTAGAGAAGAAGGCCAAGCCAGCCATGGTGACTCGCTTCCACAGTCCCAGCACTCTGGGAGGCAAAGGCAGGAGTGGCTAACGCAGAAAGACCTGGAGTTTGAGCCTGGAAAACTCAGAGATTTGCTCCTGGGGATGTAGCTCAGTGCGAAGGCCACCAACACTCTCCCTCATGTCAGATACCCTTATTCTCCATCTGGCACCTGCTTGATTGCCCCATCCATGGAAGAGGAACTGAATCATCGAAGGGTGTGGCCCTAAATGTGAGTGGCTTTTAAGAGGCTCAATCCCAGTACCACAAAAGGTAGAAAAAGAAAGGATGGGTCTCCCTTCCACCTCCAGGAGCATAAGCACTTTAGCTAGGCCAGGCCTAGGGCTTGGGCCTCCTTCCCTGGCCTGTCCTGGCTGATGAGCATGGGGCAGCCCCAGCTTACTCATAGCACTTGGGCTCTGAACTGGAAGCTTCCCTGGCCCTGGGTTTTGTCCATTCAGAGAAGAAGGCAAGCCAGAGATGCAGCAGTCGGGTCCAGGAGGCAGCAGCCTTGGAGATGGGTTAGACCAGGGCTACAGTCATGGCTGTTCCTGTTCAGTGACTCGGTGCCCTGGGCCCTTCCCACTAAGCAGCAATGGGAGGGGGTCGCCCCCTAGAGGAGGAGGGCATTTGAAATGAGGGAAGGTGTGGGTGGGGGAGTCTTCTGAGCTCCAACCTCTGTGGCTGGATGCTCATTGTCTCCACAGAAGGAGCAGCTTCTGAGAAGGGCAGAATGGAAGAGAGGCCCCGGGACACCCCTTCCCCTTCCTCCCCACTGAGAATGATGGAGGGCTCCACACATTTCCAGAGCTGGGTCCCCACCGGCAGAAGGAAGGGGCCACGGGCAGCTCCCAGGCTGGGCAGTTCACTGGACCTACACTGTGGAACATGGCTGTATGGACTTGCTCTTCTGGTGTGCTAGGAATTGCTTTTGCCTGTCTTGTTAGGAGACTAACTTTCTTTTAAAAAGATGAAAAATTCTCTAGCTAAGGCTTGATGAGGACTGACCTCCGAGGAGGAGACAGTGGTAACTGCTAGGCACTACATTTGTCTAATTAATCTTCTTGTCATCAAAGTTGTTCTTTGCTGGTACCAGAGCTGACAACATCCCCTAAACTCCGCACCCTGGCTTAAGCCCAGCTACAGAGCCCCTCCCTCCCGGCCCCAAAGCGCCAACCACCCCAGACTGCTGCTGTGCTGCTACCACTGAGCTCTGGTGATGAGAGGAGAGATGTCACTTGGACACCACCTCCGCAGAGCTGTGGGGCGTTCCAGGGCAAGGTGGCAAAGGCCGGCAAGGTTCAGGCAATCTCGTGCTGAGGAGCCTGGTTCCCACCACAATTCAGAGACCCCGACCTTTCGGCCCAGCCAATCCCTGAGGAGCTCAGTGCCACATAGAGCTTTGCTCCTGCCCTGGTTCCACTGCCCCAGGGAAATTTGGGCAGCAAAGTTGCCAAGTCAAGTGTCTTCAGGGCCTGGGCACAGATGTTAGGGATTCTTCAGGAATGTGGGGACACTGATCAGAGAGTGATGCCAGGTACTTTAAGATTCAGAGTTTCAGATAACTGTGCAGGGTTTATAGGAGGAATAGGGGGCCCCTAGCAGTTGTACATACTTCTGTATGGGCCTTTTAAAGTCAGATGTCATCTGGCCAGGATTTCTAGATCAGTGATGCTGCACTGTTTAGATGAGGGCCCCAACTGGAGCCCCAAACCCACTTATCCATTGCAAAGTACAATGCTGCCACTAAATTGAACTTGAACACTAAGGTTTTAGCTTAAAAAAACAAACAAACAATTCACATATTAACTCTTTCTGCCTCAAAAAGAAGCAACACATGTGCCATAGGTTCGGCGCCACCATCATTCAGGCCATTCTGTCTAAGCCGAACAACGCCCTCCCATCTTGATGTTAGCACCTCACCCCTTGAGCTCTGGTCACCATTCACATTCATCCTGTTTGTTTCTGCTCACCAGAGTTCTTCTCTTTCTCTTTTTGCTTCTCCTCCTCCCTCACCTTTCCTATCTCTCCCCCTCCTTTCTGGACTGGGGGTTGGAGCCAGAGCCTTCGCTAGGAACTCCATCCTTTCCCCTTTTCTAGGATTCTGAGGCAGGGTCTAACCTGTTCCACCAGCACTCCGGCTTGGGCTCTCCCTGCCTGGCCCTCTCTCAGGGCTGGGTGACAGGTGAGCTCCACAAAGCTCGGCTGTGACCAGCCTTCCTAACGAATGGTGTCCGAGCAGAGTCCAGGGAAGGGGTCTATGAACTTGGAAGGGGAAACACTGACATCATTATTCTCACTAACTGAAATTCAACATTTTATTCAATTACGAGTCCAGGCAGTGTGCCCCAGCGTATTAGCAGGGCCTGTGATTTTGTTGCCAAAAGAAAGCACAGCTATTTTCTTATCACATTACAGCTGATGCGCTTATCTCAAAATATCATTTGGGCTCATCACTGTTTTGAAATGACTGCAGTTAATAGACCAGTCCGTGGATCTGGTTACATCTCTATTTAAAAAGAACATATATGAATATTTCATATTTAAAAATATTTTGATAACTGAGTTTCAGTATAGTGGGTTTACTTTGCAACCTTGATTCGTGTGTGTGTGTGTGTGTGTGTGTGTGTGTGTTCAAAGACGTGAGAAATAGCCCAAGGCCCGTTCTAGACTGGCAAAGGGAACCATCCAACAGCAAGACAAGGCTTCACCACTTCTGCACCCTCTGCACTTAGTAGGTTCTCACACATAGTAGGGGCTTTAGTTCACTTTTTGTTGACTGACTGAACCACAGAACAATTTGACCTTGCTGAAGTTCCAGGGCCCATGTGTCCTGGAAAAAGAGGAAGGTCTCCCAGACCCTTGGCCTTCTTGCCGGCTCCCTTTAGGAGTTCAGGCCTGACCAGAGTCCCCAAGTCCCTAGCAGCCCTCCTCTGAGCTGAAGATGAGATGGGATTTCCTTGGTTTCACGGTCAGAGCCCGGTCCCGGCTGCGCTGCCCACTATGGCCACGCGATGGCGCTGCGACCCCGGCCTCGGAGCCTCGGCGCATCCAGGCGGGGCTTGCGCACTCCCACTTCTTGCCCGGAGTTAGGAGTTGAGGGGTTCGGTTCCAGGCTTTGCGAACGCCGGGTTTTGGGCATCGGAAGGATGCTCCTGGGCCGCCGTGTGATTCCTCAGCAGCCTGTCAGGTAGTCATCAGTGATCCGCCCGTTGTCCATCTACTCTGCGGGGCCTGACCTCGCTCTGCGGCCAAGGTGTGGGAAGGCAGGACTTCCCGGCCCCGGCGGGGTTCCAGGAGCCCGCGTTGAGATCCTCAGATTCGCCGCAGCCCGCATTCTCAGAGTGGCCTGGACGTAGGCTGCCAGCCCGGTCGTGAGAGCCAGCCGGGCCTGAATGTGAATTCTGCCCAGCTTCTGCATCCGTGTAGGGACAGCGAAGTGGGGCGGGGCCGGGGTCCTCGGTGCAGAATCAGCCCAGCAGGGCCTGGTCACCACCTCGCACACGAGGAGGGCAGTGTTGCCCCTGCTGCCCTCCGGGATGTCCTGGAGGGGCAGAAGCGTCGCAAGCCCCGCTGTCCCCAACAGTGTCACCTCCCCTGAGCCAGGGAGAGGCGCGCATGCGGGGCTGGGCCGCTCGTGTTCTAGATGGAACTTGGACAGCAGGCAGTGTCGCCTTTGGAAGGGAAAGCGACACAGTGTCGCTTTTGAAAGGCGACCTTTCACTCCGAGTCCTTCGAAAATGGGGCGAGTCACCCCTGGAAACCTGAGGTGTGGTCAGGACACAGCAGGTTGGCTTAGCCCCAGCCTCGGTGCGAGCAGAAAGCGGGGAGACTGCGCGAGGGACGCGCCAGCTCCACTCCTGTCCTCCTCCGGCGCTGGTCACTGGGGCGTGTAGGCCCAGGCCAACCCTTGCTGAAGCTGCCGCAGGGCAGGGCATGGATAATTAAGAGACGCACGTCAAGAATGTAAATTCCTGCGGTTCCCAGCCTGGGGAGGTTCGCCGGGTGCTTTGGGACAATTGCAAGCCTGGGAATGTGAGAGCAGCGGCATGGCCCGCTAAAGAGTTATCAGTTTAATGAACTGCTTATGAAGTGTTAAATGCCTGCAAGTGTAAACGCAGCATCTGGGCCTGGGTTTTATTTGTGGACTTCAAACTGAGCGCTTGGTGTTTTGAAAATGCCAATTAATGGCGCAAAATCAGAATTTCTAATAGCTAACAAGGGGATTCCTCTGTAATCTCTCCCCAAATTATCTCAGAACACACATATACAAACAGTGCAACCACAGAGACTTTAAAGATTCTTATTTTAATTAAAGAACAAGGAATTTGCCGCCCTGTTTTGAGTTGTTGCAGGATGATTTGGGGGGTGGGGCAGGTGGAAAGAGCAAAGAGTTTAAAATTCACAGGTACCATGAACACAAATTTCCCAGAAGTCATCCTAGGAAATTTGTCATTTCTACCCATTTCTTGCAGGTCAGAAAATAGACTGACTTCAGGAATATTTACTGTTTTCATGAGAAAAATTTCCAAGCTACTCCTTGAAGCAATGGAAGTAAGTTGGATTTAGAACAAATGGAAACACTGTGAAATTGCTTATTTTCTTCCAAAATTTATTATTTTTCTTCCTTATGTCCTGTTAAATCAGCCACTCATTAGCAACCTTATTTTTGTACTATATACTCGGCAGAATTTTCACTCCATGACTATATTCCAAATTAAACTTGTGAGTTTCCAGGGAAAGTGTAACAAGTGTTTAAATCAGTCAGAATTTAAACTAATGAGAGCAAAGGGAAAAAGCCAACTGCCTTCTTTTCTTGTACAGACGTTGCTTTTTATCTGCTTCATGTTTTGGGGACACCTTTTATCCCTGGATCTTGAAAGGACTGTTCACAAGCCAAGAAGTCTCAGGAAAATGCTGAGGTGTCTGAGTGGGGTGTTGAAGAGTTCTGACAAACACTGGTTGAAGAGACAAAGACAGAATTGGAATCCAAGCGTTCGTTGTCCGGTTTGGATGTGGCTCCCTGTGAACCGGTTGTCCTGTCAGAGCTGGAAGGGCATCTGGGTTCCTTTTGCAGAGAAGTGGCTGGATTCCAGAGCAGCACCCAAGTAATTCAGTGATAAAGCGTGACCCAAGCCGGGCTCCTGGTTGGGGGCGCCCTCACCTCCCTTTCGGGCTCTGTGCAATGAAGACATCTCAATGAAACTTGGTGTCTTCTGGACATAATAAATTTCCGGCAAGACCCAAGCTCTTCTCTGCTGCTGCTCTTGTTTGCTTCCCCAGTACAGAACACAAAGGCGGACAAGTGGGGGCGGGGCCGTCAGGAAAGTCATAAACCTGACTATTCCCTGGGCAAGACAGTACCAGCTGCTCAGGTCAGAGAGACATACACGTGGAGCAGGGCTGCAGTCACCTGAAACGCTGCTTGGAAGAAAAGCTCTGGAGCTTGATTCAGCCTAGAATGTTTTGAGAAAGTGTAAGTTTTATATCATTGGATGCAAAAAAGACAAAGAAAAGGTTATAAAACATCAATGCCAAATTAAACCAGGAATAGATGAATGAGTATAATCCAGTGTCTACAACACAGACCCTAATAGAGATAATATAGATAAAAAATTAGTATGTGGCAAAGATCTGTGGGACAAGGGAGATTAGTCAATAAAGGATGCTAGGACCAACCATGTGGAAAAAATTAGACATCATCCCTAGCTTTCCCCATACACCAAAATAAATTCCACATGCAGTTAACAGTTATGTGCAAAGATGTCATGAAAGTAGAAAACACAGGTAAATTTCTGATCTTGAGAGGACTCTAAATACACGCATTTAGAAATAGGTTTAAAAGCAAGAGGTCGCTGGGTCAGACCACAGCAACATTAAAATTTATAGCTGTTAGCGACATGAGAAAGATGTTGGCAGTTAAATATCACAAAGATGAATCTTCTTTTTAAGTGAGAACTACTGCAAAATGAAAAGAGGGCAAACACAATACTATTCAAGTAGATAAAATAAACCAAGACCAATAACAAAGATACAAATGTTCAGGAAAGGTGTAAAGATCTTTAAATTTGTTGATCAAAAATGTAAATCGAACAGTGATTAAAATCTGCTTTGCCCATCATGAGGTGCCTGCAAGATCCGCACCCTTACCAACCCTTCTGCACTGCTGCTGGTAGAAATCCACACAGCTTGGAACATTTTGTAAGATAAAAATGTTCGTTGAGAGCCCTACAAATAGCCATATCCTCCTGTTGTGTTTTCATATGTTTATAAATGATCTACAGTTAGATAAAAGTGCAAGGACTTATTTACAAGGATATTCATTTGGAGAATTATTTAAAATCTTTGGGAAATAGTCTATATATCCAGTAATTAGTCTTCTTTAGTAATTGCAGTTGTAGTTCCAATAATGGAATATTAACCAGCCATTACTTTTTTAAATCTCAAAGGATATGCAGGCCTGACCACAATACACTGTTAATGAAAGACTTTAGATGTACAGAGTATACATACTGTACATGGCAAAAGACAGGGAGGAAATGTAAATGCTTTTCAAGAGATTAGTAAGGTTTGGTTATAACTTTCATTTCTCACCTAATTTTTTTTTTTTTTTTTTTTGGCAGAACCAGGGTTGAACTCAAGCCCTTACGCTTGCCAGGGAAGTGCTTATTCCACTGAGCTATCTCTCCGGCCCCATATTTCTCACCTAATATTATACCTCAGTTTATGGTAGAAAACAATTTGGTCATCCCACTCTGGTTTCCCCTATGGGCCCTGTGGATGATGTGTGGACGGATGTTTCCCCTGGTGCTGGGACACTTGATCTTGTTTGTGAAGCAGCCGGACTCTCCCCCAACTTCCTGTGTGTCTGTACTCTCCAGATGCCTCAAAGTGGTGGGGGAGCTCAGAGAACAGGGTCTTCCACACCCAAAGGGGCTGTGTCCTGATCATCCCCAGTGACCTGCACATCTGTGGGAGGGGTCTGCCCTCTATGCATCTCTGAATGTGAAGAGGTACTGTCTACTGGGAAGCCAGCAGGCTCTTGTTTTCAGCTGTGCCAAAGCCAGGCCCACCTTGCCTTGACCTCCCCAGGAATTCCTGGGTGAGGAGCTGCCAGACCTACTCAGATCAGTTGGTCTTCAGACTGGCCTTGTGCTGTGCCCAGGCATGCACTGTCTGAGTGCTGTTGATCTGTCATATGCATCTCTTCTCCACTCTGGCTATCAAATTGGTAGTGTAGGGTCAGCCCTGAAGGAGTTGGCAATACAACAGAGTTGGTACACGCTGCATATCGGGATTGTCTTTATACTTCATTCCCTGAGGGAGTCCTGTGATAAATAACAATCTACCAGCACACTGCCATGCTCAACACAACTTTTTAATTCTATTTTCCAACTTCTGCAGGACAGGAAATTGCAAGGGCCTGAGTGGATGGCTTTGGGTCTCTCCTGCTGTTTCGGTTTGATGGGTGAGAGCGAGGAGAGGGTGGGCTGGCTGGGAGCTTCTCGTTCTTGGGGTCCACAATTTCTAGGTGGCCTCCTCACAGCATGGCTGCTCCACAGCCCTCAGATGTGTTGGTGAGTGGGGGCTTCAGCAAGATTCTCTACCGGTGGTGGTGGGGGGGTGAAATCTTGTCATGAAGTCATACAGTGTCACTCTCATGACTTGTCTGTTAGGCCAGTTGAGTCAGAAGCCCATCTGCTCTCCAAGGTAGAGAATAGGACTGCACCTGTTGATGAGCAAATGACAGTGTCTCCAGAAGCATGCAGGACAGGAGGTCGTGTTGTCTTGGAAAGTATACTCTGCCAGAGTTTTAAAGCATACCTTGGGATTCGCTATAGCTCAGTTTCCTAGCTATTTGGTGGGTATGGCTATTCTTTGACAGTTGAGCATATATTTAAGTTCTGAATAATAGATAAAAGACATTGAGTATCAACTCCAGGAAACAAGGCAGTTCATTCTGCTGGATGGTAATCCTACCAAAAAAGAGCAGTTGTCATGGTAACAGAGTCAGCTTTCTGATGAGACCTTGCCTGGGGTCTGAGGGTATCTCCAAAGGAGCCCTTTCCTACTACATCTCAGAAGCAAGTGTACAGCCTTCTAGGAGTACATGAGAGGCAAGGTTTTTGGACCAAAAATGTAAGAAATGGAATGTTTCACTACATCAATCTGTCTTATTGTCTTATAGTCACATTATAGTCTTCTAATGTATACTGTCAAAGTATTCAGCATTGTATCAGGCACGTGACAGGGACAAAGTGAATACATGAATAATTGATGGATACAGCATCCAAGCAAAGCTAAACCAGTTCCTGGTTCAGGAGGCTCCTTGAGTACTGGCTGAACTTGGTCTTAGTCCCTCCCATGGCTGAGACACAGTAACTAATACTGCAGCTTCAAGGAAGAGAGGTTTAGTTGGCTCAGTTTCTATGGTAGGCCAGAGTTGACTGGCTCCAAAGCAGAAGAGACACTGTGGAAGGGTCCTAAGGAAGATAGCTACTCATCCCATGATAGCTAGGAGGGAGAGAGGAGAAAGAGAGAGAGGGAGAGGGGAGAAAGGAAGGGAGGGAGGGAGAAAGAGCGGGAGGGAGAGAGGGCAAAAGAGAAAGAGGGAGGGAGGGAGGGAGTGAGGGAGGGAAGGTGAGAAGGAGAGAGGCACTGGGGACAAGAATACACCCTGCCAGGCCACACTCCTAGTGATGCACCTCCGAACCACACAGTTAGCTACTGAATCCATCAGTGAATGAATCCACTGATCAGCACAGCACCCCATGATCTGATTAATTTCAGCACATGAGACGTCGACATTGTAGATCTAAACCATAACAGATTTGGCAAACCATAAAAAAAATGAGACGTTGACCCTTTTTTTCTTCAAAACTATTTAAAGAAATGCCAGTGTGGTTAAATTGGAGGATTCTGAGTACAATCAGAAATGGATACACACTGATGTGTTCATCTTCCCATTTCTGTTCAGACAGTCATCTTAGTTCCCAAGTGCAGTCTGACCAATTTCTCATTACCATCAACTATCTATCAAGATCCCAATCTATTTTGTTCCAGGGACACTTTAGGCATCTAGGGTTGCTCACTACTGGAAGCTTGGAATTTTCCCACTTGTCCCCACCAAAGCCTGACTCTCTTGACACACACTCATGTGTTCATCTTCCCAAAGCTCAGAGACCTGCGTACCTGTGTTCTCTCACCACCTTCATGGCGGCTCGTAGAGCATCCGGATGCCGTAGGGACCGCAGGTGTGTTTTGAGATTCCATATGGTCTCTGAGGCATCACAGATGGGCCAGCTGGCTCATTTCTGTTCAGGCAGTCATCTTAGTTCCCAACTGCAGTCTGACCAATTTCTCATCACCATCAACTATCTATCAAGATCCCAATCTATTTTGTTATAGGGACACTTTATGCATCTGGGGTTGCTCATTACTGGAAGCTTGGAATTTTCCCACTTGTCCCCACCAAAGACTGAGAATGTATTTGTAGGCATATTTATGCTGGGATGAGACAGCAGGGACATTGCCTGCTTCACAAGTATCACATTACTGACTTCCTGGATTTCTTGGCCCTTTTGCAAATAGAAGGGGCTGTGGGACTAGTTCTGCCAATGGGAGATGAGAGGAAGGAAGTACCACGTGTTGCTTCCAAGCTGAAGCATAGCTCCAGGTGGGGGTTCAATGTCCAAGTGCTGTCTTCCCTAGCCATGGTAGCCATGAAGATCAGATACTGCAGAGACTATAGCTGCAAGATGCTGGGGCTACCATGAGCCTGTGTCTTTAAGTCAGTATGGTGGACACAGCTCCTTTGACTCTCTTACAGCCCCTGACTACCCACACTGGGCAGGGAATAACACTTTGCTATCTTAAGGCCCTAAAGATTTAGGGTGAATTAATTACTGCAAGACAGTGTAGCCTCGCTTGATCAGCATAAAAATCTGAAATGTTGTAATGGGAATCTCTACTGGCCATGTTTGCACACTAAGCTGCCTGGAAGTCCTGTTTATGTAGGACACCACTTAGGTGGACCCAGTTTAAGAAGCTACTCCACTGATGGAAAGAAGTTCTGACTAATTTTTTGCTCTAGAGAAAATAAACATTGGGGCTTACGATGGTCAATAAATGATGTTTCTTTTGGACCCATTAAAAGCATGATAAATATTTGATATTTGACATGCTTGTTTATTATGGGATATTTTAGTGGCTTCAGGATCGTGATCATTTGTAGAGAATCTCAAAGCCAGTCTCAGGCAAGCTGGGTGGATACCCCACACGTCACCCTGACGTTTCTTGTGCGTACGTGCATGTATGTACCCATATATCCTTGTATACTCGGGGGTTCAGAGGAGTTAAGAATAAAATAGGGATTTTTGTCTATTCTCCTTTGTAGCTGTCTACCTGGTAGCTCTACTCTTGAAACCAGTGTCAAATAGTAACAGCTTTTTATAAACAATAAATGGAGCTATGAAGTTCAATCATACATTGAAATATTAGGCAGTAAACAATGCCATCAATAATGCAGGCTTTGAACACTGGCTGGTTGGGCTAGAATCTTGGACATACCAGTGTTCCAGTTAGGAAGAGAGAAAGCAAAGGCAGGGGCTCATCTCATTGGCCAGAAGTTGGTCTCTTGACTAGACAGTCTCCATCTTGGGAGGCCATGTGCCCAGCCTCAAATCATGGGTCCTATATGAAGAAGAAAACAGACATCAGGGGATACAGTTTTCAATCTGTATGCCAAGTACTGAATACAGCTGTGGAAACTCGAAAGCGAGCAGACAGCATGAGTGGACTAACTTTTCTTGAGTCTGCTGCACTGCATGGAGCCAGCTCTGCTCTAGGCACCATGTAGACCACACCACTATGCACACAGCAGTTAGCTTTCACTTCATGCTCAGCTTGAATATACAGGCTGTCCTTTTGCTTTAATAGGGTAGCACTAGCGATTTAGAAATAAAAAGAACAAAAGCAGACATGAGACTGGAGTAACCTACTCTTACATTCCTGAAGACATGGCACCAAGGGCATCGAAACGTGTCACTGCAGAGAGGAGCCCTGAAACGTGTCACTGCAGAGAGGAGCCCTGGAGGAGCAGCCGGAGGAGCAGCAGTTCCAGGGCATGTGGAAGGGACTTCAGCTCATGAGGGATTCAGCTAGCCATGGGAAGTGGCTGAGAACTGCTCTGCTTCTCTCCCGGGTAGCAAGTCGCAAGGTAGCTTCCCCTCCCCCAGCTAATGGGTAAGGGCAGAAGGAAGGGGGGAGCCTTGGTGAGAAAGACAGGGACTCTGGGGAGGTGGGAGCTTGGCAGGGAGGACTGCCACTCCTGGGACACCCCTGAGCACAGCTGCTGGGACATCAAGTGAGCGAGTGGCTCCATCCCAGGTGCACAGGACAAAGAGGCTATGGCTGGTATTGTACAACCCTTCTGTCTCTGACACTCTAGTTACCTTGCTGAAAGGGGAGAAATGTTCACCCTGTAAATGCACCGGAGGTACTCAAACTGTGGCTTGGGAAGGGGATCCCAAACCAGCATTTGGGACTGAAGCAGCCATTTTTAGAAGGTGTCTCAATCAGTGTCTCTCAAGATGTGGGTGGAAATCGTTGAGATTCCCCAAGAGGCATTCAAAGCGTTTACTAGGTTAAAATGATTTTCATACAGTTTTATTGTTAGTTTAATTTTTCATTACCCAATGCATCATGGAAATCTCTGAAGCTGTGTGGTGTGGAGATATCTCAACAAAGTGAACACACAAGTAGTTCTTTTTTTTTTTTTTTTTTAAGTACAGGGTATTAGTATTTAGTACAGGGTCTACAGGGTCTCACTACACAAATTGGACTCATAGTGATCCTCTTGTTTTCAGCCTTCCAAGCACTGGGATTATAGGCGTGTGCCACCATGCCCAGTCTCAGTCCCATCTCAATGCATCCCGGGGAGTGGGCCCGCAGGGCAAGCTGGGATCAAACCCCTGTCCCTGCATCTGCCTGAGCAGACACTTTAATCTGCTGAGCTATCTGGTCGGCCCTACAAGTAGTTCTGAGAATCACTTGTTTTCAGTTAACTTTAGACTTTACAGAGATGTTCAAAAATGTAAATCAACCCCACTCTACTCAGCTGATGTATTTTTTGAATATACAGTTATTTTTCACAAAAAGTGCGCTGTATGTCTAAACACATGATGCGTCTATAAGGTTACTGTAGACCAGTTAATAACTTTTAAGCACTCATAATTTTATTTTTGAATATGAGAAATAGCAATATATATAATTTACATGAAAACTTCTTTGGGAGCCTCACTGATTTTCAGGAGTAGAAAAAGGTTTGAAGACCAAATAATTTGAAAACCACAACTGTAAACAAAAGAACATTGGCAAACCTCACTTTTGTATATACACGTACACTGAACAGTGTGTTGTGGCCCAATATGCTTTTATAGCTCCAGATCACCAGTTGGCCAACTTGTTCTCTAAAGTGCTAGAGAGCAAATATTTCAGGCTTTATGTGGCTGTATGGTTTCTATAGCAACTGCTCAGCTCTACCTTGGCATTGAAAAATGAGCCACAGACAA
Organism: Octodon degus; assembly: GCF_000260255.1. Lineage (NCBI taxonomy): Eukaryota > Metazoa > Chordata > Mammalia > Rodentia > Octodontidae > Octodon > Octodon degus. The sequence goes on along the minus strand of NW_004524586.1, from coordinate 23,293,287 downwards.
TAGGTAGCAGATGGGTGTGGCTGTACTTTAAAGTAATTGTTTATGAATACTGAATTTCTGTCTGCCTTTCATGTATCACAAAATGTTATCTTTCTGTAAATATTCCTCTTTTCCCACATGAACACATTTATAAATCATGATATTTTTGTTTCCTACTTTGGGGCTTGGGAAACATGATACTTCATCACACGTCACCACTCTCCACACTGCCACTCTCAATGGCGCTGAGGTAAAGGTCAAGGGTGTCACGTGGAGTTTGCGTTTGGGTGAGGGCACCTTTGAGCTGGGTGCTTGTGCCTCAGACAGACGCCAACAAGGAACCCAGCCAAATGCAGGGCTATACAAAGAGGGAAAGGAGAAATGTGTTGTGCTTTGCCGGAGGCTGGACCTTAGCACAACCTCTGATGTTCAACACACACATTTTGTTTACTGGGTGCTTTTCATGTGCTGGGGACTCTAAAAGTTAACAGATTAGCAATTGAAATCCTACTTGACATAAAACACTTTCTGGAGTGCAGGTACATAAAGGAGGCTTATAGTTCTCAGGTCAGATTTTTGGTGTCTTGGACTCAGAGTTAAGTTTGTGTGAGTTACTTGGAGGACTGAATTAGCAAACGCTAAACCACTACTTCTAGGGAAAGTGCAGGGTTAGGTTTCCTATGCAACTCTAATTGGATTTTTGTTGACAGATCAATACCTTGTATTATGTGTGTTTCTATTTAGAGGCATATTACTTAATCTACACTGTAGATTCATTTGCACTGAACTTGCAGCCCTATAACTCGTGCCTGAACAAAGCTTATCTAACCCACAGAGCACCTCAGAGCCTCCTCGCACTTGGGAATACTACGAAGCACTTCTGCACTGTGCTTGGGGGGTGCTGCGCCCAGAGAAATTACCTCTGCAGAGTCCAATGATGCAAAAGTGTGGCCCTAGCGAGAGCTCAGAAGGACACCATGGACAGGCTGGGCACAGCCGGGAGAAGGCAGCATTTTGCCTTGTTGGGCCTCTGGCGGCGGCGTGGACTCACACCACTCAGAGGCTTTACTGCTGCACTGTTGTCTGTGATTGATACTGTAAGTGCTGTGAATCCCAATGCTGAGTTTAGAAGTTAACTGTGTGGAGTAGATGAATCTGCAGAGTTCATGAATGGGAAAAATCAACTGTGCTTATTTTGTTGGCATAAGGGAAGATCTCAGAATGAAGTCTATTCTGAAAAAGATTTGGGTTGTGTACATCTATAGTTATTGATTCCGAGAGTTGAACTTCTGAGATTTAGCCAGAGAGAATCACCAGGCAAATGAATAATTATGTACAGGGATGCTTATTGAGAAGTACAACAAAGGAATACTATAGAATCATTAGCGAAATAAATTGGTGAACACCTATTAATATGACAAGTTTATGAAATGTAGTAAAGTATAGTTTGCCCTACACAACTATGGGTTCTGTATCTGTGTATTCAAATAACTGCAGATCAAAAATATTTGAAAAGATGGCTGGGGAGATGGCTCAGTAGGATAAACGCTTGACAGGCAAACGCAAGGATCTGAGTTCAATCTCTGGTTCCACAAAAAAAAAAAAAAAAAAAAAAAAAATTTGAAAAGAAGTTACACTGATACTGAACATCCTGGCTTCTTTCATCATGTCCTAAGCAATACGACAGAAGCACTATTTACTTGGCATATGCAAAACATTATTATAAGTAACATAGAGATGATTTTACAGTATACAGGAGGGTGTATGTCAGTTTATATGCAATTAATATGGCATTTTATATATAAGCCTTGAGTAGCCTCAGATTTTACTATATCTAGAAGGTTCTGAAGCAAGTCCCCATTGGCTACAGAGGAATGACTGCAGTGACGTGGTGCCCACAGCACCATACTGTTTTGCAAAGAAATACGTCTCATTTATTCTGTATGATATAGACAGACTCAGTTCATGATATACTCAGTGAATCTGGAAGTAGTGTCATTGCAGTATCATTGCAGTAGTGTCAATGAATTGAGATGACATGAACATAATTTTGTTCTTTTTCCATGTTTTCTAAATCTGTGTATGATGAGAGCTACCTTTACAATTTAAAAAAGTGTAATTTCTCTACTGAGCCTTTGGGGGTGCTTACTCTATGCAGGCAGTAGGCTAAGCTCCTCAACTCTTGAGTTTTAATTAAAACTCTATAAAACAACAGTTACTTATGTTTTACCATTTTTAATAAATGAGCTGGCTCCCTCTGACCTGTCTTGCTGCCATTCTGCAAACAGGAAGCACCGAGGTGGAGTCTCTGGCCCAAGTCCCCATTGCTCAGAAAAGTGCTGAGGCCTGACTCTCTCCAGCCAGGGCAGGATTCCTGGGGCTTGGCCCCAGCAATAGGGCTAACAGTTTCAGTCAGGAATTTTGCCTGTCTTCTTCTCCTTCTCTGTTTGTAAAATAGGGACTGTCTGAGCTGAGGTGAGCCTAGTGTTATCTGGTTTTCTTCAGAACCTGAGCAAGAGGAGCTGCAGCAGCTCAGTTAGGCGGGGCCGTCTGGGGGCCAGAGATGCTGGGAGAGCGCGGACTCTGCCCAGATCCCGGTCGTTGTCAGCAGCACCTGCGACCGACCGCACAGGATGAGTTTACCAGATGTGAGCTTACCACATGCAAGTGCGTCTGTGTGAGCGCCTTGCATGCAGTGTCCACTGTAGCCGACCTGTACTTTCCTAACAGTCACCAAATCAAAGAGTGTTTGATCACCAAGAGCTCCGAGTTCGGGCTCCCACCCATTCTCCCTGCTTGGCACCACTCCTTGGTTCCCCCCACTGAGACACTTCCCAGCTTTTTCCGTCTGCTGCTCCACTATTTGAAACCGCACTATCTACTATATTTGAGGGCAGAGGACTTGGCCACTGGCCCCACCGAGCCACATCTGCATGTGGGCCCTTGACCAAGTCACTAATCCTCCCTGGCCTCAGGCTATCCATTTGAAAAACTAGGTTTAAAAATGTCATGTTTTGATTTGTTGACTTAAAAAATGCAGGTTACAGACCTAGCAATTAGATCCCAGCCTGCATATTGGAGCATACTCCTTCCCACTAGCTGTGTTTCTTATGGCAAAGCTCAGAGCTTGGAATTTTGCAGCGTCGACGCAAACGGGCTGAACTGCCCTGTCCCGGCACTGGCGAGCCCTGTCAGGGAAGTATTCCAGTGGGCAGGAGCAAGAGGACCTTCCCAAATCGCACCAGGCAGGGAGTCCCTTGATGTGTGCAGAACAGTCAGACCCACCCGCCTCCGGCTCAGCCGATTGGTGCTCCTGAGATCACGTGGCAGAATTAGACCTGGTTTATGGTTCTTTTCAGGGAGCCAGATCCTCTGAGAATGGTATAGATGTCAGTTTCACGAAAATCCATTCTTAAAGTCCTGATCAACTTCTCAACTGTCTGCCCCCTTCTTTCACCCAGTTCTTCCAGAGTGCCTGAGGAGATTCTGAGATCAGAGAGCATAATTACCAATGAGCTGGGGCTCTGGGACAGCTTACGGCTTAATTAGCTCTCCTCCCCAGGCCGGCTTCGTGGCTCAGCAGCCCACGCTCGCTGCGCTCGCTGGGCACAGCAGAACCGACTGCCAAGGAATTCCTAGCAGGAGCCGCTCAGCCTGTTAACACACTCCGCTCGGTCCCTCCTGACACTCACATCCAGGCTGCAATTAGACGCAACCTAGGAGAGGGAGAGGCCTGGCCCAGCATCCCTTTTGCCTGGGCTTGTGCATCCAGAGCTGGCTGAGGTGCCTGCTTGTCTGGGCCAGCCCGAGGGGAGGTGCACAGGAATGTGAAGTGGCAGCAGCTGCAGGGGCTTACACCTGCTGGGCCCAGCCCAGGTCAGGAGGCTGCTGGCTGCAGGTGTGTTTGCAGGGGCACCTGGCGGGCAGGAGCCAGGCATACACACCTGGGGCTGAAGTGACCTGCTCCTCACACTGTTAGGACAGTACTTGCAAAGGGGAAGAACATCCAGAGAGAAGGGGGCTGGGCCAAATCCTGGGTAAGAGGAGCCTGGGGCCTCTGGGCTGTGGGAGAGAGCAAAAAGACAGAACTTTGCTGCTGCACCTGCAGGAAACATACAAAACCTTAGATTCATCTTGAGGCCCTCCTGGCTTCCTGGTGGCTTAAAGTCAGAGCTCTCTGGAAGTTTCTGGCTTGAGGTAAATGACTCTCCTGGAAGGTGAATTTATTTTCCTCTCTTGCAGAGGGGAGGAAAGTTGGAGGAAGAGTCGTGTGGGTGGAAAAGAGAGGTCCTGATGGATGCCTGTCCAAGAAGACAAGAGGAGAAAAGAGAAGTGCTGGCCTCCTATTCCCACACACCCTCCCCCTGTAGCCAGAAGGGTCAGCCCAGGCTGACTGCAAGACCCCAGACCTACCAGGAAGATGGAGGAGATCCTCCCACAGAGGCAGAGAGTGTAAAACCAGAGCTACAATGTACACACTTTGAATCCGTCTCTAAAACCCAGTATGTGGCCTCAAACTCACACATCACTGTTTCGATTGTCAAGGTCTTTGCATGTCACCCAGGATGCATTTGAATGTGTTTGATAGACTATGGAGAGGGTTCCCCAAAAGCAAGTGCTCAAGGGCCACAGAGTGTTAAGTAACCCACCAAGAGATGGAAGGATCATGGATCTGTCCAGTAGTCACCAAAGCGCTGAGGCCACATACAGAATACCTGTGGGCATAGACTTTCTAGTCAAAGGGATCACTGGTGCCCACACCCTCAGATTGGCACTTGCGTGTGGAACTGAGCAAGGGTGCCAGGTAGCCCGAACACAGGGCAGCCATCACTGCTCTCGCTTTCTTCTTTAGGGAAAATGGGGGGCACTTGAGTGTGAGAGGGACCTTCCCCTTACCCCCTGTAGTGCAGAAGAATAGTGCTTTACCAGCCTTTCACTGTCCAAAGTGTCCTGTGTTTCCTTTGGCCCTGAGCATGGTGCAGTTTTGTTACATTATTAAGTTTGCATTCAACGTGTTCACAGGGTGAAGGCAAAATGGCCAGGCCCCATTGCATTCATATTTTAAACAGGCACTGACTGAATGTCCCATGCCTGCAGGCGCTGTTTCTGAGGTGCTCAGAGATCACTGTGGGAGATAATTATGGAACAACAAGGGAAGCCCAGGAGCAGGGGAATGTGCAGTGTGGAGAGGTCTGAGGAAGAGGGCCCAAAGAGGATGTGACTGCAGGGTGGGGCCTCTGAAAGGCCAGGGGCAGCCCTGGGCGCTGGTCTGAAGGAGGGTAGCCACAGCTCAGAGGTGTGCTATGATCAGAGGCATGGGCCCCACGTGCTGGCCCGAGAAACTGGGGCAGCATCTCCTGGCCCAGGGGGCTACAGAAAAGGTCTACACTGGATATTTGTGGTTGCTGCCTGTCCAGTGTACAGGAGAAGGCAGGAAAGGGAGGAGGGAGGCCTCTTCTGACAAGTGAAAATTTTAGCCAAGTCATCCCACTCACAGCTGTGAAGGGTGCCTATACAGTGCTGCCCTCCTGCTGCACTCCCAGTTGTCTTTTGCAACTTCTCATCTCTGTCCATATACCAGGGAAACCTCCATGAAGGCCCCAACTGGCTCTGGACCTAGGTCAGGCCTGCTGGAAACCCCCAGGCCTTGCTGCTCAAGGACTTGTCCAGGATCCAGCAGCCTCGGCCTCACCTGCAGGCTCTTTGCATACAGGGTCCCCCACCCACTGACTCAGGTTTCTCCCGCTCATCATTTTCTCCAGCTCTGAGGTTTCTGTGGCTAGGGACCACTGCCTGGAGCAATGAGGCTGAGGGTGGACCCTTTGTTCTCAGGTCATAGAGGACAGGACTGAAGCAAAACAGGGAATTCTCCCCAGGTTCTGAGCCAGCCCCATGGAGTCCAGGGAGGGCTGCCAGAAAGGGCTCAGCCATTGTCAGGCACATGGTGTCAGGCGTAACAAAGCCAGCCAGGAATGCAGGTGAGCTCATGCCGCTGGGCAGCTGCGGTTCATGCTGCAACAAGCTGCGTGTGTTTCACGGGGGAGGCGGCTGGCACAGGTGGAGTCACGCGCCCAGACCTGGCGGCCTCTGCATAAACCAGGATTATGTGGAGAAGGAGTTGCCCAGTGGTGAGTCCCACAGGTAGAGAGAAGAACAGTAACCACAGAAGCAAAGGAGAGAGAGAGAGAGAGAGAGAGAGAGAGAGAGAGAGAGAGAGAGAGAGAGAGAGAGCTGGCCTGCCACTGCTGTGCTGCTGTGATTCACCTGCAGGGAATGTGAAGAAAAGCTGTCCATCTGCAGGTCACAGCATGAGAGCAACTTCTCATCACCTTCAGGGCCTTGAGCATTTGCAAATAATAAAACATCAAAGCGTAGAATTAAATTATGGCTGAGTCTTGCCTGTCAGGGAGGAACCATCTCCTTGGGCAGGGCTGGCTTGGGTGGTCCAACTACAGCAGCTGATCAGACACCAGCAAAGCCGTGAGTGAGGACAGTGCCAGCACCCTCTTTGCCAGCTGCTCCCAACTCCGGCTGGGTGTTGGACACTCTTGGGAGTGTTGCAAAATGATGCGACCTGGGTCACACTCTTTGCAGAGCAGATCTAAATCAAGGCTCTGGGGCCAGGGAGATGGCTCAATAGAATAAGCACTTCCCTGGCAAGCGCAAGGGTCTGAGTTCAATCCCTGGTTCTGCCAAAAAATAAATAAAATAAAATAAAATAAAATAAATCAAGGCTCTCCAGGTGATTTAAGGTGGCTACACCAGTGTTGAGAAGCACCAGCCACCAGGGCTGAAGGCTCAGAGGCAGAGGAAAGACTGTGGACCTTTCCTTCTGTCCCTCCCAGTACTGCCCTGTGCTGGGAGGTGTGCAGGCCTGTGAGGAGAGCAGAGGTGGTTCTTAGCACTCAGCTCTTTGAGATTCTCCTGGGCCCAGAGGCCACAGAGGGAATAGCGAGGGTGCATCCTCAGAGCCACTTGTGAGGAATTCCAGCTTCCACTTCCAGCTTCATCAGCGACACACTTCCTTTTTCAGAAAACTTGATATCAGGGATCTTATTTTACTCTGTGTATTAATGTTCTACTGCTGATATGAGTCAGTACAAACACTGAGGCTTGAGACAACAACAATGTGTCACCCCATAGTTCTGGAGATCAGAAATCTGAAAGTCAAGTCATTCCCAGGGCTGTGTCTCCTCTGGAGGTGTTGGGGCAGGGTCCATTGCCTGCATGCCTTGGCTCATGGTCCCCACCTCAAGTTACACTGACCTCTAAGGGGCAGGGGAGGTAGCTCAGGGGCATAAGCACCTGCCTGGCAAGCACAAGGTCCTAAGTTCAATCCCCAGTACCGCAAAAATAAATAAATAAATTACACTGACCTCTGCACCTGTACCACATCTCTTTCTCTCCCTGACTTAGGCTCTCCAGTCTCCTCTTCTAAGGATACTGTGATCACATTGTGCTCACCAGGATAATGTCTCATCCGAAGACCCTTCACAATTCCATCTGCCACATCCTTTTTCTCATGGAAGGTCACATTCATGGGCTGTGAGGATTTGGAAGTAGACATTTTTTGATATATAAGGTACTCTAAAACTAATTCAGCCCTGTTGGGGGGCACCAGCGCTGAGGCCCCCATTCAGAAATGCTGGATACTCTGCCCCATCCTTCCCTCCCTCTAACACTGGGCCAGACCCAAAACTGGTCACAATCTAGTGGGACACGATGGTCATTGGGTGATGGTCTGCTCAGTGAACGATGCCATTTTCTTCACCTGCAAGAGCCAGGACTGAAGCCTGGTGGGGTAGAATATTCAAGAAAGTTCTCAGCTCTTCCTTCCATTTCCCATGGCAGCCAGAGGACAAAAGGGCAGCTTCTTCATGGTGCTTGTTTCAGTTATTCTTCCTGTTACTGAGACACAATATCCTACACCCAAAGTTAAAGGAGAAAAGGTTTATTTAGCTCCCAGGTTTTCAAGGTTACTGTCCATAATTCACTCAGCCCAAGCAGGGTGGCACAGGAGCATCCCACAGAAGACAAGCTGCTGCAGCAACTAGAAGCAACAAGTGATTAGTGATAAGAGCTGACACTCTTCTGTCTCTCATATCTTGTCTTAGTTACTCTTCTCTCATTGCTGGAACAAATACCTGACACTCAAAATGAAGGGAGGAAAAGTTTATTTAGCTCACAGTTATTGGAAGTTTTAGTCCATACTCAGCTGGCTCCAAGGCACAGTGGTACATGACAGAGAGTAGCCTTTCATTGCAGTGGCAAAGAGCAGAGAACAAAAGGGAGGACTAACAGCAGCAATGGCTACAGAGAGCAAGCCCATCTCCCTTAAATTGCTTTCAGGCTCTCTACCCTAGGTTGGGAGTACTCACACCTATAATCCCAGCAGCACTCACATCTGTAATCCCAGTGAATCATGAGTTAATCACAAACTCTAGAAGTCCACCCCATGACTGCATGAGGCTTTGGGAAGACAACTAGACACAAACCATAACATAGCTTATCCAGGTTACCCACCCTTAGGGCAGATAGCACCTGCCCCTAATCATACTCCTAATCCTAGCATTGCATCCTGGATCCCAGCCTCACACACCCAAAAATATTTGAAAAGCTCCTCACCTATGAAAAGCTCCACCTATGACTGTGCGAGGCTGTGGAGGGAGAACCAGACAGTTACAAAGGCTTATTGATGGCCTATCACCAAAGACCACAGAAAGTCACAATTACACCTTGTTTCCCTGGAGATTATAGATCCCTCACTTCGTCTTCTGTCCACAGGTTCAAAGATTACCAATGGAATTTCTAGGGTAGCCTAGCAAAATGGAGAGAAAGAAATAATCACTCTTCTCTGATTCTGTGTGGGCAGTTTTAGACTTTAACTTCCCAGGTGACTATGCCATGGCAGTCTTTGGTTCTGTTCTAGTGCTGTAGGCAGCTGAATTAGATAGAAATGTTACAGGCAGTCAGACAGGGCCAGGCCCTCAAGGAGACAATATGGAAGACAATATGACTTTGCAACTTGGAAGAGACAGACACTCCCGTATGAGCCACATCTCAAGGCCAAGACAAACGAAACACAGCTACATACTTCCCTAGATATGGGCATCAGGGATTGATATTCTACATAGTTATCAATCACCTTGAAAGAGCCCAAATGAGTCACTAGCCCAATCCCCAACAGGAGAGACCCATATTTATGTCCACCTGCCTTGTGACTTGCTTCCCCCTTTGGTCCTGGATTTAATCAATTTTACCTGAGCAATGGTGCTTATAATCTCATTGCTTGACCATAGTTTTGTCCTACCTCATGCCCACCTAAGCAAGTTCCCATGTTCTCCACCACCTTAGACCTGCCTCACTGCATGGCTTTTCTCTATAAAAGTCCTGGAAGAGACAACTTCCTGGAGATCACCAGCTCGGACCCCCCTCCTGTCCCTCTCAGACAGGAGCTTTCTTTCCCTCAATAAATATATTCTGCTCATAACCTCTGTTTGTTCTTGAAATTCATTCTTTGGTTTTAGAGAACACAAACTCGTCCCAGGTACCTTTTAGGTTGGGAGATCAGTTTTTCTCCCTGTGTTATGTGGAGGTTCCCTGTATCACTAGTGGCCACTAGTATTACATGGGCAACTTGAACTTACCAATAAGAGAAAAAAGCCCACACGCAAAAGTAATTGAATGAATAGCACCTTGGGGGCCCCTCCAGGGAAAACCATCATCACAGGTGTGGAGGAGTTGCCAGCCTTTCTTCGCCACTTCTCACTTCGAGGAGGTGCCTGGCATTATCTAGAGAGTTTGGAATACAGGAGCATGACTTGCCTCTTTCTTCATAGCTTTAGAAGCTTATTTACCAAGCCCTCCAGTTCCTGGGTTGAAAAGATTATTAAACGATATAAAAAGCTCTCAAAACAATTCAGGACTCAGTCAATATTTATAAGCAGGGGCTTCAGTTCAGGTGGCTTCCCGAGTCTATTTGAGCTCTACTTAGCCAGTGTACACTGGTCATCTGTGGGAGAACTTTTGCCTGCTGGCCTCTTCCATTTTTGTTATACTGCACAACTGGGAATACACTCAACTTTCAAAGGTTCAACTAGTGCCATTCAAAGGAAAAATTTCCACCTTATTTTAAAGCCCTGTCTTGTTCTCCTGCAGTCTGAGTAAACATTACTCAATAGCCAAAGTTACTTAAGCATCAATCATTTTTACTTCAAGGAGAAGTAAAGGGAACAAAGATGTAACAGCACAAAAAGATTGAAATTTAACCTCCTCTGCTGGGTGCTTTCCAATCTTGGTCAGATTAGTTCTTCAAAAAGAAGCCCCAGAGAACTGATGGGATAAAATGAAAGACTTCTCGAAGATTGCACTTGAAAATGAAGAAAGGCATCCCGGAAGCTCCAAGCAGGAGGTAAACTCAGCTAGAGTGGGTGTATTTGCGCTCTCTCTCTCTCTCTCTCTCTCTCTCTCTCTCTCTCTCTCTCTCTCTCCTCTTTTGAGTAATTTCTACAAAACTTTTGAATTCCTCTTCTGCTGAGTGTACCCTCTCCAGATGTGGCTGCAGCCTGGCTCTCCTCTGTAGCTGGCTGCAATAGGCCTCCCAGTTCATGAACACCTACCATTCCTCTGTACTCCTCTTTCCTCTCTTACCTTGTCTCTGAGAAAGAAGAGAGAAAAAAGAAGAGAAAAAGGGCTCTCTATAGAAAACTTTGCTTTCAGAAACTATTTTCTATCATCTCATTGGCTTCCAGGATGCCAATCATGAGTTCAAGGTGCACAAGTCCCATGCAAGTGGGTCAGCAGTCTGAGACCACCAGGACCCAACTTAGCTGGAAGCTCACTAATAACACGACTCCTGTACCTCACCCAGGTTCAGGAAGGGAGGGGAGTCTGTGTGGCTTACAAGCTGCCTTGGTGATGGTTCTGCCTAGAGCTCTTGGGTGTCTGCTATTACTGAGGGGGCAGCGTAGCTTTGGAATCACAGAAACCCTTGTTGGGTTCCGTGCTTTCCCTTTACTGCAGCGCGGTTTGGAAAATAGCTTAGTGAATGTGCCATGAACCTATGCCTCTAGCTCATCCATAAAGGTATGGTGCTATCACTGTAATCAGTTAGCTCAGTGACATTTTTTAACACCCTGGAAGAAACTCTATCCATTAGCAGTCACTCCCAGTGTATTCTTAAACCCCATCCCTGCTCTGAATAACCACTAATCTTCATTCTTTCTCTATGGATTTGCTTATACTCTGCATTCCATTTTAGTAGATTCATATAATATCTGCATCTTTCATTTAGCCTAGGGTTTTCAAGTTTCAACCATGCCAAACCATACACCAAGAAGTACACCACTTTTTTTCTAAGGCTGAATAATATGTCATTATATGCATAGAGCACCTTTCACTTATCAGTTATTCTGTTGGTGAATATTTAGGTTATTTTCAATTTATTATGAATAATTCATTTATTATGAATTAGCCTGCTATGGCCACTGATGTAGAGTTTTTTATATGGCTGTGTGCTTTTGTTTCTCTTGGAGATATACCCACGTATGGAGTCACTGGGTCACATGACAATACTATGCATAGCATTTGGAGGACCCACCAGGTTGTTTTCCAAAGTAAGCTGCCCCATTTTATATTCCCACCAGCAAGGCATAAAGCTTGTAATTTCTCCACATCCTTGACAACTTCTGTTATTTTCCATCTGTTCTATTATAAGAATCTGTATCAGTCAGCATTTACTAGAGAAACAGATATAACACACGATGCACAAGTGTGTAAGAAATTATAAGATTGGTTTACTGCGGTCAGCCACAGAGTTGGATGAGGAAGCGTGTCTGCATATTGGAAGCTGCAGGGTTCAGTCCAAGGTCTGGAGCTCACTGCAGTGTCCTGTGCATGTCCCTATCAGGAGGCCAATGGGACTGCAACTGCAGGCTGAAGTGTCATCTACATCAGAAGGCTGAAAAATTCATGGTAGAAAGTAAAGAGTCTGCACTGGCAGCCAGGAGATGACATCCAAGCTGGAGGTGAAGACCGGAGCTCCTCTATGGAGGAGCAGCAGATTCCATCCTCAGTTCCCCTCTCTCCCACCCAGGTGCGGGGCTGCCCCAGGGTGGGTCTTATGTACTCTAGACTGTAGAATTGCTGAGCAGATTTGCATAAGCTCCTAAACTTCTCAAGCTGACACAATCAACCATTACACCCTCCTAGTGATGTAAAGAAATATTGCATTATGGCTCTGATTTATATTTCTCCAATGAATAATGATGACATAGCCTGCATTCATTCTGGAGCAGCTGTGTGGCACAACGCAGCATCTCACCTCTCTCAGGTTCAGATTCTTTGGGGGTGAAATGGAGGAGACTGATCAGGTGGTTGAATTAAATGACACGGGGAAACTGGCATCTTTGACCCATTGTGGGCATTTAACAAAGATTGACTTTCCACATCATTACATCTATCTATCATCTATCTATCTATCTATCTATCTATCTATCTATCTATCATCTATCTATCTATCTATCTATCTATCTATCTATCTATCATCTATCTATCATCTATCTATCTATCTATCTATCTATCTATCTATCTATCTATCATCTATCACAGGGTCTACAGAGTCTCACTATGTAGATCAGATTCCTAGTGATCCTCCTGTTTTCAGCCTTGTAAGTGCTGGGATTACAGGCATGCGCCACCACGCCCAGTCTCAGTTGCTGTCTCAGTGCACCCCACAGGCAGGGCCAGCACAGCATGCCAGGGATTTGAACCCTGGTCCCTGTGCTGCCTAAGCAGGCACTTTAGTCTGCTGAGCTATCTGGTCAGCCTCACATCATTACTTTCAAAACACATCAACCTAGATAATCTGGAGTTATGATTCCCAGAGTTGTCTCTTTCAAGCTTCTAAGTTAGGCTTGGGCACAAGCGCTATGGGTGGGAGTGTCAGAAGATGCATGTGGTTTTTACAGACTTTGTGCTCTGACTGTTGCATATTCATCGCTTTCTCACCATGGGGACACAGTACGCAACACCCACAATTGAAAGGGGGAGGTTTATTTTGACTCTTGTTTTCAGTCAGAGGTGGCCTGGCTCCAGGGCAGAAACAGCATGGTGCGGGGAGAGTGTACAGCTCTCACATCGATGATGGACAGAAAGCAGAGAGTGAAGGGAGGACTGGGGAGGGAAATGTACCCTTCAGGTCACTCCCCAGTGTCCTGTCCTTCAGATCCCGCTTCTGACAATGCATTCCACTACGAGGCTCATTCATGGGTGATGAATTCATCCACGATGATGAATTCATTCCAGCACAATGACCCCATGATCCATTCACTTCGAATGGTCTTAGCCTCTGAACCTGTGAGGTATTGGGGACCATTCTAGATCCAAGTCCTAGCAGGTGGCATAGTTCACAATCACAGCTCTTGCATGTGCTGATTTTCTGCTGTCTCACTTTGCTGGCCCAGGGCAGCATGAGCACCTCCTTCAACTCCTTCAGTTTCTGGGTCAGATGTTGTGCACTTCTGTGGCTAAGGGCAAAGCTTCTTCAGCAGATCATCCATGTCATCAAAGTTGGAGGGGAAGACCAGCTTGGGTTCCAGATGGTCCACGTGGTTCTCATCCGCCTTGCTCTTCTATTCATACCCATTTTCCTTCTTCCCTGGTAACAATGGCTGAATTAAATGGACTTCGAGCTCAACACTAGATGCAAGCACCGGCAAGCAGCTTGCGTAGAGTTGCCTACCAGCCTCCAGTATGGCATATGGCTCTCTTTCTCTAAGAAATCCCTGCTTCTCCATCAGAGTGATTCAGCTTCTCTGGTTAAACACATGAGCTATAATCACAAGGGGGCAGTTATACCATCTTCTCTTCTTGAGAAATGAATCAAAGGCTTATGGAATCTGGTCTCGCGAGAATGAAAGTGATAACCTGGAGTTCTTTCCACAACAGTAATCCAGGTCCCAGCACAAGGCACATCCACATGCCCCCTCTGTGGAAGCTTCTTTTTTGTTGCTATGACAAATGACCACTAACTTGGTATAGTGGCTTCAAACAACAGAGATTTATTATTGTGCACTTTTAGAAATCATAAGCCCAATGTGGGTATCATTGGGACAAAGTGAAGTGTCAGCTACATTTCTTCTGGAGGCTTTCTCAGAGAACGTACTTCCTACTCTTTTCTGGGTTGTAGAGATCACCTCTGTGGTTTATGGTCTCTTCTTCCGTCTTCAAAACTAGTAGTCAAGCATCTTCAAATCTTTCACTCTGTTCGGTGACCCTCTTCTCTCTCTCTTACCAAGGGTGCTTGTGATCACACTAAGCCTAACTGGATAATACAGAATAGTCTTCATTTCAAGATCTGCCAGATCTATAAAGTCCTTTCTGCCACATATCCACAGGTTCTCAGGATGAGGACTCACCATCCTCATGGGCTATCATCCTAATGACTGTGTCTCCAGGTCCATCCTCACCCTAGTGCTCTGCTCAGTGGCCTGAGAGACTGATCTGAATGGCTGACTGCCTCTGCCAGCTTTCTTGCTCTTTGATTCAGCCAGTGGGGGAATAAGACACCAGCAAAAAGTCAGAACAGAGAAGAATCCTTGGCTATCTCCTCACTGGGGCACTATGGGCTGGGTGTTGGATGTATCCTTACACCGAAGGACACATGCCCAGTGTCCAGTGCTTTCTGTACAGCTGCAGCTCCTCTTGCCCTCCATGCTCCTCAGCCCTGGGGTGTAGCAGCTTCCCTGCCTGCCTGGGCCTTGGGTCTGCACTATTCACTGTTGATTTCCTTTAAATTCACACACATTCCAGTAAAAGTTCCTATTTGACCTAAATAGAACAGTTAAAACTCTTAGAACACAACATAGAGATAAGGATTCATGACCTTGAATTTATCAGGGGACTCCTAGAGATAACATAGAAAGAAAATCAACAAAAGAAAAAATTGCTGCATTAGATGTCATCAAATTAAAACATTTTTCTATCAAAAACACTTGTAGGTAATAAAAAACTGCATAGGAAACTGGGCATCGTGGCACATGCCTATAATCCCAGCACTGGGGAGGCTGAAAACAGGAGGATTTACATGAATTAGAGCCTAGCCTGGATTATAGAGTGAAACCCTATCTCAAAAAAAAAAAAAAAAAAAAAATCAAGTAAACCATAAAACAAAAACAAAAGCAAAAAACAGACAAAAACATAGATAAATTACAAGATAGAAAACATTTGCAGGTCATATATTTGATAACACTATATAGAGCCTTCATAAATGAACAACAAAGAGACAATCTAATTGATAAATAAAAACTTAAATAGGCATTTCTCCAAATGAGATAGTCACAAAGTACATTCAGAGATGCTCCATATTGTTTTTTAATAGGAAATGTAAAACAAAACATAATGATATATCTTGTCACACATGCTATGATGGCAATAACCAAAACCAGAGGAAAATAAGCACTGTGAAGGTGGGGAAACAGAAGCCTAGTGTGAGGGGACAATGGGGGTGCTGCTGTGGAAGGCAGATTTGCAGCTCCTTAATAAATTAAATATAGACTGACCAAGTGATTCAGCATTTCCATTCCTAGGTGTTCATATCCCAAATAATTGCAAACAAGCGTCCAAGTAAAAATTTGTGCACAAATATTCATTACGGAATTATTCACAACAGCCAAAAGGCATGAAGAGCTTAACTATTAATCAACTAGTAAGGGAATAAGCAAAATATATGCCCCATACAATGGGATACCATTTGGCAGGAAAAAAAAAATAAAGTCCTAATACATGGTACAACATAGATGAATCTTGAAAAAATATGCTAAGTTAAAAAAAAAAAAAACTGAGCCAGGAATGGCTATAAATCAGATGATCTCACTAATACGAAATATGAAATGTCCAAAATAGGCAAATACAAAAAACAAGGAAGTAGATTTGTTTCATGAATATAGGAGATGATTGCTTCATAGATACTGTAGGGTTTTTTGGAGGGTTGGATGATAAAATTGTTCTGGAACTAGATTATGGTGGGCTTTGTACAACATTGTGAAGGCAATAAGCATCACTGAATCCTAGCTTCATAATAGCTCAAATGTTAAGTTTCATGGCAAATATTTTATTTATTTATTTATTTATTTTTCTTGTGGAACCAGGGATTGAACTCAGGCCCTTGACTTGCCAGATAAGCACTTATTCTACTGAGCCATCTCCCTGGCCCCTAGCATCTATATTTTAACACACACACACACACACACACACACACACACACACACACACACACAGTATTAAAAGGTGTCATCCAAAAGTATAGTGTAAAAAAGTATAGTTAATACTCAAATTTTAAAAAGTTTTACAATAGAAGAAATCTTGCCATTAATATCCCTCAAAACTCTTCCCCATGCTTCAAACATACATACCCCATTGTCTTCTCTCTTTCTCAAGCAGCTCTGGAAGTCTTCTTGCATGGCTTTAATTGTGCTGTCATGGCTGCCAGAAAGCCCAAACATTCACATTTTGTGGTCATTGACTTTGAAACAAACCAAGGGTCACACGGTGCCATATTCAATGAGTGTGATGGGTGAAAACACACTGTGATATTTTCATGAACTGACACTGGTATTTTCACTGGTGGCACTCAGCAGCAGCATTCACTGTAATTTTGATCACATCTTGAAAAGACACTCACAAAATAGGCCTTCCAGAAGTGCTCTGGAAAGCGGCAGGAAGGAGGGAGCGAGTGTGCTCTGGAGGTGTGGCCTGGGCAGCTTCTGGCCCTGAGATGGTCTTATCTTCTAAGTTATGTGGGACCCTTCAACAGGGCCTTCACGCCTTCGCTGCCTGCCTCACAGGGATACCAGCTCTTCCTGGCTGGCTTTCACATAGGAGCCGGCATTGCACTGTACAGGCAGAGCCTACCCCTCGCCCCTTCATCTGGATTTTCACACTTAGAATCTCCTTTCACTGCCCAGGCTCAAATTCAGGCCGATCTCTTGCAGTTCACAGCTTGCACTTTCTGCCCTTACTTCCATCCGGGCCCTTTCTTTCCTCCTCATTATCGCTTCTGCCCTTACTTGCGTTTCTGTTTCTTTGCCATTCCGATGTGAGGGTTGGGCCCTCCACACCATCATTGTGGATCCCCCCGCAGCAGCTCCAATTTATTTTTTTTTATTTTTTTTTCTTTTCTTTTTTTTTTTCCTTTTCAAAGTTTTATTGATAAACATATAGCAATGAGACAGTTTCAAATCAAATCG
>NW_004524586.1:23259241-23269298 GCF_000260255.1 Octodon degus | reverse complement strand
GCTGCGCCTGGGCTGGGACTGGTCCCGCCAGCGCAGGGTAGCAGGAAACTCTCCGCACACTCACCGGACCTGGGCTAGGACTGGGTCTAGCAGCTCCAATTTATGGGCAGGAAATCCTTGCCTTAGAACCACTCACAGCAGAGTGCTTCACAGTGGGTGGTGGTGCGAAAAAGCTTGTCCAGGGGACCCGAAGTTCACTGTTCAACAGCATTTATTACTATGTGACACAAAGTTCAAGGTTCTTGCCAACTAAGACATTTCCCAACACTCTGAAGGGGGCTACCCACCGCCTACCTAAAGAGGCCTCCAATCTATGGAGTGTTAAATCAAAACAAGGTCAGAGAAAACTTGATTGGCCCACTGTGAGTCCACAGTGATCTTCACTAAAATAGGTGGAGCAGATGGAGAGCACCGAAGAATCTCAGATTTAGTGTTGGTTGTGCCATCTCCCCAAAATAAGCAATCTCCCAGGCTCTGACCTGGGCCGAGTGCAGACATTCCTGTGCTATGTTTCTGGGTTATTTTCCCCTTTAATTAATTAATTTATTAATTTGGTGAGGGATCTCACTATGCAGCTCAGACTCATAGTGATCCTGCTGTGTCAGCCTCCCCAGCACTGGGATTTATAGGTGTGCTCCACAATGCCTGGTTTCCATGGCCGGCACATCGCCCGGGGTCCTGGTGGCCAGCATGGCATATGGTACCAGATATCAAAACTGGGTCCTTGCGCTTGTCAGGCAGGCGCTTAGACCGTTGAGCTATCTCGCAGTCCCTCTGTGCTATATTTCTAGTGGCCTGCTGTCTATTATTCTCTGGAAGTAACAGTGTGTTTCCAACATATCATATTCCAAGTTGAGCTAACTCTCTTTTTCTCCCTCCTACTTTCTTTGTACCCTGTAATCCTCTTGTCTGCATCATCTCCAAACTATTCTGCCCTCTTCTGTCTTCATCTTTGATGCTGGAACTGAACCATACTCGCTTGTCCCCCTCATGCTGGCTCCGAAGGGCCTAGTATTTGGCATTCACGTACCTTCTCTTTTCCACTGCCCGCAGCCCCTGCAGCCTGACGATGCCTACTCTAGTCTGCCCTCAGTCCCAAAGTCCAAGTTCTCTGAAACATGTTCCAAACTCTCTGTTCCCTGAAATAAGTCTTCAATTCATAATCTGACAGTGTTGAAAATTCCAGTAACTCTGCAGCTGAAACTTTTTGAATATCTGTTATGCACCTGCATGGTGTTAGGGGCTGGTTTTATAATTAGCAATACTCTTGGGGGGCTCATGTCATGATCCCAGAAGGAAGATAAAATTGACACTACATCAGACTGAAAAGGGTTGCGATTGACAGGGAGGGAAGTGGGTATCAACTCGGGGACCACAAAAAAGAGCACCCAAACTTCTCAGTGAGTCAGGGAAGATACCTAGCACAGGCACATTAAGTCTGGATTTCTCAACAAGGATTAGAGGACTGTATATCAATTTAAGGAACCAAGGACAATAAATCAGCCTGGCCCAGATTTCCTGTCCTGGCCGAGTGCAGGCTGGCCTTTGGACTCCTCATGTGTTCCTTGAAGAACCCACCAAAAGCTTCTGTCTCTTTCCAAGCATCCTACTTCCAAACATTCTTCCTTTCTTTCTTCCTTCTTCCTTCTTCCTTCTTCCTTCCTTCCTTCCTTCCTTTATTCCTTCTTTCTTTCCTTCCTTCCTTCCTTCCTTCCTTCCTTCCTTCCTTCCTTCCTTCCTCCTTTGATTATCCTTGTCCTTCCCCTTTTGTTGTCTCACTCCTTCTGAGACTTCAAGAGGTGTGGGAGTGTCACTTCCTAATGCCTTCCCTGGTTTCCATAGCCACACATAGTGTTGTTCTGTTGACCTCATCACTTCTCCATGGCCTGCTGTGGTAGACTGCCCACACCATCTCTGTATCTCTGTCCCTGGAACTCAGGGGTGGGGGTAGGGTCTCCAGGTTATTCCTCATTGAGATGTACCTACTACACTGTCCTGCACCTAGCAAAGCACTAACCTTCACCTCAGTGAAGGTGAAGGTGAGAGGAGGATGAGGCCCAGCAGGAGCTTTTATCCCAGCTACAATGAGACACAAGTGAACCCCGCATGGATTGAAACCCTTCTATGGGAACCACTTCTTTGGTTTGAAATCAGCTCCCTCAGTTGTCACAGGCAAGTCCCACTGCATTGTAGGGGTCTTGGTCAACATACCATAGGTTTGCACTCAATGCTTTCTGACTCTGACCAAGAACAAAAATTCAAAGATCTTTCTCTTGATCTACATTGAGATGAAATTAAAGCCTGAGTTTTGCAAGGCTCCCTCAAGACTAATCACATTTTTCTTTCTTGAATTCTGAACCACTGCATTCTACCATCCTTCTCAAGTTAGCCTTCTCCATGTCCCCACCCACTGGCAGACTTTCACTCCCAACCCACTTCTATTTGCATTGGCCACTGGCCCAGGCCTTTCTCCTCTCCTCTTGGCTTCCCTTTGGAGAAAGTTGAAAAGGTTGGCTTCCTGGGACTGCTTTAATCAGATTCTGTTATCTTGATCAGCATTTTAATTTTACACAGTGAGACATTCTGCCTTAAATGCGGGCTTCATTGGGGGAGGGGGAGGAGATGAGAAGAGGATTACTGGTCATGGCTATATTTTATCACGTGTGATGATCATGGGTTAGACATGCAGTTTGTCAAGCTCAAGGCTGGGGTGGGAGGAATGAGAGACACTAAATACTGTGAAGTCACATAGCAAAATATTTTTCAAGGACACATCAAAGGCCTTTTCCATGGTGTCTTGCACTGACCCCATTTCACACTGGCAAAACATAAGCTGAAATTAAAATAAAAAATCCAGGCTGGTTCCATCTAGCCAGTGGAGCTGCTCAGCTAAGTCACTGATTTTATGAAAGTCACTAAGTGCAAACATTCCAAGATTTATTTTCTTTGCTTATAATTTTTCTGCCTTTCCACTGGTGGGCTGTTTATTTCTAATAATTTGGTAGGAAAAAAACATTTGCTCATACTAGCAGAGGTCTTATATGCCAACTACAAACCAGAGCACATTTTATTGTGGAATAAAACCCCTGGAAAACAGGCTCCAGGGGGGCCACAGACAGCAAGTTTACAAGCATAGTACAATTGACGCCATTATAATTAGTTCCCCCCGCAAGTCTTATTTTTCAGAGCAGAGCTCTGACTCTTTCTCTTTGCACATGAATATCTTTGGCCTAGCACTAAAACATTACGGAGGGTGAGTCATAGAGCAGCTTTGGGCTTTAAAGACTAACGCAGATCCTATAAATCTAACCCACATTCTTTTACTGGGATTGACTGACTTTTATGAAAACCAAGGACTGTAAATCAGAAACCTAAATAGCTTACTTTTTGGCAGATAAACACAGATTTATGTAGCAACTGAACCTGAAATTAACCCTTTCAGGTTGCCCTAGACGACTGGAGTGGGTGGATGAAGTGGGCCGGGTACCCCCAGCACCTACCCACTTCCTGGGGTATCCCCAGTCTGAGGTGTGAGACCGAGCAGCACTTCCTTCTCTGGCCATGCATGCTTCCTCCGGATTCAGCTCAGCCTCCAGCATTGCTCCTCTGACTTTGCTGGGTGGTCATTCCCTAACTCCTCCACTTGAAGGGAACCCCACAGAGCTGCCTTGGAGAAGATTTCTGCGTGTTTTCCTGTGTACGAATCTTTTGCAACCTGGGCTTCTAGACTTCTTTGACCTCTAGGGAGGCACCAAACCTCCCTGACCGCAGCCTTTTCCTAAGCTAAAATGTTCACGACTGAACAAGGTGCCAGAGCAGTGCTGGACTCAGGGAGCATTCCGTAAGAATCAGCCAGTTCTACTAGTAGTGGTAGCCCAGGCACCTCAATTTCAGGGGTGCTTCAGTCACATGGGGATCTAATCAAAGAGCACAGTCCCATCCCGCACGCCTAAGTGATGTCAAAGCTGCGGGTGCTAACCACGCGACCCTGCTTGGCTCCCTGCTGCACTGCACCAATGCCCATGCCCTGTTTCTGTCAACTTCGATTCACAAGCGCTCCCAGCATTCTCCTGGTTGTCTTCACCACGGCCTTCCTCGCTGCAACGCTGGCCCTAACAAAGAGCTAGATCTTCGAATCGTCTTGGGCCTGCGGCCCCTCCTCTCCCCGGGAGGCCAGCACCGCTGGAAGCAGCAGCCCTGGCTCGGGGCCGCGCCCTGCCCCCCACTGCTTGCGCTGCAGCTGCCACGCGCATCTTCAGCATCCATGCTGTCCCTGCTTAGCTCAGGTTGGCCTTGCGCTTTTGTGGCCAAGCAAGGCGGGTGCTGAGCTGCCCACTCAGACTTTAAAGGGAACCGGGACCTGCCGACCCCGCGAGGGAGGAAAAGGGCATTTATCACTTTTATGTGGCATTTCAAAGGAGGAGGTTCCTAGGCGGCCGCAGACAAAGGCCTGCGCAGGGTTAATGGAGAACCCCGATTTAATCATTAACGCTTAATACAAAATCATTCTCAGTGCTTGGCCCAGGGCTCGCAGGGCCTGTGTGCTCAGGGATTTCCCACGTGGTGGTGGTGGTGGTGGGGGGGGGCTCAGGTCCTTCCGTGCGGAGGAGGCTTTCTCTGAATCCCAGAATGTGGGGCAAGGTATCTGGCCGTTTCCACCAGCTCCCTTCACCCTGGGAAGGAGGGTGCAAGAATTTGCTTTCTAGGACAGATCGGAGATCCAGGCGAGCACACAGTGCAATGCTCTCAACATCTGGCTCCGGGCGTCGTGTGAATTCAGGGCAGGGGCTGAAGTTCCCAGAGCCAGCGCCTCCACTGTGCAGCTGCACCGGGCTCATCCCTGCCACGGAGGCAGCCAACTAGGACCTGGCAGTCCAGCCTCACCGCTGCTGCCGCCCATCCATTGACCTCCCCTCCCCCACCGCCCGCATCCTCCTCCGCCCCCGCTCTCCACCCACCTCTCTAATCTTATTCACCTGCAAGTGGGAATATGCAGCCTCTCTCAGTTTCCCCCACGCAGTTCGAACAGATCACTCCATACATACAGATCCACTCTGTGGATCACTCCGTGGCCAGGCTCCTCTTTCCTGAGGAGGAGGAAGAGGAGGAGGAGGATGAGGAGGAGGAGGAAGAGGAGGATGAGGATGAGGAGGAGGAGGAGGAGGAGGAGGAGGAGGAGGAGGAGGAGGAGAAAGCCTGGTTCATGCTGCAGCCCCTATGGGGACCTGGTCACTTTCTTACCATGGGGCTGTAGGCCTTGGTGTCAAGCACTGAAGTGTTCATGGTTTCTGGCTAGACCCCAGTAAAGAATAAGCGCCAGAGTTGTTTGCAGCCATTCTATTTATTTTCAACCTCATCTCTTTCTTTTTTCTTTGGCAGGGGTACAAAGTATATCATAACACCTACTAACTGGCTGGGGAACCAAATGAACCTATCACAAACTGAGTCACCTGCCAAGGGGGACAAGCACTCCAGGAGAA
This sequence comes from Octodon degus, assembly GCF_000260255.1. NCBI lineage: Eukaryota > Metazoa > Chordata > Mammalia > Rodentia > Octodontidae > Octodon > Octodon degus. The sequence goes on along the minus strand of NW_004524586.1, from coordinate 23,263,818 downwards.
CATCAGAATTCTATTGTTGAGAACTCAGAAACAGAAGCTTTGTGGGCTCCAGAGCCCTGGTCCTGGGCCAGCCACTGTTTCCTCTCCAAGAGCCTCCTCTCCTGACTGCTAGCAGCAGAACTTTTGCCTGTTGGGGGCATCTGTTGTGCAAGTGGGGACCCAAGTGCTAGCTCCTTTTCCTCGCCTGACCTGTAAGAGATAACGGAAGTTGCGGTGTGGAGTCTGCACTGTCCCTTCTCCCAGTCGTTGTGTTTATTTCCATCATGACTTTTCTCTGTAGATGAGGCCATGTATGTTCATTTGCCATTTGCCTTTTCACTTCCCAATTTGCCTTTCTCAAAGTATTAAAGATTAAGACCAATGATTTCATTAAGCATGCAGGATGGTACTAGTAGAACACAGATGTGATAGGAATAGTAGAGGTGGCACAAGAATCATGAGGATTTGGCATTTAAAATCTACTGCCTTAGGAAGCTGGGATTACTGATTCGGTGCCCATCCCCAAGTGGAGAGAGTTAAAAACCCTGCCAAGTGGGAGCTGCTGTAAATAAAACCTCCAGGTGTACTTGTTTTTCAGTCATCTTGTGGACCAGCTACCACTGCGTTGGCCCTGGAATACCTGAGGACACAAAGGCCCAGCTTCACACAGGTGTGGACCTCTGGAGCCACCCCCCCCAGCATAGGGTGAGCCTGCCCAGGGCTCCCCACTTGGCTCACAGATGACCTTTCTGGCCTCCCCATGGGAAAATTCCTCAGGAGGAGATAAGATCTGGGTGGTTAAGGTCTTGCAGGGGGCCTGTGGTGCCTGGGGGAGGGATGGAGGGAGGGAGACAGGTGAGCTGTGCCTTAGCCTGAGGAACCTCACCTCTCAGCTTGGAGTTTCTGCAAATCCTGCTGAGGGGAGAACCTCTTGGAAATAGCACCTGGTTAGGATCCCCAGTGACTACAAGCAAAGAATGACCTGGAGAAACTTGAGCTGGGACTTTAGGCTCAATTAGTGTAGATTTCCCCTTTCTCTCCCAGGAGAGGAAAAGTAATTCATAAACTCCAAGCAGAGGTGATAGTGACTTGTTTACCTTCAGAGAGTGCCTTGAAAGTCCTGCTGACACGTTGCATTAATCTTGGAGATCTGATCAGATGGCCCACTCCTGCAGGGCTGGGAGGAAAATCTTCCTTCTCTTCTGACAAGCCTGAATCCCAGCCCCCCTCCCAAACTGCTTGACCTTTTGTGGCCCCACCCACCAATTTCCTGGCCTGCAGTGTGGCCCTGTTGATGTGTCAGGGAGGTGGTGAGAAATGGGCAGGCCAGGCAGGACCAACCCAAGCTGCCTGCACAGAGGAGCTCAATTAATGGAGCAAGCCTGGGAGTCTGCCCGAAGTTAACTCTGACCCCATTTGCTTGGTTTTTATGAGATATTTGAAGCTCAGAGAGATTATGTTTTCTGATGAGTAATGAGTATTTACTATTGTGAGGACCCGCTCTGTGCTGCTTATAGTACTGAATATCTTACGTGGTTATTTCATTTCATTTATTTATTTATTTATTTATTTTTGTGGCTTTGGGGTAGCCTTATGCATGCTAGGCGACCACTGTATTATGGAGCTACACCTCTGGTCTAAATTTATTCACCTCTGGTCTAAATTATTCACAATAATTTTGAGGATATTAATTCCAGGTATTAAGTCTTGTTTTATAAAGAAGGCTTTTGACATTGGCGGAGGGAGAACTACCTTGCTGGGCTAGTGAGCGACCAGGTAGATGATGCAGCCCTAACTCTGCTGCAAACGCAGCTCTCGTGCCTTCGTGGGATGTCCAGAGTCCTCCAGGGCCAGGCCTCCTTATAATAGCACCTCCCTCCAGCGTCTGCACTGACCACTCAGGCTAGGCTACAGTGTGTCCCAGCCCTGGGCACCACCAACTATGAGGTCCACCTGCTCTGGCCATCAGACCATTTTGACCCTCCCAATTCTTGCCAGTTTGCAACTGGAGTGCTATCCTTTGTTCTTCATTTAGCAAGCTGGTTTGCACCTAGGGTCACTGTGTCCGGCTGGTCCTCTCTAGGATGCCCAAGGGTATGACATACCCATGTCTGCAAAACAGGACTGCTCTCATTCGTGCCTTCCTTGTGGAAACTCAGATGGTGACTAACTGATGGGTACTTGGGCAGGACTGCCAACAGCGCCTCTAGCTGCTCTTCCCTGCCTTTGTTCATCTGTGTATTTCATAAACTACTGCCTCATTTCTATTCTATTAAAGAATTTACATTCAAGGGCTGGCCAGATAGCTCAGCGGACTAAAACGCCTGCTTAGGCAGAATGCAGTGACAGAGGTACAATCCCCGGGGTGCTGTGCCGGCCCCACTCCTGGGGGGTGCTGAGACTCGGCATGGTAGTGCGTTCCTGTAATCCCAGTGTTTGGGAGGCTAAAAACAGGAGAAACACTACAAGTTGAATCTATGTAGTGAGATCCTGTAGACCCTGTACTAAATTAAAAGAAAAAAAAAAAGAATTTACATTCAGTGAAGCCCACTTTTTTTGTATTTTAGGGACGGGTCTACAGGGTGTTCAGGGTCTCACTACTAGATTGGACTCATGGTCATCCTCTTGTTTACAGCCTCCCAAGAGCTGGTATTATAGGCACGCGCCACCACGCCCAGTCTCAATTGGTGTCTCAGCACACCCAGGTGCTTGAATCCGCTGAGCTCTTTAGCTGGGCCCGAAGTCTGCTGGTTTTGGTGTATATTTCTAGGAGTGCTGTCACATAGCCACTCAAGGCCCAAGCAGCTACACCTCGCTGCCAGCACATATTTCATCCTAATCCTCTTTTTTTTACTTCAAAATAAGTTTTTTTCCCAAGAAAAATGAACCTTTTGCAAAGACATTTAAATAAAATCATATCAAGATACACAAAAATGAAATTGTCCAAAATTTCTTGTAAAGAAAAAAAATCATTAAAGCATATACATAAAAATATTAGCTATGAAAGAACAAAATTAAATAGCATCTTATTCCACATTAGAAAGAATAAAAAAAAAAAACAAGGACCAAGTGTGTAAGAAACTAGATTAATTAAAGGACTGAAAGAAAATATCTGTCCCCTTTGAATTTTATACTTAGCAAACATAGCTTTGAAAACTAAAAGTAAGATTTTCTAGTTATACAAGCTTGAAATATTTTAATACCTCCAGAAGTAGCATATAGGAAATAACAAAGAGCATAATTAAAAGGCAAGAGAAGTTGCAGTATGCTCCTGGATGAACAATAAAGAGCTCTCAATATGATAGTTATGCAGGACTATATAAAATATATTAGATGAACCCTTATTTAAAGGTCATTGCAGATTTCTATGAAACAGTACTGATCTTATGTTGTGTTATACATGTTTTTTTTTCATATGTGTGTGTGCATGTGTGTATAAAAGACAGGGAAGAAGTAATATAAAGTCAACAGAAAATGCAAATATACTTTTTAAAGTTTCTAATACTAGGAGAAGATATCATAGGATGTCTTTTAAATAAATTGTAAGTCACAGATACAGTATAAATCTTAGAACAAAAATTAATATTAAGCAATATTCAGAAAATTAAATACTAATTAAAAATTAAATGTTTCAAGACAATTAAACTAAGAAAAAGTTTTCATGATAGCAAAAAAGCCCTAAGAGTAAAACATAAGATAAATACTGGAATGGCAAGTAAATGACCAGCACTTCTAACAGTTTGAGGATAGAATATCACACAAAGTTCTAGTGTGTTGTGGACATGCATAATGACCATGACAGTTACTGGTGGCTAGGTGTCACTTGTGGAACTGAGCTACAGCTGTTTTTTTGAGATCCGTTCTGTAGACTCAGGTGGAATCATGACCCATAGGGTGGAAGAGAAGTCCATTTGTAGAGTGTGCTGATGGAAATATTTTGCTGTTGAACACAAAAGAATAACTGAGACTACTATTGTATACCTCTCATTCTCCTTTGTTTAATTGTTTGCCCTATTTGGTGGGTTCTTTCCATTCTCATTCATGGGGCTGTGATCAATTTGCTCCCTCTCTAGAACATCATTTAGTATGTGTAGCCTTGGTTTTGTCATCATGAAATTCTTTAGTTGTTCTTTGTCATGGAAATATTTCACTTCTCCATTATACTTGAAAGAGAGTTTTGCAGGATATATCAGTCTGGGTTGGAATTTGTTTTCTTGCAAGACTTGAAGTACTTTGCTCCACGCTCTTCTTGACTTGATGGTTTGTGAAGAGAAATCTGCTGTTATTCTGGTGGGTTTTCTTTTAAATGTGATCTATTTCTTTTCTTTAGTGGCTTTTAGTATACTGTTCCTATGCTGAATTTATGGGATCTTGATTATTATATGTCTGGGAGTGGTTTTCATTGGGTTGATGTTATTTGGAGTTCTATGTGTTTCGGTTATGTGAATGTCAGATTGCTGCCCCATATTTGGGAAGTTTTCTGCTATTACTTCTGCCCATATTCTTTTTATATCATTTTTATTGACTCCTTCCTTCTCATTGATGCCTATTAGTCTCACATTGTTCATCTTTGCATCGTCTTGCAGGTATTGAATTAT
>NW_004524586.1:23234528-23259141 GCF_000260255.1 Octodon degus | reverse complement strand
TCATCTTTGCATCGTCTTGCAGGTATTGAATTATTTTTTTCCTGCATCCTAGTTGTTTTAAAGAGATCTTTTCTTACTTTTTCACTAGCTGCAGTGGTGTTTTTCAAGTCAGAAAGTGTATTTTCACTTTCACTCAAATGATTTTGCCAGCTTGTGATTGAGGTTTTAATTTCCTGTATATCATTTTGAGCCTGTTTTATACATTCTATTTCTTTCCTAAATTGCTTATTTAGGGGTTCCATCATTTTTGTATTCTGCTCTATTTTTTTATCAGTGTATTCTTTAGAAGCACTTAGTACTTCTTTGATTATAGTTATCACTACATTTTTTAGTTCCGAAATTATTTCTGATCTGATTTCTTCCAGACCTTTCTGCAGTTGTTTCTTTACTGCCAATGCTATTATTTCCGAGATATCTGGTGTGTGATTTCCAGTTTCCTCAGTGCTAGTGTCTTCTGTAATTGTACTGGGTGGACTTGGGGCCTGAGACTGCATTTTGTTTGTTCTCTTTGTCATTTTGTATACCACTGTCTTCTGACCTTTGGTGTAGAGCTTAGATAGTTATTACCTTAGCACCAGGTCCGATCTATGAAGTTCAGATTCCTCCAGGTGGGTGTTGTTTGGATCTGGGTGCTGTACTCCACTGCTTTCTGCTGCAGCTGTTAGAGTTGAATCCTTTGTGTCTCTCTGGGAAGATGTTCTGCTCCTGAAACAGCTGGATGGGTCTTGCCTCTAGCCTCTTTGCAGGGAGTGCTGTTAAGGTTCCCCACTAGGCCTGCACTCTGGGTTGAATGAGGATCTGCGGACCCCAGGCAGTCTCACTCACTCGCCTGTGCTCTGGGCCTATTCAGGATCTGGCAGGCCCAGGTCGTCTCACTGACTTGTGGGGCCTGCGCTCCGGGGTCTATATCCATCCTGATCCTTTATAGCCACCCTCCTCTGCCCCTCAACCCCACAACCGCCGATGGTGGCCTGCTCCTGTGATTCTGACTTTCTCCTAAGCATTGCACAGATGGAAGCATCCGGGTGACATGGCCTCATGAAGCAAAGTTCTTCCACTCAGCATCCTAAGTGATGTGTAGCTCAGTAATCTGTTTCTTTTATGTTCAGTAAAATTCTATTGTCTAGATATACTACATTTTGTGACGCAGGATTTTTACCAGTGGAGGGACATTTGGAGTTATTGTCAGTTCTGAGCAAAGCATCTACAAGGACTTATGTTCAAAGTTATGAGTGAAAATAAGTTTGCTTAATCCAGGAATAGAATTGATGGGAGCCACAGCAGCTGCATCTTTAATTATGTGAGTAACTTCTAGGCTGTCTGTCCCAGGGAGCCTGCTTCGTGGGCTGCATGAGGATTTCAGTTGCTCTGTACCTGTATGATACTTGATATTGCCAGTCTACTTTCTTTTCTTCTGAGCCATTCTAATAGGCATGTACCCATTTGTGGTTTAAGATTAGAGCAATGTATTAGTTTTCTAGTCTGCCATAATAAAACATCACAGAAGGATAAAAATGGATCACTTGAACAACAAAGATGTACTTTCTCAGAATTCTGAAGACAAGAGTCTGAAATCAAGGGTAGGCAGGGTTGGACTCCTAGAGGCCTCATCTGTTGGTTTGCAGAGGCTGTCTTCTCCCTCTGAGGTATCCCCATGTGTACCTTTCTGCTGTCTCTCGTGTGCCCGTATTCCCTCTCCTCACAAGGTCAGTAGTCTCACTGCCTTTGGAGCTACCTTAAAAGATTTTATTTAAACTTTATGACCTCTTTTAAAATATCTCCTAATATCTTCTAATTTTATTTTCAAATATGGTTTTATTCCTAAGCACTGACAATTAGGGCTCCAACATCTGAATTTAAAGGGGTCGAACACAATTCAGGCCATATCAGTATAAATACGTCTCAGTCCAGGTACAAGAACAGGAGTGCAATTTTCATGTGGGAAAATTAGAGGAAATTCTTCAGTTATTATAGGTTGTGGGAGAAAGGATGAACTTCCACCCAGGCACGAATGCTAGAAGTGTCATTCACTGGACATAGGAGAAAGCATAGGACATGGAATCAGTCGCCAGCTCTGGTAGCCTCTTGGCCTCTTGCTGGCCAAAGGAGCCTAGTGGGTTCCTCCACTTTCCTTTTCTGTAGCAGGAGACAGAACTGCGCTTGTCTCTGGGCCAGGAAGGGAGAGCAATTCATGTGGAGAACTCTAACCTCTTTTTTTTTTTTTTTCTTTTCTGATTCATTTTTGATTCTTTAGCTGAGCTGGAGGGAAACTTTTGGCATTTTCCCTACCTCCTGGGACTTGTGCTAAGGTCTAAGTGCTTAGTAAATGTCAGCAGCTAGTTGTAAAGATTCTTGCTAAAATTGGCTACTGGAGACTTGACTATGCTCATAGATTTGTCCGTGCTTAGAGCACTGTGTACCTACTCCCCATGATGAGTGTAATCATCGGATACTACAAATACATACAAAAGGCTCTTTAATTTTTTGTTTTTTACTGTTGAGTGCTGTGGAAAGTAGCCATTGGGGTTATTTGCCCAAAGCCTCAGCTGTCCCCAACACCCGGCTACTGAACCTCTCCTTTTATGGACTAAGTGCTTTCTCCCCTCAGATTTTTATATTGAAATCCCAATCCCCAGCATCTTAGTAAAGGTGGCTCCTTTGGGAGATACTTAGGTCACAGGCAGGATCAGTGCTCTTAGAAGAAGAAACACAAGAGCTTGCTCACTTTTTTTGTAGGAGAGGACAGAATGAGAAGACAGAGTGAGGGACGGACTTCCCCAGCACCCAACTGTTCTGGCCCCTTACTTTAGACTTCCCAGCCCTTAGAGCTGTGAGAAATAAGTTTCCATTGTCTAAGACACCCAGCCCCTCATAACCTGTGAAAGTAGCACAAACTGATTGAGACACCCTCTCCACCTGTACTTCTGGAGGACATACGCGCATGTCCAGCCCCTGGAGACATTAGCAGGCACCATGGGTAGAGCAAGAAGCAAAAGACAGGCACACTGAGCTTCTCACACCCCAGCAAAAGCCAAGAGCAGCTGTGGGCTGGAAAGAGCATTGAAGGCAATGGGGACCACATGATTAAAGCTTGGGAGACAGGAGGGGAATGTTGTGGAGGGGGACCCAGGAGGACACAGGTTTGGCTGGTGCCTGGAAAGAGGGGAAGAAGGAGAGAGGAGTACTGAGAAGGAAGCTGGAGCTTGCATGTTACAAGATAGCCAGATGAGATTCCTTAGATAGCAGAAAACCCTACCCAATTCTGAAGTAGACATTTTTTTCACCGAAGCTGGGCATTTGGAAGGTGTCTCTAGCCTCTCAGAGAGAGGAGTAAAGAGGTAATAGCTGTGTGAGGTGTTTTGGGCCCTTAGCTGTGCTCCAATGTTCCCTTTCTTGAATACTCAGAGCCTACCCAGGTTGCTGTTGGAGTTCTTGCAGTCAGCTCAGCTTGAGGTGGCAAAGCAAACACAGCCACTGTGTATAAAAGAGCGGCCTTGCACCCTTGGGCCCATATTTCATTTGAAGAACTTTGGGAGAAGTCAAGACAAGTCACTTTATCTTCCAGGGACACCTGTCACCCTGATTGTGTAGGGGCCTTAACTCAAATGAAATATAGCACCTTTCACTGCCCAAAGGCCTAGCCTTTTCCTCTCCAAAGCTCTGATCACCCCTTCCCCTCATGCAGTTAGACAAACACCCTAGTCATTGTAGTGTTCCCAGTCCTGTGGTGGAAAACAAGAATCCAAGCAAGGATGAGGAAGATGTGGTATCAGCACCCCGGCCTCAGACCTCAGTCTGTGGGAGAAGACATAGACAGCTGCATTGGGCGCCATGTGCTGAGGGCCAAGCTGCAATGGGAGAGCAGTGCCCACCCAGCGAGGGAGGGATGGAGGGAGTTAATTGGGAGAGGTGCTCCTGCAGCAAGCGAGATCTAAGCAGAGCTGAGAGTGGCTTCCGGAGCGGAGCTGAGAGCCGTGCAGGAGGTAAAGAGCTCCACAGGCAGAGGGATGGACAGACCTGCTTACCTGATTTTTCCCTTCTGCGCTTCTTCCCATGGGCTGAGCATAGTCTTTTATGCTCCATCAGGGCCTGCTCTACACTCCTATCCCTAGACTGGGGGAAACTGGCCTGTGGGCCTTCAGGGACGCTCTGCTATGTTCCACACATGTGGCCATCTTGGCAATTCCTAACTTGCCCTCTGCCCTCAAAGAGGGAGATGAGCCTGGCCATGCTAACCAGCACTGCTCTGTAAGGAGTTCTGAGCCACCTCCCACATTGCTGTGGAGCATGCTCTTTGCCCACAAAGGCTGGGGCCAGCATTTCCTAGAAGAGGCTGCCTCAGTCGTACCCAGAAGGTAGTACGTCATGGTGGTAATACACAGGATATTTAGAATCAGATTCAGTTCCAACCAAATCCCAGCATTGTCCTCCAAGTCATTGAGCCATAGGCATGTCACTCAGCCTCTCAGAGCCCCTGTTTCCCAATTTTAGACTCAGGAAAATAATAGTGATTATCCCTCAGGGTGGTTCATATGAGATTTGTGTGGTGTTTGTCCTCAGCCCAGGGTCTGGCCTATGTCAAGGCACAATAAATACTTTCTTTAAGAAGACTGTACAATGAGACCACAGCCACTATCAGAGGGCATAACCAGCACACAAGTTGAGCCATCTTCTGAGTCCCAACGGAGCTGTCCTGACAGCTTGGTTTAGGGACACAGGAAGGTGGGAGATACGAAATAGACCGGAGGAGGAGCTAGCTGTGCCTGCAGGAGAAATGAGGGAAACACATATGGGGGATGGGTCCTGAAGGAGCCAGGAAGGGTGGCAGCGAAGTGTCTAACCCACGCCAGCCAGGGGAAGATGTGCTCTGGCTGGGTGTTGCTTAGGTTCATGGGAATCCCTGATACTTGGTCCAATACCAGCACTGAGCCAGGGGCACTGGGAAAGGTCAGAGGTCACATTCTCATCTAAGCAATGAGGTTAGGAGCTCAGCATATCCTTAGCTTATTGGTAGAGACTAGTTCACACCAAACACATGGTATTTTGAATAGCCATTCCCAATGTGCCAAAGGTGGCCAGTACTGCCTATAGTCCATCCCAACACTCATGAGGTAGAGGCAGGAGAAATATTGTGAATTCAAGGACAATCTGAGCTGCATACTGAGTTCAAGGTCAGCCTGAACTACACAGAGACCCTGTCTCAAAAAATTAAAACACACACACACACACACACACACACGCACACACCACACAAAACAAAATAGAATAAAGTGCCCACTGTGTTCCTGCATAAGCCCAGTATCTCAGGAAGAGGTAGACCCTGGTTTGTCATGTGGGTAGAAGACAGAGACACGTATGCTTTAATTATAAGATAAGGTAGGAGCCAGAGAACAATGGTGGTCATGCCCTCTGGACCCCAAGGGACTTAGGGCAAAGGGGTTCACAGGGTAATTGTCCTGTAGCTGTAGAATGATTTCCTCCATGGGGCAGCCTCTCCATGGGGGCTCAGCTTTGGGCGAGCTGCTCTTTCTTTCCTGAGATTTTTGTGTCAGAGGGCCTGGTCTTCTTATCACTTTGACCCTGAAGGCCAAGGAGGAGCAACATGCAAAGTCTTAGGGCTAAACCCCTGCAGAGGGTACCAACACAGTTCTCTCAGCTGGTGACTGTGGGCAAGGGGCAGCTGGTTAAGGCTGCAGGGTGTCACATGTCAGATCTTGGCCTATTTGCCTCCACCAAAGACAAGATTGTGAGATGAGAAAACTGCTGGTAATAGAGGAGGCTGAGGGTGTAAAAGATGGAGAGAGGAGCAGCTTCAGGCAGAAGATGGATGCCCTTTCAGTCACTGCTGAAGGCCACCTCCTCTGAGGTTCTCAGAACCTTCTTACCCTAATCTCTCTCTCTCTCTCTCTCTCTCTCTCTCTCTCTCTCTCTCTCACACACACACACACACACACACCCTCTTTTTCTCTCTATCTCACCCCCCTCTTTTTCTCTCTCTCTCTCCTCTCCCCCTCTCATCCTCCCTCTCTCTGTGTCTTTTTGAGAAAGTTTTCACTATTTAGGCTGGCCTTGAAGTCACTTTGTAGCTCAGGCTGGCCTCAAGCTCATCACAATCTTCTTGTCTCAGCCTTCCAAGGGCTGGGATTCCAGGCATCATGTACCACTATGCCTGTCTTTGTCCTAATGTCTCCAACACAGGTCCCTATCTTCCCTTGGCTTAATACCACTGGCATTAATTCATTTATTTGCTTCTTTGTTCTCCAGGGTTAAAACTCCTTGAAGACAGGGCTGGGAACTTAGTCACAGTTATCCCTAGAAGACACAGAGGACAAAGGACTTCAGGGAAGGCTCTGGGCTTGACACTGGAGGGAAGGATTCTGGGAAAAGGAGACGTATAGCAGTCAGGGAAGAGCTTGGTGCCAGGGACAAGATCAGAACCCAGTGAACTGGGAGGGCATCTGGGCAAGCGAGGCACAGTCGGCCAGTGATGAGAGAACAGAGAACTTTCCAGGCTGTACATCCAACATGGAAGGGTGAATTGGTGGGGCTGGGACACCACAAGGGCCACAGCTTGCTTCCATTCCTTCTCTGGTAGGGACAGAGCTGGGAGGGGCTGACACACGGAAGACCACAGCCGTCATGAGGATGTGTGCTTGGAGCCACAGCTGCGCTTCAGTGACTGCAGAGTCTGTACCCACGGATTCAATTAGAGGTGAACAGAAAATATTCAGTAATAAACTTGTACTGAACATATGCAGAATTCGCTTTCTTTCCCCTACACGACACAGCATGATATCTATTTGCATAGCATTTACATTGGATTGGGAATTCTGAGTTGTCTACAGATGATACTGAGGGATGACTGTACTGTGATGCTGAAATAGAGAAACAGAAACCAAAAACCAGGAGGATTTTCACCAGGGAGCTTTGCTCCGTGGATCTGAGGCTCTGATGTCACTTGCTTTCAAATCCTGAGCTTCCCTCCAGACCTTCTAATCATCTAGAGCAGAAGGGTAGAGAGGGTGGACACCTGGCCAGCGTCCTTGTTGGCTGTTGGGGGCTCTCTCATTGCCCTGCCAGTGGCTTTACCTTCACTGCGGGCAGAGCACACGTCCCCCTGCTACTCTGAAACCAAAACTTGTCCATATAAGAGCCACCAAGACTGAAAGTTGCTAGTTTTAGGTTTCTACCTACATCTTTAAGAAAGTTTGTCAAGATAGGGGAGCTGTCCCCAGAGGCTGCTTCCTGTTGCCATTGGTGTGGATGGTGTCCCTGCCCTGTCTCACAGAGTGACCTGATCCAGAGAAAGGGGTCAAAGGAGGAGTGAGGAGGACAGAGGGACAGCTGGGGGCACAGCTCACAGAGTCAGAGAATCTACTCAGAGCAAAGTCCACAGCTCCTAGGCTGGAGCCCTTCTGGAATCTTCTACACGATTCCCTCTCTAGTCTCAACTGCCTCTGAGAGTGTAGCCCTGGAATGACACATCCACACCCAGCTGCAGAGCGGTCTGGTCTGGGCTACTTCCCAGCCTCAGCACCACACAACCCTTTTTAGCCGGGATGACCTCTTTCCAAGTAAAATGCCATGGACTTGGGTCTTATACAAGTCTTCCCTGTCCATCACTGGTCACTTGCGTGCCCACCCTGGGTTTTCTGGCACTTTCCACGCTCATTTGCTGGCCACAGGCTCTGGACCTCTCAAGGCCTCCCACTTCCTGTCTCTCAACTCCTCCCTCGGAAAATGTGAACCTTCTGTGTTTAGCACAGGCCCATCCATTAAAGCGCAACCCACAGAGAAAGTCCATCTCTGTGGGTGGCTTCAGTACTCTGCTTGGCAGCCAGAGCTGCTGGAGCCAATGGGGACTGATGCTTGGGCTCCTGTTCTGGAACAATGTGCCAGCACAAGAGAAAGCACATGCTCTGGGCCCTTCTGGGAGCTGGACTTCAAACTCATCATTTACGTCACTGACTGCTCGCCTGCATCCCAAGAGGTGCATATCATTAGCCAAAATTTATAGAATAAAAACTGAAGGTTTCTAGAAGCCACATGGTTTCCCAGTTCCATTCTCATCACCGAGGCCAAAGTCAAGGTGGAATGCGAATCTGACTCCAGCACCACACATCTGGCCGTGGCCTTCCTGACAGGAAGCTCTCCATTGGTGGCACAGCTATTAATGTCACAAAGGCACACAATTTAATAAGGCGACAAAATACTTGAAGCCAGAACTGGGCTGGACAATCTCCTTGTCAGCATGCCACCTGGAGGGCTGGTGTGTGCTCCGAGCCTCCCTGTGCCTCCTGGGGGGGCCAGTACGTGTAGGCTGCTGCCTCCTTGAAAGAGGAGTAGGCTCTCCGTGAGTGCCACGTCCCCCATCTGCCCTCCAGAGCCTTGCTACCTGGCTTCTCCTTCATCCCCACTGTTCCCCACTCATCTTACCAACATCATTCATACTGCCATGCCCAGCTGCAATCTCTAAGCTGTTGTCCCCTTGCTATGTGCTAGGCTGCTGCCACTGCCAGAGACTGGGAGTGCCCAATGCAGGAGTGCCTTGGCCTCAGGAACGTACCTGCAAGGCCAACTGCCTGTTCTTGCCCACAGAATCCCTGAATCTAAAACCTTCCTTTAGTCCTAGGCATTGGCATCCTAACAGGCTCCCCTGTCTCTCTGATGTTGGTGTCTTGGCACTGCACCTCAAGAAGCTGTGAATGACAGCAAGACAGAACAAACTCACACTTTTCAAAGCACTGCTTTGCAAAAGAAGGTGGAAAAACCACGCACCATCTACATGCAGCAGGATGGGAAGCAGTGGTGGAAATGTGCTAGAAAGGACCACTTTGGGAGCTCCAGCGAGCTGTGGGTTGTGCTTAGATGTTTCATCACCTTTGTCCGCCACAACAGGATCATAAGAGAAATCCTATCACTCTTTCTCAAAAACTGAGCCTTGAGGAGGTTGAGAATGATCCATAGGATTTCATGGGCTTTCAGGAAAGATGTCAAGAAAGATGACTCCAGTAACCCATTCACCTACCTCACCCTGCTGAAGTCTGAGCAGTGACCAGGTATCAGGTACCAGGTACCTTTCTATAAGGCTGGGCACAGAGTCAGTATTCAAAGCGTATTAGTTAAATGGACTAAAAATGAATGAGCGAGTCGTTGAATGAAAGAGTAGATGACAGACCAAAACTGCTCCGAGAGTACGGAAATTAGCCCGAAGCTTTCCTCCATGATCTCATGCTCAAATCTTCACTCCTATACTTTCTTTAATCTGAAAGGTGACCCCACTAAATTTGCCTCATTGATAAGGCCAGGCAGCTCACCTGCACCTGTTATCCAAACTTGAACCCAAACAGGAAGCTGTGGTTGAGATAAGGCTGAGAAAGCCTGGACCGAGCCATTCAGCTTGGTGCTACATTGAGAACAATGAAGTGTTGAGCTTTTCCAGGCCCAAGAATAGGAAGCAGACAGTCCATTCCTGCCTTCCATGGGAAAGGAAGAGCAATATTAAGGAAGTAATTACAAAAGGGACCGGAGATATGTAAAGGAAGAAGCCTGACATTCAGTGGCCATGGCATAGCTCTCTGAGAACATATCCGCTGAGCCGCTGACTGAGGGGGAAGAAGGAGCTGGCTAGGAGTTAGTGCACTGTGCTAGAGCAGGTGCTTGCCCTTCTTTGTGCGGCTGCCATCTTGGCATGGGAGGTGCATCATGGATTTGTTTTCCGTGCTCCTGGTCAAACTGGCCATCTTCAAGGTGCACCCACAGTACAGGCTTAGCTTTTTCTGTCCTCAGTGCCCCACTTTTATCACAGTTTTGCCTCTATAGTAATAGAACAGATTCTCAAGGTATCCAGGATCAAGGATATCATCACAGAATTGAATTTGAGGTAGGCTGTATATAATGTCTACCATTTTTATTATTTTGGACACCACAGGATTTTCCCATTGTGATGTTGGCTTATTCAACTAGGTCTCTATAGAAATCACTAGGAGTGTGTTAGTTCAGTGGGTCTGGGAGCAAGGAGCAGACATGAGTAACAAGTACTGAGCACCTTGGCCCTGTTCCTTTGATACATCCCCACTTAACCCTCACTGAAACCCCATGAGGCATGCTTTGTGCTCACCCCTATAAACAGGTGAGGACAATGGGACACAAGGGTTCACATGTGCTAGAGGCTGCAGGCATGAATGGAGACCTGAGCTACCAGGCTGCTCACTCTGTTGGCCTTGCTGGCAGCACCCAGCTGTCACCCCTGTTATCATGGTCACAATCTCTAGGTATCAGGTCGTGATGAGACACTACTTGAAAGGATCCACAGTGCCAGATATCGGAAAACATGACCCAGACATGAGCAAACGAAAGTTCTTGAATCAATTTCTTGGATATAGTTTACCTGTCCATGAAATATGTTGGTATGAAGAGGTCTAAATGTAAAATTTGTGAAAGTACCAGACACACAGAGATTTGTGGAATTAACGTTAATTGCACACTAGGTGACACTTATAAAGCACCCAGAGGAGTGTCTGACACATGCAGTATGCTCCATAATGAGTATTTTCTTTCCTTCATCAGAGCTACAATGAACTTTTCACTTCTAGAACATTCATTTTCCATGAAAGTTCCACTAGGGGTCTTGCTTTTTCATGACACAGTGAATGATAGACCAGAGGTCTATGGATCAGTTTAGGACCCTAAAACATTATTTCTGGGCGAAGAGATACAATTTCTGAATTTTGCTGGTTTTCTGGTGCTGTTTTGGGATGGCACAGAAAAGTTTGTCCAAATAATATTATGCATGCTAACCTAAAATATAAAAAGGATTTTTTTTCAATGAATGGGTAGCATTGACATAAAGTAGACAGAGGTGGTCTAGAACCTGCCCCATATGGGGTTCAGGCAAGGCTGGTGTAAGAACCACAGCCCATACTCCTACAGCTTGGATACCCTCCAATGAGCTGAGTTATTTGGTTCATAGATGACAGCTGTGTGTCCAGCACATGGGGCTCCCTAGGACACGCAGTATGCCTTTGGTTGAAGGCTCTGCCATATTTGGAAAATGCTTCTGTTAAGCAGAAGGAAGAAGTTTACAGTGATGGCAGGTTAATGGGTTACTCTGCTGAATCCTGAGGTATTGGCAATATTGCTTTCCATGGATCAAACAAGGCAGATCAAAGTCAAGATTTTCAAAATCATCTTACAGGAGGAACTTCTTCCAGGCAAAGCTTTGAGGTTTTCATAGTCTTAAAAACTTGCTTTGACTTTCTTCTGGCAACAACAAAAAAAATCCTTTTATTTGTGCCAAGCAGGAATATATTTCTTCTCAGAAACTATTTCATAGATTACATGTCATTTTCTACTTTCTGTCTCATTCTTAGAGTAATTACCTGCCTTAAAAAAATAAAATAAAAACCACCAGCCCTAAATGCAGAAGGCATGTTTAGGCAGATAAACACTGCAAGCCAGCCCAGCGGGGGAGCTGAGTTGTTCATGTAATACCTCTAAATCCCAGAACCCACATGGTTAAATCTCAGGGTAACTGTTCAAGGAACCAGGGTTTGTGGCCAAAAACGTAATTAAAAAAGAATTCCGAAGCTCACCTGGGCTTCTTAAGACTGTGATGGGGATCCAAATTCAGAGTCTCCAGCAGAAACTTCTTCTCTTGCCAGCTACCTGTGCCTCTGCCAGGTTTCTGGGCATCTCCCTTCTCTCTCCGGAGGTCTCTAAGCCTTTCTCCACACCCAGCCGAGCACTGAGGTGGCAAGTCTAAGATTATCTTCGGTGAGCAAAGGAAAGGTGCAGGGAAGGAAGTCTAAGTTTTCCTCCTTTGTCTTTACAGATTTGAGGTTCAGTGTTCTATGCTGCATCCTTAATATTGTCTGAATTTGTATATAGTGTAAATTATACAGATTGATGTACTAGGTTGACCTGGACCCAGCTAGTACAGTGGAAGACTCTTTTGTTCTGTCACTTTATAGGCTTCTAGTAGTCCAACTGCAATATTAACCTGGTCCCAGCAATACCAACAAAATTATTATGACTATTCTTTCTCATAGGATAAATGACAACCTCCACACATCCCTCTATTTGCATGGGGTTAATCCATTATAATTAATGTTAAATGAAATAGAGACATTATTAGTGTGAATACAATGAAAGACTTCTATTTTCCAGTCCGGTATGTTATAGGGTTAGAAGCAATCACTCTATCCTAACAATAAATAAAAAGCTGAATATATTGGAAAATCAACCACACTTATTGGATTCATCAGAGAATGAGAGCACAACGTGACCATTTGCCTTGAGAGGTGGAACTGCAGACAGTTTAACGCACAGGGTCACAGTTTATCACAGCAGAAACGTCTGTGAGGCTAAATGCAACCTTTGGAAAGTCTAAACCTTAACTTAAAATACTAAGGAGAAGATCACCAGTCTAGAATTCTATGTCCCATGAAATTACTCAGCAAAAGGGCAGGAAAAATAAAGACTGTTTCAGACAGAAAAAAAATTGAGGGAATTCATTTCCGGTAGACCTGTTTTTCAAGAAATGGTAAAAGCAGTTCTTCAAAGAGTGGGTAAATCTGTCAGGAACTCAAATCTACATAAAGAAGAGCATCAAAAATGATTAAGTAAAGGTAAAATAAAGTTCAATCTTTCTCATTCAGTTTGTTCAAAATGATACAAAAATATATTTGATAATGAATATGTATAAATTAAATATATGTTGTGTGTGTAAGTGAAATAAATGCTATCAGGGTGGAAAAGGATTAGGAATAGTGTTTGCACTGCCCATGAAGCAGTACAAGGTTATAGTAGCTTAGTTGTAAGCGTATAGTGCAAAACCTAAGGCAATGCTTAAGAACAAAAAAAGAAATAAAAAAATGAAATTTATATGCTAAAAAGGAGAAAATGTGGTCATATAAAATATTCACATAAAATAATGAAAGGCAGAAAAAGCTTGGTAAACAAAAATAGGAATAAAGAAAAAGGTCACTAAATAGAAAACAATAACAAATACCATAGATGTTGATTCAACTATATCAATGACCACTTTAAATACAAGCATTTGTTATGGTTTGTGTACAGTTGTCTCCCCAAAGCCTCATGCAGTCATTGGGGTGTGGCTCTGGAGTTTGTGATTAATTCATGATGAAAGGCCTGGATTATGGGTCTGAGTATTTCTGGGATTATGGGTGTGAGTGCTACACCCAGCCTGGGGAAGAGAGCTGAAGGCAATAAAAGGAGGAGCAAAGCAAGGAGGCTTGTTTCTGCCACTGCCGCCTCTGCTCTTCCCTTTTGCCTTGCTCTTTGCTGTTTTCTACCACCATGAACTTCTGCCCTCTGCTGTGTGGCACGCTGCCTTGGAGCCAGCCTAGTGGGGACCACCACTGCAAGCTGTAAGCTAAGTAAACCTTTCCTTCCTTAATTTTAGTTGTTGGGTATTTTTTCCCAGCAATGAGAGAAACAGTTTCTAAATGTAACAGTTAAAAGATAGAAACTTTTAAGGTGAATCAAAACACAAAACTCCACTAAATACTGCATGTAAGAAACCATAAAGTCACATGTGGGCTAAAACTAAAGGGGCAGACAAAAAATAGAGCAAACTTATACTAACCAAAAGAAAGTAGGGATAGCTTACTAATTTCAGAAGGAACCAACTTCAGAAGAAAGAAAACTATCAGAGACAAAGCCACCATAAGATACTAATAAGGGGCCAATACTCCAAGAATATATAACAAACATTTATGTTTGTATGCCTAACAACAAAAACAAAACATCAAATTACATAGGGCAAAAACTGATAGGACTGCAATGGGATATGTATAACCTACTATTATAACTGAAAACTTCAATACCCTTTTTGACAGATCCGTTTGGCAAAAATAAATTAGTAAGAAAATAGTGCATTTTGCAGTACAATTAATCAACTGCAAGCATTGGGCACCTGTAGACTGCTTTACCCATTAACAGCAGACCAAAATCAGATGGAACCTTCACCATGATGCTCTGCATTCTGGACCATAAAAATGCCTTAGCAGATTTTAAAATATAGTAATTGTATAATGTCAGCCTCCAGACCACAGAGTAGAATTAAACTAGAAAACACCAATAGAAAGATAGTGAGAAGTCCTCTCAAATGTGGGTATTAAATAATATACTTTTATGGAATATACAGATCAAAGAAGAAAGCTTAACAAAGTTTTAAAATATTTTGAGGAGAATAAAAATGAAAGTGCAACTTACTAAAACTTACAGGATGCAGCAAAAGCAGTGCTTAGAGGGAAATGTAGAGCTTTGGATGCATTTTTTTATAAGTCTTGTGCTTAGGTGGACAAAATGGGTGTCTCGATATAGCCTTAGCTACAGGAGCCTGAGGCAACAGGATCACAAGTTCAAGTGAAACTTGAACAACTTAACAAGACCTTACCGAGAGAGAGAGAGAGAGAGAGAGAGAGAGAGAGAGAGAGAGAGAGAGAGCGCGCTGAGGATACAGCTTGGTGTAAAAGAACCCTGGGTTCAATCCCCAGTACTGAAAGAAACAAACAGAACCAAACAAACAACTAAACCAAGCAGAAGAAAATAAATAAACATTATAAAAATGAGTCCAAAACTCAACGAAAATGAAAACAAGAAATCAACAGAGCAAGCAAACCAACAAAACCAGAAGTTAGTTCCTTGAAAAGATAAATAAAATCAATGAAGAGTGAAGGCACAAAGTAATAATTAGAGAACAAAGCAAGGACATTATCTCAGATCACAAAGATTTTAAAAGGTTAATGAAGTTATATATATATATATATATATATATATATATATATATATGTATACGTATATATATATATTTTTCAGAACTGGGTCATGAACTCAGGCCCTTGCACTTGCTAGGGTGAAGTAATATTATAAACAGATTATAAACAAAACTGATAGCTCAGATGAAATAAATTAACTCTTTGAAAGGTACAATCTGCCAAAGATTATATAAGAAGGAAAAAATAATACTAATAGGCCTGTATATATTAAATAAATTAAATCAATACTTAATAATCTCTTAGAAAACTGAATATTGAAGGAAAAGAACAAGATAGAGGAGTGACACTACTCAGTGTCAAGGCTTTTGTAATGCCACAGTAAGCAAGGAAATGTAGTTTTGGTTTTAAAAAATGATAAACTGATAAATGAAACAAAAAGAGAGCACCAAAAACACCCTTTTGTATGCAGTCAACTGATCTTTGACAAAGGAGCAAAGAGTGGATAATCTTATAAGCAAATGGTGCTGGAAAAATTGAATATTTATGTGTAAGAAATTGAACCAAAACACAAACCTTCCATTCGTCTTAAAAAATCTAAGACCTAGAAAACTGTGCAGTATATGTAACTTTGGACAAGCTTTAACCTCCCCCTGACTTGTATCTTAACAGTTTCTTCTTAAAAGGAAGATTCTGAATAAAATAATACCAAATATCCCACAAGTTTTAAACTCTGTGATTCTAACTCTCACTTTTTAAATACTGAGTGCATTAGAATTTAAACAAAAATCTTGACAGAGATCAATAGCAATTATAAATATTTTAAATACATTCATACAAGAAATAAAATGTTGAAAAATTAGTTGAATGTTCTCTCAAACTAAATTCACATTCTCTTACATCCTGCATAGTACTGGTTGAGTGATATTATTGAGTAAAGAGTAAAAGGAATAATAGCAAAAAATCAAAATTATAAATGTCTCCCTTTGCTCTAATGATAGGAAATTAGTGAAATTGGGAAGAACTAATAATAATTATCATAAGAAATAGCCTCTAAATTTGTTGAGGACTGACCTCTAGAAATCAGAAAAGTTTTCAGAAAGCAAGTCAATTGAAAAAGGAACCTTCTAGAACCAGCTCCTAGAGTAACTGTTATTTCTTTTTAAGTATGAGTTTATCAGTTTTAAAATAGGACTCTATCTGCAGCAGCACCAAAGATAAAAAAGAGTAAAGTCGTCCTTGGTTTTAAGATGCTCCAGCTCCGGAGAGGCCATGGTCATAGACAAGCAGACCCCAGGAAGCAGAGCTCTGAAAAGTAAACACCATGGAAGCAGCAAACAAGGAGGTGCCAGTCTTTCTGTAAGCAGAGGATTGAAGAAAGTAATGCCAAGGAAAGAGGACTGGAAAGGACATTTCCAACTGCACAATCAGCATGCACACAGACTAAAAGGGATGAGTCTATGTGGTGGTTTCAGGAATGATGAGTGCTCCAGAGAGGCTGGAAAATGGCAAGCAGAGAAATGAGACTGTGAGGAGGAGAAGATGTGCAAGGTGGCTCTGGAGGACAGGAGCGGAGTGCGCTGGCCACAAGGAAGCATTACTGCAGATGAATATAGGCTCAATAGCTTTTTAGAGTTGAGATAGCAAGGGCCTGATCCTCAGCAGAGGCCTTAGCTTTGGAAGAAACAAAAAGCAAACCAAAAACACAAATCTTTCTTCAGAAAGAGTAAGAAGCCATGGAGAAGCCATTGGGAGGGAACTTCAATAAATGTATGGCTTAAAGGAAGAGGCAGCTAGCAGTCTAGCCGCATGTGTGATTCAAACCAGAGCAGAAAGAGAGAACAGAAAGAGGAAATGGTGAAAGAGAGCGACCCTTAAGATGCTACCTTTTAAAATAAATTCATGAAGGGATAGGATAGGTGGATGGGTGGATGACTAAATGGTGGATTGATGAATGAATAGATGGATGAAAAGATGATAGCTGGATGGATGGATAGATAGATTTAGATAGACAGACTCAAGCAATTTCTATCATCTACTCATCTTTTAGAAGCTTGTTTTTTATATGTAGTTAAAAATAGAAGTGCCTTTTCTAATAGTCTTTCTTCTTGAGGTCTTCCCTTCCAAAGAGGTGTTGGGTCCAATTTAATCTAATAAAAGAATTTACAATTCAGATAAGTATGGGTTACATCTCCACATGACAGGCTATTCTCAAAGCCACTCATGCATCCACAGGCCACATAAAAATACAGAAAGGTCATGAGCAGGAGTTCTCTTCGAGATTCTGCTCAGTAGTACCCTGGAGCCAGGGATTCTTGGACCATAAGGAGTGGTCCACTTCCAAGTGGTGAGAAGGGGCCAGGAACAGTCCATGTTCCTCCCTGACACTGAGTTCTTCACTGTTTGGGAGTTTTAACTGTCTTTAAAAGAGTTAAGGAGCCGGGGAGATGGCTCAGTAGAATAAGCGCTTCCCTGGCAAGTGCAAAGGCCTGAGTTCAACCCCTGGTTCCAAAGGAAAAAAAAATCATAAAAGAGTTAAGATTTGAAAAAATAAATATCAAAGTTTCTATGTACATAGAATATCCTTTTCAGCTGTAGAACAGTAATCTCTGTGAGATACCTGACAAAGACCTGAGGTCATATGAAGTATTATTTATTAAAACTTGCCCCCATCCTTTTACATTTTAAGAAAGTATCAGCTCATTTTTCCCCTAATGACTAGAGAATAATAAGTGCAATGAACTAAACCACATACAGCAATGTTTGAATATATTAACAACCTTGAATTTTTTTATTCTGGCATTGTACCTCAATCAACGGGTAAGCCTTAGTAAGGTTTTTTTTGTTTTTGTTTTTGTTTTTTTTGCGGTACCAGGGATTGAACTCAGGACCTTGCACTTGCCAGGCAAGTGCTTATTCTACTGAGCTATCTCCCTGGCCCCTTTAGTAAGGTTTTGATAGCACTGAACTTTCCTTTATCTGTCTGGAAAGTGGCAAAAGAAATTTCTTGGGTACTTTCTGTTCTAATACCCAATGGACTATTTATCTTCACAACTCCTTTGACAAACATTGTACTTGACATATGGCAGATGCTTAATAAACAACTGGGGAGGAAAAGGATGGGGTGGTCTGCTGCTATGCTCCATACAGATCATGCTGTTTGAAGTGACTTGTTCCCACTTGTGTTGGTGCATAGTACTTTGGGTGAGTTCATGTCCCATTCAAGAGAAATATCACTACTATTGTATTCCAGATACTCAGGCCTGATTTATTTTAGCAACCATTTAAAATTGCCATGGTAACTAAACAGAATATTTCTGTGACCTATATTAAGCCCACAGGACAAACATGTATCTTTCTGCAAGAAGCATGACTTGACCTTTGGACTGAATGTTGACTGTATAGTTCTAATTTGGCAATGAGTATATAGACAGCCCATGCCATCCTGCTTTTCACAGATACATATGTGCATAGGTGGACATGTAGACTCTTGATGTGGACCAAGCCAACAGTCACAAGGCGGGAAATACTAGTTTCCTATGGTGTACATCCGGGACTGGCAGAAATTATCCATTAAATGCTTATACAATTCCTGGAAGAACCATTCCAGTGCCAAAGAGCACAGCTATGCAGAGTAACCTGTTGGGGGGATAGGTTACGAGACTCATCTCACGAGACTGGGCCATAACCAGACTACACTGCCAAGAGGTGACGTTGAAGCTATTTGATTTGAAGTGGCAAACAGAAAGGCAAAGCAGCAAGGAGAAAATTGCAGCAATTCAGAGACTGCACATAGGAAGTTAGGAAGCAAGGTAAAAAACAGTGATACACTGGCCACGTGATAGAACCTGTGAAATTGAAAAGTGATGTTAGCACTTATAATGAAACCTATAGAGAAATATGGTAAGTATAAGGTCAGTTCAGAAATTCAGAGAGTTTTAAGTCTTATAAATCTTAAAGGAAGCAAAATCATAAGTAGGATTCAGTGGGTCCTCTTAATTTGAAGATTAGTATCTTTCTCTAGTGCTGTGATATTTAAAATGGGTTTTCTCCTCTTCATCTTCTTGTGACTCTCTTATTAGAATGATCTTGTGCTGTTTCTAAGATTCTTTCCTTTCTCATACGTCTGCCTCTTTGTCCTTTGAACTGTGCTGTGGATCAAAACAAATCCTTCAGTTTGGTCCTCTGATCTAAAATTAAAATGTCTCCAAGAGGTTCATGCCCTTTTTTTTTTTTTTCCAATTGTAACATTATGTTCTTGTTTTAAAGTTGTGATATTGTCTCCTGACTCTGTAAGGATTACATATTTTTAAAAGGCCTTTTGTTTTATTACCTAAATTTACTTAGGCTTCGACTTTTTGTTTACAGTTTCCATTTCAGGGTGTTGGTTTTCTTCACATACTATCTTGGTTGCTTGTCACATCTATATCCACTGAATGGTCTTCCTGCAAACTGTACCTTGCCTCTAGTGATAGAGGTGAGGGCAAACGATGGCCAGATTATATTGATGTGCTGGCAGTAGGTTTTCATATAAATCTGGAGGTCTTTTGTCTTCCTATTCTGTTTCAAGTTTATCAACAGGACATCCATATAATAGTTTGGAAGCTCCAATAAGCTTGTTATAAGTACAGTCCAGGACCACGTCTAACCCCTCAGGCTCCTGCTCAGGAAGGAGCTGCAATTTTCAATTATTTTAGGATGATTCTTTTAGTATGTGTCATCTTATTTTTTAAAAACAGATTTAAACAATAATCTCTTGTATACATGGGTCGATCCTAGGGTACCAAAATTCACAGACTCAAATTCCTTAAAGACACGGAGTAGTGTTTGTAAATATCCTATGTTCACCTTCCTGTATATGTAAATTATCTTTTGATTACTTGTGATATCCAATACAATGTATATCTATAAGTAGGCATTATATTATATTGTTTAGGCAACAATGGCAAGGAAAAAGTCTGTTTATGCTCAGTGGAGACCAGTTTTTAATGAATATGTTCTATCTCAGGATGGTTAAAAATGAGGATGCAGAACTCGTGGTAGGGAGAGACTGTGTGAAAATCCCTCCTTTAGCCCTGCAGTTCCAGGAATCTATAGAATTCACATGATAGAATATGAGGTCTTAATCTCTCTTCCAACCTACCCTATCTATAATGCCATCATCTATATGCAAAACACATATAACCAAAAATATAGTCACACCCTTTCTATCTCTCCTTGAAATATGATTTCTAAAGGTTTAGTTAGCTAAATATATGGTGCTGTCATCCTTATGCCCATGTGCAGTGTCCATATAGTATACTGTAAGTACTGTCAGTTCTTAAAGTTTTTGTTTATCATTTATAATTGTATTCTTTTTTTTTCCTTTTCAAAGTTTTATTGATAAACATATAGCAATGAGACAGTTTCAAATCAAATCGAAAGTACAGTTTCAACAAATAATACACTGCATATATTCTTCTTAGTGGTTAATTGCTGTACAAGATGCAGACTTGTGATCCTACTTACAAACACCATTAGAAAAAATCATTCTATTCATTAAGAGAATGCAACTATATATCTATCCCAACCACTTTGAATACACAGATACAAAATGGACATTCATAATTATACCCCAATTTTTTTTTTAAGTTCCGTTGTTGAATATTATAGGTGTGTAAACTCAGCAAAATATTCTAAAAGAGTACAGAAGCCCATAATAGCATTGGGTCTTCTGTTTAATTGGCAATGTCAGAAATTATTGACGTGAGTCCCCCACAGCTCAACATAACAACATGGCTTTACTTCCTATATTTCGTCTTCATACTTTTCTACTGGATGGTTAAGACCAAGGTAAAGCAGAACCTATGCAACAAGAGTTGTAGCTTTTTGGTTTAAGAAGGTCAGTGAAATGCCCTCAGGATTTATCCTGAGATCCTGTACCTCAGATTGTAGAACCTTTGTCAGTGCAGCCATGTGGATGAGTCACGGCCATTGCTTGGCCAATGTGCTCTCTGTGAAAGCCTGAGAGAGTGTCTTCTCCTCATGTGACTCTCCTTAGGCACACTCCACATCATCGATCAATTTCCTCTTTGGCCCCATAACCTTCTTGATCAGAAAATCTGGGACACTACCGAGGTACATGACGTTACAGTACATGTTCTCATATGTCCTGAGTCTTAATTGACCTTAGAAGGGTAGGGCCAAAATATTGGCTTTCCTTGTAGCCCTCCTTTTTCTCTAATTTTGGTCTGCAAACTTAGGTTGTTAACCATCCAGAAGATATAATTGTATTCTTTGTTTTATAGTTTGTTTAGTTTTTAAATTATTGCTAAGCAGACTACAAATTTCCTCCCAACAGTCCAAACAGCTTCCCGGTGTGTGTGAATGTCATAGGGGTTTTGTCCACTTCATCTTGAAGAAGTTCCTTCTGGAGGGCCTGCCCCACACAGCTGTGGCCCTATAGCCCCGTGTCAGCCACACCCTGGAAGTCCCCTTTGTCTCTTTCTTGTGTTTAGATTCTGCTGATCCTATCCCAACTGCCTCTTTTTGTGACTTGCATTTTGTAATATCTGTCCAAAAAATAAAGGGCCAACAGCTAAATATTTTGGAGATCCTTAGAAATCCAGAAAGTCTCTCTATCCTATTATCACATCTGTTTGATAATTTGGTTGGAGACAGTCTCAGGATGGACTCAGTGTAGCTTTAGGATTTTGAAGGTGTTGCCTGCTGTCTTGTTTCCAGTGTTGCCGTTTGGATGACGGGAGCTATTGTGATTCTGGGTGCTATGCAAGGGACCTTCCTTAGCCCTCTGTAAGCCTGCAGAACCTTCCTTTCATCCTCAGTGTTCTCATAGTCCACAATAATTCACATACTTAAAACCACTGTAATTGGTACTGCTTAGATTATTACAAGTTAAAAACTAGGGCTGGGGCGATAGCTCAGTGGTCTAGGCGCCTGCCTGACAACTGCAAGGACCCAGGTTCAATCCCTGGTACCGCAGGCTGAGCTGACCCCAGAAACCTAGGCACACAGTGCCAGCCCTGAAACTGGACATGGAGGTGCACACTTGTAATCCCAGTGCTGGGGAGGCTGAAATAGGAGGATAATTACAAGTCCTGAACTGTGTAGCAAGACCCTGTACTGAAAAAAAAGAAACTAATATTCTTCATTTACAAAATATTTTCTTGAGTTATTGATCACTCCTTTGGTTTGATTTTCTCTTTTTGTTTTTGTTTTTTCTTTGTTGTTTTCAAAAAAACTTTATTCATAAACACAAACAAAATTCATGAACTGTTGTATTTCTTTTTAGAGGACAGAAGACAGAATTATTTTGTGCATAGCTCATTGTAGGTCTCAATCTTGATTACTGATATTTATATTGTACTACTATTTGTATTATGTACACTTACATTAAAACAGTACTACTTTTATAACTTTGACAAACTAATGTTGTCTTCCTTGATAACCACTTAGTATGATTTCTTATTGAATGTTTAAAATGAGTAACTTTTGTGTTCTTTAATAGAAAAAAAACTGTTACCAAGTGGACCTATGATATTTCAAAAAAGTCTTTTAAGGAAGTTTAGCAAAGAGCATAATTGAATATTTACCAAAAAATGAATTGCTTTTCATGATAAGCTCACCAAGTTAAATTTCTGCATATGGTTTAAGACAAATATTTATAATAACATATGAAATGAGTAAGCTTCCTTCAGCCATTTTGGACTGAATCTTATTACATTAAGTCACTGACCTATGAACTTCTGAGCTGTGAATTTTCACGGGTGAACCAACCTCCCAGTAGGAACATTCCCAATGTTCAGCTCACATCTCTACCTTACCATTTTAAGGTAACCATGAAAGTAAAATTAAAGGGTTTTTTGGTTAGGTTTTTAATGCTTTACATTGTATATCTGTGTCAAAGGTGTGTAAGTCTCACTTTGTTGTACTCAAAACAAATCCGATTTACAAATGTTCTCTGGCAATGTAACTGGTTCACAAGTCAGGGAGTTAATGTAGTTAATTCATGAGAGACCTATCACATAAACCAAATGCTCATACATTTAGTGAGTTCAAAAAATGAGAAAGAAATAACTGGACTGCAGTTTAGAAATTTGTTTTCTTGTCGTAGCTGTCCCACAGATACAATGGTGGGATTCTCTTCACTTTTCTTAGCCTACTTCCTTGCTTTACAGCTGCCAGCCACTAACTAACTGCCTCCTAGAAATCAAGTTAACAGTCCACGACTTCAGATGCTGAAAGTCTGGAAAAGAGGAATCTGGGCTAAATAACCTTGAACTGCTCTGTTGCAGAGTTAGTATTCTAGGATATGAACAGGAGTATACTCATATTCAGTGTCCCGAGATTAATATACAAAGATTTCCAAGTGACAGCAAAAGAGAATCATTAAAAGTTTCCTATGTGAACATTGGTAAAATAATTTTTAAAATCAGAAACAGGTTTTCTGTATTCATTCAGAAGGCGATTCAACTGTAGAAGGAAGCTTTTAGCATTATGAAATCCTGTATTTAACAATGTTTTTTTCTCTTAACAATTATTTTAGCTTTTATAATCTTGAAGAGATTCCTTCATCTGAAGTTTTTCATGCATTCAGATATTTTTCATGAGGTCTGATGTGATCAGCAATAAAGGTAGCAATGAAGTAGTAACTATGGTCATAACCCTCTTATAATCTAAAACAACAGGAATTTTCTTTTCTGTACAAGCAAAGATGAAGTTATCTGGGAGGAGCTGCCCATCTTCAAGGAACTGGTCATCTTTTCCTTGGTCAATCAGTATGTCCAGCTGAGAACCTGGATAAGACTTCACAAGATGAGTTGCATCTTAAGTCTTCCACTTACTTTGATCTGTTCCCAAATATCCAGCATGGGCTTTTTTGCCCCAAGAACAGAGCACGGGTTGCAAATTGCAGCAAGTGCTGACACAGATTTTTATTTTCCAGGTTTTTCAAAGCACAAATCAGAGCTCCATGGCCTCCTATAGAGTGGCCAAAAATATATGTCCTCTGGGGGTCCACTGGAAAATTGGCATTTATGAGTTGGGAAAGCTCCTCTGTTACATAAGAGCGCATTCTGTAACGAGTTTCCCAAGTGTCTTCAGTAGCATTCACACAAAACCCTGCTCCAGTGCTATCATCTTCTCCTTTAATATTGCATCCACGAGGGCTGGTATCTGGAGTGATGACAACAAGGCCATGTTCTGAGGCAGCTTGTTGATAACCAGATTTTGATATAAAATTTTGTTCTGTGAAAGTTAAACCAGAGAGCCAATACAGGGCAGGGCATTTTCCTGTTTCTGCCTTTGGTGGTAAGTAGGCAGCAAATTTCATTTTTCATTTTAGCTCCACACTGTCATGTTCAAAAGCTTTCTGCAATCCCCCAAAGCACTTGTTGCTGGAAATCTGCTTTAACACCATTCTTCTCCTGCCTAATTGGTATTTGCTTGTCTGTGTCACAGGACAGATCCTCTGGCGTTTGGTGGCAGCGCTGGTACCAGGACGTCCATGGGATTTTCTCATTTTGGTTTGGTATTATTGTTTGTGTGTGTGGAACTGGGGATTGAGCTCAGGCCCTTGAGCTTGCCAGGGAAGTGCTTATTCCACGGAGCCATCTCCCCAGCCCCCTGATTTTCTCTTTTTGAAACATGAATGAAGAACTGTTTGAGCTGAGCTTTAATTTTCTAAACTTTTCTCTCATATTTTCTACCTTCTTACCTATTTGTCCCACAATCTGGGAGATTTCCTCAAATTTACTTTCCAATCTTTTTTTTTTTTTTAATCTTAAATCTTTTAATTTTTCACCTCTCTTTGCTTCCAAAAGGAAGTGTAGCTCCATCGCCTGCACATTGTCCATGGCCCCTGGGCCAGGGCA
>NW_004524586.1:23214594-23233263 GCF_000260255.1 Octodon degus | reverse complement strand
CCTCCCCAGCCCGCGCCCCCCGGCCCTGGGGCCGCGCTCCATGGCTCGCGTCCGCCCGCCCTAGCGTCCGTCGGTCCCTGGGCGTCTGAGTCCAGCCTCCTGCGCCGCTGTTACAGCCGCTGCCTCTTTTCCAGCCGCCGCCTCTCTTTCCAATCTTTTCATTGGCTTTCAGACATTGTGTGTACACACATGCATGAAAATATTCCAAAATTTTCATCCTTTGAACGGTCCTTCTAATTTCTTTCTGTCTTTCATCCATGGACTTAATATCTTCTAATATCTCTGGGGTTACTAATTTGAGGTCTTCTATTTGTGTTTCCTCTATTTCTTCTAATTTGCATGTGTTGTTTCTTTATTTTGATTTTATATTGTAGGCTTTCATCATATGTCCGGTGATCATGGCTTTCTTTTCATAACTAGAAGTAGGGCATAAAAATGTCAGTTGGACAAAATACCCTTGAAATTCAGCAATAAACAGAATTACACTGTCCAATTTTAAAATATCCTATAAAAGTCACAATAATAGATATAGTGCTGTGTATTTACCACAAGATATATAGACCATAGGAAACTAAAAGTTGACCATATATGGTCAAGCAACTTTTGGCAAAAGTGCCCAATAATTCAGATGGTAAGAATCTGTGTCCTTACTCCATGGTTCTGGATTAACTGGATTTCACATAAGGGAAAATGAGCCTCAGTTCTCACGTGATCACACATGCAAAAGTAACTTTAGTGGGTCATAGATGTAAACATAAAAGCTAAAACTATAAAATGTCTTTAGTCATAGAAGAAAATATTTTGGCCTTAAAGGTAAGCAAAGATTTTCTCAATAGTACTCCAAAAGCATAAAACATACAAGAAAAACTTTGATAAATCAATGCTATTTTTAATATGTCTCAGAAGACTTCATATGTTGCAAATTTAATCCTCAAATTGATCTGCTAATGGTATTTGGAAGAGGAACCTTCGGAAGGTAGTCGGGATTGGATTGGTCATAAGAATGCATACCTATGATGGCAGTAGTGACTTATAAGAAGAGAAAGAAGAGCCAGGTGTTATCTGCACACCTGTAATCCCAGCACTTGGGAGGCTGAGGCAGGAGGATCACCAGGAGTTAAAGGACAGCCTGGACTACATAATTAATGCAACTGCAGCCTGGACTATCACATGAGATGGTGTCTAAAGAGGAAGAGGGAGTCCAGTGCGCAATTGCTCTGTCTCCCCCATGACGCCCTCTGCCAAGGCTTCCTGAGCTGCCAGCAGGGGCTGGGGCCGCACACATGGATTTCTCAGCCTCTGGAACTGTGTGCTAAGTCAGCCTCTAGTCTTTATAAATCACACAATAGTAGGCATTGTTACAGTGACACAAACACAAAGAGATGAGTGGTTTTTCTTGGATTTCTGCTGTTTTGCAAAAATTAAGAAACAATATTTATATATAGCAGTGTCCCAAGATGAGTGCAAATGCAAGACACATAGTGAGAGAACATATTTGCAATGGATTTATATTCAGACTATATTATAAGTTTTACAATTCAATAATAAAAAGACATCCTACTTTTTAAAACATGAGCAATAGCCTCAATAAACCCTTCACAGAAGGCGTGCAGATAGCTGACACGCTCAGAAATTCCTTAAGACTACTAGTCCCCAGACAAAGCACCCAAAAGTCCAAGTGTCTGTCTCTGTCTCTGTCTCTGTCTATCTGTCTCTTTCTGTCTTTGTCTCTGCCTCTCACTCATATGTGCACACATATGCACACACACACACAGACACACACACATACACAATATACAACTTGAGTGTGGTTTTGCTCCAATAGTTCACCTTAAGACAATGATGACAACATTTTTACAGCTTTCAGAGATACAAACAACCTGCTGTCACCTGTGTGCTATAGATTTGCCTCCACTGCCTTAAGATTTATTTTGATCATTTAAACAAAACATTTAGTGCGCTGTGACACAGGCCAGACATTGGGCTGAGAAAAAACAGCACATAATTCTCATATCACCTGTCCAGAGAGACAAGCAATATTATTTTCTCAACTTTAGGATAGGGCAATGGACACCCTGAGAGGTTGAGTGACAGACATGCTATTGATCTGTGGTTGTGGAAGGGGCAAAGCTGGGGTTTGGATGGGTTTGTATTTGATTCTGAGACTTTTGTGTGTGTGTGTGTGTGTGTGTGTGTGTTGCCACCATGCAGCACTGCCCGCCTGGGTACCACCAGCAGCAGCCTTTCTTGGGGTGCTCTGCCACCCCCCAAGCCAGTATAGTTTAGGAGGGTGCTTGGCAGCAATGAGGGAGGCACCCAAGAACTCTCCTCAGGGCAGTGCCGGTCTGCATGGCGGGACTCATCCTCCACTTCAAGGGCAGAGGCCAAACCAGCAATCACATGCAGTGTGGAAATCCAGGTCACTGGCTGCCAGGCTGTGTGTGTGTGTGTGTGTGTGTGTGTGTGTGTGTGTGTGTGGAGGGTCCCTAGCAGGGCGGCTCTTGGCCAGTGGTGGAGCTACTATCAAGGTCTGCACGACAGCCTCCCTTGCTGTGTCCAGGACTCCAAAGCCTGAGCAAACAAGCATCTCAGAACTGTGCTCAACCCTCAGAGGGAAGCTGGGAGCTGTCTCCCTGCTCTCATATGCTAGGAAAAAGATGTGCCCTGGAAGCTCTGAGCCTGCATGTGAGATTTGAAACTAAGGCTTCTCACTGGATGAGTAGCCCTTTTCTCTTGAGCCTCCCACTCCCACTCTCTTGCTTGGAGGATCTGGTTCTGCCTGGCACAGTTCTGGAGACTGCCCCCAGATTTGTGTTCAACTGGGTAAATGTTCACTTTGACTCTCTGAGTGGCTCCCGAGGCCTCAACTCTATCTGGTATAGTTCATTGCCGTTCCTCTGGCCAGGGCTTGACATTTCTGCTGCAGCTGTCGTGGTAGCAGCGATTTCTTCTTAAATGCCTGCTCGCTTGCGCATCTTTCATTCCTCTTCGCAGAGATGCATGATGCTGCCATCCATGCTGGGCGTCTGGCTGCAGGTAAATCAGCTTGCTGTCTGGCTCTTCCTACTGTGCCCTTTCTCCAGTCAATAACCTCTGGTCCGCTTGCTCTCCAGCATCCAGACTTCAGTTGCCGTTGCCCTCCTCACTCCTTCAACCTTGCTGTCGTATGTATTAAAAAAGATACAACATCTTTACAACCAGTTTATAGGCATTTTGGAAGCAAGAGTCAGAAAATGTAAGTCTCATCTGCCATCTTTACTGAGACATTGGTTTCTCCTCCATCTGGACGTCAGTTGCTACCTGGCCACTGCCCTGCTTCTCTGGACCCTGTGGTCTCTAGCTGCTTTTGTCTGGGTGTAAATATCTAAAACCAGGTCTTCTGCAACTGGCAGTCGTTCCAGCCCCTTCGGCTTCTCACATCCAGGGCTCCTGGGCTGCTGGCATCTGCCTGGCTCCTCTTTCCTGCCCCAGAGATGGAGACCCGGGTGCGCTGTGGGCCTTCCCTCTTTCCTCAAGTGGAGCTGATGCACTTGGATTCTCTCAGGAGCTTTAAAAAGTTTTCTTACTTTATGACGGTACTCTTCCTAATCATTATGTGAGCCAGTTAAGGCTCACTCTTATTTTCAAGTATACATTTCATGAGGTTTGGGTTGGAGCTAGCAATGGCTACAAATGCTCATTTAGCCCACTTATTCAGCCCTAAAGTTTAAAATATTTGATCTGTCCACCTTGGCCTCTTTTGTTAGTTAGGGGTTAGATAGAGGTTATGTCAAACTTAGAAAAATTTTTGTCACACCGAAAGTATTCACTTCTATATCCTCCAGTACTTTTGCGTAAGCTTTCACGTGTAAGTCCTTAGTTCATTTGAAATTTTGTTTCAGGTTGTGTGTAGAAAAGGATATAGATTCTTTAAAAATATTCAGTTGTTCAAACATTAAGCAGTGACTGGTTTGTTGATTTAAAAAATGTACTTTGTTAATTCAAGGAACATCATGTCTTCTTTCTCATAGGTACAGTTCTTGTTTTTCTTTTTCACTGGTACCAGGAATTAAGCTCATGACCTTGTGCCTGCCAGGCAGACACTGTGCTGCTGAGCTATATCCCCAACCCAGTTCAGATCTTTTTGATGATTATTTCTTTACTCTTTGTTAGTGAAATGTGTATATTTGTGTTCTATTTCTTAAATTTTTAAAATAATTTGTGCAACTTTTAAAAATCCCATTAGAATTTGACAGTACTTTCATTGTCATCAAAGGCATTTCAGGAGTGCTGGCGTTTTAACGGCTATAAGTCACATTTCAAAGTCTGGGATGAATCTCAATTATTCAGCTGGCTGAAGTAATCGTTTACTTTAACATGCAGTAAACTTGTCTCAGTATCCCAAGGCACACCTGATGGAAGTCTCAGCATGCTTCCCAGGCCCTCTGGGCTTTCATGGCAGTGGAGGAGTTTGGTGTTTATTTTCCCTTGAGCCAGTTCCATATTCCTGCTTCCACGGAATTCGCAGTCCTCACCTTGGCTCTGTCTCCTGTACATCTGTCCTCCCTCCAGTCCGCAGCGCTCCATCGGTCTCCACTTGGAAACCACCTGATTTTTTCATTGGTGCGAACTCAAGGCCATGAACATGCTAGATGGGCAGCATCGGGGTAGAGTTACAAGTTAGCGGTGGAGTGAGAACATCTGCGTCAACAGGCGGATCGTGGACTTCCCACTGTGCACTGGGCCGAGTTATTTAACGGCTCTCTGCCTTACTACCTCATCTGCAGCGAGGGAAGTTGGGAATACAGAATTTTTGTGATCATGAAAGCTATAAAGAAGGCCAAGGGCTTGGTCCACTTCGGGAGAAGTAAGCGCTCAGTGAATGAGCTGTCACCATGACCTTGCCCACCATCACCACCATCATCGTTCTTAAAGGTTTGGAGGCCACAAAAATGGGCTCTATGATAAAGCCGTGTGACAGATGATTTTAAAGTGAATACTGGATATGTTTACTTTAAAAAATTTCTCAATTTATCCTTTTCTTAATTTTTTTTTCCTTTTTTTGTGGTACTGGGGGTTGAACTCGGGTTTTTTTTTGTTGTTGTTTGTTTGTTTGTTTGTTTGTTTTTTGTTTTTTGTTTGTTTGGTTGGTTTTTTTTGCGGAACCAGGGATTGAACTTCAGGCCCTTCGCTTGCCAGGGAAGCACTTATTCCACTAAGCCATCTCCCCAGCCCCGGATTGAACTCAGGACACTGCACTTGGCAGGCAGGCACTTATTCTACTAAGCTATCTCCCTGGCCCTCAATTTATCCTTTTACAGGAGGATTATCCCCCCTTCCAGGATCCAGCTATGCCCTTTACTTTAATCTTTTCCTTTTTCATCCTTGGTTCATCAAATCCAATCCAATCTCACGATCTCAATTATATCTTAATTATAACCCATTATAGCAAAGCATGGGCTCTATCTTTCCAAAATTAAAATAGCTCATGAAGTTACCTGGCTAACCAAAAGCAGTTTTCACTTCCAAGAAAAACAAAATCTAACTTCTTTGTAGATTATTGGGGAATTTTATGGTCAAATCTGAGGCTCAAGAACGATCATAAAAAACCCCTCATAATCGCTTGCCACCCTCCATAAGTTTAATGCAGCGTATCTAGAAGGTAACAGTGCTTCATTTTTCAAATCTCCTGTGTAGTTCATCACCTAGTTCCTCACCTAGTACATGCATTGTTAGTTATTACATACATATTGATACTATTTGTATGATCTTTATTTGTCATATTTTATAACTGGTCATTGTTAGTATGAGAGTTATTACTTCTTATTTGTTTTGAAACTAAAATCATTTACCACTGACACATGCAACTCCTAATAATTTTTTCAGTTTATTGTTTTGGGTTTCCTCTGGTGTGTAATCACTTTATCTGCAAATAAGGACAATTTTGCTTACTCCTTCTCGACATTCACATTTCCTGATTTGGTTTTACTGTGCTACCTTGGACAGACGCACTGTAGAAGTGATGAAAATCATCTACTAGCATCAGCGAGTGGTACTTGTGAATATTTTGGCTAAGATTTATAAACAAAATGAGTCCTGTAGTTTTCTTTTTAGTAAAATTTTGAAAGTTTTTGCTACAGCATTTTGCTGGCTCTCTACTGATAAAAACAGCCTCTCTTTCTCTGGGTTCAATTTAAATTTAAATAATTTAATTTAGTAATTTAAATAATTTCCATGTTATTTGTCTTTTGGTGGTTCGTTGTCTACAAGCTGGCTGGAGCGAGTGTCTGTCAGGAAAGGCTCTTCCTCAGTCATCTCATAGCCAATTTAGGTTTCATATCTTTTCTTAAGATAAGACAGTAATTTTAATAGAATAATTATCTACATCGTCCCAGTTAAAATATTTGGTCCACAAACTTTCAAAGTGTTTTTTATACTTTAAAAATCTTCCCCAGACACACATACCTATGGATATCTATCTTTCTTCATCACAGTTGAAGGTATATTTTGACTTTTAATTCTTATTTTTTTCAGATCTCCTGAATTAATCTACTCTTTTCAGCTTTCTAGTTTAAATTTGGTTTCATGTTTTGTATTTATTATTTGCTTCAGTCTTATGATTAATTTATTTGATTTCCATGTTTTTTGTTGAGTAAGAGAGAACTTAAAGCCATCAATTTTTCCCCAAGGACAGCTTTAGCATTCATGCAAGCATTTTTGTGTGCAGTAATCTTATTATTATTGTTTTAGAAAAACAGATATTTGAGACAGTGGCATATTTCCCAAGTTGTTAGGAAGTTACTATTTGTTTGCTTCAGCATGTTCATTTGTGATTTTAATAAATGACATTCTTAGAAATTGTAATCTGCCCTCTTCCTATGCTTTAAAATATGCTGAGGTTGTTTTATGACATAATGTGAACTCCATGCTAGTATACAGTTGAGATATGTAATGGTTTCATAAGTATTTCAAAATAATATATATTCACCAATAAAATAGTATGAAAATATGTGCTATGCATATATCACATCTGTCATGGACTGAGAGAGATAAAATTTGATTCACTTTTCCATTGGTCCTTCTCTGTGCTCTGGAGCTTATCTCAAAATGTGGTCTCTCAGTGTCCACAGACATCTTGTTAGAAATGAAAAATCTTGGAATCTCTATGTCAGAACCTATGAATCAGAGTCTGAAGCAGGCACTAGCAATCCAAATCATTAAAAGAACATTTTATGGGTCAGGAAGATACGTTGGTGACCTATGTGCCTGCCTGGAAAGTGCGAGGACCTTGGTCTGATCCCCAGTACTGTATGCCAGCCCACATCAAGTGGGCTCTGGTGGTGCATACTTGCAATCCTAGCGTTGGGGAGGCTGAGACAGGAGGCTTACAAGGAGTCTGAGTTGCATAGCCAGATCCTGTACTAAATACATACATATGTGCATACATACATACATAAAACAAAAGAGGAAAAAAGTATTTTATTAGTATATATTTTCAATTCATGCAGTTTACAATCATCTTAGGAATGGCTACATGTATCTGTACTGATGCTTGTTTCTTTTGTTATTGTTATTAATGTTAACCTCTTTCCTCTTCCTTCCTCCTCTCTCCCTCCTCTTCCAAATGCTGTCTCCCATTTTTCATTCCTGTTGATGCTATCAATCTTAGCTCATGTTCTGGTGTATAGTGTTTACACAAACTGAGATTACTAGGATCCTGTACATGGCATATCTTTGTTCTGCTTCTTTCTCCTTCCCCGTTCCTCACACTTTGTGCTTTTTCCCTTGGACCACTTCCCTATGCCAAGAGATCCATCACCTCATCCCCTTGTGTCCATCCTTCATTATTTTCTTTGTCTGCATTTTGACTCAGTCAAATGAGAGTCACCATATTCTATTACGTTTGCTTGGTTTATTTCACTCAACACTACATTTTCCAGGTGCATCCATTCTTCTAAAAATATCTCAAATCTGTCAATTTTTATAGCCAAGTAGTATTCCATTATATATAAATACCCCCATTTATTTTATCCAGTCATTGATGGGTGTAGAAGCTGCTTCTAGGATTTAGCTGTTACTAATTGTGCTATTACAAACATTGGTATGCATATATCACCGAAGTATGATTTTTTAAGCTCTTTGGGGAAGATACCTGGCAAGAGGATCATTGCGGTATATGGAATTCCGAATTCTAATTCTTTGACAAATCTTGATACAATTTCGAGCATGGTTTTGCTAATTTACATTCCTGTTAGCAATAAAGGAGAGGTGTTTGATTTTGTTTTGTTTTGTTTTACCACAGTCATGCCAGTATTTGTTATTGCTTGATTTCTTAATGATTGCTATTCTTTCTGGAGTAATATGGTATCTCAGTTACTCTTCTCTCATTGCTAGGACAAATACCTGCCAGTCAAAATGAAGGAAGGAAATGTTCATTTAGCTCACAGTTACTGAAGTTCAGTCCATACTCATGTGGCTCGAAGGCAGAGCGGCACATAGCAGAGGGCAACCTTTCATGGTGGTGGCAAAGAGCATAGATAAAAGGCAGTGGCAGCAGCTCAGGCAGCTAGCCAGCCTCTCTCCCTTCCTTAC
Organism: Octodon degus; assembly: GCF_000260255.1. Taxonomy (NCBI): domain Eukaryota; kingdom Metazoa; phylum Chordata; class Mammalia; order Rodentia; family Octodontidae; genus Octodon; species Octodon degus. The sequence goes on along the minus strand of NW_004524586.1, from coordinate 23,224,692 downwards.
ACTGTAATGTAAATTATCTGCCCCAGGGCAGGTGCAACATCCACACCCACAGTAATCACAAACTCCAAAGTCCCCCATGCTGCATGAGCTTTTGGGGGGACACCATACAGAAACCATAACAGACGGAATCTTAACATTGTTTTGATTTGCATTCCTTTAATGAGCAGAGAAGTTGAGTGCTTTTTCATATATGTGTTTTCTATTATATTTCTTACCTATAAAATGTCTGTTCAATTCTCTTGTCCATTGCTTGACTGGATTGTTAATTTTAGTCAGTTTAAATTTTTCGAGTACTTTGTATATTCTGGATATTAGTCCTCTGCCTGAGTAATGGCTTTTTTTTTTTTTTTTTTTTGCCATTCTGTAGGTTTTTTTCTACTCTGCTGATGGACTCTTCTGCTATATGGAAAGTTTTTGGTCTGACATTGTCTTACTTTTCTCTCATTGTTGATAAAAATTACCTGAACCCAAAGTTAAAGAAAGAGAGGTTCATTTGGCTCATAGTTTGCACAGAGTTCAGTCCATAATCAACTGGCTCCGAGGCAGAGTGGCTAAAGACAGCAAAAGTAAGATAAGCAAATAGGGAGGAGCAAGCTTCTTTTCCTCCCTGTTATTGTGTGCAGGTTACCTGCCCTAGAGCAGGTGTAGCACTAGACAATGAGCCAATCACAAACTCTAGATTCACCTGCTGTTTTGGTTACTCTTCTCTTGTTGCTGAGACAAATACCTGACAAATACTTGAAATTAGGGAAGGAAAGATTTATGTAGCTTACAATTTCTGGAGGTTTCAGTCTGTACTCAGCAGGCTCCAACCAAGGCAGACTGGCACATGGCAGAAGGCAGCAGTTTATGGCGGTAAAAGGCAGCACAACAGCAAGAGAAAAAGGGAGGAGTAGCAGCAACAATAGCTACAGAGAGCAAGTCTGTCTGTCTGTCTTTCTCATGTTGCATTCAGGTTATGCGCCCCAGGCGGGGGGTGGTACTCACACTCATAATCCCAGTAGTACCCAGACCCATAATCCCAGCCTTGGATCATGAAGTAATCACAAACTGTAGAACTGTGTCTCAATGACTGTATGACACATTGGAAGCACAAATGCATAGAAACCATAACAGCTTCCTCTAAAAGTCCAACACCTCATGACCTCATGACAGTGTGGGGTGACTTCCAGGCCCAAATCATAACAGATACAATCCCATTTGTTAATTCTTAAGAAGCTTGGCAGTTAATGTGTAAATTTTTTTCTTCTCCTTTTTATTACAACGTTTAAAACCAATTTTGCATGCTTATATTTAGTAATGTAAACAACTAATTTGAAGACAACATTATGTAGTACAACAACCATTGTTGAATTCCTATTATTTTATTTAGTGAAATTCTGTACCATTTCTAATGCTTTTTGGGAGCTGGGAGGTAGCTCAGCCATCTAAGTGCCTGCCTGGCAAGCACAAGGACCCAAGTTTGATCCCCAGTACCGCATGTCATGCGGGCTCCCAGACCTGGTATAGTGGCACATGCCTGTAATTCCAGTGCTGGGGAGGCTGAGACAGGAGGACCATTATGAGTGTGAGTTATGCAGTGAGACCCTGTATCAAATAAACAAACAAACAAACAAATACAAATTAAAAAGATAAGAAAAGAAAGCCTCTCCTTTGGACTGGGGAGATAGCTCAGCAGTATAAATGCCTGCCTGGAAAACACAAGGTCATGATTTCCATCCCCAGTACTTAACAAAAAAGAAAATCTAACTAGTTTTTTTTTAAAAAAACTATTTTATATTCTCTTAAAGAAAGGGGGAGGGGCTGGGGAGATGGCTCAGTAGAAAAAGTGCTTCCCTGGCAAGAGCAAGGGCCTGAGTTCAATCCCCATTCCGCCAAAAAAAAAAAAAAAAAAGCCTTCAAGGTTGTTAGACGGTACCCTCCTTGGTGAGGACCACTGGGAGAAAGTATTAGATATAGGATTCAATTTTGTCTTTTTTTCTTTACTCTTTTTTCCCCCCTGATATCATGGGAAATGCCCCCAATATATTCTTAAACTAAGAAAAAAATCCTGTACAAATTATTTTTATAGTGTTACCCAACTTTGCCAAGGAGTAACTACATAGTCTCATTGAAAAGTCTCCAAAGGAGGATCTCTTCATATCAAAATGACTAGAAGGTGTGTGAGAGGCTATAAGGAAGTTGTGGGATCAGGAATCAGACATTGAGCAGGACAAACCAGAGACGGGGAAGCATCCTGGCTCCTCCACCTGAGAATCCCAGGACCCTGGCAAAGTTATTTTGTTTACATTTTCTGTTTAATACTTTCTAAAATATGTATTGCTTTTGAAACAAGAAAAAAAAACCTAGTATAAGCTACAATGTAGTCTAAGAAGTGATAGAGAAATAATAGAAGAAACAATGGGACAGTAAAAATCTGTGCCTGGGAGATGGCTCAGTGGAGCGCAAGGACCTGAGTTCAATCCCTGGTTCTGCTACCCCCCCCCAAAAAAAACACCTTGAATAAATTTTTTTTTTTTTTTTGGGCAGAATTTTAAGTGACAAATTTTCCTACTCAAAGTGGCTGCATAACAGTGAGACGCTATTGGCTCGAGGCTGGCAGAAGGTTCGGTGCAGGGCGTAGACTATCATCTTCCCATCTGAGGACTTTTGGGAAGACGACAGAGTGGTAAACAGCTGAGAAACAGCCTCTCCTTGATTCGCTGTGCAGAAGCAGGAAGACAGCAACATGAGGGAAAAAAAGGAGAGAAATAAGTCTCTAGGACCCAGCCAGGATCTGCAGCTACAGCTGAAGCCCACAAGGAGAGTAAAGAGAGGGACAACACAGAAGAAGGAGGCGACAAGTGGCGCTTTCTCCCTGAGCCCCTAGCTCGTGCAGTGCGTGGGAGGGGCTGCTCAAGCCTGCAAGGTGACTACTGGAGACCTCAGAGGCCTGACACCCAGGTCCCTCTGTCTCTCGGCTGACTGCTTGGCTTTCTCCCCTACAGTAGCCCCGGGATTTTCATCCTTCTTACATATCTCACACTTTACAGGCAGGGAATGTTTCCCAGAATTCCCAAAGGAAATTTTATCTCATCTCAGTGCCTCTGTTTGCGTCGTAGGCCTAACGCTTAACCAATCAGGGTGGCCAGGGAGAATGCAACTTGCTGAATGGTTCAACTCTGGGTCAGGGATGGATTTGGCTTCCCTAAAACACCACAACTGACAGCTAGTGATCCTTTAAGGGGCAACACGGAATGGCATGAACAGACTCTCTACGCCTCTGGAAGGAGGTGGTTACACATCTCTGCGGTCTGTTCCAGGTGCATCGTGTGGCATCCTTGCCCTACTGGAGTATAATTTTCGAGGTCTTTGTTTTTATGTCCACAGCAGAGGTGGCTGTGTTGCTATGTGTTTAATTAAGCCTGGGCCAGACAACAAACGACTGGTAGTCACCATGCTGGGACCACAGGCTTATTGTCAATACCCTTAGATTTGTGCTTTTCGCATTTTACAGAAAAAAAAAATTCATAAAACATCCTCTATATACTTTCCAAAATTATTAATTGTGTGAGTTCCTCTTAGAAGGCAGAGAAAAGACTCCCTGAGGCAGGGGTCAGGATGGGATCTTTGCAGCTCTGTAACTCACGTGCAGCTGTTGGATGTCATTTATGACCTCCCCAAGAAGACAAAAGACTGGTCTAACAATACTCTTGCCAATTTGCTGAAAAGTTTATTGTTCTATTTCACAGCTGGATATCTTCATCCCATTTCAATATGCTTGGGTTAAACAGAGTCTTCATTTTATGGCTGTTGTGAAACTGTATTCTTGGAACAATGACAACCTCTGACTCCTCTAAAATCGTGGCCGGGTGAACCAACTGTGTCACTGGAATTGGCAATAAAAGCAGGCTGGAGTTGAAGCAGACACACCTGCTTCTGAGGCATCTCTCAGGTGCCAAAAGATAGGTTGATTTCAAGGGCTGAGCTCCATGCCCTGGAAGGAAAGGAACTGTATGAAATTCCTTTGGGAAACTGAAGCCCCAGGGAGTACAGATCAGATGAACCTCCCCTGGGAGCAGGCTTTCTCTCCATCTGATAGTAAAATGATCCCATTTGCTCAGAGTATGAAAATGGAGAGAATTTTACCCCTACCTTGATCAATCCATAAAAGAGCGTATGATCCTCAAAGGGGCCCATGCAGAAGAAAGCACCAGCGCAGGCCATATCCACCTTATCACTTCCTCAATCAAATGAAATTTCATTACCTCAGGCCTGTCATTGTTATCTTGCCTGATGCCTCCTTTCTCTATTCCTATAGTTACAGTGGGTCACCAGGTTACCTGTAAATAGATAATCTTTCAAAGAAAAATACTACATGACTATTAATATTGTTGCTCATGTCATATCACTGTTGTACCAGGCACTGTGCTAAATGCACTGTGTATCATCTTGAATCTCAGGAAGGAATCATTCCATTCTCAACGGATAGAACCTTAGGCTTTGTCTTGTGAAGTATTTTCCCCAAAGTCATACAGTTCTCTATGATAAAACCACAGTTTTGAAACAAAAGTGTTAACACCAAATACTGATCTCATCATTCTCAACAGCTATCAAATTCATCTTGCACAAAGGGAGCCTAATTACATGTTTTGCTTCTGGTTCCTAAATTGAGCATATGAGATGGTTTTGTCTCAACCTTGAGGTAACAGGTCATCAGAGGGAATTCAGCCTCCTGGGTGAGTAACCATCTCATAGCTGGCTTCTGGAAACTTCCTTTCCTAGAAGCCTTGTCAAAACCATCTAAAAGAATAAAATCATGCCCTGCTCCTTCCCATCAGAGTGCCTCCATCCATCTCTTTTCTCTGTCTTGACTCCATGATTCTGATGACCAGAGCAAGTCAGAATTGGGTCTAAGCCAGAGACCTAAAACTATGGTGTGGACTTTTCTAATGCAAGCTGGTAACATTTGCTTTGTACGATTTTACATTTGGGGGCAAGTACAACATTGAAACCAGCTCCTTGAAAAGCTAAACAGCTCGGCAAACTACCACAAAGTAATAATCTCATGCAAGAGCTGGATGGGTCAGGGGCTGTGGATGAGCCATGAGTGCTGCATTTGTTGGTAAATCTTCAAGAAGTATAGGGTTGGCTTTTCTACCCTTCAAACATGGAGAAAAACAGAAAAGAGCAAAAGTTTTTTTATCAGTGAAATCTACCTCTCCAGCTGTGGCAACTTCTCTCTTACTGAGAAAAGGCTTTTCAGAAACAATCCCATTCTTGTTCCAAGAACCTGGTACCTGAAAGTATTCCTTTAGGGAAATACTCACACAGCCAACAATTCCTTGGGAACTTTTTTTTTCTTTACCACTCTGTTATACATTGGCATGAATGTATTTAAATCCACAGTCCAGGAGGGGAGGAAGAGAAGGAAGCATGTTGAAGGCAGTGTGGTAAGCCTTATAGCAGAGGGATGCTCAGGACCTGGCTGACTGGCTTTGTGGCCATGAAAGAAGGGATGACCACATATAGTTTCCTGAGGGAGCTTTGAAGGACATGAAGGTGGTTAGCAAAACGTTTAAGTATGAAGAAGTGCTGTTATGGTTTGCATCTAATTGTCCCCCCCCCACCCAAAGCCTCATGTAAATCATTGAACAGTTGTGGCTTGAAGAGCAGTATGTGACTCAAGGGACAGGACCAGAAGACCAGGGCGGGACTTGAGGGACAGGGCCAGAGAGGTGCAAGCCGTTAAACTGAGAGCATGTGCCTCCCCTTCCCCTCCCCCTCTATCCAGGGGACTCCCTCAGAGATGTGGAGACGTCATCCTGGACACGGCAGCTCCCCAGCCTGTCCTCCAGACCTGTAGAGTGGGGGCAGTGTCTTGAAACCTCCAGTAACTATGAGCTAAGTAAACCTTTCCTTCTCTCATTTTGATTGCCATGTATTTGTCCCAGCACTGAGAGAAGAGTAACTAAGACAAGTACCCTACGACAAGATGGAGTGAGAAGGGAAATGCATTGTGGGGCTGTAGCAGTGCACTCAAAGGGTCAGAGGCAGTAGGGCAGACATGGGGCTAGGTGAGGGCACCACACTGGTTTATGACATCATAGCAACACCTCAGCACTGAGAAGCGCCTGTGCTTGGATCTCTCACAGCCATGTAGCCCATCTAAAGATGTCTCCATGGCTTTGGAAACTTCCCCCCTCCATGTCAGTTGTCACTGAACATTATCTCTTGTATTTCCCAAAGACCGTGAACACACATACAGGTAGCCACACGGAAGAGTCAAGGAGGTCATGGACTATGAATCAGTTACAAACTCTAGATCCCACCACCTCTGAAAAGCCCACCCCCTGTGACTGCATGAGGCTTTGGGCAGACACCTAAACACAATCCTTAACACTGTGTTAGCTCATGGGTCTGAAGATTGATGATTTAGTCTGGGCTTGACCAAGTGCTGTCTGCTCTAAGTTGGGTTTTCTTATTGGCCATGGGGTCACCTGGTTGTTCTGGGGCCCAGTGAAGTACCTCACACTCTCCACAGCTTCATTAGCCTGCTCTGTTCTAGCCTGGCATGTTCTCATGACATAACAGAGCTCCAGGAGTGAAAGCAGAAGTACAAAAGTGATTCATCAAGTCCCAGAAGCATCATATTTGGTAACATCACCTTGGCTGAACTCAGAACCAAGAAATGGAAAACAAACTCAGAAGGGGTACCACAAAGTCACGTAGAAAAGGGTATGGAGGCAGGACAAGGTGCCAGACCAGGGTTTTAGTGCTGTGGCCCATCCCAGAAGGCAGGAAAGCAGGGATGGCAAGCAAGGAAGAGGCTCACCTTCCCCAGGGATGCTCAACTGAGCCTTCAGAAAGCCATATTTCCCACTGTGTGGAGAGAGTCTGATTGCCTCAGGAGGGAGGGAAAACAGTACCCAGAGAGGGCTAGAATGAGAGAGTTGAACACATCAGAAAGAAAGCCAGGTGGTGCAAAGGCCCAGAAGTCATTCCTTTATGTTTTGGGGTCACCCTGCATGGATATATAGTGTATATTTCCCACCATATTTGATGGTACTGAAGAGTATGGGTGCTTCAGACAGCTGGCCGAAGTCCAGATCTCAACTGTGGCTGAAAACTGTGTGACTTGGGGGGCAAAGTGGCCTCACTTCTTGCTGTTGGTCCCCCCATCTACAAGGCAGATTAACACCCATCTTATCTCACAGAGCTGTGAAGGTTGAGTGCGCCAGTAGTGGGAAGGGCCCACGATAGCACCTGGCACCCAAATGCTCAGTAGTTATTTTTGTACAGGACAGTCTGAATAGTCTCTGGTACTGGCTTGGGAAAGATTCCTGAGCAATTTCATAGGTGGCATCTCAGTGGGATTTGAAGCAAAAACAAAGCCATCTCATGGTATTAGCTGAGCCTCGACACTTACCCTAAACCATTGACTTGCTTTCTATTCCACAACTCCATCAGCCGCAAAAAAAACAAACTGCATACTATTTGCTGGGATCACTCTAAGCCATGGCTGGGCCAGACATGGTGCCATCTGTGGCTGTGTCACAGTTTGAAAAATTGGTACCTGAAGATAGTGTTCATGAATATCATCATCATCCTACCCAGAGGTGAGAGGAGGTTGCCTCTGTCTAGGATCTAACAGGTTGGACCAGATGCGGTTTGGGTAATTGGCTGCTGGGTTCTTTTTCACAAAGGCAACCTCTCTGCAGCCAGCAGGGCCCCTAAATAGGAGCACTGCTGACAGCCCACCCTCGCAAGCTCTGCTGCACCAGCAGGGCTCTAAGGAGCCGGCTTAGAGCCCCTCTCTCCCAGGTCTGCCATCCGCCTGCATGTGCTCAGCGAACAGCAGTTTACAGTTTTAGCTGAGTACAATCTGACTCCAAGCAGGAATAAAGCCCAGCATTGTGCAGGGCTTGCAACGCCATTCCTTTTGCAGAGTTCCTAATGTATTTGTGACCTGGGATCTGCTGTGAATGTTCTCTTTGTCACAGATTTTCGCATGCTGAGGTGGCTTTGACTTCTCCGTGGCAGTCCTGGGTTAAATAAATACATTAAAGCAACATACTCGGCTTGATGCTGGAGCCAGCCTCAATAACTCAAGTAATTCACATGGCAAAAGATGGAGCTGGTGTGCTTTAGAATCTGTTTAAAGATGGATTTCTTTGTTTAGTTCCTTTGTGCAAAGAAAGGGCAGCCCCTCCAAGATTTGGCTGGCCATTTGCCCCCAGCAGGTCTGTTGGAGAATTTCTAAATCCTGTGCAGATGAACATAGAACCTGACCTTCACCCAGTTACAGGATACCATGCTGACATCACTGCATAAATATACACACCGAAGAAAGCCGTGATTAAGCTCAGCGCTGATTTTTATCACTTTTCCAGCGCACCCGCAGCCTGCTTGTTCGTCATGCACCTTTATAAAACTCATAATATTTAGAAATGTGCTGTGTTAGCCCCAGAGGCTTAAATAAACTAAAGCCTGTGGCTGTTTCAATGTAACAAATTACCTTCATGTGTGAAATTATGACTCTATATGATACTCAGTAAGGCCAACATTGCACACACTCTGTTCTTTGGGGATTTTATGTACACTTATCCTTTGGAAATATCCATTTCAGACACTTTTAAGAGTAGAAAATATTTCTATTTCAACATTACCACATATGTTTAAGACACTAAAGAATGGGTGAAATTGAACATTTTTTAAAATTCTAGACTCAAGGAATCTGTACATGGCCTACCAAAGGATGAGTGGTTGTAATCTTCTATAAAAGCCCTGAATTTTTATTTCCTTTTAAAGGTAGAGACAAGGGATTGGCTTTCCAAGTATAGCAGATTCTTAACCAGGGGCAGTTTTGACACCTGGGAGATAATTTGCAATGCGGGAAGATATTTTTGTATTACCACAACTTGGGGGAGGGACAGAGTACTGTAGAAATAATGATAGGATAACCCTGTTTAATAGTTCAATAAATGGTCCTTCCAAACTATCAACAGCGCCATAGTTAAGAAGCAGAAGTACGACATATCTACAAGGTTGCTTTAATAACATAGTGTCATGGATCCATTCAAACAGGTAGAATAGTTGTAAACTTTCTTTTTTCTTATCATTTCATTTTATTTTAAAGAGTAAAAACAACAACAAAAAACCAAATTGCAGAAACAAAGACAAAAACAGAGTAACAAACAATATATATGGTACAGATTTTCAAAACAAGAATATTTAATAATGGCTGTTGTGTTATATATTTTCATTGTCAAATCTGTTGCTCAGATTAATAAATATAGGTGTGCAAGATTGGTCAAATACTTAAATATTAATGCTTACTTTCAAGAAACCTTAATTTTTTCTTTTCCTTTTTATTTTTTAAAAATTTATTTTAAAGAGAATATACTAATTGATAAGACATTAGCAATGGTATGTATTCAAAAGAACAAGATAAGAGGTTTTCAACTGGGTTTTTGTATTGCACTTTGCTGTCTTTGATGTAGTAGCTCAGATTACAGATGCTAACATATAGAGTTAGTCAAAGTGAAAATCTTAAACATTAACTGCTACGTACAAAAGGCTGATGGGAATGAGTCCCACAATCATCTCAGCCATCCTGAATATATTCTTGCATGATTTGCCCCCTTGCTTTTTCCCTATCTTCTTACCTTTCCCTCATTTTTATTGTTTATTCCTTATGCTCAGTTTCTTTCTTCCTATATCTAATAACACTTTCAGATTTTATTTATTCTTTCAGGTTCCTACACTAGGAAAATGATGCAATATTTACACAGGCATGTCTAATTTATTTCACTTATGAGTATAGCCTCTACTGGCATACATTTACCTATAAAAGCCTCAAGTTTGCCTTTCTTTATAGATGAGTAATACTCCATTCCATAAAAACACCATATCTTTTTTATCCATTCCTTAGGTGACAGGGATTTGAGTTGTTTACAAGATTTGGAGTTGTCAACTTTCAGCACATTTTCTATCTGCTACATGTTGCTTGAAAATTCTCATTTCCCCCTATACTCCTCAAACTCTTCCGTGAAATTGAAAAGGAAGCAATCCTCCCAAAATCATTCCTGGAAGCAAGTATTATATTAATACCAAAAC
>NW_004524586.1:23163689-23209429 GCF_000260255.1 Octodon degus | reverse complement strand
AGTGTATTATTTGTTGAAACTGTACTTCCGATTTGATTTGAAACTGTCTCATTGCTATCTGTTTATCAATAAAACTTTGAAAAAAAAAAGAAAATTCTCATTCCCCATTTACCTTAAGCACATTGTTATAAATGCCTTATAATGGATTTTGCCTGCCTCAAAATCCAAACTGTAGAAGGAGTTGTTCAAGGTTTTCAATTTTTTTCATTTTATAATGATATTAAACCCACACAGGCATTTTTAAAACAGCAGTGGGTCCCCTTCACCATTTCCCCCAGTGATATCTTGCATGATATAATACCAAAACCAGAAAACTGACAGTGTGTATTACTACAGCAATTTATTCTTTATCTGAAGTTTCAGTTATTACAGTCAATTATGCTTGGGAAAATTAAATGGGAGATTTCAGAATTAATTCATAAGTTTTATGTTATGAACTCTTCTGTGTAGCATGATAAAATCTCATTTCTGCTCTGTCCTGTCAAGGATGTATATTGTTCCTCTGTCCAGCATAGCCACCCTGTATACCCTACCATGACAGTAGTGGCCATCTCACTCATAAGATCAGCTGTCACATATCTTGGTGCTTGTGTTCAAGTGGCCCTTGTTTTTCTTAATTATGACTCCAAATCTCAAAGGTAGTGATGTCGGCAATTGAGAATTCAGAATGCTGGAGAGAAGCCATAAAATGCTTCCTTTAAAGGAAAGGCTGAAAATTCTTGATTTATTAAGGAAATAAAAATAATCATTTGCTTAGATTGCTAAGATAGTTGGAAAGAATGAATCTTCTATTCATGAAATTTTGGAACAAGAAAGAAAAAATAAATTCATGTAGGTTTTGTTGTCGTATCTCAAACTACAAAAGTTATGTCCACGGTGCATGATTAACATTTAGTTGGTATGGAAAAGGACTTTGCATATATATATATATATATATATATATGCCTGTCTGTAGTTTCAGGCATTCCCCTGTGGATCTTGGAATAAATGGCCCCTAACTAAGCAAGCGCTACTGTGTTAAGCTACCATCTGATGATTTGAATTTTACCAGCCTGCTTAAGTTTTAAAGAAGACATCAAAAAATGTATTCCTCTAAATTACTCAACTTTATTCCTGTAGAAATTCTTTCCACAGAAAGCAAAACAACATTGATCTTTCTGCTTCTTCTTCTTTTCTTTTTTTCTTTTTTTTGGCGGACCCGGGGATTGAACTCAGACCCTTGTGCTTGCTGGGGAAGCACTTATTCCACTGAGCCATCTCCCTGGCCCCTTTTCTGCTTCTTTATGATCCTCATTGCTAAGGTGCTGCTTGCTGTGAGGAAAAGAAGTCACAGAAGGAAACAATTGGCTTCTCTTTATTAATCAACCTCCACCTTCTGCAGAACAGAGACCAATACTTGCTTTCTGGCTTTCAGTGTATTTCTATTATTTGTTACCCCCTGATCTTTCAAAATCTTACGGGGAACACAGTGTAAAGAGAGAAGTCCCAGGTGACATTTATTAAGTTTCTTAGTTTTCAAAGGAAAAACTGCATTAAGAGATGGCGACAAGAGTCTTACTTAGCAGATGACTTCTGGCATGGTCTTTTTTTTGAATGCCATCCAAGAAGGTCAGTGTCTAGTGGTAGGCAGAGCCCTTGAGCATGCAGTCAGGAGAACCATGTTCAAGTTCTGGTTCTGTTACTTTTAGCCCTTTTATCAGTTTATCTGTCAGTAGGTAGATTGGCTGAGATGTTCATCATGAGAAACTGGTTTACACAATCATAAAGACTTAGAGGTCTCATGATCTGCAATCTGTAAACAGGGAACTCAGAAAAATGAGTGGTGTAGTTCCAGTCTGAGTCTGGAGACCTGAACCACAAAAGTCAAAAGTGTAAATCTCACTTTGAGTCCAACGCAAGATGAGGTATCCCAGGTCAAGCATGAGGCAAATGGATATAAAGGGCTGAGAGAATTCCTCCTTCCCTTTTATTTTTTCTGGATTCTCAACAAATCGGATGATGCCCACTATATTAGGGAGAGAAGTCTACTAAGTTTGCTCATTCAGATGCTAATTTCATCTGGAAACTCAGAAATAATATTTATCCAAATATCTGGGCATCCATGATCTAGCCAAGGTGCTACATAAAAGTAACTTTCATATAAAATATCAGTGTTGTAAAAAGTTATAAAAGAATACATAAAAAAAGATATATCATCACTCATAGACCAGCCAGGCTATACTTCACTCATGACTTAAGCATGGATACACAGTGATATAGTGAACATATAAAGCAATATAAATACAAACCAGGACTTAGAATTAAGCAAGTGAGTTACCTCAAGGGTGAGGGACACAGTCAAGATAGGCTTTTAAAAGTGTGTGTGGCGGGTAGCTACATGAAATTCCTTGTATTATATTTGTATCTTTCATATTTTCAAATGTGCTGGATTTGGAACAATGTTTATCATTGTCAAAAAAAGGCCTGGAGTGTGGAAAACAGTGTAGTGTATTGAGCCTCCAGGGCCTGGTCTGAATGGGACTCTGCCACTTTGTTTCATTGGACAATTTGCCTAACTGCTCTGTGCTTGAGTTTTCTCATTTGTCAAAAACACCTCCTTCATAATATTTCTTTGGAGGCTTCAATGAGATAATGTTTGAAGCCCATTTATTACCATGCCTGACATAAACCACCTCTCAATGAATGTCGGATTTTAGCCCCTGCATAATACATGAAAATATCAGATCATTAGAATGACTCATTCATTGACAATGAAGCAATACTTTGTGCAAATAACATAGAGCTTCTATCTTGTGGCCATTGTAATGTAAGATTTAGAATACAGAATAATATTATTATTGTAGTCCAGATTTATGAGCCAGATTCTTATTCAAATAACTTGGGTCACTCTACTGAAATACCTTGTAGAGAGATAGCTGAATCTCTGCTTGGATTTAAGCCAGCAGCCATAAAAATTCTTTGCCACTCAGTAAGGTTATGTATTATAGGCATGGACACATCCTAGATATCAGAAGTTTCACTTTTTGGATGTGCCTAATAAACCTGAACATAAGACACCTTCAGCAGGTTTAAAATTTATGGCAACAAATTCCAACCTCCTGGCCTTATGCCACGCAATTCCTATCACTTACTACCATATAATGTTACCCTTGGTAGCCAACTCACAAAGCAAGGTATCTGGCACAGTGTTAGGTATAATTGTCAAAGTACTAGTAAAATGGAATAGACTTCAGTAACTGTAGGTCTCATTTATGTCCTTATGTTCACCAATGTTTCAGCCAATATGGAGAAACATTTTCTTACCTCCAAGTTATTCTGGTAAAACTTAGGAGAGCATTGCTATCTTAAAACAATTTAGTCCTCTGGGGATGGCCAGCCAATTGCTGGGGTTTCTGCTCAACAAAGAGGGAAGAGAGAGTGGATTACAATATAAAACCTCAGATGATTTTTTTTTAAAAAAGGGTGATTGTCACCAAGCCCTACCATCTATCTGCAAGGCTATAGGACCTGAGATTAATCCATTTTAAGAATGAAATCATCTTACTATTCCTAAACAACACAATCTCCTAGGGGTTTTTTTTTGAGGGGTGGGGGCTATAAATTTACTTTTTGCATGTAAGTCTGTAAAGTATGACCTTTTTGATTCAACATCTGGAACTACTCAGGTGGTTTGTCTCTGCTGACTTTATGAACAATAAAAGCAAACCACTGGGTGATTCCTGGATATTGAAACTTGGGGTAAAGGCATCTTGGCCTCTCTCCTGACAAACACAAGATTTTAATTTTCCATGCTGGGGCCAAATTCAACAAATGTGGTTGTGAATAGAAGGCTAACTATTCTCCTCAAAAATAGGCTACTGACCTAAGACATAAGTTTTTAACTGTATGGTATATCACTCAGAATTTCTGAAGTTCTTGCAAATCTCAGGTCCACCTTAAAGAAATGAATGAAAGTTGATTGCTTCCTAACTAATTTTTCCAACCTGAGAAGAAACCTATCAAACTAGTATGGCAATATTTTAGCCAGCCCCACTCCTTGAACTATTTAATCATCATTCTGTGAAATGCTGAAAATAATGTACAGTACTTAGAATGCTGTACTTAGAATGTTGTGTAGATATATGTTAAGTCCATTTGGTCTATAGTGTGCTTTCACTCTTATTTTTCTTTGTTGATGGGGGGATGTGAGGGACTTCTCTATTGGTGAAGTCACTCACCATTATTGTATTGAGACCTATGTGTTGCTTTATATTGTATACTGCTTGTTTTATGGGTTCAGGTGCACCAACTCTTTGGTGCATATGTTTACAATTGTTATATCTTCTGACTGGGTTGTTACCTTTACCATATGCCATGGTCAAAATTGTTCCATCCTGGCTAATTTTGCATTCAAGTCTGCTTTGTTCAATTTCATATAGCCACATGGGCTTACTTTCAGGTTCCTTTATCATGAAATACTGTTTTCCATCCTTTCACTTTTAGTCTGTTTATGTCTTTGCTAGTGAGGTGTGTTTCCTGCAGGCAACAAAGAGTTGGGTCTTGTGTTAAACTACAATTTGATGGTCTGTGTATTTTAATGGGAGAAATAACACCATTTACATTCTGAGTTATTGTAGAAAGTTATGTACTAATTCCTGTAAATTTTTAAATAATGTTTGTTTCCTAGTTTTCAATAGTTTATCTTGAGGCACAGTGCCTGCCTGCAAGTGCAAGATTATGAGTTTGATGCCTGGTATTAAAAAAAAGTTTACATATCCTTACTTTTCTGTGTATAAAATTTCTTTAGGTATCTTCTGCAATGCTGGCTTAGTAGTCATAAATTTCTTTTCTGGATACCTTTGAAGACCTTTATTTCTCTGTCAAATTTGAAGAATCATTTTTTTTTCTGGACATAGCAATCTAGGTTAATGTTTATTTTCTCTCAGGAGCTAAATACACCATTCCATGCCCCCTGGCCTTAAGGGTTTGAGAAAGGAAGTCTGTACTAGTGGATTTGTGTCCATAAATTTGTGTCCATAAAAGAGTGTTTCTCTTTTGTAATTTTCAATATTTGTTCATTATTCAATACTTTTGACACTTTAATGTGACATAGGGAAGTTCTTTTGCGGTCTTGCCACCTCTACCTGAACATGTAAATTTTCCACAGGATTTGGGAAATTTTCCGTTACTATTTCTTTGAAAAGATTTTCTATGCCATTTGTTTGAACATTGTCACTCTCTTCTACACCTAAAATTCTTAAGGTTGGCCTTTCAACTGTGTCCCAGAGTTCTTCAACATTTTGTTCATAATTTCTTATTTTTTCTTTATTAGAGTCTGAGTGTAACAGTTTCTCAACCCTTCTTTTAAGCCCTTAAGTTTTTCTTTTACTTGATCATGTCTATTTGTGAGGCTTTCCACAGCTGAGTGTTTTATTTGATTTCCTCTGCTTTTCAATTTTAGAATTTTTTATTTTGTTTTTATTCAGAATGTCTATCATTTTTTAATTGATCTTTATATTTTAATTTGTCTCTCTTAATCTTTTCAGGTATTTATTTGTATTCTCTTTGATGTCATTTTTTAAAAATCAGTGTTTCTTTCAAATTTTTTGGCATTTTATCCACTTCAATATGTTCATATTCAGTTACACTTGAAGGTGTCACACTACTTTGCTTTTGCAAACTTTGTATTTTTATGTTAAAATTTGTTAAGATTTGTGCATCTGTTGATATATCTCTACCATTTTTATGTGAAGGTCTTCAGAACATCTCTAACAGGGGCTGGCCAGATAACACAGCAAACTAAAGCACCTGCTCAGGCAAGAACAGGGACCAGGATTCAATCCCTGGTGTGCAGTGCCAGCCCTGCCCCTGGGGTGCACTGAGATGGGGACTGAGACTGGGTGTGGCGGCACATGTCTGTAATTCCAGTGCTTGGGAGGCTGATAACAGGAGAATCACTAGAGTCTTATCTATGTAGTGAGACCCTGTAGATCCTGTGCTAAATACAAAGAAAACAAAAACAAAAACCAACAACCCTAACAGAACCTGTCTCCTCCCTAATCTGCAGTTTCTACCCCCCTCTGCTCCACTCCCAGCAACTTCCATTATATCACTGTAAAAGTCTAACCTCTGTCTTCTCACCTGACCTCACCATTGGAGCTTCCATCTTTGCTAACTTCTCCATTTGGTCTCTCACAAATGCTATCTGCTAAAGGAGTCCTTCAGACTACCCAGGCTAAGGATATTCACTCCACTATTTCAGCATCACATTTTCTTTCTTTTATAGGTTGCAAGAGGTAGAATGTGGGAAACACAGTTGACAAACATTCTGGTTTGGGTCACATTCTGCAAGGGCTTTAGTGTCTGTGATAGAGTTCAAATGGGATATGAGGAGGCGCTGGCATCAAACAAAGAAATGTCAAGATGGGATCTTACCCCACTTAGCAGAATGTCATGCTAAGGAGGCAGGCAGCTCTTCTCAGAGCCAATCTGAGGGTCCAGTTACAGGTGCTGATGGTCCAAACAAAAACACTGCAGGCAAGATACACAATAGCAAAAACAACAAGTAAGACAACTCCTTGCTCTCAAGAACATACTTAGCAGAGAGCATAGCCCAAGTCTGAAGTAACTGGACTGCAAAGCCCTGTGAGGGAAGGTCCCAAAGACAGACAGTGTGAAGGAGGTTGCTCCTCATTAATGCTCCAATCTGATGTCATTCTCTGTCTCCCATTATTAAAATAACAGTTTCCTTGTTGAGCCTTATGACGTGCCTCTTTATTTCTAGTAAAGTGTGACTGGATATTGCCTGTTTTCCTTTCAAAGTAGGGTCAAATTTTCAATGAGGTTTCAAAGTAAAGCCTTGAAGGGATAAACTTTAAGCCTTTTATTTATTTATTTTCAATTTTTAATTTATTTGGTATAGGATCTCACTGAGCAGTTCAGACTCATAGTGATCCTCCTGTCTCAGCCCCCACCCCCAGTCCTGGGATTACAGACATACACTACCACACTGGGTTTCAGGCTGGCTTGGCACACCCAGGGTTCTAGAGCTGGCACTGCATGCAATACCTGGGATTGAACTCTGGCCCTTGTGCTTGACAGTGAGGCTCTTAGACTGCTGAGTTATCTTCCAGCCCTAAGCCTATTAAAGACAGGGTCTGGGGAGATAGTTCAGAGACATAATCACCTAACTGGCAAGCACAAGGTTCTGAGTTTGATCCCTGGTACTGCATGCCAGGCCAGCTGGGTGTGGTGGTGCACATCCGTAATCCCAGCACTCAGGAGGTTGAGACAGGATGATCACTGAGAGTTCAAGACTAGTCTGGAGGCTACAAAACTGAGCATAAGGCCAGCCCAAACTGCACAGGAAACTCTGTATCAGAAACAAACAAACAAACAACAACAACAAAAACCCAGAAATGGCATAAACTCAAGAGGGTTCTGAGCCATTGAGTCTGATGTACAAGGAAAGCAAATAGTTATCACAAGTACATTTTCCTTTGCTGGATAAATGTGTAAATACAAATTGCTGTACACATTACATTAATGCAGACAGATGGCAAAAGGAAAAGGAAAGCTGAAAGAAAACAGGAAAATATCATTATAAATATTGATTATATATGCACAAGAGGCAAACAGCCAATTGGTGCTATTACAGCACATGGTTGCATATTTGCCATACAATATTTTAATCCAGTGCTTAACTTTAATATGCATGATGTAGCTTGAGAACTCTTATGTAATTAACCCCTGAAGAACTTTATTAATTCAAATTCTGTTAGAGTCAACTGTTATTGCTTTAATCTAATGACAATTATACTTCTAATAGAGCTATTAAATTGAGGTGAATAATTATAGATAAATACCAGCTAACAAAGTAGGTGCTAATACAAGCAGTAGCTGAGTCAGATAGGTCTGAGCTCTAATCTCAAGTCTACCACTCAATTGGTGGTAGTTTTTCTTTTTTTTGTTATCCTCAGTGAACCTTGATTTCTTTATCTGTAAGACAAGTTGAATGATACCATTTGCTTTCTAAGAATGTTACAAGGATTTAATTAAATGTGTAACATGCCTTGTATGTAAAGTTCCTCAATGAATGACAGTGTCCTCTCTTTTGGGAATTGAATGAGAGAATGACACATGGCATTTCAGCATCTCTCTGGGTGAGACAGGTGTAAGCACTGAATTGCTTGGGGATGGTACCCTGGTATTGGATGAAATGAGCAACTAGGTTCTAGTTTTGTTTATGTCCCTCCATTAGTGAATAAGGTAATTAAAAGAAACAAACAAGCAAAAACAACAACAAAACAACCTAGCTGTCATTTTAAAGGCCATATAGTTTCTATCTTTTCCACAAACCTGAGGTAGGTCAATTAAACAGGTTCACAAGGATTTAAATATGTTACTTTTCAGAGAATTAAAAGCCAAGAGATGATACAATAATTAATTCAAAATCTGGGTTTGATCAGAGTTCCTTGGCACATGCAAAGACAGTGAGAGGCCAGAGACATTTTTCCTGTGTCTAAAAAACCAGAGTTTTTTGGCAATATGAATCATTTATACTTAACACCTGTTTAATAGGCTGGCAGCTGCCTTTTAATAAGATTCAAGTACAAAAAGTGATAGGAGGGTTTTTAGAAATGTGTGATTTCATACACCTACACTAAACTACGTCCTCGGCCCTTTACATTTTTAAAAATTTGAGACAGGGTCTTGCTAAGGTTCCTAGACTGGGCTTGAATTTGGGATCCTCCTGCTTCAGCCTACCAGAGCACTGGGATGACAAATGTGGACCACTATGCCCACCTAAGACTTAATTTTTACAAAAACTTCTTTAAATTCTAAAATATTTCCATTTGCATAAGTTTACCAAACCTACCTTATGGCCTTTTACCTGATGAGGAAACTGAGAGCCAAGATGTTAAACAACTCATCCAGCTGGTAAGTAACGAAAGTGAGCTGCCAGTCAGTTCTTCCAAAGCCAAGTTTGGTGATCTAATTACCATAGTTACTTCTACGTGGTACTTGACACCAACACTAGGAAATAAAAACCAGTACTCCATGGGCTGAAGTTTGTCCCTCCAACACTCATATTTTGAAGGACTAACCCCAGTACCTCAGACTGTACCTGATAGTCTTTATAGGGAAGTGATTAAATTAAAATGAAGTCATACTGAAGGGTCCCTATACAGTGTGACCTGTATCATTATAAGAAGAGGAAGTTTGGTACTGGCACTCAAGTTTAGGCCCACTGAGCTATATTCCTGGCCCAGGAAGAAGGAGTTTGAACACATAGGAAAATGCCAGGGATATATGAACAGGGAAGATTGTGTGAGGACAGACATTTTCAAGACAAGGAGAGGGAACAGGGATATAGCTCAGTGGCATAAACACCTGCTTGGCAAATATGAGGTCTGAAGTTTGAATCCTCAGGGCCAACAAAACAAACAGAAAAAGACAAGGAAAGAGTCCTCAGAGGACAACAAGTCCCCTGACATCTTGATCTTGGACTGAGCCTTCAGAACTGTGAAAAGTATAAATTTCTATTTTTTTCAGAAATCTAATCTCTAGCAGCTGAAATAAATTAACATAGAGTGATAGAAGATGTAAGTGAGCTTACATCAAAATCAACCACCCAACCATAACAATGAACTTAACTATACTTGTTGAAGTTTAAAATCTCTCTCCACTTAAATGTGCAAATTTTTATCAAGAGATGTGTCAGGAACAAATAAGAAAAAAAATATAATAATTTGAAGAAGAAAAGCTTACCAGAAAGAATTATTAACTATAAACAGGATTGGAGTGATGAGTAATTGCTGCTATCTATTAATAATAGATAAATAGGTGCCTAGAGCTCTAACGAGTATAGAAACAGCAGCTATCAGGCATATATCAAGAAGTCCTCAGCCACTCACCCAGCCTGCATACTCAAATGCAGACTTCGCCGTGGCAGATAGAGTCGCAGTTCACCAGATGGCAGGGAACTTGCTGTAGCACCACACGGAAGAAACTTACTGGCTGGTGACCTGCTCTGGAGGATGCCAAGGAAAACTGCACAGAATGATGTCTCGGTGACAAAGAAAACCATGTCTTAAGATTAGAAAAGTCACCCAGAGGACCTGGGGGTAAGCTGCTTGTCACTTGGTGCTGCTGTCTGCGGTACAAGTGCTGGGGGCTGGGGAAGCTGAGTGCGCTCCGGGTGCTGGAGAAACACTGCCAAGTGCAAGACATGAGCAAGCCGCCAGAACCAGGAAGGAAAACCCCTTCCTCCTGCCGTGGTCTCTCTTGTGCTTCCTCTTTTCATTTATTTAGTTATTTATTTTGTGCTTCCTCTTAACAAAACTCGGTATACCAGCTGGCAGAGGAAGAATACCTAAAGGGTTCCGCACATTTTCTCCAAGCAACCAAGAAAGGGTGATTTGGATCTGAGAAATGATGCATCAGACATTGGCAAGAATGATGCGCAATTGTACTAAATCTGAGGATTTAAAGTACTTGGGTGTTTAAAGTACACCTATTGGCTGCTTCCACAAAGCTGTCAGCCTCAGGTTGCTGGAGTTCGAATCTCACAACTCTCCCGCTGGCCAAAAGTGCCCTGAAGGCATTCGAGGAACCAAAAAAAATAAAAAAAATAAAAAAACCCTTATAGGGGCCGGGGAGATGGCTCAGAGGAATAAGCGCTTCCCTGGCAAGCGCAAGGGCCTGAGTTCAATCCCTGGTTCCCGCAAAAAAAATAAATAAATAAAGTACACCTATCAATGCTCAAAATCCAATTGAATTCAACACCAAAGGACACAATGCTTAGTCAAAATCTTTGGGCAGCTTTTCCAAAGTCAGAGATAGAATTTTTAAAAGAACAAACAGAAAAATCCATCAGCAAAAGCAAGTTACCACCACTGAGGGCTGTGTGTTTTTAACTAGAATTTCTCATTTTACACCATAAATGTGGGCTCACAAGACCACACAGTCAACAATGCCACCTGACTGAAGCATGTGTTCCTTGATTTTAATCTTCTGGACTTCCTTGTTCATAAAGTTATGTTTATCTGAATCACAATATTTACAAGTTCAATATTAAAACCTCAGTCATCTGGGAATTAGCAAGTCCTTAATGCTAATATATTTGTTTCTTAATTAACTCTAAACTACCTTGATAATTAATTTTAAATAATAATTACCTCTAAAAGCTTTTAATTGTGAAAGAGAAGAGATAAGCCAAAGATGACTCCAAGCTCATAACTTTAGATAATGCGAAGTTAGTATCTCTGGTTCTTTTTCTTTCTTACCTTTCTAGAAGATTCTCATTGTGCAAAGAGTAAAACAACTCCAAGAAACTTGCTGAACATTTATAAACAGTGAACCAGAGCGATGCAGTGGTAGAGCTGGATAGAATCCAGGAAACAGGTCATTCCACTTGTGCTTTCATGTGGGGAAACTGAGTCCCAAGTATCCTTTCCCCAAGCCACATGTCTCCTGAGTGGCTTCACAGCAACAGATTGGAACCTGATACAAGGTCTTACAATTTTCTCTAAATTTCCTCAATTTTCTTCCTTTCATCTTGACATTTTCTAGCATAAGGGTAAGGATATGGGAAAGGGAAGCAAGGGGCAAGAATCAAGCTAAGCCCACTCCTAGCTGGAACTCCACCAAGTTCCCTGCCAGGGTTCCTCTTAGAAGAGGCAAGCTGGAGGAAGCCACTTCTCTCATTGTCATTTCTTTGCAGTGGCCAGTGTCTAGCAAATCATATGCAAAACACTTGAAATGTCTGCATTCTAAAAGGAAACATCTGAAGGCACAATCCTGTCTAGGGTTGATGTAAGAGGAAAGAATTTGGATTATATTTCCCTTTGTTTTGCCTTCTTGTTTGTTTCTTTTGTATTTGGTTGCTTTGCTTTGCTTGGAACATTAAATTGTTGAACTCTTTGGTCAAGGTACTTATACTTAAAGAAAAATCCTACCACTGGTATGAATTAGAAATAATATGGAGCTTTTTCATCACTCAGATTTACCCAAGAACTTGAATATAATCGAGATCTCTTTGACCAATTCCATTTTCAATCCATTATTAAATATTTCTCTCTGGAATTATACATTTTTAATTAGCTCTCTAAAAAGTAATTAAAGTGTACATTTAATACATACACATATACTAACATATTAGGGTATTTACCAGTTAGGACACTTAACTGTTTATGAAAACAAACAAATTTTCATCAGATCCTAGACTAGTAGATCCAGCAGAGAGATTAAGATTTCTGAAATGTGAGAGATTAGAGACTCAGTCTAGATCACCTGATTTGATGGATTGGAGTTTGTATTCCTCCTTTCCCAACCATTCTTGGAATAATAGCATAGATCTGCATATTCATAAAGATTATCTGTCCTGGTACTCATTGGCACCTCAGTTCCCTGTGCTGTTGAAACAAATGTGTGTCTCATTGCTTTCAGCTGTCACACATGCTGGAGAGCTGCTGCCAGGCAGATTCCTTCCCTCTCTTCTTGTCTTCTGGCTCTGGACACAGGCCTCAACAGAAATGTGGACCAAAGAAACTAACTCCTTCCAGCAGCCACACCAGGAGCACCAACTAAATATAAAAAAACAAGGATCCAATTAACTAATTCTTCTCTTAGAAGTGTCAAAAAGAATTGACTTTGTCACTGTCTCATTCACTATAAGCTCTGATCCAAAGTTCAATATGCTTTTGATTTTCTTAGAACCTTCCAAAGGATGTGATTTCAAAGCAACTGTATGTCCCCTCATTTTCTGGTGTCTTGACAGAGGTAAGTCTTTTATTCTCTCCACAAAGACACTTCACTCATAGCGCAGTGTTTGTCTTCAAGTCCTGTACATCATCTCAGTTGGTGCATACGTCTTAGTTACTTGTTGTCATTGCTGAGAAAATACCAGATGCCCACAAATTAAAGGAGGAAGGATTTACTGCAGTTCACAGATTGGAACGGTTTCAGCCCATAGTTGCCTGGCTCCAAGGTGGCACTACATGGCAGAGGGATGGTGAACAGGACATACAGACCATGGTTGGTCAGGCAGGAGGCAGGAGGCAGGAGGCAGCAAGAGCATGCCTCCTTTTCCCTTGTACTAGATCCACCCTTTTGGCTATTTCCACCCACATCCATGGTAGGGTTTCTGTCTTCATTAAATCTATTCAGCCACACCCAGAACTATGCTCATTCCAATCATTGGGCTAATTTAGCATCACACACCCTTCATCTCAGCATCATGCCCTTAATCCACAGTCACACACTCTAGATCCAGTCACCTCTGAAAAGCTCCAGCCATGACCACATGAGACAAGTCCCAAGGATTTTTTTTTTTCCCTGCAGAAAATTCCTTTGAAGCAGAAATATTCATCTTCCCACTCTTTCTCTGGTCATCCGAGTCTTTTCTGGTCATCCAAGAGATTTAGTAACAGAAAATTAAACTCCATTTTTAAAAAAGGCACAAAGTTTAGGATCAATTTCCCTGAGTGATGCTAAACGTGACTGTTCTTCACGTTCAACTTACTCTCCAATCATAAGCAGGATCCATCTCAGGAAACATGTTCTCTAACAGATGGAGCCTGCAAAGTATTTTCTGATCTATCATTTTCACTTTTCTCTGTTCCTTTCACTCTCTTGTCTCATAAAAAAAAATTGGATCATAGGCTTACTTTTTCATAAGGGCAATAAGATATGATTTGTGTTGTGTCTAAAATGCTTTTTTTACGCACTTTTTTTTCTTATCAACAATGGCTAAGGCCCCAAGAAAGTTTCTTGTTACTAAATTACCTTGACAGTGATGAAAAATTTTATTGATTAAAAAAGGTAACTGTGAAAATTGCACCACAATGTTATTACAAACACACATTCTTTTTAGAAGTTTCAGGGTATGAAATTGATGTGGTGCCAACAAAAACAGAGATGAATGTTTAATGGCTATTTTCTCAGCAGAAGTGTTACTGATTTAGAGAGTGGTTCTAAGGGATCTTGAGATCTAATGTGAAGAGAAAGGATGTCAGGAGGAGTGAGTCTGGCCCTGAAGGTCATCCTTCTGTACTACTCAGCTCAAATGAAGGGCCAGTATTCTCACCTCTGGGCCAAGATTTCCAGAATGTTCCCCAGGATGGTGGTCATGATAAAAGCTTTTGCTTACTTTAATGTAGGATGCTCTGAAGCCCTAGTGAGAAATATTGCTAATTTGCATGACAGATTCTCAAACTGAAATTGTTCTATGGGTTTTCTGCTGCCAACAGAAATCTGATCTAAGACAAGGCCTCTGCTCCTTCCCGCTGAGGTTTAATAACAGAAACAAAGCAACCATATAAATGAACCCTATTTATTGGTGATGGGCCTGACTTCTCTTTTCTTGAAACATGAGTCATTGGGACACAGAACTTATATCACAAGCAGAAACCAGATACCCTTAGAGTCAGAAGTATCTCCCACACTAATTGGATTAGAAATCACGAAGCATACTCACAGACTGCGGCATTCAAATCAAATTAGCCACCATCTTATTTTTTAAAAATAAAGAATTAGTACCTTGTGTGTATGTTATCATCCCAAGTTAACAATGGGGAGATAGCATGACTGGAACCTCTCATGTTTCCGGAACAGACACCACAAAAAGCTTTCTTTACTTTCATGCAAAAGCTGAACTAGAATCTTAAAGTGCTACCACTCAATCACTTCCTAAGGGACAACAGCGGAAGCTCTTCACTTGGAAAAAGAGAAATAACAGAAGTCCAAATTGGCTTCACAGCAGTACTTTTAACGCTAGTTGTGACCTGTAACTGTACACTTTAAGGGAAATATAGTGACAAATCCAAGCACTAGTGAGACTATGGATGAATCCAAGCTGGGTGATCATCCTGGCTTCATAATACATAATGATCCACCTTGGCCCCCATTAAGAGAAGGAGAGCAAAGGTCAAGAAACAGCAGAGGACTTCCGCTTCCGGTTAGAATGTAGGCGAAAAGAAAACACTTCCGTTCTTGAGGTAACAAGAGAAACTTGGGCAGAACAAAAAGTATGCTTGTTAGGTTAGAAGAGAACAGTGGGATGTGAGTGATTTTGATGAGCCCGATTCCAAAGAGAAGCAAGCCCTTTCTGCTACGTATTCCCTTTCTTAGAGAAGGTCCGGTATTGGTTTGAGAAGGTAGATAAAGCTGCTGTCAGTGCTGGGGAGCCTGGAAAGAACTCAGAAAACTAGGTGAGCCTCAGAGGAACTGTAGGTTGGTAGGAAGGGGGTACCTGGAAGAGCCCCCGTCACTCAGCATGATGGTTCTTTTCACAAATATCACACCCAGCCCCTAATTTTGTTAGGACCTGGTAGTGGAAGAGGCACTGGAGAACAGACCCCTTGGTGGTTGGATTCTGAAGCCCAGACTGAAGTGAATCAGATGGAAGCAAGGGCATCCAGGATCACAGCTTAGGCTCATCTTAGCTCAAATACTGACAGAATAAGAAAGATATATCCATAAAAGGAAATAGTAAGCACTGGGAAGGGCAAATGTATGAGTCAATAAGAAAGATTATTTTTTAGTCGGTGTTTAGTTCCTGAAAAGATAAATGCTTAAAGCAAATGCTACTGATGTATTTTTGGTTTATAACACGTGTAGCATTTAAATGTGTCACACTGGAGCACCAAAGCTGGAGAAGCATATATGATCACAGATACTGCTCAACTTATGACAGGCTTGTGTCCTCCAAATACCCACTGTAAAGTAGAAAAATATAAATTAGAATAAGTTAGGCAGCACCAATTCAGTTTAGATTAAAGATTTCAATTCAGGGTTGTCTTAGTTACTTTTCTTCATTGCTGAGACAAAGTACTTAATGCCCAAAATTAAGGAAGGAAAGGTGTGCTTAGCTCACAGTTTGTGGAGGTTTCAGCCCATAATCGGCTGGCTCCAGGGCAGGGTGAGTGACAGTTCACAGCAGCGGAAGACAGCAAAAGGACCAAGAGCACAATAGGAGGAGAGTGAAAGAAAACTTTTTCTGTCCCTTATATTGTATGTAGGCTACATGTCCCCAAGGTGGGTGTAGCACCCATACCCATTATCAAGCACTAGACAGTGAATCAATCACAAACTAGATTCAGCCATTTCTGGAAAGCAAGGCCCTCATGTCTGCAGGAGGCTCTGGGGGACATGCAGACACAAGCCATCATAATGAAGACAAAAATTATAATCTCTTGAAAAATCATTTTTAAAAAATAAAACAAAATGCTTACCCATATTTCATCCTCTTTCCCTTTGGAAAGAAAAAGAAAGGCTGTGTTATCCAGATGTGCCTTCAGAAGCGAGAGAAAGACACTCATTGCCCTGGTTGCGCTAAGAGTTGGCTCCTGGGCCTTCTCCTGTGTCCTTCTCCAGAATTATCCTCAGTCCTAGGAGCAGCCTCATACTAGGCTGAAGCCCTTTCCTGCGGCGAGCACCTGCATTTTATGCACAGTCATTACTGTGGGCAGCACAGCCCCTGTGAATCATGTGGGAGAGTGTCCTGCCCCAGAGCTCCCTGTAGAAGGAAGCCTTTAGGGCTGGTGGGATAGCTCAGCCAGATTAAGCACCTGCTTTCACAGGCACAGGGAGGGACCAGAGTTTGATACCCAGTCCCTCCCCCAGGGCATGCTGAGCTGGCAACCAAGTCAGGCGTGGTGGTTCATGCCTGTAATCCCAGTGCTGGGGAGGCTGAAAACAGGAGGAGCATTACAAATCCAAGCTGCGTAGTGAGGCCCTGTACCAAATACATAAATTTAAAAAAAAAGAAAGAAAAAGAAAAAAAGGAGGGCTTTGTTGTAGCCAGACTGCAGAGTACCCATCACACCCTTACTTCTCTCACCCCGTCAGGCTGGCCCTGAGATTATACTCAGGAGACTGCACAATCTGTTTTCTGGGGAGCCTGACCTGCACCAGTCAGTCTCGTGTGCTGGAGCTGGTCCTCTCTGGCTGCTTCAGTGGACTTTAATGCCTGAGATGAACGCTTGCAACTGTCCTCTCATTAAAAGGTCCACTAGGGATGAAAGAGCATGGTACAGGGGGAAGGGATGCTATGCACCTCGGGCGCTCATGAGATTTGAGGGGAGAATAAAAACGATAAGCACTGGGGAGTCAAAGGAGTTCCACTGGAGGCTGTCAGAGCCATGGGTTAGATTGACAAAATGTAATGTGGATTAAGCAGCAATGTAAAGCAAAGCTTAAAAGGAGAGGGCTGTAGGAAAAGGAGAGACTCACACCCATCATCTGCAGTAGAAGCCAGAGAGCCCTGCTTAATTATAAGAGTAGAATAACTCATAAGAACATTAACCAGGCCAGATTTTTCATTAGGAAATGATGAGATGGGAAATTTGGGTTGTTATAGTAAAATATTTTAAATCCCCAGACCCTCTGGAATTCGCTAGCCCTGGAAAGGTGTCCTATTCTTTCTTTCTTTTTTTTTTTTTTTGTATTGAGGACAGGGTGTACAAGGTCTCACTGTGTAGACTGAACTCATAGTGATTTTCTTGTTTACAGCCTCCTAAGTGCTGGGATTACTGGTGCACACTACTACGCCTAATCTCAATTGCCATCTCAGTGCCCCCCATGGGAGGGGCCTGGCACAGCAGGCCAGAGGACTGAACTCCCAGCCCCTGTGTCTGCCTAAGCAGGCACTTTAATCCGTTAAACTATTTGGCTGGCCATTTTTTTTTTTTTAAAGGCTAATGCATGCCTTTGGATGAAGAAAACATGAAGTTGTGCTTTGCAAGATATTGCATGCCATCCCCCTCTCTGGTCCTCTCACATCTGCTCCTAGCTCCCTTCCTGGCCACCAGATTACTAAGTAGGGCCATAGCATAGTCTGACTAGAGAGACATGGGATCTGATAAGAGAGGAGCAGGATGCCAACCCAAAGGAACCACAGAACCCAGTTGAAATGTCCAAGCAGGACTCAGACACGTGTGGGCTGGAGTGAACAATGACTTGCTAAACAGAAGGAGATGAAGTACGGAGTAGAACAGGGAGAATGGATTGCTATAGAACCAGTCTTCTTTGATACATTTTACATTCTAGCAAGAACCCCAGAAGATGGAGCTAGTATCCTATGATACTAAGAAGGAATGAATGGGAATTCTTGAAAGGAAGGATATGAAAGACTAAAGCTCTGCAAAACCCGGCAGGAAGAGGCCAAAAGTCTTGGGAAAAGCCCGGCAGGCTGGTTTCACCTGGAATTCTCACTGAGATAGGAGGATCGCCAATTTGAGGACAGCCTGGGGAGCTGAGAGAGATCCTACCTTAAAATAAAATGTAAAGGGGTATAAGGGTATAGCTTAATGGTAGA
Organism: Octodon degus; assembly: GCF_000260255.1. Classification (NCBI taxonomy): domain Eukaryota; kingdom Metazoa; phylum Chordata; class Mammalia; order Rodentia; family Octodontidae; genus Octodon; species Octodon degus. The sequence goes on along the minus strand of NW_004524586.1, from coordinate 23,191,131 downwards.
GCACTTGCCTGGAATGCATGAAGCCCTGAGTCCAATCTCTATTATACCCTACTGCCACAGGCTCAGAGAGTAGGCAAGCTGGTCTAGATACACATGAAAGGCCAGAGAACCAGTGACTGATCTAATCCACAAGAGGGCCTGGAAGAACAGTCCATGTGCCAACATAAAAGGAGCACACTGAGGAGAGGGCTAGTGTCAAGAAAACACTCAGGAACATCTTTTCTGTCAAAGGCAAGATTATTGGAGTAACACTGGGGCTGACAGAGGCCAGGATTTAGTGCCTCCTTCAGAAGCAAGGTGATTCTCATTACTATAGTGAGCAGCATGGGTGGATCTGATGTGCAGAGAGCTATGGAGATAGTAAAAAGGAATGTGCCTTTCTTGGAAGAAACAGGCAACAATGGATTGCACAATCTATGTTACCAAAATAAACTAGGGATGGACAATCAGGGAGCTGAAGGCACAGAATGGAGAGGAAGATGTTCTCCCTGTCCTTCCCTCAAAGGCCCTGCAGCCATTTCCTTGGGTAACTACCCTACAGAAAGGGAAATGATCAATCGGAGGGATTTGAATATAGGTTGTTGTGGACACCAATATCACATAACCCTGAACATTACTGTACACTCTACTGAGGGGTTAAATACAAGGTCCAGGCAATAAATAAGTCCAAGCCATAGAGCAGTTTGCAGTACATTGAGATATGACTTCTGAGCATGTGTACACCCTCCAGGAAGGTCAGACAAAGGGCATCATAGACTTTGGTCTCTGGATGGCAACACTTACAAGATATGGACAAAAGGTGGACAGGATCACACTCTATGAGGATGTGATGGTGGTCAAAAGCATAAACTTTGAAACCAGAAAGAGTTGCATTCAAACGCTCGTTCCATCTCTCAATAATTGGCCATCACTATTACCAAGAGGATTTAGAAATGCCCAAGAATAAGTCCTGAGCTTATTTCTACTTGCAGCCTGCTTTTGGGGCACACCAGTGTGGACCGTGGCTGCAGAAGTCGGAGCTGCCACGTAACAGTGTGGGACCAGCACAGCCACAGAAACAAGAGTCAGCAGGGCACAGAAGTGCAAACATTACACAAGCCTCTAAGCTGCGTCATCTGGAGGCATAATAGAGACCAAGGACAGCAAAACGTCTGCTCTAGGTTTTTTTCTTTTTTTAGAACGAAGTGCTCAAACAATTATTTTTTGCATCTCTTTTTACTGGCTCAGATTGATCTAAATAACAAAGAGGACAGAATAAGACACTAGGCGACATATTATCACAATAGTTAGGACACGCTGGCGAAATAAACAAGTCTTAAGACATTTAGTTATTTGGGGACGAATAATTCCAGAATGCTTCAGTTATTTGGAACCCAGGTGCCTAGCAGCCTTGTGCATCAGGAATGCTTTTGAAGACTTGGAGGAAGTTCATAAAACAGTTCAGGAGCCAGGAGAGAAATCGCGATACCCACTCACAAGATGCAGGGAGAAAACAGGAGAGGGCTTTCTCCTGTCCTCAGCCCAGGCTTTACCCATCTCTGCTCTCCCCAAAGCTGTGTTAAAGGCTGCAGACTCACAAAGACCAGGGACCTCATGGGAGCCGGCAGCAGTGTGGTTCAGTTGTGTGGACAGCAGAAAGCAAGAGAGGTAATAGATCAGCACGGGGAAGACCTCCGAGGTCAGAGGAGGGTGGCCGAGAGCCCCTAGGGAGAGACACAGCGGGCCATTCTGGACCCAAGCACCGTGGATTCCGGGAGATCCCTCAGATCAAGGCTGGGAAGTAATCCACACACACCTGATGACCTTCCCTTTCTCATGGGGATCACAAGGAAATAAATAAAATTTTGGACAAATATCAGGGTACCTCTGCTCACAAATGCTTTTTTTTTTTCTGTGAATAATTTGGTTCCAAAGCAGAAACATTTGAAAAATGTGTGTGTGTGTGTGTGTGTGTGTGTGCATTTGAAAACTCCGCATTGGGTAATGAACACAACCTCAGGACCATCTTTCCTACACAAACATGAATGTAGTCATCCTTTTCATTACTGTAGGATGAATTAAATTCATGAACTGAGGTACCACTAGCTTCAGAAAGATCTCAGCATGTGCATCACAGAGATAAATTTCATGTGATTGCAACAGATGGAACAATCAGGTATGCAACATTCCTGAGAAAATCTTGTCCCCGACATAGTGCCAACTGGTTATAATGTTGCGTGTAAGTTCAGAAAGAGACTTACCCAGTCCACGTGCCCCCAGTGCAAGCATAGTCTCAACTACTGGCGCCACTACTGTGTTAGCCCGAGTAACAGCTTCCACAGATAAGCAGACCCTAATCCTCCAAAGCCCACAGTTGCCCCTTTCTCTGCCAAAAAAAGGATGTTCTAAATGTGCTGAAGGTTAGTGTTGTGAGAAGATTACCATGGCTATCTGGCAAAGCCTTGAATGGAACCACAAGTGTTCATTATAGGACATGGAAACACACTTAGCAGGGACCCTTCTACATCCAAGAGGCAGGGATGTGGCTACAGAAGAGAACAATGGAAGCAGAAGGCTGGGAGAGTTGAAGGTGGTGGGAAGAGGCTGTGCTATTGGCTCTGGAGATGGAGGAAGGAACCACAGGCCAAGGATCCAAGATGGCTACTGGAAGCTAGAGAAAGCAAGGAAACAGTTATGTCCTGGGGCTTCCTGACAGAGCCAATCCCATACGGGTGGTAGGCAGGGATTTCTAGTGCCTCTCAGATGGGATGAACTAGGGCAGGGCACAGGCACAAACCGACAAGTGCACCAGAGAGAAGGCTTGACCCAGTGTGGCAACATTTAGAGAACGTAAGGTCACGTTTTGAGATAATATTTAATGCAGAGAAAAAAGGGACAACAGATTCTTTGATTAGGCTATAGATCTTTTGGTAGCCTCAGTGTTGGACCATCTTAATTATTTTCTCTACCTCTTTAACGGCTGGATTAACAGCTAACCCACATGCCATAGATTTTATATTTTGACAATGTACAGTTCCATCCTTCCTAGTGTAGTCTCAAAATTGTACACACACCATACTGATTCTGGAAGATTTTCATCACCCTACAATGAAGCCTGTATTAGCAGTCATTTCCCACAGGTCCCAGCCCTAAGCAGCCTTCAGTCTACATTTTGTGCCTATACATTTATTGGTGTAAGTGGGATCACAATGTTTATTACTATCAGTACTTCACTTTTTAGAGTTGAATAATATTCTGTTGCATGATTAGAACATGTTTCCGTTATCCACTCAGCAGTTGATGCATCACTTTTGGGCTGTTATATATAATGGTAGTATAAACAGTCAAGTATGAGTTTTTATGTGCACATATATCTTCAATTATTTTGGACCTATGCCTAGGCCTAGAATTTATGGGCCATATGGAAGTCTACCTTTAACAGTTAGTGAACTGCTAAACTGATTTCCAAGGTTCCTGGACCATATTACCCTCCCATCAGCAATCTATGAAGGCTCCCATTCCTTCCATCCACATTAACACTTGGTGATTGCCTGTCTTTTTTATTATAACCACCTCAATGGGGACAAAGTGATATCTCATTGTTATTGGCTTCTTTCCTCTCCTCTCCCTTCCCCTCCTCTCTTCTCTTCCCCTCCCCTCCCCTCCCCTTCCCACCCTGCCCTCCTTTCCCCTTCCCTCCTATCTCCTTTCCCTTCTCTTCTCCTCTCCTCCCTTCTCCTTCCCCTCCCCCTGCCTTCCTCTCCCCTCCACTGTCCTCCCCTTTCTTTTCTTTTCCTTTCCTTCCTTTCATTCTTTGAGCCAGCGTCTTGCTATACACTTCAAGCTGATTCTAAACTCACACAGTAGATGAGGCGAACCTTGTACTTGAAAAGGTCCTCTTGCCTCAGCCTCCTTGTTGCCATGATTTGTACTTCCCTAATGACTAATGATGTTGTGTATCCTTTTTTGTGTTCCTTGATCATGAGAATATCATCACTGTGGAAATGTCGGCCCAGGTCTTCTCAATATTTTATATTGGGTTGTTGACTTTCTTTGCTGTTGAGTTGTAAGGATTTTTAATATTGTAGAAGTTCCTTATCAGACATGTGGTTGGCAAACATTTTTTTTTCCCATTTTGTAGGTTGCCTTTTCACTTTTTTTCAAAACTATACTTTGATACATGAAAGTTTTAAATTTTGGTTTTCCATTTATTATTTTTCCTTTTGTTTCTTAGGAACCATTGCCTGACTTAAGGTCACAAAGATTCACTCATATTTCTTCCCAAAAGTTTTATAGGATTAGCTTTTATATGAGGTATGTATTCTATTTTTCAGTTAATCTTTGCTGTGTGAGGAATCCAATTTTCTTTGTTTGCACATGAACATAAAGTTGTTTTAGTACCATTTGTTGAAAGAATATTCTTTCTCTCATTGAATGGTTTGGCATCTTTCTTGAAAATCAATTCGTTACAGGTATATAGGTTTATTTTTGCTTTCTCAATTCTGTTCCAGAATCTATATCTATCTATACTTCATTATCACACTATCTTGATTCATGTAACTTTGTAATAAGTTTTGGAATTTTGAGTATGAGTTCACTGATTTTATTCTTCTTTTCCAAGATTGTTTTGCGTATTCTGAGTCCCTTGCATTTCCATATAAAGGTAGGATTAAGCATACCATTTTAGCCTGAAAAAATAAAAAGCTAGGAAATTAATTTTCAAAAAAAATCTTTTTGAAAAGAAATTTATTGAAACCACAGATCATTTTGACCAATATTGCCATCTTACTGATGATAAGTGTTTCAATCCATGAACATAAGATATATTTTTATTTATTTAAATCTCGTTTAATTCTTCAACAATGTTTTACAGTTTTCAAGGTGTAATTTTTGCACTGCTTTGAATAAATTTATTCCTACATATTTATATTTACTATTTGTGATATTATTATAAATGGAATTGTTTTAATTTTCATATTATTATTTGCCAGTATATAGAAGTGCAGTTTATTTTATGTATTCATATTCTGCAACTTTGCTGACTTATTATTTTTATGACTAAGTTTTTAATGAATTTCTAAGGATTTTTCTATAGAATAAAATCATGTTCTCTGCAACAAGAGGATATTTTCATTCACTTTTCCTGCTAATTTCTCTGTACAGAGCCCCCAGCACAACCTTGACAGAAGTGGAACCATTTTTTTTGTTGTTGTTGTTTTTTATTTTTTGCTGTACCTGGTTTCATAAGGAGAGTATCCAATTTTTATATACTTTTTAAAAATTTTCCTTTGCCATGGGTTTGTTATTGTTGCCTTTTGTTTTAGTACATTCAGTCTGCTGAAAGAAAATATTATATAAAGCATAGATTATAAACAGCAGAAATTTATTGCCCATAGTTCTGGAGGCTGCAAGTCCGAGATAAGGTTTCCATAGGGCTGGTGGTGAGGTCCCTTTTCCTGGCTCGCAGATGACATTCTTTTTGCTGTGTCCTCACGTTGTAGAGAGAGTGATAGAGCTCCCCAGGGCTCTTTTATAAGGGCACTGATCTAATTCAAGAGGACTCCACTTTCATTACTCAATCACTTCCCAAGGGGCCCACTTCTTAATACTTAATACAGGGGTTAGGGTTGCAGTATATGAATGTGGAAGAGACGTAAACAGTCAGTCCATGACACCTTTTCTTAGCTTAGAAACATTTACCCATCTTCCTAGTTCTGGAATATTCCCAGTTATTTTCTTTAAAACAATATGCCTCGCCTGAATTTCTTTGAACTTCTGACTTTGTAAGTTCCAGAAGGTGTCATCATATCTGAGACATAGGGTGACAACTCCAAGATAAAAAGATAAAGAATTCTGTCACATCCTGTTTCAGGAGGCACAGCAGTGTGTAAGCCACTCTGAAATAATTCTGTCCAAGTTATTTTAAATGAAGTGAAAAGTATTACTGCTCACAAAGCTCGCGCCTCTGCCCGCCCAGCCCCCACTGGTGGCCTGGCCTGCTCTTTCCTGTGCACTTCCAGTTGTCAGCTGAAATCAGCACGTTCATTCTACAACCCTGCAGAGGAAACGGGGAAATTGCAAGCCCACACCTGGTTTTCCTCCAGACCCTTTAGTTAATCTTCCATCCCCTGTCAGTTTCTTCTTATTCCCATACAGTATTTCAATTCTGGTGGAAGACAACATCCAGTCCTGAGGGAAAAGCAGAAAAAGGAACAAAATACGTATTTTCAATATTTCAGGAGATTGTTTGGAGCTGTGGTGATGGCACTTTCCTACTGTCTCATATCCCTGCTGGACTAGAATAAGTCCTCCGGGGAGCTGGGACTCAGCCAGCCGAGGCAAGGTATGACTTGAGGTCCTCAGCCATCACTGTATGACCCCTAGGAGTCTCATGTGCTGGATTTGATCAGATCATGGGGTTCTGTAATGATCAGTGGATTCATTCACTGATGGATTCAGTAGCTAACTGTGCTGTTAGGAGGTGTATCACTGGGAGTGTGGCTTGGGTATATTCTTGTCCCCAGACTCTCTCTCTCTCTCTCTCTCTCTCTCTCTCTCTCTCTCTCTCTCTCTGTCTCTCTCTCTCTCTCTCTCTCTCTCTCTCTCTCTCTCTCTCTCTCTCATAGTTGTCTCAGCCATGGCCAGTGGCAGGGTCACAATTCACTCCTTAGCCTACCTCAACACTATACAACACCTCTTCTTGGACGCCTTTATTGGTTCCCCATCTTGTGTCTCTGGATGAATAATCGTCTTCAAAGCATAAATCACTTAGTCCTCTTAAGCCCCCAGGCTTGGATTTACACACAGGGTAACCAGCATCCCCATGGAAGGCTCCAGGTGTCTTGGAGGAAGTAGGTGCAGCTGTCCTAAGCTCCACTCCCGGAACTCATAGAACACAGTGGGCTCCCCAGAGCGGATTGAGGAGATTTTGCTCAGCTTAATCTCTTTATTGTGGGTTGCTCCCTCTTCAACATGCTCCTACACACACAAGGTGCAAAGACCTCTTTCTGTTTAGTTTCCCAGGAGGCAGTACTTGGCAGGTGTCCTTTGGAAGTCTGTGTATCCCTCTTCTAGTATCAGAGCCCTAGCTACTCCCTTTCCTTCCTAGCAGGTGACTCAGGCTGGTCAATTAACAATCTCTGGTCATGGTTATTGCTCCAGGGATATGTATATAACCCAAGTTTAATCCTATCAGAGTAAATCTTGAAACTTGTCAGAAGCTAACAAGATATGATTTTTTTCCCCCTGACAGCCCTTAACCTGAAAGACTGGTCTTTGCAACTGCTGGCCACATCTTAATTCACCATAGGTAGTACAAGAATATGTCAGCATGCAGAGAATTAAGTGGCTGAGAGGTAAAGATATTATTTGACATTTTATGAATGTCTGGATCAAGCCATGCCTTAAGTCAATGATCCCTGGAACTTCCTAATTATTTAAACAAATAAATTCACCTTCTGCTTAGATAGTGCAGGCTAGCTTCTTATCATTTGCATCCAGAAGCTTTCTCAAGGCCATCATCACTTGCCTACAGATATATAGAAACCTCAGACTTCTCGGGCCAGCACTCTTTTTCTGTTCTTCTCCATGGTCTAGGACTCTCTGATCCTTCCAAGTATTTTTCATGTGCTACCTAGAGCAGCTTCAGTCCTCAGAGATTATTTCCTTCTTTAACTAATGTGTTTATGACTTGTAAAATTGAATCTACCACGTCAGAGCTTTCCTTAGAGACTTCTTAGAGGACATCTTGACTTGTAAAACCAGAAGCAGAGCTCGTCTGTCATGTATCTGCAGACCCTGACCCTACCCCTGCCCACACTGTAGAGTGCTGGGATTTCCTCTGAGCTGTTGTGAGCACTGAATGGCAAGAACTGTGCTCTGCATGCCAAAATGCTTGCGATAATTGCCACAGGAAAGGAATGGAGGGGCTGATGTGCTCCATTATTATTGTCTTTCACAATATGACTGTCCTGTTTCTTCTTCTTCTTTTTTTTTTTTTTTTTTAGTACTGAGGATTGAGCGCAGGAGCCTTTACAATGAGCTATATCTCCAACAATTTTGATTTCGAAACATGGCTTTGTTCAGTCACCCAGACTGAACCTGAACTTGTAAGTCTTCTGCTTCAGTCCCCCAAAAGGCTGGGATTACAGGTATTGGCCATCACACCCGATTATGTTTCATCAATCTGGCAAAGCAAGCTCTCGGTGTGTATACTGAGGAGGGTTCTGAGTTAGCCAGCTCTTTTGCTCAGCTTCCTGAAGTCCCTTGCACTCACTTCTCCTGTGGGTATCCCACCCTAGCCACTTCAAGCAGAGATCCAAGCATCAACTCAGTGCCTTCACCTTGTTTGGCAGGAACCAGTCTCCAGATTGCGGGCATGGTCCAGTGCTTCACAGAGCAGTTTATCTCTCAGAAGATTCCCAGCCCCAGCTTCATGGGTGCTCCTCGGACTCTTCAAATATAGAGGCCAATAACATAAATATAAGTAAATACTGTATCCATAAACAAGGGAATGCCTAGCAACCCAGAACAGAGGAGTGAGAAGGAGGAGGATTGATTTGATAGGAACTGTGTGTCACCTGCAGTAAAAATCCTTTCTATGTGAACAACATACTTGTGAATGTTAAGTTACAGAAGGGCAGGGGGGTTGAGGCTGGGAAACAGCACAGAGCTGGTGTGTCCAGGCCCCACCCAGACAGCAGCAATCGGGGGTTGCTCAGCCCTCACCCCACTGGCTGGCATGTGGGAAGGATGAATCACTCCTGCAACTGCAGGACTGGAGCATGGGTTTAGGGACTAGATTTTAAAAAAAATATTTTAGAGTCTTTACAAGCCAAAATGGTGGAGATACAGTCCTAGGTACAATTCCAAACATCAAGTCACAAAGTAAATGTAAGAATGTGACATTTTTCTATAAGGATATATATTGGACCTTATTACATGTTTTTGGTTATGAAAATCTTTAAACATATTCAAAAGAGGGAGAAGATTATGATTTTTGACCCTTTTACCCACATTCAATATTAGTAAAATTCTGCCTAACTTGCTTCATTGATTTCTCTTTCTACCCCAAATCATTTGAAAGGAAATCCAAGACCTTCTGCAAGCATCTGAATATATATCTATAAAAATGATGGAAATAGTTATTCGGGGTAAGTGGATGGGATGACTTTTGTTTGTTTTTGTCCTTGGCAACTTCCAACACTTAGCTTACATTTCTCTGATGCTCTTGAAAGGGTCTCTTCCATTAATTTTGGGTTCTCACTTTTAAAGCCCTTGCTTCCCTTGTGCTGTAGGTATGCACTCAGGTCGACTTCTGGAAATCTGGGATTATTTGGGATACATTGGAACCAGAAGAAAGGCACGAAAAAAGAAAAAAGAAAAGGAAAAGCAGTTCGAAAGAAAATATCAAAGTGGCGTTTTTATTACAAGATTCACATGGAGTCCACTAGCTGTTTGGTATGCCTATGAGAGACCTCCAGCTGAAGGGTGCGTGAAACCACCTCAGTCAATGAAGCCAAGAGTTGGGACGTGTGGAAAGGTTTGTAGCCTTTGTCTGTCACTATGGTAACTCCAACCAGGACTTGGCAATATTAAGATCTTCTAGAGGAGCTTGAAAACTGCTAATCCTAGGTCAGAGCAAGTGGGAATGTACATTTACAGATAAGACAGTTGCTCTTTGGCTTGGCTTCCTCAGAGAAAGAGGAAAGGGGATCTTGACAAAAGGCTATGAACAATGAAGAAGGAAAAGAAGAGCTATGAAAAGTCCTTGTGACCCAAGAAGAATCCCCTGCCTTGGGGGGTGGGGTGCAGCTGCCTCCCCAGACCAGACAGGTGTACAGAAGAGTGAGTTCAAACTTTATGACCCAGTGAGCTGCCTTTAGGAATTTATTCTAAGAAAAAGTCAGAGTTTGCACAAAGATTTATTTTGTTTGAGGATGTCCCTTAGAGCATTATTTACAGCAATAAAGAGTGGGGAGAATTGCCTTAAGGCTCAACAACTGGTATGGGATTGACTTAATGAGTTATAGCTCCTGGCAAAGAGGGACCAGTGCTGGAGAGGCAGTCAAAATGCAGTAGAGGATGTCCACAGACAAAGGCAGGATGAAAAGAGGTTGTACAGAAGGGTGAAGTCAACCTCATTTCAGTCAATTAGAGGAAGAAGAGAGGGAGAGAAAGGGGGAAAGAGTAAGAGGGCAAGAGAAGCCTACAACTAAAATGTTTAATATATTTTTGTTTCATCAGTGTTAGAATTTTTAACACTATTTTTCAAATTTTTTACAATGAATGTCCATTGATTTATAGTTTGTTATGCTGATAATAGCTAACATAATACAGAAGCAGACAAAAAGGAGAAATAAAAGCATATGAGATAGCCAGCCAAATAGCTTAGTGGATTAAAGCACCTGCTTAGGCAGATGCAGAGGCTGGGGTTCCATCCCCAGCATGCCATGGTGGTTCAGTCCTCACCATGCCATTCCAGCCCTGCCTCAGGATCACACTGAGACAGCTTTTGAACCTGGGCTTTGTGATTCGCAGCTGTATCCCAGCTCTTGGGAGGCTGAACACAGCTGGGTTATTGCTAGTCCAATCTACATACTGAGACCCTGTAGACCCTATAGAAACTGTACTAAATATAAAAAAAGGCATATGAGAGAGGGGTGGAAGAAATAAGGTTTGGAAAGAAAAGGGAAAGGAAAAAGGGAGAAAGAAATGGGAAACAATCTAGATGAGTGGGATTTAAGAGTGGTCTTGGAAGGTTAATATAGGGTTATACAAAAGTCTTTTATAGGAAGAAAAAGAGGTAAAACAAAGATTTAGAAGGTCTGAGGAAAATATCAAACTTACATTTACATTTTGGAGCATGTGGCCTCTTTCCTTAGGAGACTAATGTAACAAGAAACTTTAACTTTCTAAATAATTGATAATGATGTAGAAATGAACTTTTATAGTCTTACTGAATGATCATTAGGTGGCTGTTTGATCGATGGGCAGCCTGCATAGAATTGCACAGAAGTTGATTAGCAAATAAAGGTCTGCCTAGGGGAATCCTGCTCATGAAAAAAGTGATGACAATGTTACATGACATTTTTCCAGTGAAGTGTTCCATGAAAGACAGCCAGAAAGTACTCTCTGTGCATAGCATGAGGGAAAACAACAACAGCAACAACACCCAGCTCCTGGTGACAGGCACAAGCCTATGAGGGGGTAGAGCTGATGGGAACACATTTCTGGGAGACAAAGGCTAATCTGGCCTCTGTCCACTTGCAGCAGAGTCCTCTTACTGCCTGTCATCCTGGTCCTCAGTTCTGCAGCTTCTGTCAGGAAGGATCTGGCAGAGGGAGTTTAGTTGGAAGCATGGGTCTCACTTCTTTCCTCTTGGGGGTCTTACTGCCTCTCCAAACAGAACTACATACATCCCAGGAGATACGTAGGTGGGCACATGTCATACTGCAACTATAGGACATAGTCGGCTTACTGTCAGCTGTCCATGGCTGAGGAGTCGGTTGTATTTTCAAGATGGCAGAAGGACTTCCACTCTTAGGCCTGAGATGCTCCAAGCAGCCTTCTTGCAGTCCCATACGTCTTGGATGAGAAGAGCTGAAACCTGTGAAGAATAGGAGATGGCTACAGTCTGAGGCAGTCCTCGCCGACTCACTAAGATCCTCCTCTAGGCCAGCTCCATCCTATGGGTTGACTGCACAGGTGTCTACTGTCTCTGCCCCATAGCCCATCCTGTGACCCAAAGATATACATTCAGGGAACACAGCAGATAGTTTGCTTTCCCACTAATGGTAAGAAGACAATAAACAAGAACAATAAGTGAAACCTTCTGTGTGACAGAGAGGCAAGGACCAAAGCAAAGAAGTATCCAAAGAATGGGAGCAGATGTATGTGAGGTTGCTTTTCATGTCAGTTGGGAAGGGAAGGCTGCAGGAAGAAAGTAACCACTGTCAGGAGTCAGGAGTCAGGCAGGTAAGGGACTGAGCCAGGCAAGAAAGTGGAGAATGAGAACTCCAGGCAACAAGCATGTGCAAAGCCCTGGGGCTGCCTGTCCCTGGAATGGTTCACACATTACTTCTCAACCTTTTTCTTTTGTATTGCCCTCCTAAGGAATATTTTTTCTTGACTAATTGATTCTTCCTTGGAATTTTAAACCTCAGACCCTAAAGTATATCTGTTCCTGTAGTGCCTGTGTGTCTGTGCATCATAAATTTTTAGAAGTAACATATATTTTACCAGCAAGACCCAATTGTTAGGCTCTTGGTAGTGGTATCAAGATTTGGGCTTGACAATCTTGGCCAGGAAGTCTGAAGGCCAGGGGGTCTGAGCAGAGTGAGCGGGAGGAACAGAAGTTCTCAGAGGTGCAGAGAAGGGGCTGGCTCAGATCAGGCCCTGCAGGCCAACATGAGAAACTCTTATTCTATACAGAAGGAAGTGGGAGAGGGCTTTAGTAGAGGAAAAACAATATGGCCCACATTTTCTTTTGTTGGGAAATCTGGGAGTTCCTGAAAGTAGGCGAGATCATAGAAATTAAAAAATAATGACAAACCTCTGCCTTGAATGCTGCTCAGTGGAATGGGGAGGTGATCTTGGTCTTCTCCTTCCTTCCTCCCATTTCCTCCTTCCCTCGCTCTTCTCCTCTACCTTCTCCCTCTCCCCTTCCTCTCAAGCTCTTTCTCAGAATTCTCTGTGCTGAGGGGTGAGGCAGGGTGCTATGGTTTGTGTCTAGATGTCCCCCCAGAGCCTCATGCAGCCATGGCCAGGCTTCTAGAGTTTATGATTGATTCATGGTCCAAAGGTGAGATTGTGAGTGCTGTCCCCACCCTGGGGTGGGCAGCCTGCTTACAATATAAGGGAGGAAAAGAGGCTTTCTCTTTCCCCTTCTCCCTTTTTGCTTGTATCTCTTCTGCTGTTTTCTGCTACCATGAATTGTTGCCCTCTGCCATGTGCCACCTTGCCTTGGATCCAGCTGAGTATGGGCTGAAACTTTTGAAAACTGAGCTAAATAAACCTTTCCTTCCTTAATTCTGGGCATAACGTATTTTTGTCTCAGCACTGAGAGAAAATACACAGGTGAACACAGAGCATTCTGGGGGCACAGACAAAATGGTCCTTTCTTAGGGAGCAAGCAGGAAAGGACACAGGGGGCCAGCCATGAGCAAAGGGGTCTAAAACACTTCCAATAACAGGACCCCTAGGCAGATGCAGAAAGTCAAGATGCTGTGCTTTACCGGTGGCAGGAGTAAGGTGGAGGGAGGAGGTGGCAGGGAGCTTTTACTGCACACCCAACCAGGAGAGATCTCATTACAGCACCTCAGACTTTAATCTTGTGGCATGAGGTACACAGGAGGGGTTGGAATGACACTGTCAGGTGGACACTCAGAGCACCATTTGGGTCACTGTTTTTAGATGGTAGACTTGAGGCAGCACTGGAAGGGCAGGTGGGAATTTGGGTGCAGGATGCAAAGGGCCTGTGGTGGGATCCTGTTATGGCTTGTGTCTAGGTGAGCCCCCAAAGCCTCATGCAGTTATGGGGTGACTTCTGCAGTTTGTGGCTGACTCTTGATCCAGTACTGGAATGATGGGTGTGAGTGCCCTGGGCAGATACTCTGAATTACAATGTAAAGAGAGGACAGAGGCTCGCTAACTGCCTGAGCTTCTGCCACTCCTTTTGCTCTCTTGCTCTTTGCCGTCGCCATGAACAGCTGTTCTCTGCCATGTGCCTCTCTACCTTGGAGCCAGCTGAGTATAGACTGAAACCTCCACTGACAATGAGCTAAATAAACTTTTCCATCCTTCATTTTTGTTGTCAGGTGTTTTGTCCCAATAATGAGAGAAGAGTAACTAAGACAGATACCAAGAATGTACACCCAAATCCTCTCTAACCTCTCTATTTTCCAGCTCTCTAACAATCTGATGGAGTCAGAAACCAACCCGACTTCAAAAGAAAACCCATATCTCTTCAAATATAGTGTTGTGGCTTGTGTCTAGCTGTGCCTCCAAAGCCTCATGCAGTTGTGGGTGGACTTCTAGAGTTTGTGATTAATTCATGATCCAGTGCTGGGCTTATGGGTGTGAGTGCTGCACCTGGCCTGGGGCAGGCAGCCTGAATGCAACATAAGGAGGAAAGACTTGCTCTCTGTAGCCACTGTTGCTTTTATTCCTCCCTTTTGCTCTTGCTGTTTTGCTGCCTTCTGCCACCATAAACTGCTGTCCTCTGCCACATGCCACTCTGCCTTGGAGCCAGCTGAGTATGGACTGAAACCTCCACAAACTGTGAGTTAAATAAATGTTTCTTTCTTTAATTTTGTGTGTCAGGAATTTTATCCCAGCAATGAGAGGAGAGCAACTGAGACATATAGGTACAGCTAGAAAGACACAGTCTATGTAGACATCTCTGTCCCTTCAGCTTTGGACACTACTGATAAAATTCTTTTGCACAATTTTACCCAGGACAAAGATGGCAAGAGGGAGGTCTCTGGCAAAACCCTCCCAGGGGTCTGGGCTCCAGTGGATCCCTTGAGATGGGCCTCTGGACATAGCCACAGATTTTTGCTCTGAGAATGGAATGCTCTGTGCACCATGACTGCCAGCCCAGGCCTCCTTGTGTCCCAGCCTGAGAGTCCATGGGCCATCTGCCCTCACCTCTCAGCATCAGCAGGAGGGTCCTGCTCTCCCACAGCTCTTTCCATTAACTTTAACTACACTTGGGCAGATCTGCAGGAATAAATTAAGAACAGAACAGGCAAGGCTCAGCATCCAAAGCAAAGACTGACACTCCTTCTGGGGCTGAAGCCCACGAAGAAAATTGCTTCTGCTCATCATTTTTCATTTTCTAACTACCTTGTCTCCTCCAATTTCTAATTCCCTAGAGGAGCCAGTAGCAAAATGATCCAAAGTCCAAGTCTCAAGAGGAAAATGCAGTCTGGTAGTGACCCCCCCTCCACCCAGAACTCCACGCTCACCACTCAGGACTTCGGTGAGAATGCTGACCCTCCTCCAGGAGGTGGAACTGGAACCACAGTGGGCATGGCAGCTACTTTCCGTGGGAAGGAAGGGGCTGCACCAACCCAGCTGCATGGGGGGGTTCCTTCTTCTTCTTCTTCTTCTTCTTCTTCTTCTTCTTCTTCTTCTTCTTCTTCTTCTTCTTCTTCTTCTTCTTCTTCTTCTTCTTCTTCTTCTTCTCCTCCTTCTCCTCCTCCTCCTCCTCCTCCTCTTCCTCCTCTTCCTCCTCTCTCCCTCTACCTCTCTTTCTCTTTCTCTTTCTTTCTCCTTCTTCTCCTTCTGCTTCTGCTTCTCCTTCTCCTCTTCCTCCTCCTTGTCCTTCCCTTTCCCCTTCCCCTCCTCCTCCTCCTTCTGTCTTCCTCCTTCTCCTCTTCTTCTCCTTCTTAAAATTTCCAATCTGTAACTGCTGATTCATTCTCAAATCTTTTTTTAAAAAAGTTTTTTTTCTTAGTACATATTTGCTGTACATGATGCCTTACATTTGTCTTAAGGAGTAGGTACACCCACTCAGCATATCTTGGTTCTTTTTATTGCCTTCTCCCACTCCTCTTGTAATTCTAAATCCCCTCCCCCATTTTCATTCAAGTTTGTGACACACAATAGTTCCATTCATTGTAGCCAGTTCATTGATTCAGTTCAGTGATTATATTCATTCTGATTAAAATATGCAGGATGCATTTGAAATCCTTTCACATCCTCTTTCATTCTCCCTTCCTCCTTTCTTGCTTCCCTTTACATTTCCTCCTTGTTTCCTTCATCAGTCTCTTATTTTTCTCTTTACTTTGTAGTTTGTATTACTCAAATGACAGAAATCATATGATATTTAAGCTTGTGCACTAGGTTTCTTTCACTTAACGTGAAGTTTTTGAGTGTGCCCACTTTACTGCAAAAGACTCAAATTTATCCTTCCTTGTAGTCAAGTAGTATTCCATTATAGATAAATACCGCATTTTCTTTAACCATTCTTCTGTGGATGGACATATAGGATGCTTCCAAGATTTAACTGTTGTGGATTGTGCTGCTATAAACACTTGTATGCATGTGTCACTAAAATAGGATGTCTTTAGCTCTTTTGGGAAGATACCTAGAATAGAAATAGTGGGGTTGAATGGCTTTTCTAGTTATAGTTTTTGGAGAAACTTCCATACTGATTTCCATAATGACTGTATTAGTTACACTCCCACCAACAATATAAAAAGTTTCCTTTCTTACTAAAGCCATGCCATCATTTGCCATTATTTGATGTCTTGATGATTGCAATTCTTTCTGGAGTGTTGTCTTAATTTACATTTTTAATGAATAGTGAAGTTGATCACCTTTCATGTATTTATTGACCATTTATATTTCTTCTGCTGTGCAGTATCTATTCATTTCAATTTTCCATTTTTTGGGGCCTTTTATTTGTGGGGATCAAATTGGCTTGAGGGTTTTAAATATCCTAGACATTAATTCTCTTGCAGTAGGAGACTAAGGTGTGGCAGAACTGATAGGTGATGTATGAAATGCTAATTGTAAAATCCCACAATACGTGAACAGAGCAGTTCCCAAAGACCCTCATGTGGTCTTGTGATAACTGGAGCAGGTTTCCAATAGGATGGCCTAGACTTGACATCAGCTTGAGGGTAGGAGAGACAAAAAGGACACTGAGCTCATGGCCACTGCGTTCTCTCTTGTATTTTTTTTTTCTATTTAGATCTTTGATCCACTTTGATTTTAGTCAAGTAATGTGAGAGATACGGTTCTAGCTTTAGTCTTCTGCACATAGATAGACAGTTTTCCCAGAGAAGCTATTTTTCCTCCAATGTATTTTTGGTCACTTTTTAAATATCTGAATGTGTCTGGAGTTGTTTATGCATTCTCTGCTCTGTTCCATTGAGCCACATGTCTGTTTTAGAGTACATATCCTACTGTTTGTATCACTATAGTATTGTAGTATAACTTTAAGTCAGGCATTGTTATGTCTTCTACATTACTCTTATTGTTAAGGATTACTTTTGCTACTCTAGGTCTTTTCTGGTTCCATAGGAATGTTAGGATTTTTTTAACCTCTATAACTCTGAGGAATGCTATAGGAATTTTGATTAAGATTGCATTTAGTCTATATATTGTTTTGGCAATATTGTTGTTTTGACAACATTAGTTCTTCCTATTCAGGAATAAGAAATAGCTTTCCATTTTCTGATGTCCTCTTTAATTTCCTTTTCCAGAGTACCGTAGTTTTCATCATAAAGATCTTTCATTTCCTTGGTTAGATTAATTCTTAAGTACTTAACTGTTCTTGATGTCATTAATTTCCCTAAATTTTTTTCAATGAGTTCATTATTGGTGCACTAGTGAAACACTGTTGTTTTTCTGCTTTATTTGTCTATCTTGCTATACTGCTGAATTTGATTGCTAATTCTAGGAATCTTTTGGAGGAATTTTTTGAGTCCTCTATATAGAGGACTATGTCATTTGCAAATAGTGATAATTTGACTTCTTCCTTTCCTTTATGCATCCTCCTTATTTCCTTCTCTTGCCTGATTTGTCTGTCTACTGTTTTGAATACTATGTTGAACAGGAGTGGTGGCAGTGCACATCCTTGTCTTGTTCCTGATTTCAAAGTAAAAGCATTCAGTTTTTTGATCATTTAATATGATGGCTGTGGGTTTATTATAAATGGTTTATCAGATTGAGAGTAGATCCTCTATTCCTATGTTCTTCATGGTCTTTCTCATGAATGGGTGTTGGATTTTTGTCAAAGGTTTTTTCTGCACTTATTGATGCAATCACATGGTTTTTGATTGCTTCTGTTTGTATGTATACATTTATTGATTTATATATATTGAACCTTGAAACTGTGGGATAAAACCTAGTTGGTCAAATATATGAACCTTTTGAAGATTTGTTCTTTTTTTTTTTTTTTTTTTTTTTTAGTTTGTTTTTATACAGGGTCTCACTTTGTAGTTCAGGCGGGACTTGAACTCACTGTGTAGTCCAGGCTGGCCTCAAACTTGTAGCAATGCTTCTGCCTCAGCATCCCAAGTACTGGGACTGCAAGCATGCACCACCACATCCAACAAAGATTTGCTGTAGTCTACTTGGCAATATTTACTGAGGAATTTTGTATCTATGTTCATTAAAGAGATTGGCCTGTAATTTTCTTTCTCAGTTGGGACTTGTCTGATTTTGGGCCAGAATGATACTTTTCTTTTAATTCCATTGAAAAGTTTGAGGAAGGAAAACTTCCTTAAAGGACATGTAGAATTCAGCACTGAGTTCCTCAGGTCCTGGGGTTGTCTTGGTAGATTTTTTTATCTGCCTTAGCTTCATTCTTGTTATTGTGTTGTTCAGAATTTTTATGTCTTCTTGGTTTAGTTTTAGTAATTCAAGTATGAGTAATTCATATGAGTCTACAAATCTGTCCATTTCTCCAACACTTTCAGATTAGTTGGAGTAAACTGTTTCATAGTAGTTACTATCTCCTGAATTCATTTTGATTTCATCTTTTTTATTTCTAATTACAGTCATGGGAGTCTTTCCTATCTTCATTTTGGTAAGTTTGTGTAAGTCTTCATCTATTTTGTTTATTCTTTTAAAGACTTTGCTCTTTGATTTGTTGATATATTTTTATAAAACACCCTTTCAGACCTTGTCAAAGTCTGGTGGATTCATATTTGTGATCCTTGAAAAAGTTATTGGAATTTCAGTATGTTAATTCCAATCTACCACTTCCAGGGCAGTTTGTGGCAAGAATAAAACATATTTGTTGCTGTGGGTAGCCAAGGGAGTCCTAAGTCCAGTCAGAATGGTGCCTAACCAGAAAAAAATGCCTTTATCCATTGCTGAACCCAGGTTCTACTGGACGAGATTAGGCACACTCAGGGTAGTATGGCTGTAGACCCAGGAGTTATGCATTTGTGAGGAGCAGAGTGGCTTAGGGATAAGTGAGTGTGAAAAAGGTGGTAAGTTAGTGAATGCTGTGAGCTGGGCTAGGTAGGAGGCCTGAAATCACCTGTGCAATATGCAGAGAGCAATATGCAAAAAGAGTGATCGGCATCATTACTATAGTCACAGATTGGGGCAGTGTGTAGTGTTTTGGGGTCAGTGTTTCAGTTTTGATGTGTATGTGATTGTCATACACTGAGATATCACAGCTCTTCTTTCTCAAAGCTCAATCTCCGCCACCATCATTGCGCCACTCAGCTTAGCTCATATGCACTGCTTGGGAACTATAGTCAGGGCATCACTGATCTGTTGCATCGCTTCAAAGACTACACATCAACACCTCTGCTAGACATAGCTGCATTGCTTAATGCCAGTGGAGGGAAAAAGACAAATGTCAGCCAGCTCTTCACATATCAACACACAGAAAGAGGGTGAGGCTTAGACAAAAGGGATACAATTGCTCTTCTTTCAAGGAGAGCCTTGCTGATGGTCCTCCACAAATTGATTTTGTTTGTTTAGTTTCAATTTTACTAATTACCACTCTGATCTTTATGATTTCCTTTATTAATCTTGGTTTCCATTTGGATTACTGTTGTTTTACAAGTGTCTTTTTAAAAATTAATTTATTGAGAAACAAATAGCAATGAGACAGTTTCAAAACAGGTTAGTAGGACAATTTCAATAATTATTACATTGCATATTGTTGTCTTCATAGTAGTTATTAGTAGTACAAGATTCAGACATGATATCCTGTCCACAAACACTGTTAGTAAATATCTTTCTTCTCACTGAATTAAGAGAAAGTAGCTGTTTATCTATCCTATTTTGTATATACAGATACAAAATGGGCCTTCATTTGTATCACCTTTTTTTGGTTTAGTTTTGTCAGAGATGGATATTCCATTGCCATTTAAATATTGTAGGTGTGTGAATTCAGCAAAGTAATCCAATATAGTCCAGTAGCCCATAATAGTAGTGTGTTATCCGCAGGACTAGAAATGTCAAAAGTTGTTGACTTGAGCCTTTTATAGCTCAGCATACTAATATTTCTTTACTTTTTATACCTCATTTTTATACTTTTCTGCTGGATGGTTAAGACCAAGATAAAACAAGGCCTATATATCAAGAAATGTAACTTTTTTACAAGTGTCTTGAGGGTCATCATTATACTATTTATTTGAGCTTGTTCTGTTTGCTAATATGAGCACTGATTGCAATAAACTTCCCTCTTAGTATTGTTTTCATTGTGTCCCATGGGTCCTGGTATGTTACACTGGCATTGCTATTTGATTCCAGAAACTGTTTAATTTTTTCTTTGATTTTTTTTTTTCTGTGACTCTTGGGATCTCAGGAGCGTGTCACTAAATTTCTGGGTATTTACAAATTTTCCGGAGTTTCTTTTTTGATTTATTTATAGATATAATTCACAGGGGTCAGATAGTAAACATGTGGTGATTTCCATTCTTTTGTACTTATTTAAACAAGGTTTGTGGGCTAATATGTGGTTTACGTTGGAGAAAGCTCTATGTGCTGCTCAGGATATGTTTTCTGTTGTAGTAGTGTAGAACACTCTGTAGATATCTCTTAGAGCATTTGTCCTAAGATGTGGCTTGCTCTGATCTTTCTTATTAACTTTTTATTTAATTGATCTGTCTCTTTGTAAAGTAAGTTACTGGGGTCATCCTCTATGATTGTGTTGGTATTTGTTTAATCTTTTATGTCCAGCACTATTTGTTTTATGAAGTTAGGTGCTCCAGTATTTGGTTCTTGTATATTTTTAAGTGTTTTCTTTTACTGGTAGATTGTTTCCTTCACTAGTATGCAGTGACCTTCTTTATCTCTTCTGATCAGTTTTACCTTTAAGTTTATTCTGTCTGGGAGTCAAATTGCTAACTCTAGTTTCTTTCAGCATGAAATTATTGTTTTCTATCCTCTGATTTTTAGCCCATAAAATGTTTTGTATTAGATGAGTTTCCTGAATGCAACAGTCGGATTCTGTTTTTGACCAGTTAGTTCCTTATCAATGTCTTTTAATTGAGGCCCTTAACATTGAGCCATATTACTGAAGGATATTGACCTATTCCTGTCACTGTGTTGGAGAGAGACAAGGAAGCCAACAGAGGTGAAAATTCAGATGGAATGAATACACTAAAGAAGACAAATAGAGGTGAACAAGCAAAATAGAAAGAAAGAAAAAAAAAAAGAGTCACCACCAGAAAAAAGAACACAATTACCCAGTGGTTTCTTGATGCCTAGAATTTGAAGCTTGCCTTGGCCACTCCCTTTTGGCCATCTTACCCACGGTAGTGTGGTCAGTTGCCTGGAGCTCGTAGTTGTATGGAATATTGACGGCAAATACTAGGAGTAATGTTCTTATGTCCTTAAATTGTCCAACTCCTATGCCTTCCAGAGATTAATGCTATACAAAGGAAAAGCATGTGATGTTATATACAGTGGCCGAGGACCAGGCATTTGGGGTAGGGAATCTCGGTTTGAATCTTGGGTCCCACTTTTGACTATTAAGCTGTACTACATCACATTATATTTTCTTATGCTATATACAATTTATACAGTCTAGCACAGTGTCTGGTACTTAGTAATTGCATGATAAAATGATCTTTACTACCATTAGTTTATCTTGTTTGCCATCTAGTAAAATCTCCATAGAGTTCTTAGGCCCACTCCCCTGCTCTCTCTGGTTCCACTCAAACTTCGTCTTATACTCACTCTGTGCCCATACAAAACTCCACCACGGCAGGGACTGTTATGATTGTTGATCCTTGGCTGGTGCCTTGCTGCAGAAAACTGTTTTCCTTCACCTTGGATCCCCAGCACTGATCGTGGTACCTGGCAGAGAGGAGTACCCCATCTGTGGCTGAGGAGGAAGGAGGTCACCTGTAGAATATGCCACATCTTCCTATGCCTTGCTCAGTCCAGAACTCCATGCAGTGAGGACCTCATGCTTTCATTTGGGTGTGTCCTCAAGCCCAGATAGACCTGTCTGAGAGCAGCAATGTGTGTTAACCATTCCTTGGGAACTGCCCTTCTTCCAGCTAGAGTTATCTGGCTTTTGTGCATGGCCTCTCCACTTCCCTTCCCTGGCCTCACACTTGGTTCTACTCACAGTCTGCAGCTTTCTTTAGCAAATAGCCCACATTTCTGGCATGGCTTGCTCTTGTGCAGGCTGATGTTAGTGCCACACACTGCTTGGCCAGGTGTGTAGGACATATCTGTGTCCTCAGTGCAATGATCATAAGCTTCAGTTGCTTTGTATGCTCACATGCTTGCCGCTGTCAAGTCTCAGTTCTGGGTTTAGCTCCACAGTCTCTGTGTCTTCACTATTCCAGAGGCAAAAGCAACCTAACTTGCCCACTGGCACTCACTGCACACCTTGCCAGCCTCCCCTTCCTTCCCATTCTCTTCCCTCACTGTGCTCCAGCAACTTCAAGGATTCCTGGAGGATCAGTGAGCTGATTTACATCCTTGAGTCCAGGGTGGCACCTTGTCCCCTCCTGCTTTCTGCCCTCCCAGGTCTCTCCACACACAGAACCTCAGATTTTGTCATTTCTAAGAACTGTCACTGGAGAAAGCCTTGCAACTGCTAATCAGAACTGATCTTATATGCCCTAGTACCAATCCTAAATCAAGCTAAGCGAATGCTGCTCATCCCATCATCATCATCATCATCATCATCATCATCATCATCAAGCCATCAAACTGAGGCTCCCAACCCAAGGGCATGAAGGGAACTCAGGATCTGGACTATGTGAGGGAAGTTTCTAGCGATCAGGTTGCTGCAAGATCAGGTTCACAAGGGGTAATAGCCACAGTTGCAATTATACATGCTGTTTACCCACTCTGCCCTTGTACTTGAGACAGTCCAGACGGCACCCAGCACAGCTGCTCAGAGCCTCTGGCAGGAGCCCTGCATGCACCCTGGGAGCAGAGGAACCACCTCCACCCAAGAGGAAACTGGGCCCCGTGACATCTTCAGGGGATACCTCTTCAGACCAGAGGCCCTTGTCCGGGATTTTTTTTATTGCTCCCCTCTCTACATTTTTGTCTTTCTACCCATCTTTCTATAACATCATCCCAAGCTGGAATTCCTTCTCTGTACAGAGAATGAAAGCCACTTTGGTAATATTTTCAGATGTAAAATCAGAAGCACTGGTTGGTTCCTGAGTCTTGGAAATAAGTTTCCAGTAGTTTTTCAGGTATGCTCTGAAGCTTTGGAAATGAAGAGGCCCTTACTATAGAGCAGGAAAGCAAGCAGCCTTCCTCATTCTATGAAGAATTTCCACTATACCCTCAGTGCAGGTGACAGCAGCAAAGGCAGCTCTGTGTATGTTCAGTACACAAAACGAAAGGGGTCCCTCAAATTAGGGATCTGGGCTGGCTAACACATGCCCAAAGGCAAACTGTTAAATACTAACATAAAGGGACTTGCAGATTAAAGTCACAAGCTTTAGCTTCAGGGTGCTCAGGGACCATCTCCCCCTAAAAATCATCAAAACAAAAGGGAACATGCAGTGAATGTGAGCACATCACATCTGAGCTTCCAAAATCTTTCTAACATTTCACTTCACTGCAACCAAACAGTGCTGCCTGGAAACTGAGGACAAAGAAGAGAAGAAAAAATATCTGCACTTCAGGAGCTCAAGTTGTGTGAAATAAGATGGTAGTTCAGGAAGGTGAGGAACAGTATAATTTGCTGAATTCAGCAGGGACCAGGCTTCTGAGAAACAGAGAGTTAACAGATTGTAGCCAAAGCTGCAGCCCTCACATTTTCTGATGGGAAAGATAATGAAGCAATAAGATCAGCCATGGCAACCGCAAGGGCTCTGCTCTGTGGTGCTGCCTAAGCAAGCAGCCACTCACAGGTGCCCACTCAGGGTCCACACAGGAACTGCAGCCGGCCAGCCGGCCAGCCACACAGAGGACCAACAGCCAGGCCTGATGCCCCCTTGGGGAACGCCAGGACTTCAGCTCCCTAGCCTGTCACGCTGCCTGTCTCATGGAGGGGCAGCCCATATGTTCAAGCTGTTGCACTGCCAGAGACACCAAGGGTAAATAAACCCTGGGAGTCCAGATGGGAGGCCAACCAGGCTGGCTCCTCTTCTTGATTTCATCACGGGGTGGGGGAGCTTGTGTAGAAACCCCAGGAGGCACCTTAGCGATTTTCCAGGCCAAGGACTTCATTTGTCAGATGAGAAATCTCCCTCCCCCTCCCAGAGGTTAAGGGATTTGCCAAAAGTCACAGAGGGAATCAACTGCAATGTAGACAAAAGTGGTCATCAAGAACCCAGCTGGGCTGGCAGCCCAGGTCCTGCTCTGTAGGAAGGCCATTTGGGCCATTTACTGAAGTTCTTGTGTCTTCAGTGGACAATGCGGCAAGGCGAGGACCTTCCACATTAGGAAGGTCAGTGCAAATGCATGAAAAGCCCACTGCCTGGTTCATGATAACTGCTTATTGGCTATGGAAGGTTTTGACTTAAGAGCACAGCTAGTAGGACCTGAACAGATCTTGGGATCTCCAGTCACCAAACAAGGAGAAATTGTGATGATCAAATCATAGGAATCTGAATTTGAATTGATTTCATTTACAGTTTTGTGACTTTGAACTGCCATGTAACCTTTTGGAGCTTTTGTTATCCTCACCTGGACAATTGGAGAAGCTGTACCACCACACATAGCTTTGTTTTTAGGATTAGAGGCAGTGGCACGCTAAACAGTTTGTGGCTCTCAGAAAACCACAACTGTTATCCTCATTAGCACATCTAAAGCACCCCCCCCAACCCAGCAGTGAGGACAACTGCTTTTAGTTGAAGAAAAATAAGTTGGTGCATTGAAAATGCTTAGTGTGTGATTGCTGTGAAGGCTGGTGGAAACCACGCAGCTGTCTGTTGGTTGGCATGATTTGAAATGAACCATATGCTTAAAATTATGAACCCAGATGTTAAGCCTTGGCACCTAAGGTTCGCACCATTAGACTCAATCCTGTGTGTGTCTCTAACAATCTTTGAGGTGCCAGGAAGCTTGCATTAACATGCAAATTAGTTTTCTGAGGAGGAAAACATATTAAGTTGTCCTCTTAACAAATTGCTGAGGTGGATTGAGGCAAGATGAGGATGATGAGAGAGAAATTGCAAGAGGAATCCTTGTATGAGGCCTCAGCAACAGACAAGGCACCAGAGGCATGGAGGGATCTCACAAGGTGGCTGGGGGAGCTAGAGGAGCACCACAAGGGCTGGAATGTCTGAACCCTTTCTCAGCCCTAGGATCTTGTCCTGCCCTAAGTCGCAGAGGCATACATTCTATCCTACACCCTGCTCTGGGAAGCCAGAGCAGAAGTAATCCTTCTTTAGCTTTACAGGACTCGGATATCTGATGAATTTCACTCATTTCCAGAGTGTGTAATGCCCTGTTTTACTCTTTATTCAGCTACCATGGAACACGTAAATTGCTGTGAGGTTTAACTTGTAGAAAAGTAATGTTTCTCTAAAGAATTTTTGGAATCCAGCTCATGAGGTCCAATTTGATTGCAATGCTACTATTAGAAATAAAATAAAAAGGCACACTCCTTTGATAATAAAAACCTTACCAGCATGGTGTCTTCCAGCCCAGTGCCCCCTGTGCCTTCTGTCCCTTCATATATAAGGCCGATTTAACTTAATTTTATTGAGAAATGAATAGCAATGAGACAGTTTCAAAACATGTTAGTATGGCAGTTACAATAATTAATACATTGCATATTGTTGTCTTCATAGTAGTTATTCATAGTACAAGGTGCAGACATGATGTCCTGTCTAAGTACTATTAGTACAATCTTTATTTTCATTGAACTAAGAGAAAGTAGCTGTATGTCTATCCTATTTTAGGGTCCCAAATTTAAAGACCCAATCTAGAAATGGGCAACCAAGATGAACACACACTTCTCAGAGGATGAAATTAAAGAAGCTAATAAATACATGAAAAAATGCTCCACATCACTAGCCATCCATGAAATGCAAATTAAAACAATACTGTGATACTATCTCACCTCAGAAAGATTGGCTATCATAAAGAAATCAGCCAACAACAAATGGAGCGGTTGTGGGGAAAAAGGAACCCCTCTCCACTGCTGGTTGGAATGCCTTTTGTACATTTCACTTCCTGAAAATGGTCTTTTTTGGG
Source organism: Octodon degus (assembly GCF_000260255.1). NCBI lineage: Eukaryota > Metazoa > Chordata > Mammalia > Rodentia > Octodontidae > Octodon > Octodon degus. Next base: position 23,165,043 of record NW_004524586.1, on the reverse strand, counting down.
GGGAAATGATAATAGTGCCCTCCCAACTTTTTAGGGTGCTGGCCTTTCCATAAACCCAAGTACCAACTCTTGTCTCCTAAGTATTGGCTTTTGATTATTGAGTCAGTGGTGTTGGGTCCAATAATAGTGTTGTGTCTGCAGGTAAGAAATAAAACTAGCCTTATGGATATACTTTTTCTGTGTACAAACAATAAAGTTATGTAGGTATTTTCCATACAGATTATTGGTATTTTGTTTGTTTGTTTATTTATTTATTTATTTATTTATTTGGTGGAACTGGGGATTGAACTCAGGCTCTTGTGCTTGCCAGGGAAGCCCTTATTCTACTGAGCCATCTCCTCAGCCACCAAATTTTCAGAGTTTTCTTTTCTTTATAACATAATTTGATTCACATGGAAAATGCATTTTTTGCTTGTCTTTTCCTTTAATAAGGTAGTTGGTCAATTCAAATTATATAAAGTTGCTCACAAGTGATATTTTAAAAAATGAACTTAATATTTAATGGTATCTTACTTTTTTTTTTTTTTTTGGCGGAACTGGGGATAGAACTCAGGCCCTTGCACTTGCCAGGCAAGCGCTTATTCTACTGAGCCATCTACCCAGCCCTGATATCTTACTTTTTAAAGTAATTCTATTTTAAGAGATAAGGTCATTAGATCACATATTTGTGAAAGTGTCTTTTATCTTAGGAAGTAAATGTATATGTATATCTCAGAAGGTTAATTTTGCTACAGAAATCATCCAGTTACTGACAAAAGAAATTTCAGTATTGATTTGTAAGGCTGAATGATAAAACAAGTTTTTTTTATTGTAATTTTTTTAATAGATTGGAAGTTGAAAATAAATTATTTACGAACATAAGTGAATATAACAAAAATTGTCCAAAATAAAAATGAAGCAAGAATTTACAGATCAGTCATAATTCACTGTGTCAAAACTAAGAAACTTATATTCATATAATTAGAATTCTCAAAGTAGAAAGGAGTAGGCAATAAATATATATATTTTTTTAGGCAATATTTAAAGATTTAAAATTTCTGAATTTAGTTCAACTTATAATACTGCATTTCCAATAAAAATGAACCTTTTGCACAAGAAATTTAAATAAAATCACACCAAAATACACAGAAATGAAATTGTCCAAAACTTATTGTAAGAAAAAAAAATCATTAAAACATATACATAAAAAATATTAGTTATGGAAGAACAAATTAAATAGCATCTTATTCCACATTAAAAAGAACAAAAAGGACCAAGTGTGTAAGAAACTAGACTAATTAAAGGTCTGAAAGAAAAGATCTGTCCTTTTTGAATTTTATACTTAGCAAACATACCTTTGAAAACTAAAAGTAAG
>NW_004524586.1:23155213-23163589 GCF_000260255.1 Octodon degus | reverse complement strand
TTCTTTCTTTCTTTCTTTCTTTCTTTCTTTCTTTCTTTCTTTCTTTCTTCTTCTTTCTTTCATCTTTTTATTTTTTCTGGAACCAGAGATTGAATTCAGATGCTTGTGCTTGCCAGGCAAGCACTTATTCTACTGAACTATCTCCCTGGCCCAGCTATTGGTATTTTGAAGATTTAAAACTTGTAAAGAGCATAGGAAACACAGGACAAGGGTGGTAACAAAACTCTCTTTCTATATGGAAAACCTTCTCTCAGCTCCTCCTTTCCACCAAAAATTGAGAATCTTTTTTTTGTTTTGTTTTGTTTTGTTTTGTTTTTCAGTCCTGTTTTACTTCCCAGTCCAAGATGGCCCCATAAACTCTTTATTAGGAATAAAATACAATGTGGTCACTTGTGACTAAGTTCTTCCTTCAGCGGCATTCACTCACTCTTTACGTGTTAATCCTTTTACTCTTTTTCTGTCTGTTTGTTTTGAGACAGGGGCTCCCTGTGCAGCCCACTTTGTACCCAGGCTGGTCTTGAACTCGCAAAGATCCTGCAAGTTCCTGCCTCCTGCCTCAGGCTCCCAAGGGCTGGGATTGCGATCCTTTTATTCTTACAACAACTCAGAACCTTTATCATTCCCATTTCACTGATCAGAAACTGTATTTTAGATGAATTTTAGACAAGTTTTAGATGAATGTGCTGCAAGCCATATAGTCAAGGAAACAGTGGGGTCAGCACCTGGACCTGGGGAGATGGCTCTTAAGACTGAGTAATATTTGGTGGTTGGTAACTCTCTGCTTCTGTTTCTTGGGAATAAAAACATATGAATCCCTGTTTTCAACTTGCTTTGTCTTTAAAGAATTGGTGCTGGCCCTGCCCCTGGGGTGCAATGAGCCAGCCGTTGAGATTGGATGTGGTGGCACGCACCTGTAATCCCAGCTCTTAAGAGGCTGTAAATAGGTGGATCACTACGAGTCCGGTCTAGTAGTGAGACCCTGAACACCCTGTAGACTCTTCCCTAAAAAAACACAATAAAGAAAGAGAAAGAAAGAAAGTATTCTTTGAGCAAGGAAAAAAAAAAACCACTGCTGAAGAAAAGGGCACTAAGCACCTACAGCTCTCCCCAAATCACAAAGAAATGCAAAGGAAACTCAGAGAATAATGGAGCAGGGAAATAAGAACTTAGTGATACATAAACTATTCCACACTTCAACTTCTCCTTAAAAAATACATCAAGGTGCTTTTAGAAAACGCTGTTAAAATAGAGCAAATAGATCCTTTTGGGTAGGCTACATACCTAGCTATTATTAGCTCCATTCCAATTTATTCACTGAGCGATAAGAAATTTTCAGGAGACCAAGACCCAAGAGAGTCAGTGTCTTCCTGCGGGATCTCTGGTTGCAGGAAGCCTGCTAGAGCACTTCTGATAAGGGTTCTTAGGTGAGTTCTGCAGCTCCAGTTTTAGCGCCACTGCTCACTGGTGTGTACCATGAGGCCAGAAGTTCATCACTCTGGGTTTCTCTACCATCACTAGTAAGAGTGGGTAGCCCAGGTGGGGCAAGGTGGAAGGAGGGGCAGGGTGCACACGCCTGCATCCCTAGGAAGTGGCTTCCTCCATGGTGCCTGCTTTGATGGGTCCTTGGGGATTTGACTGACATTATCAGATGCAAAAGTTACATTTCTCTTTATATAGGTCTTGCTTTTTCTTGGTCTTAACCATCCAGCAGAAAAGTATGAAAATGAAGTATAAAAAGTAAAGCCATATTAATATGATGAGCTGGAAAAGGCTCAAGTCAACAACTTCAGACACTGACAGTCTTACAGAAAACCCACTACTGTCATAGACTATTGGACTATATGGGGATATTTTGCTGAATTCATGCACCTACAGTATTTAAATGACAATGGAATGTCCTTCTCTGACAAAACTAACTGAAAAAGGGGGATTCAAATGAATGACCATTTTGTATCTGTATACTCAAAATAGTTAGGATAGATATACAGCTCCATTCTCTTAATTCAATGAATAGAGAGGTTTGTTCTAATAGTGTTTGAGACAGGATATCAGGTCTGCATCTTATACAATGAATAACCACTAAGACAATAATATGCAATGTATTATTTATTGAAAATGTACTAGTAATTGGTTATGAAACTGTCTCATCGCTATTTGTTTATCAATAAAAATATTTTAAAAAAGGTTTCCAGTTTGGGAAACACAGGGCAGCCTTGGACAGAAAGACCCTGAGCCCTGCAGCACAAACACAGTGCCTCTCTGTGTCCTGCCAGCCAGAGCCAGGATCCTGTACAGGGGACATCAATTTTGGTCCTAACCACTGGCTGGCCTTCTCAGTGTTAAGCCCAAGAATGGGGCTGAGAGGAGAGTTCTCTTCCTATTTATGACTGTTTAATCCTTGCCTCTAGTCTGGCTTTTCTGAAGAAAGCCCACCTTCCTAACTAGAACCAGCTGGGGATGAGCCAAGCAGATTGTTGGCACCTTCACCCTGAATTGTGTGGCTTGGGTCAAGCAAAGTCAAAAGGATATTCATTTTCAAGACAGGCTTTTGTTCTTTTAGAAAAAGAAACATTTCTCTTCCCTTCTGCACGTGGCTACAGCAAGCTGCAGCTCACAAAGCTGCCAATTTTAACACATGTGCCTGGTACTCATATCCTTGCACACACATACTTAAGTTGATCCCAGCCCTGGCTCCCTCTGAGACAATCCATCTTCAGCTTTCATTGTTAATTATGACTTTGTGTACTGATAACCAAATGACACTGAGCCCAGGGTGGCTGTCCCTGTCTCTGTGCATCACACTGACGCAAGTTGATGAAATCATCCCAGGGAAGGTTAAGGCAAGACTCCGTCGTACAAGGGTTCTGCTTAAAACAAACACTGCTTGCTTTCAGGACCTGGCAGGGAAATTAAAAAGAAACCCAAGATGCTCTAGGCTTCTGTCCTGGTTTCCAGGCAACCAGATGCTAGGTGCAGGAAGGGAGAGGGGCTTTCTTCTGGTGCCAGACAATATTGATAGACAGTGGGCTAACATTTGGAGCCAAGAAGCTGGGGAGGGACAGAGGAAGCCTGCATAAGCCTCATTACCCTAATCAACCATAAAGTGGGCCTGTTGGCAGGGAGAGGAGGAAAATGAGCCTGTCTGCAGAGGCTGAGCTGGGGAAGGATGTTTCCCCATGCTTTGTAAGGACTCGGCAGCTATATGCACAAGGATTCCCAGGGTGCTGCTGCCCTGGCAGCAAAAGATGGGTGTGTATGACTGAGGTGAGTGGAAGGAACCTGGTGACTTCCTCCTCAGGGACTCCTGAAGAGCACTTTGGTGGGCAGAGGGAATAGGCTTGGGAGCCCTGAGCAGGCAGTTTCTCTCTTCAGTATGGTCTAACAAGATCATCCAAGTGGCCCCTGTGTGTGGAGCACCTTGTTAAAGGGGAATTCCAGGCGTGATGCAGGTGCACAAGCACTGCTCCATTCAGTTCTCTTCACTATTCCTTTGTTTCAGTCTACAGGACTCCAAGGGGCTATGTGATACTCCAAGCCATCAGGGACTCTTCAGACAGACCTGGCTTCAAATCTGAGCTCTGACACTTATAGACAGGGACGTGACTCTCAACACAGCACCTAACACTTTGCATGTGTGTTTGTGTGTATGTGTGTGTGTGTGTGTGTGTGTGTGTGTGTGTGTGTTTAGTACAGGGTTTACAGGGTGTCACCTCACAGATCAGACTTGTAGTGATCCTTCTTGTTTTTCAGCCTCCGAAGCACTGGAATTACAGGCACGCGCTGCCACACCCAGTCTCAATTCCAGTTTCAGTGTGTCCCAGGGACAGGGCTGGCATGGCAGGCCAGGGATCGAAACCTCAGTTCCTGTGTCTGCCTAAGCAGGTGCTTTAATCTGCTGAGATATCTGACTGGCCCAGAGCACCTAATGTTTCTGAGTGATTTTTTTCTTCTTTGTCTAAAAAGTGGCTGGGCATCCTCTTACACACCTGGTTCATTGGTAACTATGCTTCCTCCCTCACTTCCAGCTCATATGAGAGAGGAGGCTTAAGCCACAGAGGTGCCATGACAGCAGGAAACCCTGGTGACCTCACTGTTGAAGTGGAGCAGTGGATGCTGTGGGCAACAGCGGCAGATGAGTGTCTCCACTGCAGATGGCCCCAGCAGAAGTTGAATGACTGAACTCCATTTTGGGGTATAGCCAGCAGACCCTGGGATTTGGAGCACCATGGGTGAGGCATAACCCTAGGAGAAGACCTGAATCAGGTCAAGCCAGCAAGAAACACATGGTGTTGTGCTTAGGCCACAGACCAAAAGCCACAAGTGAGCATTAGCAGAAATTCTGTGGAGTTGAACCCCACTTGTCTCTGCTGTTTTTCTCTCATTGCTGAGACAAATATCTGACAGCCAAAATGAAGGAAGGAAAGGTTTATTTAGCTCACATTCACTGAAGATTTCAGCCCATACGTGGCTGGCTCCATGGCACAGTGGCACATGCTGGAGAACAACCTTTCATGGTGGTGGCACAGAGCAGAGAGCAAAATGAAGGAGTAGCAGCAACAATGGCAACAGAGAAGTCTGTCTTTCCATCTTTCTTATTTTACATTCAGACTATCTGCCCTAGACTGGAGGAAGTACACACACCTATAATCCCAGCAGCACTAAGACTCATAATCTCAGTGGATCATGAGTTAATCTCAAACTCTAGAAGTTCTAGCCCCATGACTGCACGAAGCTTTGGGGGCACAACTAGACATAAACCGTAACACCACCCCATCCTATTTCCTATTTCAGGTTTGCTGGTATTGTGCGTTATAGACCTGGACTCTGTCTGCCTCTTTTGTCTACCAGTTCAATAGAGACACCCACAAAACTATAGACTCTAGAAGATAACCATAGGCTTGAAATCATAAATGAATCGGTCTGTCTCTCTGTGTGTTCGTTTTTATTTTTTGTTGGCTATTTTTGTTTTTTCATGAGAGTGATCATGAAAAAATAAAACTTTAGGGTTTTTTTGTATGTTAGTGAAGGGTCTACAGGGTGTTCAGGGTCTCACTACTAGATTGGACTCATAGTGATCTGCCTGTTTATAGCCTCCCAAGAGCTGAGATTATAGATGCATGTTACCACGCCCAGTTTAAAACTTTAATTTTGGGTTTTGTGAAGTTCCTATTTTCATTTCTTCCTTGTTTTCCTCCTGTCTTCTTCAGCAGTCTCCAAAAGCTTAGACAATCTTCCTTCATCCTTCAGCCTTGCTTCTAATTATTTTCTCTTCCTCTTTTTTTTTTCCTCCTACCCATTTGAATTTTTCCTTTTAAATTTTCCCACTAGAGGTTAAATCACTCAATTGAGTAGATATTTTATATATGTATTTTTTCCTGGTTTATGTTAAATTTTGCCATATAACTGTAAATCATGTTAAAGGTAACAAATTAATAGCTATCACAGTATGTCATTTTCTAGCCTGTGCTAGATAGATCCTACTGTTATTACAGACTGTACTACTTTAGCCAATGTGACATGGTTGGTTTTTTTTTTTATATTCTAAGACTAGGATTGTCTGAGAGTCATAAAAAAATACTATAGTCCAATACCAAAGAACCAGGAGCTAGGCCAGCAATTACTCTTCTCTCATTGGGACAAAATACCTACCACCCAAATGAAAGAAGGAAAGGTTTATTTAGCTCACAGTTTGTTGAGGTTTCAGTCCACACTCAGCTGGCTCCAAGGCAGAGTGACACATGACAGAGAACAAATTTTCATGGTGGAAACAAAGAACAGAGAGCCAAGGGAGTGGCAGCAGCTCAGATGGCTAGCTAGCCTCTCAATCCTCCTTACATTGTAATGCAAATTATCTGCCCCAGGGCAGGTGCAGCATCCACACCCACAACAATCAATCACAAACTCCAGAAGCTGCCCCAAGACTACATGAGTCTTTGCTGGGGCGGGGGGGGGGGGGGGGGGGGGGGGGGGGGGGGGGGGGGGGGGGGGGGGGGGGGGGGGGGGGAAGAGGGGCAACTATATACAAACCATAACAGCCAAATAAGCAGCAATTTCTCATTCCTAATAAATGAAAGTGGTAGGATCTTGAAACAGACTAAAAAGCCAAAATCCAGAGACATCTAGAAGATATCTCTGAAAAGTAGTTACTTCCTAAGGAGTTACTGATATGAGTAATAACACCACCTACCATAAGATGTTTACAAGCATCAATGCACAACATAAACTTTAAAAAATTAAAAATGAGAAAACACAAAAGCAAGATACAACCTCAGGCCTGCAACTCTCACAAGGCAGACCCAGGAGGCAGTGAGGGGGAACAAACCAAAAAGCACCTGACTGAACTCTCTGAAATGAAAAGAGCAGAAGTAACCAAGCAGATGGATGAGGCTCTTTAAAAAACCCTCAGAAACAATTTCTCAGATAACTAAAGAGGTGAAGACCATCGCAAAGGACACAGTTAGTGAACTTAAAGTAGATACACATAAAAATGGTGCTTATGAAAATCATAGAAAACATGAATGCATAACATAGGAAAGAAATGGAAACATGTTTAACTCAACAAGAAAAGGCTAAAAGTCAAAGGATAGAAAAAAATATTCCATGTAAGGATTATGGGGAAAAAAAGCAGGCAGTAGCTAGCTATTCTATTTGCAGACAAAGTAGATTTCAAGCCAAGACTGATCAAGAGAGACAAAGAAGATCACTGCATCCTTAAGGGAACAATCCAAGAGAAGGGGCATCAATCATAAACATATACGCAACAAATACCATCACACCCAGCTAGATAAAACAAATATTAACAGACCTGGAAAGTCAGCTAAGTCTCATACAGTTGTTATAGGGGAACTCAAAGTCTCCCTGTCACAAATAGATCAACTAGATAAGAAAATCAACAAAGAAATATCAGAACTGAGCTAAAACTGTGGGCAAATGGACTTAGTAGGTAGCTACAGAGTATTACATTGAAGACTATAGTACTCTGAAAAAAGAGATTAAAGAGCATATTGGTAAGTGGAAAGGTATCCTTTGTTCTTGAGTAGGAAGAACCAATATTGTGAAAATGGCCATACTTCCAAAATTGTTACATAGTTTTTTTGTATTTATTTATTTATTTATTTATTTATTTATTTATTTATTGCGGCACTGGGGATTGAACTCAGGACCTTGCATTTGCAAAGCAGGTGTGTATGCCACTGAGTTATCTCCTTGGCCCCACATAGTTTTTTTGTTATGCAGATTTGATGCAATATTTATAACACCAATACCAATATCTCACAGAAGTAGAGAAAATAATTCTAAAATTTATTTGGAACCAGAAAAGACCTAGATTAGCAACAAGGGGCATCACAATCTCTGATTCGGAAAATGCACCACAAAGCTACCTTGAGAAAAACAGCATGATACTGGGAGGAAAAAACAAACAAACAGAGAATCAATGGAATAGCCAAAGCACTAATACCTGAAGTATATAAAGAACTCAAAAGAATCAGATTCCTCAAATTTGGAGACCCAATCCAAAAACGGGCAACTGAAATGCATAGACACTTCCAAGACAGAGAAGCAGAAATGTCAAATAAATATATAAAAAAATTCTCAGCATTACTGGTTATTTGAAAGATTTTAAAAATACCAAGATTCCATCACATCCCAGAAAGAATGGCTATTACTAAGAAATTGACTAATTTTGGTAGGGTATGGGGAAAATGGAATCCTTCTCCACTGTTGCTGGGAGTGTAGTCGGGTGCAACTATTGTGGAAATCCATGTCAAGATACCTCAAAAACTAAAACTACAGGCTCCATTTGACCCAGATTTTCTCCTTTGTATCTCTTGAAAGAATTAAAAGCATCATACCACACCAGTGCAGACCTATTTTTATAGCAGCACAATATATAATAGCTAAATATTGGAAACAGCTTAATTGTCTATCAACAGATAAATAAGTAAAGAAAATGTGTTTTTTATACAACGGAGCACCGCTCTGCTGTAAAGAAGAATGAATGTTACACATTTATAGGTAAATATGTACCTTGGGCACACAGGTCTAGTTATCACATGGTGTCTCTAGTTGGAGAAACAGAAAGTATAAATAAGAGCCAAAATGTAATGTGCAGTGCTAGATAGGATGAAAATGTGCAGATGATAAGGGGAACTAGGGAAAGGTGAGGGGGGAAGGAAGGAAAGGAAAACAAAGCAAAAAAATAGAAGAAAAAATGGAAACCAGGCTTTTGTAAAGTAGGAGGGGAGGAAGAGTTGAAGGGAGAGGGGATTAGAGAAAAAAGAAGAATCAAGATGTTATGTATAGGGACCGGGGAGATAGCTCAATGGAATAAGCACTTGCTTGGCAAATGTAAGGGCCTGAGTTCAATCCCTGGTT
>NW_004524586.1:23120265-23155113 GCF_000260255.1 Octodon degus | reverse complement strand
AAAAAATTGAAGAAAGAAATATATCACAAGAGAGAAAAATGGTATGGAATAAAAATTACGAATTAATTAATGAAAACTAAATCGTGGCTGGGAATCAGCAGTCAGGATAGTTGTAGAATTTCTACTTGCAAGGTACAAGTTTTCTATCTCCTGTTCAGGGCTTCTCTTGTGACTCAGTAAAAAATTCGTCCCCCCCCCCCCGAGATTTGAAGCATTCCCAAGGTTTCATGGGTGAGAGGACCTGGCATAGCTCCCCTCCTTGTCTTTGAGGTCCTCACAGTACATCTAGGAAAGAGGATGCACTCGTGTGCATGTCACAGAAATGCGTGGCGCACCTCCAGCCTTCCAATAAATGAATGCTATGTGGCACAGCGCTGCAGGCAAGAAAGTAGCATTGCTGTTATGTAGGAAAGGAAACAAATGACAGAGGGCAGGTGGCTACTGTCCATAATGAAGCAGAAGCCCATGCCAGGAGATGCAGGAGTGACAGATTCACCAAACTGTGCTAAAGAAAAGTGCCCTAGCCCCGACATCCCCCAGGGCTGGGGTTCACCCCCACTGCAGTGGCTCCCTGGCCCCGCCAGATGGTATAATCAGGCTTCTGCCCACCTGCATTGCATATTGGTCAGTCTGTAGCTGTCATATTGTCCCCACATTCTGTTGAGGTTCATGAGATAATGCATACCCTCTTGCTGGTGTTTGGGTCTCGGCAAATTACAATAATGAAGAAAAACAACTACCACTTCCCAATAAGCAAGAAACAGCAAAGAGGAAGAAAACCTTTGGGGTTTAGTCCTGCCTTGCCTGTTCACAGCTGTGTGACTTCGAGAAGGTTCCTGAAATCCCCTGAAGCTTGGTTTCCTCCTCTCAAGCCAAGTTAAATCACTCCTGTCCCATGGGGCCACAGTGTCAGTGACCCAACACACATCAAGTATTCCACAAAAAGCACACAGGAAAAAAATCCAACTCTTGTGAAGCAACAGAATTAATGCTCACCTCAAATTCTTTCTGAGAGTTCTCAGAAGGTGCCTTCCCTAGGCCAAGATGTACTTTGGCCTCCTCAGGTGAACAGTTGGGAAAGGGGCTCCATGAGGTCTGAGGACGTGAAGGCTCCAGGCCAGTGACATTAACAACAGGCATTTAGTGGGGTCCTGTTAAGTATGACCCGGCTATTGTTCTGAGCTGCATGGGCTTGTCCCATCTATCTCTCACCGTGACCCTAGAAGATAAACCCTATGGTTGTCAACTTCACTTTATGTGTAAGAAATGTTAAGACCCAGAAAGGTTATGAAACTGACCCAGGGTCCACAGCTGGCCCATTCCTTTTTGTTACCTCTTTGGGATGTGATCTCCGTGCTCTGAACACTTTCCTCTGATCTATCTCTCTTGCATCAACACTCAGGACTAAAGCCCTCTCCTAGTGCCTTTGAATACAAGATGAAGCTCAGGGTGTTTCAGGATGGGCCAGGCATGCTGTCAGTGGGAAGAGAGCCATGTCCCTGGAGGCAGCCAGCAGCAGCCTTGTCATCTGTGCCTCACATGCACCAGATTGACCGCTTCCAGTTAAATAAAAATATCAAAACCTATAACACGCATAAGAGCACCTGGGGATAAATGTATCACTGGCCTGTCAGCACACTCTAGCTCCATAACTTGCAAGCACTAGTGGGTGGTGAACACGGAGCTCCAAGGCAGTCCGGACTCACGCTTCCCTCTTACTCAGATGGGCCCGCATCCCAGGCTGAGCTCTTGGTCTTGCCACAGCCCCACCCATAGCTATTTCCTAATTCTACCATTGTGGGTGATTTTATATGTGTGTACATGATTTGGTTTTGACACCAACTAGATGAACTGCCTACTTTATCCTGGCTGGCCACATGAGCAGGGCTTCCCCACACAGCCCATAGCTCGAGCACTGAGTGCTGTCCACACCAGGCTTCTGCGAGGAGTTTGCTATCCTTAGAGTCTCCTGAGATGTCACCCTGGAAGAGGCAGCCCAGCAGGAGGGACTTGCATCTATTTTACAATTTAGAGGTCCACGTGAAATTTTGTTTTAACAAAGGATTTGCTGGCCAAAACCACACTAAGTAGTTAAATAGTGAAATGCATAAATCAACTAAAACTGCTGAACAACAGGATTTCTCAGGTCCTGTCTTGCATGAAAACCCTGTGTGCAGAATCAGCAGTGGATGGCAGAGATGTGAATGGCTGAATGAAAAGCCCACTGCAGCCTGGTGCTTTCTGGGGCTGCCGAGATAACAGGAAGCTATGCATGAGGCCAGAGACAGGGAACAGAAGCCCATGTTTGGCCTGCAGTTGAGAGATCACCCCTGCTTTTGCAACACACAAGGCCTGGGGGCCAAGGCAAGGGTCTGCACAGGCACTGAGTTTGGCCTAGTTGCTGCACCTGGTAGTTGCTGGAGTCTAGCTGAGTTCCACGGTAAGATCCTGAGGACCCCAGTCTTGCATCTTAAGGAAAGCAGGTGTGACTTCATAGGATGGTGAGTGATAGACAAGGTGCAGGTGTGGGTCCTAGCCACAAAGTAACTTAATCAAAAGAAACAATATACACAAGTGTATGTACACATTAGAGTGAGTGCACATGTGTGAGTACACACTATCCATTGGGGGGCAATCAACATATATGGATGGTGACATATATTTTTGTAAACTGAGCTCCAATTGGTATAAACCAGGTATTTTTTTGTCCCTTGCCCTCTCTGAATGTCATTACCTAATCTTCTCCAGGATTATGTCACACTAATGGACAAAAATACATAGCATAGATGGGGAGTAGCTTGGTATAGCTATGAAGATAAGCTCCCAGAGTCACAGGGCACTTGGAGAAGTGTGTTTTTGCCCTTGAAGGTCCAGTTTGTGTTTTCAGTGTCAAGAAATAGGCTGCGTCCCTTATAAGAGATGGTCTGAACTGACTCCATTCTGGCCAGTTTTCGATTTTCCACTTCTTACCTTGCACTGTCTTGTTCATAAGTCATCTTCCTCTAAGCAAGGGAGGCAGTTGTGAAGAGTGTGGGCCTTATCTGTGTTGCTTCCCAGCATCCCCAGCTCAGAACACTACCTGGCTCACGCCCTGGACGTGTATCCACTGAGTGAATGAAGGTGTGAGAGGTGCAAGCTGCCTTCATATTTGGTGGTCTGCACACGCAGCATGTGAACAGGGACGTAGGACTCAGGATCTCCTGTCTGCTCCTGACTTAGAAGGCTCCATGCAACTCCTAAACCGAACTGGCCATGCCCTCACTTGAAAACTGAGCCCTGTCTCCCACATATTGTAGGTGAGGATGTCTTGCATTCACCTTGTGAAAAGTTCCTTTGGCATGTTTAGGTGTTTGTTGGAGCACCGTTGAATCCAAGGTGGCCTTTATAGTTTGTATTTTGGAGACAAGAAAAGCTGAGGTATGGATACAAGTGGTAAATCCAGACTCATGCTGTCACCCCCTGATGCTCAGATCACAGCTGCTTCTGTCTCCAGATGCTTCTTTCTAGAGCAACCTCCCCTTATTTCCCTCCCTCTCTCTCCCTTCTGCAACACAAAGCCACCTCTGCCTATTCTTTCTCTTCTGCAGGTACAATCTTTTGTCACAAAGCTGTAGTAGGAGGGGAGCAGCCTGGGCCCTGCTCTGCTGGGGCCCAGAGGATCCAGAAACCTAGAGCAGGGAGGGTTCAGCTTCCAGCCCCTGCCTCGGTGGAGCAGTGACCCAAAGTTAAAGCACTGTGTTTCTTCCTCCAAGGCTTCATTTGCTTTCCAGGGCTTTGCTAAGTATGGTCAGAGATCAAGAATGGCATTCCCCACAGTAGCACCTGCTCAGACCTGGCGGTGGGCGCATGTGCCTGCAGATACCTGAGCGACCTGCTTCCTCCTTTCTCTGCTACCTGAGAGCAGTGGCCCAAAGTGTGCTCTGTAATTATGGAGAATGACAGAGGATAGACGAGGTCAAAAGGACACAGAGCCTGCTGGCTGGGGCGACAGCAGAGAAGTCTGCAGGCAGCGGTGCCTGAAGAGGGCCATGTGCTGCATCACGTCCCAATTCAATCCACCTCTGCCTCCTTCAGTGAGCTGAGCCTCAGTTTCCCTATCAAAACTAAGTGGCCTCATACAGAGGAACCAGCTGCTCTGTAGAGGGTCCTTTGGTAGCTTTGTGAGAAGAGCTGAAAGAAAGAATGAGTACTTGGGGATGACATGATCTATGGTTCCAGGTCACATGCAGAGTCAGTCAGCTTGTCTTCTCTCCTTTTCTGCGTAGCTTTTGTCATCTCTTGGTCATAGCTTTGTGGCTTTCCCACCTCCACTGCCCATTCTGTGAGCACTTAGCCTTCCTGCCGCCTTCCTTTTCCCTCTAAAGGAAGTCTAGATGCTCTTAGGACACTGTTCCTGAGCTTCCACGTGCACACTTTACAGGTTAAGTAAAGAAGAGGAGGAGGAAGTCAGTTTCCTCTCCAAACAGACCCAGCCTGACCGGCCAGGAAAGCCTCGGACCCTGCATTTCTAGCAAACTCCTTGGGGAATGCCAAGTCTGAGAACTACACTTTAGGACAAGGCTTTCACACAATTTTTTTTTTTTTTTTTTTTTTTTTTTTTGCCAAGCCTCACAGTGAGAAATACATGAATATGATTTGCATTGCAAATTGATATATACACATACATGTAATCAGTTAAGAGAATTTTATGGACTATGATTCACCCTTATTACTTTCTTTTCCATTACATTTTTGTCCCTTCCACACTACTTCACTTTATTTCATCATAAAAAGTGCTAGCCATCCATTTCACTAACTTGCTGGTAGTCTGAAAGCCACAGGTACAGGTTGGCTTTCTTGCAATTCTTTTGTTCTGATTGTGGACACAGAACATGAACTAAACTCCCAACATCAGCTTAAGAACCATCATATGAGAAAAAGAACACTTAGCCAGCCCCATCCCAGGGAGACTGCAAACCGTTTCAGAACCAGAGTATATTCACAATGCCAGAATCACCTGAAGGAATTTCTGATCCTGAGGAGGGACAGCCGCCGATCCATCCACACGCACACCTCGTGCTCAGAAGACAGAAGACAACTTAATGGTTTAACAGCAGTCTCCCAAGTTCAGCAGGCAGTGCCAATGTCCAGAGCAGGCCATCCTAGGCTACCCAGAAGCAGTCTACTTATCTCCGCTTCCTCTTACCCACTTATCCACTCTCTGGACATATAAGCCCACAGCAAAGCACAGGACTTGCATGCAAAACCAGGCCACCGTTGCCTTTTCATTTCTGGTTTTGGTCAGAGGGGAGCAGGCTTCCAAACTTTACTTTACATGTACCACCGAAGACAAACTCACCAGGTCTGTTATCTATCAATTGCAACAGAGCTCAGAGTTTGGTTTATTTAACAAACTCAGCCCCATGAGAGCCAGTGTTCTAAGAACTTCACAAATATTAACATATTGGGTCCTCATTGGAACTTTAGGGGAGAAGTACTTTTATCGTCCAGGTACCAGCTGAAGTGTTCTACCTGTATTATCGCTGAGCTCTGAATCCATTCTGTAAGGAGCAGGGACTTTCCCTGTTGCTCATAAATGGGATGCTGAGATTTTTTTTTTTTTTTGAAAGAAAGGGGTTATGTAACCTGCTCAAAATCTCACAGCAAGTAGCAGAGTTGCACTTTAAACTCTAAGAGGAAGCAATGGGTAAAGCCAAGAGTATCTTTGAAATGGCTTTGAATGCTAGAGCTATCTTTTAGCACTTACATATTACAGAAAGCTACAGGGTAAGCTGAGCCAAGCCTCAGAGGGAAAGCTGTGTCATCTTACACACAGAGACAGAGGCACAAACCAAAAAGACTCCACAAGTTCCAGTGTGGGCAGGTTGCCAGCAAACACAAGAAACCCCTAGTGGCTGGCCGAACATTCCTATAGCTTCCATGTGCCCTCATTCTGCTAAAATATAGTGACAAGGAGATTCATCATTGCTTGTAAGAATTTTTTTTCAATGAGAGCAAGAATGCGCTATTCACTGGTGGAGACTTTTGTTCAAATAGCAGGCTCTATTTTCATTTTCTAGTAGCAAGTATTGCAGTCAGCCACACTTTCAAACAATGCCTCAAATTCCTCTTTGGCTTTGCTGCAGTGACAGTGTTGTTACAGCTGACTAATGATTTTTCTCAGTTAGGGTGGCCAGCTGATATTTCCTGAGTTAAATATGTCTCTTAAATTTTCCCCAGTTCTTGCTCCAAATTTGGAAGAAAAGTCCCTCGAATCATTTTTTTAAAAAATAAATACATATATATGCTTATTAATGAAAATAAACAGTGACATAATTTGTGAATTTGGAATTTCTCTATTTATTTATTTATTTATTTATTTATTTATTTATTTGGAACCGGGAATTGAACTCAGGCCCTTGCGCTTGCCAGGGAAGCGCTTATTCCACTGAGCTATCTCCCCGGCCCCCATGAGCTATCTCCCCGGCCCCCTGAGCTATCTCCCCAGCCCCCGGAATTTCTCTCTTTAGCTCTTGAATCCACACAGATTCTATGATCCTAAATTTATAATTATTGATATAGTTCCTGTGACTATAGTAGATTTTAACATAAGGAAAGGAGTTTTATTAAATCTGTACGCAATGATTATTCTTCTATAGAAGACAAGGTGGTGGGGCACACTGAGATACCTGAATTTCCTTCAGGAGGATGAGACTATAAAATCAGCTGCAAAGTTACCAGTCGCTGACTAATGTACAATAAACCACCCAAGATGCAATGGTGCCTCGGTTCATGAACTTAATTTTTTCCACGATTCTGGTCACAAACTGGTTTGGGTTAGAACCAAATGAAATTCAATGGTTAAATTCAATGTTAATCTTATGGGCAAAATGGATTTTGTTCTCATCAAGTGCAGCTTGTGACAAAAATTGGGAAAAAACCACGTTTGTGAACTGAGGTACCACTGCGTAGCTGCTGAGGCCCACAAGGCAGTGCCTCTGGTTGTGTATCATGTGGTTGTCCAGTCTTACCTCGTCTTATACAGCCTTAGGCAGCTGGCCTGTCAGTGGGGTAGGGAGAGTCTAAGACAATCCTGTGTTTATTATTTAAATATACCCTTTGGAGGCCAAGGGACTGGTTGTTGGCTAGGCCTCTCCATGTGCTCTCCTTGTTCAGCACACAACTTGGGCCTTCTTGTGTGGGGGAAGCAGTTTCCCAAGATGTCAAGGCAGACACCATAAGCTCTCATGAGACCTACATTCTGGAATTATTTAATGTCACTTTAGTCATATTCTATTGGCCATAGCAAGACCCAAGAAAGAATAATGAAATAGATCCCATCTTTGAATAGGAGGGGCTAGAAAATTATTTTCCTTATTTTCACTTGCAAAATACAGTCACCATGTGTCCAGACATGCTATTTCACTACATGTGTCAGTCTCAGTCTGAAATCCTGACACTCCAAACCCAGGTGAGATACCTTGTGTGTCGATCCTCAGGTGTAGCTCTTCATACACAGCTCCCTTGAGAGCAAGTCACAGACAAAGGAGATCTGGACTTGCCTTCTGCCTTGTGTGTGGTGAAGCAGGGGCAGGAGAAGCACAGTTGACAAGCCCATTCCCAATGGGGAGGAATGGGAGGTGATCTTGATTGCTTTCTTGTCACTGAGATGAATTACTGAACACCCAAAGCTTAGGACAGGTTTATGTTGTCTCAAGGTTTTTGGAAGATCAGTCCATAGTCAGTTGACTCTGAGGCAGGAAGGATCTGATGGAGGAAGGCTGGTCACAGCAGCCAGGAAGCAGTGAACTAAGGGAGAAGCTGGGAAGGTACACAAACACTTCCATGTCAAGCATCCTGGTCTCCCACCTCTTCTTTTGAGGCTCATCCCCTAACAGCACATTTAGGTACAAATTTATCAGTGTATTAATGATAAGCAAAGCACTCACATGATCGATTTTCTTTCCCAAAGCTCCACCTCTGATCACATAATGCTTCTAGAGAACATTCCAGAACCATAACAGAGGGAATAGAGTAGCTACCAGGTGCACAGCATTCTAAATCTAATCAGGTACACCTCACCAACTTCCCTCCTCTGGAAGGACAAAGGGCCTCTTGACTGGGTCTGCTTCTCCTTTATTACTTTATCTTTGTGGAGACAAAGATGCCAGTTAAAATAGAAAAGATTCATTTGGCTCATAGTCTGTAGAGGTTGCAGTCCATCATCAGCTAGCACCAAGGCACGGTGGCATGGTAGGTGGCATCACAGAGGAGAGAGGTTCCAAAGCATTGCGGGCAGAAGGCAGTGAACAGCAAGCCTCCCTTTCCCTTTCATTCCATCCAGGCTGCAAGCCTTTTGGGTGGTGTCCTCCACACCCAAGGTGGGGCTTCCATTAGCCACACTCAGATCTATACTATCCAATTTAATTATCACATACCCTGAATCCAATATGGCATACCCTGAATCCCAGTATCACATACCCTGAACCCTAGTATCACATACCCTGTATCCCAGTGTCACATACCCTAATTCAACATCACACACCCATGACACAGTCACTTCCCCAAAGCCCCATCTGGGAGCACATATGAGGTTCAGGGATTGGGGGAATACCTAGATACAAACCCTATCAGAACACCATCAGCCAAAGTTCCTCTTGGTCACTGCATCCTCTGAGAACTTGAACCTGCTGAATTGTCCTTCCTTTCCCATAAAAAGACACAAGTCTGCAGCTTAGTAGTTGTTTTCTGTTTGACTTCTACCCATAGAAAAGTTAGAGGTCCAGAGGTTCTTTTCATTTTAAACTATATCTTTTGGTCCAATTTGGGATATTTTGAACAATACAATGTCTTTTTAACTTTGTAGGTTTCCTTTGACTCTAACTGAGTTTGAGTCTGTGTCCCCCAAATCATATCCATGATTATTTTTTTGAGGTAGACCTCTCTATTTCAGACTGAGTGAGACCTGGCTGGAAGATAATCCTTTAAGATTCTTAGGATCCTTGTGCACTGGAGGGAATCTTTTAGGCCATAGGTGCAAGACAGTCCGAGGTCTTAATAAAGGCTCTTACAGCTACACCCTTGATGGATTTTGAATCTTGGCCTTGTTTTAGCCAGGCTTTGTTTCACTTGGAGAATTTTCTACTGGCTGGTGTAGACAGTATATGTGCTAGCAATGAGAAACAGTCTTACTTTCTAACTAAGTGTGCACTGGGCCTTTTATGTTTCCTCTAAATTCTGCCTGTAAGCTACATATTGCTTTTCCTTTAGCTATCTGTTTTCTTCATATGCATTCTGCATTTACATGCAGCTAAGAGAAGCCAGTTGGCAAGTTCACTACTCTGTCTAGAGATTTCTTTAGCCAGATCTATAAATTTACGAAGGAACTTCCCATTTTCTGTGTTACCATGGATGACAGTCTGGACTATCACTCCATGACTACATTAATCTGGGCCCTTTCCAATGGCAGTTGTTTCACCTTCTTTGTAAGTTCTCACTAATGATTTCCTTGCCACCTTCTGTCCTCTTCTTAATCCAAAGCATACATCACTAGCTTTAGGGTTTTATTTCTGTCACACCTCACTTTATGATTCCAAATGTGATGGCTAATGTCACATGTCCACTCGACCGGGCCAGATTTGAACCTATGTTATTCTGGTTGTGTCTATAAGGGAGTTTCTAGCTGAGATTAATGTTTGACTCATTGGCCGGAGGGAGGCACAGCACCTACCCAGTATGAGTGTGTCTCTCCCAATTGGTCTTAAGGACTGAATAAACAAAATTTCTGACCTTCCCTTGAATAAAAGGGAACTGATCCTGCCTGACTTCATGAAGTTAGGGTGTCAGTCTTTCCTGACTTTGGATGTGAAATAAAACATCAACTCTCTTTTGATCTCAAACTTGTTAGCTTTTTTTACTGGAACTCACACTGTCAACTCTTATGATTCTTTGAACATAGAATCTAAAAACACTTCCAGCTTTCCGGTGTCTCTGCCTTGCTAGTTATAGATCTTGGATTTAATAAGCAATCTCTGTCTCTCTCTTGCTATTTTTCTGGTTTTCTGGAGAACTATGACTAATAATATATCAACCTCTATATGTTATTTATTGCTCATATCAAAATGTACCTAACATTTAATAACCAAAGACATAGCCAGGCAAACTTTGGGAAAAGGCAAAATAGTAATGCTTTGGGTTCTGTGACTTTATATGCAGTGACTACTACTCAACTCTGTTGTGGCACAGGAATAATCAAGAACATCAGCGAACATGTGTGGATGTGATGTTCCAATAAAGCTTTATTCACATCACATTTGCCAAGTCACTCTGACAAAACTAAACAAATAAAGGGAATACAAATGAAAGACCATTTTGCATCTGTACTTACAAAATAGGATAGATACACAGCTGCTTTCTCTTAATTCAATGAGAAGAAAGATTTGTATTCATAATGTTTGGACAGGATACCATGTCTGCATCTTGTACTATGAATAACCACTATGAAGACAACAATATGCAATGCATTAATTATTATAAATGTCTTACTAATCGATTTTGAAACTGTCTCATTGCTACTTGTTTCTCAATAAAATTAATTAAAAAAAATTTGCCAAGTCAGATTTGGCCTTCGGACACCTGGGCCAAACCACATGTTATTGCCTCTCATGTCTCTGTGCACTGACTGGAACATCCTGCTGGTCTAGTTAAGTTCACAACTGTAGGCAGCTTCTGATAGCAAATAACTCAGCTGGAACTAGAAAGGCTCTGTTGTCCTTGCTCGTGTGCTTGGGATGTTGTTGCTCATTGTCCTCGGCCTTTCCCTTCATATGGCCTCTCATTATTTAGTAATCTAGCTCAGGCTCTCTTGCATAGTAACCAGAACATCCTCAGAGGATAAAGGCAGGAGATACATGGCCCTGGTGGTCTGGGCTTGAGGAATATACCACTTCTGCTACATCCTATGGGTCACAGAAGCTTGGAGCCAGGCCAGGGGCAAGGGGCAAGCAGTAGACTCTACCTCTAGAGTCTTGAGGGAGGTGCTCAGTGTTGTCATCAGGATTCCAATCTCCCCCACAAACGAACTAGGACACTTTGGCTTTCAAATCACTGTAGGGTCTGTGAGCAGTCTTGGCCCCTTGCTACCAAAAACAATCAGTGGCAGGCAATTCACCAGGTGAGTCATGAAACTAAACACCTTTATCTGTCTAGGTTAAGCCTCTGCATGCAATTATGAAGACAGCTTGACATCAGAAAATCATTCACTAGCTGCTGGAAAATGAAAGCTAAAAGGCTGGGGAAATTCACATGTCAGGGGCTGGAGAGATGGTTCAATAGAATAAGCACTTGCCTGGCAAGTACAAGGGCCTGAGTTGAATCCCCAGTTCCACAAAAAAAAAAAAGAAAAAAAGAAAGAAAAGAAAAGAAAAAAAAGTTTAATGACATTCATATGTCATCCCCCTTCACTATACCTGTCCCTACCTCATTCACCTGGGTGTCATGAGAAGAGTTTGCAGCATGAGGCTGATCACAAGGGAGCCTCACTGGATCATGAACACATCCTGGAGGTGCTTCAAATTCAACTTTCCTGTGGAAAAATTACTGAGCCTGCTCATGTCTTCAGAGTTGAAATCAGAACAGTCTTCTGTTTTTCAACAATCCTTGTTGATCTTGGTCATCAGAAATTTACTGTGGGACATGGATCTTGTTATTTTTAAAGGAAATGCTTTCAGATTGATCACTGATGGATGTTTAGAAGTCATACAGCTTTGACACACGAGCCAGAAGACACACTATTCCTTAATATTATATGAAATCTACTTTTATCTTTAAAATAAAATTCCACATAAAACATGAATGAATTAAATGTATACCTCTAAAATCCAAGAAAGTAGTGAAATTGTTTCTCCTTCTTCTATTTAAACTATCCCTTCTGAAGTAGCCACTTCGGAAGGTCATCATTAAAATTCATAAGAATAGAACTCTCCCAAGACACCTGTCATTCTTCCACAGAGAACAAAACAGAGGCTGATTATTTGCCTTTTAAAAGTGTTGATGTTTCATGACTCTTTGCTTAAGACTATTTGTCATTGCAAATCCAGATATAAAACTCACTTTCTAAGGTAACTTACACCCCAGAGGCTGCAGTGGTATTATCTGGCATGTGGACTTAAGAACTTTTGTTCTCAAAGTAGGTTTTAAATCAAAAGTACTAAGTAGAGTTTAAGCCCCATGTCATTTTAAATTCCAAGCTTTAGATCCATGAAGCATGGATTTTATGATGGAAATGACAACTGAACCACAACCATAAAAGATCCAGCAAACTAAATTTGTGACTTGCTCTGTACTTCTCAGCCAGTTTTGCATGCAGATAAGAATGAGTAAGAAATTGAATGTAAGATCAAGGGTCAGCCAGTGGCTGCTGAGGACCTAACAACTGTCCCCTTAACATCCAGCCTCCTTTGCTCTAGGAAGGCCTTCCTAACTGCCTACCTTTCTATAAATTCTTTTTCAACAAACTTTTCTCAGTGTATGCATAATAGTAAAACAAAACCGCGCTTACTGTTCATTATTTCTCATCTGTCATACACTGGCCTCACATTTTAGGTCATTTGATCCTACAACAACCTTGTGACACAGTTTCAGGACAGTTTTCCCAATTTTGTTGATAAAGAAATTGGGGCTTGGGAAGTTCAGTAATCTTCCCAAGGGTGCACAAGTATCAGTGGGCAAAGATAAGATTCAAACCTGGGTCCGGCTAAGGACCTTGAGTGCTTCTCTGCCACAGTAGTCTAACACTTAGCGAATCATCCTTCTAGCGTCGTTTGCTCTCTCTAATTACAGAGTATACTCCCCAGGAAGAGACACGTGTTGTACATGTCTACCATCTTTTTCAGGGTGCCAGCACAGACACTCAATAAAAGGAATTTATCTGCTAGCTTAACAAATGATACATTCATCACTCACTATATTAGAACATCTGTCTGAAAAGCCTACTTCTTTCGTGGAATTTTTCAGTGCCGGGGTACAAAATAACTTTCTCTACCACTCAATTTAAGTTGAATCAATTAAAACCTTGAAAGCCAGCAGGCTGTGTTTGGAACGAAACTCCAAAAAGGCTAAAACAACACTGGGGGTGAGGGGCAGGTCTTCCAGAGAAAGCGAAGGAATGTGCAGAGACACATCAATCACTGTGTGCTTCGGATTATCAGTCTCCTTCGATGAGCCACAGTGCTCTGGATTTGAGAGGAATGTGAGCATGAAAGCCTGATAAAGTCAGATTCATCTAATAAATTCTACTGTCACCTCATTAGATATGAAAAGTAGAATGCTGTAGGACACTTGCAGATATTTTTGGTAAAAACAACATTTTTGTCTTTCTAAAGGAACTAAAAGCCATGGCTTAATTGCATGGTGAGCTGTCGTGACAGGCCACACAGCCAGTGAGGTCAGAGCCAGAGGTCTGGGAGTATAAACTGTCCTCCAGCCTTTGAGCATTTCCTCCCCAAAGAGAAATTGTTGTTAAAACACTAATTGAGAGGTCAGTGGTCTTAGGACAGGCAGGAGATAAGCCATTAGCTATGTGAAGTCATGTTGGCTTTGATCTGCCAAGCCTTTTGGCATAGAAAGAAAGGCATCCATGAGCCAGAGGTTCACTAATCTGCTTAAAGATAAGCTGTAAGTGTTTGGCTGCAATGGAGCTCCAGGGCAGGGAAAGGGCTTCTCTCTGTGCACTGGGACTGAGCTTCTGAATGAAGCAGTTAGGGCCTGACATCCCAACCTACACTCTGAATTACAAGGCAACCTGTCCCAGTGGTAGCCAGAAGAGAAGTCCATTATATTCATGGGACTTGCCCCCAACCCCTTCTCAAGAGCTGCTTTGGAAGTTGTTCAGTAGATGACTTCCCCAAAGAAAGCAGGGGCAGCAGAAGGCTGAGCGAATGCCAGCAGAAAAGAAAGGAGACTGCGAAAGAAAAGAGAAAGGAGAGAGGGAAAACGAAGCAACTTAGTCTGCTTCTTTGGGCAATGGAGAGTATATGTAAATAAAAAGAATAGGATACTTAAAAGAATATACAAAAAGAATAGGATACTTAAAAGAATATACAATAATAATGATAATTTATTTTTCTCCATGACAAAAGATTTATGCAATAGAAAATAGTAGGGATATATCCAAGAAAGAAGATCTACCTGCAGATCTTTAGGAGTCAATAAAGGCTGTCTTGGAACCCACCAGCATCCCTCATGACTTATCCCTGGACCTGCTCAGAACAGACAGAATCACTGGGATCTGCTAGTAAATGGGGTCATGAGTTCCCCAGAGGAGAGAGGATCAATGTCTCTATCAGAAGGCTCTGTGTGACTCTTCTCACCTTGCCATGTTCCCTATAGCTGGTCTTGGCCAAAAAGCTGAGAAAATGCATCTCCTAAGATGTCATTTTCATTAAGCTTTGGCCAAATGAGATAGGTACTTAAATGCGCTGCCAGTGGATAAATCAAGGTATGTAACTTGCATTTTGGAAAGGGGGTTGAAGTTGCTGAAGTCAGCAACACTTAGACATGAAATTTCTAGTTTCTGAGTTCAGAAATAGTTTATTCTGGGCTGTGAGGCTCCATACCTGCTTGCTTCACTTTTGGAGGACCCATCCCAGCAACCAAGCACTGATGAACATTACAGTAGCTTTTTGCCTGGAAATGATGATGAAGTTAAGGACACCACTCTAGAAATAGACAGGATGAGTTACACCTCCATAGCAACACCTTGCTTTGACCTTAGAATTCCACAAAACTGTCATAAAATAGGTTGTGGCTGCCTCTCTTATAGGTTTTCAGAACTGAGGTTCAAGAAGATCAAATGATTTGGCTAATAAAGATTTCATAGCTAGTGAGAGGCAGAGACAAATTTGTAAGTGTATTTTAAGTACAAATCAGAAAACATACTAAAGAGATAGTAGTCAGCAAGAAAGCAAAGTTAACTTACAATGTAAAATTTCATGGGCATAGGATGACAAATAACCTCAGAAGGCAACTCTCATCCAGTCCTGGAGTCTCCCACATGTGGACATCCGGATCTGCACACCACCTGTCTACTACCTATACCATGTAGTATAATCTATCAAAGCATGAGCAGGACATCTCTAGACGGTGGCGTCTTACACCTCTAACCTATAACATTTCTGGTTACCATGACAGAGGAAAAGAGAATGTAATAAAGCATGCCCTGTGGTCTTTGTACTATCACTCATTGTTTCAGTGGCCCAATCAAGTGACATAGCCGACACTGTGTTTAGGACTTAATATATCCCCCTAAAAGGCTCTCTGAAGGGACAGGAAAAGGAATATTGTGGGACTGTCCTGCTTCAAGGTTGTATATGGTGAGATTTTTGGACTTATGTGCAAACATGAGAAGTATATAATTCTTTATGACTATTGTTAAAATATATTCTAATTTTTAACTGGTTTTTTTTTATCATATTCTGTAGGTACTTAAAGTTCAACATATCAATACTTAATGTTAAATACCTGTTCCATATTATGCCTAAGATGTTTGATATGCAGACAGATAGTGAGGTTAAGCTTAAAAGCCTAAGTTGTTTGATAATAACAATAAACTTGCCTTCTGGATGGTTAACAACCTAAGTTTGCAGAACAAAGTTAGAGAAAAAGGAGGGCTGAAAGGAAACCCAACATTTTGGCCCTAGCCTTCTAAGGTCAATTAAGACTCAGCACATATGAGAATTTGTACTGTAATGTCATGTAACTCAGTAGTGTCCCAAATTTTCTTATCAAGAAGGTTATGGGGCCAAAGAGGAAAGTGATCAATGATGTAGAGTGTGCTTAAGGAGAGTCACATGGAGAGAAAAATTCTCTCAGGCTTTCACAGAGAGCATACTGGCCAAGCAATGGCCGTGACTCATCCACATGGCTGACACTGACAAAGGTTCTACAATCTGAGGTACAAGATCTTAGGATAAATCCTGAAGGGATTTCACTGACCTTATCAGACCCAAAAGCTACGACTCTTGTTGCATAGGTCCTGCTTTACCTTGGTCTTAACCATCCAGTAGAAAAGTATAAAAACAAAATACGAGAAGTAAAGCCATGGTGTTATGTTGAGCTGTGGGGGACTCAGGTCAACAATTTCTGACATTGCCAGTCAAGCGGAAGACCCAATACTATTCTGGGCTACTGGACTCTTTTAGAATATTTTGCTGAGTTTACACACCTATAATATTCAAACAACGGAACTTAACAGAAGAGGAGTGTACAGATGAATGTCCATTTTGTATCTGTGTATTCAAAGTGGTTAGGATAGATAGTTACATTCTCTTAATGAATAGAATGATTTGTTCTAATGGTGTTTGTAAATAGGATCTCAAGTCCACATCTCGTACAGCAATTAACCACTAAGAAGAATGTATGCAGTGTGTTAATTATTGAAACTGTCCTACCGATTTGATTTGAAACTGTCTCATTGCTATTTGTTTATCAATAAAATTATGGCAAAAAAAAAGGCTCTCTGTGCTGAAGACTTGGCTGCTATTGGGGTTTGGGAAGCAACTGGATCATAGGACTGTACCTTTATCTGCAGTTTAATCCACTCCTGAAGTCCTAACTTGATGGCATTAGTGGGAAGTGATGGCAACTGGAGGGGAGCCTAGCTGGAAGCAGTGGCTCATGGGAGCATGACCTTGGGACTTTAGCTGGTTCCTGGCCCTCTCCTCTCCAGCTCTAACAATTTCTCTGTGCTTCCTGGCTGCCATGCGATAAGTAGCTTCTTCATACTCTACCTTTCTGCTGTGATATTTCTGTCTTGAAGCCAGCCAACCATAGCTTGTGACCTCTGGAATCATGACTCAGAATAAATCTTGCCCTCTGTAAGTTGTTTTTCTTAGGGATTTGGTCATAGAGACAAAAACTGTCTGACACAGTCATGCTTAATTTCAAAGGTAGACTGATGTGCTATTCTTATGAGCCAGGACAAAGACAGGGAGGGAATTAGAAAATGTGCTGCTTGCTTTCATGCTGTTGTTCTCTTGAACCCAGGGAGAAAAGATTTGAAAACTGGATAGCAGAAAGTTCCATTGAAATCAGCAGTCATAGATTTGAATTAGTTGGTGCTTTCCTTGAACTTAGCCAAGAAGGTTGTCTGGCCTTCCACTGAAGAAAGTGGTTGCCTCAAAGTAGCTGGAGAAAATAAGCCATAATGGTGTAGGGCTTACTTCTAAAAGAGGCACCCTTGAAGATTCCAAAGATGAACAGCAGATGGGGTAAAGTATAGATGCGAGCATCACTTCTTTTAGGAAATATGGAGGCAAAAAGCCTACTCTTCTTTCTTCCCTGCTTACCTGCCACACCCAGAAATGGGAGATGAAGAAAAAAAGACAGAATGGAAGGGGCAAGAAAGAAATCTGGAAATAGCTGTAGAAAAAGAGAGCTCTTAGAAGAAGTACCCTATGATTCTTCAGTAAAAAACAAAGGGCATTTCAGTTCCCTACAAGGCAAAAACTTTCCAAATAACTCCAAAACACTTAAGCCTAGTTCCCCTTTAATTACTGAGCACACTCGGTAGAACATGATCTTTCATTACACAGAAATTTAATGACGAGCTCTAAGCACCCAAAATTCCTGAATGAGACCAAAGCTACCAATTTTAATAGTATTTATCTCCAAAATATGCATTGCCTCATTATTATCATCAATCAGATAGTTTCCCAAAGGAAGAAAATTAATTGCACACCAGAAATGTTTTGAAATGTTTATATGTATTACTTTGTTTAAGCATGAAAGTAAGTGTGTGGAAGCCTGTTTATAAATTAGCAAAGTGTTAGTAAACTTTGGTTTGACACTGATAAGGTTCATATGAAAGTCATCACTGAAACTGTTGCCTAAATAATAAACAGGATCTCTGCGCCTACTCACTTTCAAACATGCTTCTCTAGATGAAAAAGCATATTTTAACTGGAAGAAATGGAAAACAGGAAAGATGCCTATATTGTGATTAGATTTGATGCAATGTTTAGGGAGAGATTGATCATTAGTTAGCCTTTGCAAATTGAGATCATAATATTGCTTGTCCTGTAGGACCTCCTCAGGGATTAAGTGATGTATGGCTCAGAAGCCACCTTGGACCATCTCAGCAGGGAGTAATTCCTTAGCAGATTGGTGAATGACCACCGCGATCAAGGGAGGGGGCTTTTTCATGAGATGAAGCACGGCTCATGATGCTCTGTAACAGTCCTTCTAGGCTATGCCTTGCCATGAAGAGACCTTGCAATTCAGTGCTGAGAAATAAAGGATGGACCATGGGTCTTCCTTGTGATCTGGAGGGCTAGCTCTTCATTGAACCACAGGGTGATCTTGGGAAGGGCTTTATAAATCACCTGGACCTCAGCTTCCACATCAAAAAACCAATAAAGTAGATTATATTTTATACCATGACATCTCTGCAAGAGCTAAAACAGAAAATTGATCAAGGGAGCAATACTTGGACTTTTGCAGAGTGGGTAGTACAGAGGTTGGTGGGTAGGAACCCCTCTTCCTTCCTTCATTCCATCCACTTCCATGGTTCTCAGAGCCTGCTGCATTCTTGCAGGGAGGGGTCTACTTATGTTCTATTGTGGCTCCCCTCATAGTACCTCCCCAAGAAGCAGAAAACCTCTCCCTCACTGGATTCTACCTTTTTCCCTACACAGAGTCCCAGTACTCTATGTACTATGCTGAGCACAAGATTTGCCTGCAGGCACAGATCTTTGGTCATTTAAGAATAGAACAAAGAATCTGTACCAGAATAAACAGAGAGGTAAAAATGAAGACAACAAACAGCCTCTGGCCTCACAAGATCATTCCAGAAGGGGCACTTCATTTGAAAAGGTGTTAGTTTAGCAAGGTGAGATTTTTGGCTTCTGGTTCTTCTACCAGGCATATTACTATCATCGCCTCAGGCAACTTTCTTAACCTCTGTGCGTCTATTTCAACTGCAAGAGGAGAATAGCAATACTTTCTTTCTACATTAGGCCCAATAATGCAATAAAAGCCTCTGGTGTATTTTTATCAAAGTGCACACTAAAACAATACAAGCCCATTCCTTCAGTGGTTGAGTGAGAAGGGTGTTTGATGGTTTTCTTCATTTGTCCCAATATTGTAATAATGCCTGTCTACTTTTGGGACTGTCCTGCCCTGACCCCATTCCAAGACTGAGGCTGTCCAATTGTGTTTGCATTGGCTCATTAATCATGCTGCTCCTGAATGAAGGGCTCACACAAAATGTCATTACCTCTAGACCAGACACTGACAGCCACCTCGCAGACCAAAGCATCCAAGGAACAATTGTTCCTGCCTCTTCCCCCATGCAGGGCTTGCCTGGAGCCATCTCTTCTCCACACTCAAGGGCTGTACTGCGCAGCTGCACGGGAAGACAAAAGTGGGACTGCAGTCAACACAGCCACCACATGAAGCAGCCACTCCACAGGCCAGAGCTCCAGGCCAGCTCTGGGGCCTGGGTCACAGGCCAAGCCCAGCCAGACAATAGAGGCAAGAAAATACCACCCTCCCAGGAGGGGAGTCCTTGAGTCACTCACTTCATTGTTGTAGTCACGAGGAAGGAAAGCATTCAGTTCTTTTCTTTGGGACAAAAATTGTCAAAAGAAGAAAAGAGCCCCCCCGCACTCTGAGCAGCCCTCCCACAGGCAGTCTGCTGGCATGACCCTCTGTCTGCACTGTGGCCTGGTGGTTTGTTTGTTTAAGCAATAAAGGCTGAAGTGGATTATACCTAGCCAGGGAACACATGCAATGGAGAGAGGCGCGGGTCTCAACTTCTTTGTAATCACTGCACTTCACACCCTTGCAATTTTCCTTTTGCTCCCCTAGAAGCCTCCAAGAAATGGCTTTGTGTTCCCAGCAGCCAAATGTGGCTGACATAAAAGAAAAAAGCAAGAAGCAAACAAGCAAGCAAGCAAGCAAGCAAGCAAGCAAGCAAGAAAGAAAGAAAGAAAGAAAGAAAGAAAGAAAAAAAGAGAACTCTGCACAGTTCAGTCTCTGCACAGTTCAGTCTCTGCACAGTTCATGTGCATTAAGGCAGAGGCAGACTTTGTTTTTGTTTCTTGGGCTCCTAAGCAGGGCACTTGCTCCAATTTGCCTCAAGAAGTATGTTACCTTCTGTCCCCCACCCCCACTCTCAAGGGAACTTTTCTCCTCCTTCCAAAGAGATGTTGTCTGCATTTAGCCATTGAGGAACTCTTGAGGCATGTATTCCGAAATGGCATGGCCTATGACCAACTGATTCTCTTTCGCAGGACACACAGCACAAAACTGGTGCTCTGGAAGCTATGAGCACCATGCTGCAAGCCAGAAGCCCTTTCCAACATCGTGTCTCCTAAGGTAAGACCGGGCTCACTCAGTGAGCATCTGCAGCCTGCACACTTACATCCGCTGTCTCTGATCCCTACATTTCCTCCTCTTTTATGTGAAAGAGGAAACTGTTTCACATTCCAGAGACAGTTAGCTCTCTTAAAGAAGCAGTTTCCTGGATTTTTTTAGACACGGTAGTCTACTTTCTCCTACCAAATGGCTCAGTTTAGCTCCCTCTACCAGCAATTCTCGCCGGCAGTGCCATGACACATCAGTGGGCACCCCAGATTCATTTGCGAGCTATAGTGGTTTCTGCTAGTAAGAGTTTAAGCAGCTACATTGTGAAAGCTTCAAAGACAAATGATTACTATAGTAGATTTCAGGGCGCTCCTCACTGACTTGGTTTCCTTCCTTTGCACTTGCGTCTTCTCTGTAAAAGAGAAAGGAGTGGAGATGGGGGCAATGTTTGAAGTGCAAAAATTTTACAGATCTGGATTCCTCATAGGTCATGATTGTCCAGTAGGCAGGGTGGGAAAAGATTGAGAACCCTGTTCCTCCATTGGCATCCATAGGAGACTACAGACTACTGAATTCCTTAATTGTTTTTAATTTAAAAAACTACCAATCCCTCAGTCCCATTAGAATCCTCTAATCCGATGTTACAAATGACGACTTGGAACAAGTATCTTTGGGGTTATTTTAATATACTATCCCTTATCTCTTGCATCAGTTTCTTCTCAAAACTGCCCAGAAAGTAGATCAAAAAATATCAACTGTTCTGTTTTATGAATGATACAATCTGAAGTATAGGCTTGCTCAAAGTACCATTGTACTTTTGCAAGCCCAGCTTGCTTCAGCCTTTCTATGATCTAAGAATGAATCACCATTAGACAGGTATGGCAGCTATGAATCAGTTTAAGCAGTGCATATCTTTACAGGGACAAGCAGTAGTGCAGTGTTGGCTTTTTACGGCACAAAGAGAGGTCTTTGGCCAGAAACAAATTGTATTGTTTTACTATGAAACAGGATTCTGTAATAATTGCTTGGGGAATTCCTCTTATTTTTAGTTCTAACTGCTTCTGCATGAATTCAGAGCTAGGCCTGAATCATCTAAAGAAACACAGACTGCTTTGGGAAATCATTAGAATGTGTTCTTTTTTAGTCTCATTTCCATAGCACAAAAAGTACAGGTGCAAGGGATTACAGCCTGCTTTGTGAACATCAGGACCATGTGAAAGATAACGCTGGAAATGAGGAGGCTTTCAAGACCCAATTTCTGTTGTTGAGAATTTATCCAAATATCTCAGAAAGGAGCCAGAGAGATAGCTTAGGGGCATAAGAACAAGGTCATGAGTTTGATCCCTGGTACCAAAAATAAAACCAAAAAACCAAATATCTCAGAAATACTAGGTTAACTTTTAATCAAGACAAACAACAATAAAAAAGACTAATACAGCAATTTAAAATTACTGAAAGACTGTGAATATATCAAAGGTGTTTCAGTTTCCCAAAACTCAGTCTTCTGTTCTGTAGGCGGCCCAGCAACAATGTGTGTGTGCTTCTGGCCCGTGCCTCATCCCTAACAGCAGCAGGATCACGCCTTGTGGGGACCAGCAGCTATACCTTCCAGGTCTCTGTACCTTTCAATGCAATAGGTTCAGGAGCTGGATGTTTCTTGGCTCATAGAACTGAAAGAAAAGAGGTAGGGAATAAGAACTGCTAGAAGCACCAACTGATGTGGACTAACAATCCCTCTTTGCATCACACAGCTCTGTCTTCCACTATCATAATAGTAAATTTTAGGTACCAGCTTGACTGTCCACACTGTACCCAGACACTGGATCAAACACTTCTAGGTGTGCCTGGCAAACTGCTTTTGCATGAGATTAACACCTGAATTTGTGGGTCTAGCAAAGCAAATCATAAATTGCCCTTCTTTTTTTTTTTTTTTTCATTTTATGTATTTGGTATAGTGTCTCACTGCATACCTGGGACTTGTATTGATCCTCCTGTTTTCAGCCTCCCTAGTAGTGGGATTATGGGAAGCACTACCACGCCCTCCATCTCAAGCTCAGCATGCCCCAGGGGCAGGACCTGCATAGCATGTAGGACTGGGGATCAAACCCTGGTCCCTACGCTTGCCAAAGCAGGTGCTTAGTCTACTGAGCTATCTCTCTGGCCCTATAAATTTCTCTTCTTAATGAGGCTGGGCCCCATCCAATCCCTTTGAGGCTTGAAGTGATCATACAAGCTGATGGTCCTCTGCCTGCCAATCTTGAGCTGGGATAGTCTTCAGGCTTGAACTCACACATCCACTTTTCTTGGGTCTTAAGATTGCTGGCTGTATAGCTAGAATGTGTGTTATAAAACCATGACTCATTGTTGGATCTGACAGGGACTTTCCTGATTTAGCCTAAGAGCCCAAAGCAAGGACATAAATCATTGCAATGGACTTGGCACAGGGAACACAGTTAGCCACCACTATCTCATCTATAAAGTGAGAACAATATGTGGATTAGATTGCACATATGTAAGTACCCAGCAAAGGACCAACACGGGACAAATGTACAGTACTTGATTGTTGTTCTTATCCTGCAAAGCAGGAGAGTTAGGCAACGGTGGGTCATTTCTTCTTAGATATAAAATGCATTCAGACCACAACTCTGAACTCTTGTGCCTCCCCAAAATAACTAAGAAGATATTATAACACATGAACAGAAATTGTTCATACTGACAAGGAGTATAGGAAATGCCTCCCTAAATTATATGTCACAATCTCTAGGAAAAGAAAATTGAAAAAATCTTCCTGCTGGTTCTGATATGTAACTCACTCTTCCCACCCACCTTGGGAACTGCTGACAAGCCATTAAACTGGCTTCTTAGAGCATTCCATAGCAAAATTATCTTTAAATCATGTGTCCAACCAAAAATAATTTTAAAAAGGAAAAAGTATCATTCAGAATCAACGTATGCTCCACCCTCTGCCCCCCCCAAAACAATAGAAAGAAGATAATTCACAGTTACATTTAAAGTTCTAATCATAACCCATCTTTAATATAACTATGGTGGTTAAGAATATGTCTGCTATTTTAAGTCGATAATTATTTTTTAATAGTACTATCATTTCTTTCAATTAAATCAGTGTCATTGGACTAGAACTTGGCCCAAAAGAATGAAAATACATGTAGTCAAAAGTTGACTGATAATAGAAGTATGCCTTTATTCTTAATCTCTGATACCAAAATGAAAGGGATGAGACAAACCAGGAAACACAACAAATGACAACTATTAATTTAGTAATGGCGTGATTTGCATAGTAATGCAGGAAATGTGCTGCTGATTATTGCACTAGCTCTATCATTAGAACCCCAAGAAATGTTCAGAATTTGAGTGTATTTTCCACTGGTTAACAACCTCAGTAACTAAGTCATCTTCAGGATATGCATTATACTGCCAGTTTCCATTGACAAAGCTCATTCAGGATGTCTCCCTTTGTGTAAAACATTATTTTTCCTTGTCAATATACATTTTAAAAATATAGATAGAAATTGCAGTCATTTAAATTTTGCCCCATATACTTTGAGATACTTTTTTTAAAAATCCAATTGACCCACCTTTCACAAAGATAGTGAACTTAGTCAACATTAAACTTTGAGACCCTCAGTTTCTGAAATTATACCATCTAAGTATTTCTTCAGATTCTGCCCAGAGACATTAAGCCAATTAATTTCTAACCTAGTGATAATTCCTGAAAGGGATGCATAAGAAGCAATTGAGAAGTCAAAAAGTATAGATGGAAAAAACCAGGAATATAGAAGACAGCAAAAAATTCTAGAAATGTAAGATTTTCCTTCTATTTGATCCAATTTTTTTGATTCATTATGTAACTTTCCTACAATAACTGGTCTAGCTAACTGGTCTACCCAGAACTAGACCACATCTTATATTTCCTGACTCCACTATTCTTTGTATCTCTCAGAATCCATCTTCCTATTTCATTCAAATCCACCATCAGAGTCCAATTCAATCCCTGCAAGAAGTTGTCCTTGATCAGCTTTAGCTGGGTGGAATCACATGCTCAACAAAGCTGATGTCATCTGTTTTATATCTCTTGGAACATCTACTTTTGCTGACTTTCTTTCTCTTGTCATTTTCCCTTAAGTGTTTTATTTTACCTAATGAATGTTTATGGAAAAGAGCAGACACTGTAGATGCTGGCAACATGGGAAGACGGAAATCAACAAGAGAGGTTTTCTGCCATGGTGATGCCAGTTCTCATGGTTGGTTTATAGTGGGATAACATACCTACATTCAATTATTGTCAAGATTGAGTAGTTTAGGGGTGATGCTGGTGGGGATAAGAGAGGCAATACTGCCCCATGCTGAGGAAAGGCAAAATGGGAAGTGGAGATCCCTCTGGGCTGTTGCATCCCCTTCTCACTACCTTTCTGTTGTGAGTTTCAGTGTGAACATCTCTCATGCCTTGTGTATATTATTTCTAACATGACCCACAAAAGCAAGCCAACTATGTCAATTGTTGCTCAATAGAAGAAGCAGTGATCAGCTACAATACCTAATGTTATGCCTCCATGACCCACCCAGACAATACTAGCAGAAAAGTGTGTTAGAGGCCTAGGGAGATAACTCGGTGTTCTACATATCTGCCTGGAAAATGCAAGAACTTAGGTTTGATGCCCCATACTGCATGCTGTGCCAGTCTTTCCCTGGGTGCACTGTGCCATGCGGAGTGACACACGCCTATAATCCCAGCCTTGGGGAGGCAGAGACAGGAGGATCACTATAAGTCTGAGCTGTACAATGAGATCCTGTACCAAATAATAAATAAACTTTTTAAAAAGTGCATTAAACAAGGTAAAAGATGCATGTCAATAAACATTGACCCCAGCATAGTACTTTCTTAGAAATTGTCAAGGGTAGTTCTGAACATGAGACTTTTGTCTGAGATGCTGCTGTTCCCCAGAACCAATCATGTGAAGGAGATGCCTTCCTCTGGAGAAGCTCCCTGACATGGCTACAATATGGTTTGAGTATGTGCCTCTATGGTCTGTGTGTTGTAAACTTGGTCCCAGGAAAGGTGGTGTGACATTTCAAGAGGGGGAGTAGAGTGAAAAGTGATTGGGAACATCGCTTTTGGAAGATGTTGAGATAGTTCTCATGACACCCTAGTGAGTGTGTGTATTGGTCTACTTTCTCATCACTGAGCACAATACCCAACACCCACAACTCAGAGGAATAGAAGT
This sequence comes from Octodon degus, assembly GCF_000260255.1. Taxonomy (NCBI): domain Eukaryota; kingdom Metazoa; phylum Chordata; class Mammalia; order Rodentia; family Octodontidae; genus Octodon; species Octodon degus. The sequence goes on along the minus strand of NW_004524586.1, from coordinate 23,129,527 downwards.
TTAATTTAGTTGATGGTTTTGGGGAACTCAGTCCATCGTACACTGGTGCTAAGGCAAAAATAACATGGCAGAAAGGTGATGCAGAGCAAGACTCTTAGTCCACAGTGGCTTGGAAGCAGAGAATGGAACAGTGCCATGGAAGAACGTACAAGGGACCATATATAATACCTAAGTTGTGTCTCGCCAACCCACCCAGGCATAACCAGGAGCATTCTTCACTAATTTGCTGCCTGTTTCTTAATCCAATGAAGTTAACATAGCATAATTAGTGGTCACAGTTCTCATGACAGCATTGTTACACAAGAGTGAGACTGACCCCTCCTTGCTCTGGCTTCCTGTGTTGCCATGTTACGTCTCCCTCTCACACTCACTCACTCTATGATGTCATCTGTCATTGGGTGCCCACCAGACCCAGGCAAAGGGGGTACGGTGCTTGTGGACTTTTTGAAAACTGTGAGGTTAAATCAATCTTTTTAATAGTAAAGTTACTCAACTTCAGAGAGTTTGTTACAGCAACAGAAAAAAAAGATAATATACCTTCTAAGGGCATGAGTTTTGTTCCTTTCTTCCCTTGAGGCTAAATGAGGCCTTACAGTAGGCTAAAAAGACTCACAACAGCTTGAAGACCAGAGGGGAATACAGCAACAATTTAGAGGAGCTGGATGTGTCTGAGTATCTGTGAGGAGGGGAGCTGGAGTCATAGTTGCCTCAGAATCCTGGAGCCTGGGTGGATTGTTTTGCAAGAGAAAGGCAGGGGAGTTGTTGGACATTCAGCTGACAGCCAAGTTCCAAGTCCTGCCCCCAACCCCTTCCTCCCTTCTGCCTACAAAAGACTTCTTTCAATAAGAGGAATTCTTACAATCTAACTTTGCTGGAATACTTTCCTCACTTGGTACAAGTCCAGGGCATTTCCCCAAGGAGCCCTGTCATGTCAGAGGTGGCTCAGAGTTGGTGAAAAGAGATCTGGGTTTAGTAGTAAGATACTCATTTTATTACGTATTTTCCGTTCAGCCAGCCAGCGTCTTATCTTCTCTTTCACTGCATTTTACTCCAATATTGGCAAAGAAACAGCAGACAGTGTGAGCCACATGCAAATTGTACACAAGCCTATGCTTCCAAACCCCAACTGAAATCCTCCAAGAACTATTTATGGTTGGGATAAATAGTGTGTCACATGACCATCATTGTATCCGAGTCATGTATGTTCACATACTGTGTCAGTATGCATGACACAGATGGTCCTGCTATTGTGTCTGTACCAGTAGATTTAGTGTACCTTTGCAAGACAGTGCTTAAATGAAATTTGCCAGAAAATCCTCTTAGATTTTCAGCACCCCAGTGCCATCTAATTTTAACACTTATCTGTACAAAAGAAGGCCCAAGGGCAGTTCTGCTACTTACAGAAATAAAAATCAAAATGGATCCTATATTGTAAGAAGCAAAATCTTTCAAGTAAGATTCAAAGACACAGCTCAGCCTTGAAATGGAATCAAAATTTAAACATGAGCTCAGCAAAACAGGATGGAAATAAATCAATCATGTATGCTACATGTTTCAATAAATATGCCAACAATAATAAAAATTTAGGTGTGGTCTTCAAAAGCTAATGTTTCTTATATTAAATTCCCTGCAGTGCTTTTGAATTGAGTTGAATAACATAATAAAGTAGTTTGTATATTTATGGGATTCTTTAAGTCAGAAACTTTTTCACTGGAGTTAAAATGCATCCCATATGTGTGATAACTAAACTGCATTTCTATGAGGCATGTATTTTCCTTTAACACCACTTTTTTAGTTAGTGGATGTTTCAAGGGACAGTTTTCCAAGTTCTTCTCCCACTTTGCCCAGACAAGCTATTCTAGTGTAGCAGAAGATGCATCCTCATCCCCCAGGAGTGTATCTCAGCTTGTTAGTTGCCCAGGTAACAGTTCCAGTTATAGTTCCTGTTACTCTTGCTTTTTAGAAACAGCTGGTCACTATGATGCAGGTTGTATGCCCCAATCCCCAACTGACAAGCCATTCTGACTCTGTACTGCCTACTTGCTTATCCCATGAAGTCCTCGACCACCAGAGATCAGGACCTGACATATTGAGGCACAGCCAATTCCCTGTCAATGCCCTTTCCATGTTAAATCTGTCTCCAAATTCTGGGTATCATTTTGGCATTTTTTGTTTGCCATTGCACTAGGAAAATGAGATAGGAAAAGATAGGCTGGAGGACATCATTAACAACTATTTATAAACAATATAGCTCAGATCATGGAGAGATGGGAAAACCATTCATTTGTTTCCAAATTCAAGTATATGACTCCCAGGGCCTTTTGTTATATGATATCCAGTTGTGATAGCTATAAATCTGAAGAAACCCCTTCATAAAATGGATGACATTGAAGGATAGAAATGTACATGTGTTCTTAAATATCACCTCTTTCAGGAAGAGTTCTTTTAGCTAGGCATGGTGGTTCACTCCCAATATGGTTTGCATATAGGTGTCCCCTCAAAGCCTCATGCTGTCATGGAGGGCTTCTGGAATTTGTGATTGATTATTGTGGGTGTGGGTGCTGCTCCATCCCTGGGGCAGGTAATCTGCATTACATTGTGAGGAGGGGAGAGAAGCTCTCCAGCTGCCTGAGCTGCTGCCACTCCCTTTTCTTTCTTGTTTTTGCCAGGACATGAATGGCTGCTCGGTACCTCCACGTGCCGCTCTGTCTTGGAGCCAGCTGCCTATGGCCCAAAACCTCTAATACCTGGGAGCTAAATAAACCTTTCCTTCCTTCATTTTGGGTGTTGGGTATTTGTCCCAGAGACAAGAGAAGAGTAACTGAGACATCTCCTAAAATCCCAGAACCCTGGGAGGCTGAGACAGGAATGCAAGTTTCAGGCCAGCCTGAGCAACTTAAGGAGATCTTGCCATAAACTAAAAAATACAGTCAGGATTCAACTCAGTGTAAGGGCTCCAACTTCAATCTCCTATACTGAAAAAAAAAAAAAAAAAACCCCAAAACTCACCACCATTTTTTTTTCCCTGTCCCCTAAACCCACCTGGGAAAAACTGTCACCTGTGCTAAGATTCACTCAGTCTTTACTTGGCATTTGTGATGTGCCACGCCACGTAAAGAACCCAAAGTCCCAGTGCTTGGGATAGCCTGCTTTAACAGCCCCTAGAAATGGCTTGTATAGGACTGAAGAGGAGAGCAGGTAAAGGTCAGTGACTCTGGCAGGGGAGTACTAGGAAGGCACCCAGAAGAAGTTGCTACCTGAACTTAGAGATAAACTGGAGGCCAGGAAAAAAAGAGGGAGAGACAGATGCCAGGCAGAGATATCAGCAGGGCTGTGAGGAGCACAGAAGCCAGGGCTCCATTTGTCTGTGGTGACACACTGGAGGGACCTGGCCTGGAAAGCCATGGGTGGGTGGAGCCCAGACACCAGGACTCACCAGGAACTCTCAGGAATTTGGGCTTCTGTGACAGTGTGATGGCTGGATTTGCACTGGTCTAGCTACAAGGACATAGTAGTGTCCTTTTCTCAAAATCACTTGAGTTGTGCTTCAGAAACCAGCTCAGAGGGAAGCAAGGCCCAGGAGCTGTCAAAACAGCTTGTTTCATAGAGCACTCTAGGTGCAGCCTTTATGTTGCTGGCAGTGCAGACCACTTGGTCTCTAGAAAGCAAGGGGGTGATCTGATGAGAGGCCCTTTGTCCCTCATGGTGCAGTCCTCAGCTGCAGCCCAAGAGGAAGTTCCACTTATTCCTGACCCCAGAACAGGCACTCCATCAAGGCTTGGTCACTTTTCTGGAAAAGATTTGTTTAGTCAGTTGTTTTTACTTTTTCAGGTTCTAATTTCCTTATCTCCTATAAATGCTAGGTATTTACCTTTTAAATTAAACCCAGTACAGTTGGTAGTTGGAAAACTGAGAATTCCCTCAGTGAGAAACCCAGATCCAAGCCTCTCTGCTTTGGAGGAATCTCAGTACTAAGATTCTTTGCCCAGGCTAAACAGTCTTTGTAAGAGCGAAAATTAATCTTTGGGTTTCTACTTGGCCTTGAAGATACTCTGTATGGTGGTTGATACATTATGTATCGGAAGCATCAAGCTTGGCTGGATCGCTTGTGGACTGCATGCCCTGGGGATTGGGGGATCCGCCCTAGGGTGCAGAGGACCTGCCCCAGAGTGACTCAGCACAAAAAGAGTACATAAAGGAGTTGAGGAAGGCTTCTGTGCCCCATTTCCTGGCAGGAGTTCAGAGCTTCACCGTGCCACTTCACAGCCGTGCCACTCCAGAGGAACTTCCATCTTCACTGTGGAGTGCACCGCGGCTCCTTGGGTCTTCTTTGCTTTCTGCCTCCAGGAACTGCTGCCATTTGCCTTGGAGCCAGCAGAGTATGGACTGAAACCTTCACTAACTGTGAACTAAATAAACCTTTCCTTCCTTCATTTTGGGTGTTGGTATTTTGTCGCAGCAATGAGTGAAAAGTAACGAAGATACTATGATACATAAGAATGTATGGAAACATCCCAGAAATATGGGCCTGACACTTAAGAGAAAATGAAAACAAAGACAAAAAAAAAAAAAAAACAAAACAAAACTCTAAACGATCACAACCTGTTCATAATCCTACAAGGATCAGATCAAACAGTGGCCTCTATATATTCAACTAAGGTAAGAGATTTGTGAAACTCTTCAGATGTGGAATTTTAATTATTTTTAACTTCTAAAGGTTAGAAGTGATAATAATATGAAGATAACCTCTTTATCTACCAGAATAGCAAAATCCAGGCTTAGGGTGTAAGGATGCTTACTTGATTAAGAGAAACTAACCAGCCTGCATATTTGCCTTAAAAGTTTCCAGATAACCTGAGAAGTGACAAGAAACAGGGACCATAAATAAAATTAAGTACCCCAAAGAAAACCTACACCTCATTTGGCTTTGCTCTGACCCACAGAATAATTCTGTTTTATGCTGTGTAGCAAAGGAGCTCCAACTAGTCCTTTCTCATTTTGTCTGATTTACTGAAAACAAATTCCAGGCAGTGTTCTCAGATCCTTTCCTCCTGCATGTTTCTCACAAGATTTAAGGCTTCACAAGAGCAGACCATACCAGAGTAGAGTCAAATCCCAGGGATAAATAAGAAGGGAACATCTGAGTCAACTCTTAGTGGTCTCCACAGGTTTCTGCACTCTGTCTTTTGCTAGGAACATTAAATACTTTTATATGGTGCTTTAAGGATAGTACCCATGAGAAATACTTTGCAATTCAGTTGATGAAATTTAAATATTTATTTTATCATAGATACACCTAAAATGGTTCAGTAAGTAATGGTTGTTCCACGAAGCCACCTAGCTTCTTATATCTCAGATTATCAGCTTAAAGATTCACCTGGATTCCTCCAAGGTGGTTCCAATAAGCTCTGATACCTATGCTGAAGGTCAATTAATGGCTATAAAAGTTAATGACATTCAGAGCCTTTAATTTTAAAAATAATACCTGGAATCCACCAACCAACCAGCCGACCACCCAACACTATCTGTCATAACACTTGTTCTATATTTTTCCAGAGTCAAATGACTATTCTTTTATTGAAACTATTACAATACTCCTGTAGGAAGCTTTCTCTGGCATTATCAATGCATGTACATCAGTGGAGTAGATTCCAGCCTGTATCCAGAGAGGCCACAGAGCTGACCTGCCAATCAGAGTGGCACAACCTCCCTGCCCTGTGAATGATTCGGGGACCCATGTGCTGCTGTCTGAGCTGATGAAATTGATGAGTATCACAGAAAGAGATTCTGACACTCATATGGCCACTGGGCTTGATACAGACCAAAGAGAATTACAAGGTGAGAATCTGCAGAGAATGGCACTTTGAGTCTACAGGGGGTATGGATGCATGGAGAACGGCAAGCTGGTCCTGAGGACATTATTTGAGCTCCTATATCAAGCACACATGAAATAACATATCCTAGACTTTTCCATTCTGCACATTAATAAATTTCTACTTTATGCTTAAGCTAACTGGATATAAATTTTGTGTCATTTGTAACCAAGAGAGTCACTGGCAAAATGTAAATAAAGTATGAACTGCTGATAACACAATTTTAGACAGTACAATTTTAGTGGTACAAACTGGAAATCATTCAACTACTTTGCCAATAGGATGTATTTTCCCAAAAATAACATTTCAATGTGGCCAACCTCTTTCAGTGTCTGCAATGTTTCTACATAAATGGAAACTCTAATTTTTAAAGCCACAGTCCTAAAAGATGTTAATTTAACAATGTGAGATAAAATCAAGGCTCGGTCCTGGGGAAAAACATTAAGAGTAACAATTTGTCATGGAAGTTTTGATTCCAGTGATAGAGGGAGATGTCATTTTGAGCTAACTATGGACAAAACATAGGAAAACACCTATTTTAAGTAGTTGCCATATTAAATAAATGCTAGATAACAACCCAAATCGGGCAGAACTGGAAAGGGTTCATCCTTTGAAAGAGGGAAGATATGTTGGCCGAGACCTGTTTGTGTCTTGTTTTGAAGGTAGTCTCTAATCTACAAAGTGTTGAAAGGCTAGAACTCAAGTAGAAAACCAAAAATTAATTGGCTTGAGGTGCTAGAAAGTGGAATTGGACAACTAAGACATCTGAAAATTGAAGCAGGAAATCCTAGTAAGACTGAGTGAAGATCCCCAAACATGCATACATCTAGACCATTTCTCACATCCTTGCCTGACCCCTCTCATGTACATGGGTAGAAAACCTCCAGGGATCCTGATAGAAATAGCTGAAAGGCTCAAAAAGCTGAGCAGAGATTTCAGCTGCTGACCATAAAGGGGGAGATATAGTATCAGTCAAAGGCCTGCCAAAGTACAGCAGCTTGATAACTATCTCACAGACATTCCAGGGGAGTCATCCTTAAGGATAAAGCCTATGTCCTAGAGCCTTAGATAAGAGGCAAATCCAAAAGGAACCTGTCTTATCAAAGGTATAAAACCAAGCTGTAGAAGTCTAAAATTACTAGCTGGTAATTTAACTCTTGGCTAGAAAAAAAATGGCATACTCTTCAAAGGAAGACAACAGAATCTAAAGCCTCTACAGTATATTATCTACAATGTTCAAGACGCAGTTTGTTGTTTTGTTTTGTTTGAACTGGGGATTGAACTCAGGCCCTTGTGCTTGCCAGGCAAGTGCTTATTCTACTGAGCTATCTCCCTGGCCCCAAGATCCAGTTTTTTCTTTTTAAAGAAGATAGGGAAATGTAGAGGAAATGATAGGAAACTTCAAGTTAGCTAGGTATGTGGCATGCATCCATAATCCTAGCACTCTGGCAGGCTGAGAAGACACAAGTTCAAGCCTACCCTAAACAACTTAGTAAGACCCTATCTCATAAAAAATATAATATATATATATATATATATATATATATATATATATATATTTATGGCTAGGAATATAGCTCAGTGCAATGGCCCTGGGCTCACTATCCAATATCATAACTAACTCAATAAATAGTGAAAAGATAGAGAATTTCCACAGATTAATAGAACCAAATGAGAAGTTTTAGAAACCAAAATAAAATATATGAAATGAAAAATGTATTAGATATACTTATTAAATTGGATACAGCCACAAAAAGATCAGTACATTAAAGATAGAAATTGGTTAGTAGATTGTTTAACATGAATAACAGAGAAAACAAATTTTAAAAAACCTCAATGACTTGTGGGTTAATACTGAATAATCTGACAGGCATTTGTATCTGTAGACTCTGAAAAAATGAAGGAGAGAAGAACTACTGAAAAATTATTTGAGGAAATAAAAACCAAAAATTTCTTCAATTTTGTGAAAAATATTGCCTTTCAAAACTAAGAAACTAAAAAAAAAAACCTAAGAAACTCAGTAAATACCAATAAATATAAATATAGAGGCAAAAAATCAAATTGTGTTTCATCATATTAAAATGATAAACCAAAATCAAAGAGAAAATGTTAAAAAAAAAATTGCCAAGCACAGCAGAAACTTACAGCACTCCAAGGAACAATGGCTGGGATGACTGAGCTCCATATCCGGGCAGTGAAGGTAGGCTTCTGGAGAAACCCCACCCTTGAGGTGCTGAAAGCAAAAAGAGCAGAGGAGAGTGTCGGTTCAGAATTCTGTATCCTGGAAAAGTATGCTTCCAAAATTAACACGCAGGAAAGATATTTTCAGAGAAAATAAAAGCAAAGAAAATGTGATCTTTCAGCAAACATACTCTGCAATAATGCTCAAGGAAGTTCTTTTGGGGGGATGGGGGGGAACTGGGGATTGAACTCACGCACTTGTGCTTGCCAGGGAAGCACTTATTCCACTGAGCCATCTCCCCAGCCCCTCAAGGAAGTTCTTAAGCTAACTTAGATTGACACATAGAATGAAAAGTAGCAGAAGAAAATTAAGCAGAAAACATGGTACAGGGGGCAGAGAAGAAAACTAATAATGTCACTTTTTGTCAACAGACGCCACTGCCCCAAAAATGATTTCCCTTAAGTTAAAATTTATTTTCCAGTTATAGAAAGGTTATAGTTATTGTACAATTATCTATTGTTATATATTAATCAATGACTGAATATTAACATATTATCACATATTAATATATTGCTTTTTATATGTTAAAAATTTTGTGGTTCAACAAAAACTTCTATTTCAGTGTGTATTAAAAAACAAATACAATTAAATTTAATTATGCATTAAAATGTATTTACAAATTACATCCACCTTTGTAAGCTTTCTAGCTATATTTACCTTATATATCTAGTGATACTTCTATACATACATGTGGAAAAAATAAGGCTTATTTTAAGTTAAGAATATTTATTTGTGGAGGGTTTAAATATATGCATCTATACCCATTTTGGTGCTGCTCTTCAGACAGTGAGTAGATTTTGGTTCAATATTGAGCATGCATCACATTAATAGTATCCAAATAACTCAGTGGTTTAAAGCGCCTGTAAGCAGGTGCAGGGGCCGGTGGTTTGATCTCCTGGCCTGCTGGGAAGCCCTGTCCCCAGGGGGCGCTGAGGCGGCAATTGAGACTGGGCATGGTGGTGCGTGCCTGTAATCCCAGCACTTGGGAAGCTGTAAACAGAAGAATCACTATGAGTGCGATCCAGTAGTGAAACCCTGAACACCCTATAAACCCTTCCTAAAATACAAAAACCAAAACCAAAACGGTATTATTGCTTGAGTTGTAAAAAAGAGGACAAAAGGCAGAAAAGAGATTCTAGATTATATA
>NW_004524586.1:23106121-23120165 GCF_000260255.1 Octodon degus | reverse complement strand
TTATATATGTTTTTTTTTTCTTTTTCCGTAACTGGGGCTTGAACTCAGGCCCTTGTGGTTGGGATCTTTTAATATATGATGATAAAGATAAAATGATTCCTTTTTATTTTGTTTTATAATCTCTAAAAGTAAACTAACAAACAGATTAGTTATCAGGGACACATAAAAAAACACTAGGAGGGGACCGGGGAGTTGGCTCAGTAGTATAAGCACTTCCCTGGTAAGCGCAAAGCCCTGAGTTCAATCCCTGGTTCCGCCAAAAACAAAAAACAAAACAAACAAACAAACAAAAAAAAAAAAACCACTAGGAGTCAGGCCCTGTCCCTCCAGGGTCCTCCAGTCCAAAGCTCCGTGTCACTGTGTGCACAGGGCCTGGGCCTCGGCTACCCACAGAGGCCCTGCAGGGGTGGAAAGGACACCGACCCCAGAAGTTTGCCATCTTCATGCCTTTTGATTTTTTTGGATAAAACAAGTTCATTCTGTTTTCTGTATGAGTAAAGCTAAAGTGTGAGATGTCTACGTTGTGTTCGGGGTGTGCGTGTGTGCGTGCGTGCTTGTGTGTGTGTGTGTTGTTTGTCAAAGGTGCTTGACATGTGCTTGAAAGCCTTCTGACAGTGCCCTGATTGTTCCGGGGAGAAGGAAAGGTAGCAAAATCAGAAGAATGCGTAGCATAAAAAGTGACCTTAAAAGAAGGCTATTGTTCTTATAACTAATCTTTACATTTAATCTTTTCTGGCAAAAGGGGCGGATGCAGCATCCGTTTCAGTACTGTTAAAAAAAAAAAAAAAAAAAAAAGTCCTGATATTTCTGTAAGGGGGCTGAAAAACACACAGGCTACAGAAATTCTAACCTGCAACCAGGTCACATAGAATATATCCTGTACAGATCCTAGAAGCCAGTAGATAATCCTAGAAACCTGTTCTGCTGGTGTAAAGAGAATGCTCATAGGAAGAGGTGAATACATACTTTATTCGCACACCCTCCCCCCAAGCCAAGAAGTACAACTGACTTCCGGTTGCAGAAACTTGGAAGCTAGACGACAGGCTGTAACATTACTGGAAGGGAGAGAAAAAGTGCTATATAGCATTTACATTTTAGATTTAAAATGCTAGAAGAAAATAGCTTCTATTTGGCTTTGGCAGTCTAGAAAACCTGTGTTTGCCCAGTTTGGCCTTCCAGGGGGTCCCTTTTGGTTGACACGTGGTCATTATCCCAGGGTGCCCAGCTTCTGAAGGCGGATGTGACAGCAGAGTGCCAAAGAGGTTCAGAACTGCGCTGGGTTGAACTGGGTGCAGAGGCACATGCCTGCAAGCCCCACATTCTTCGAGGCTGAGGCAAGAGGATTCCATGTTTGATCCTAGCCTACGAAACTTAGTAAACTTTCCTATACCTGGTCTCAAATAAACTTTTTTAAAAGGGCTAAAGATTTAACTCTCTGAAAAGGCCCTGGGTTCAATCTTTCGTACAAGAAAAACAAATAAAAAACTATACAGTGGTGTACAAAGACCTTGCTGGGCTTGGCCTCTGGTGGTTGGCTTTGCAGGGTCAAGATCAATCCAGAACTCCCCAGACAGATGCTGCTGGATAAACTGAGGCTACCAGCCGCGCCCGTGTCATCTAAGTTTCTGGGCATGGGCTAGTGACCACAGACAAGGGATCCCACCTTCTCCAAGGTCCTGTTTTTGCCTCTTTGTGGAGTGCAGCCTGCTGTTCAAGCAGGAAGTCACTTCATTAATATTCTTATCTATTTATTTATTTTCCTATTGTTATTTTATTTTATTTTAAAAAGTAAAAAGAAAACCAAAACCAAAAACAAATAGCAAAAACTAAGAAACACAGTAACATACAAAAATACATATGGTGCAGAATTTCAAAGCAATGAGAAATTAACAATGGTTGTTATATTACATATTTTTATCATTAAATCTGTTGCTCAGATTGACAGATACAGGTTTGCAAGATCGGCAAATAATCAAACATTAATATTTGCTTTCAATAACCTTAATTTTTTGTCCTTTTTATTTTATTTTTTATTTTTAAAATTATTATTATTATTTTGTATTTAGTATGGAGTCTCCATGGTCTCACTACACAGATCAGACTCATAGTGATCCTCCTGCTTTCAGACTCCCAAGCACTGGGATTACAGGCATGTGCCACAACGTCCAGTCTCAATCACCATCTCAGCATGTCTGGGAGTGGGGCAGGCACAGCACAGAATGCTGGGAATCAAACCCTAGTCTCTTCTTAGGAAGGCGCTTTAGCCTACTGAGATATCTAGCCAGCCCTTTATTTTACTTTTAAACTTTTATTTTATTTCATTTTGAAGAGTGAAAATAGAAGAAAAATAGAAAAAAAAAGACAGAAACAGGGTAACATGCAACAATGCATATGTTACAGATTTTCAAAGCAGGAATAGCTAACAATGGTTATTATATTTTTTATTTTTGTCATCAAATCTGTTGCTCAGATTAACTGATACAGTTATGCAAGATTGGGAAAATAATTCAGCATTGGTGCTTGCTTTCAAGAAATCTCAATTTTTTCCTTGTCTTTTTTTGTTTTGATTTATTTTAAAGAGAGTATAATAATTGATAAGACATTTGAAATGGTACACATTTAGAAGACCAAGATGAGAAGCATTCAATCCTGGGTTTTGTATTACACAATTTCTCTCTCAGTGAGTTTGCTATTTGGGTAGAGGAATACTATTGATTTTTGGGCATTGACTTTGTATCTTGCTATGCTGTTGAATTGCTTTATTGATTCTAGGAGCTTCTTGGTGGAGCACATGTATCTCTATAGTATGATGCTTTCAGCTCTTTTGAGAAAATATCCAGAAGAGGAATAGCTGGATTGAATGGCCTTTTCAGTCCTAGTAGGGTTTTTTTTTCTTTATTTGTTTGTTTGTTCTGTTTTCTTTTTCTTTCTTTCTTTTTTTTTTTTTTTCTTTTTTAGGAGGCTCCACACTAATTTTCATAGTGGTTATACCAGTCTACATTCCCACCAGCAGTGGAGGAGGGTTCCTTTTTCCCCACAGCCTCTCAAGCATGTGTTATCAGTTGATTTCTTTATGATAGTCATTCTTTCTGGGGTAAGATGGTATCTCAGTGTTGTTTTAATTGATATTCTCAAGTGACCAGTGCTGTGGAATATTTTTCATGTATTTATTACCACTTATATTTCTTTCTCTGAAAAGTATATATTCATTTCAAATGCCTATTTTTGTATTGGGTCTTTAAAGTTTGGAAGTTGAATTTTTTAGTTCTCTATATAATTTAGATAAAAATCCTTTGTCTGAATTATTGCTGGTTACAATTTTTTTCCCAAATTGTGGGTTGTATTTACACTCTGTTAGTGATTTTTTTTTTTTTTGACATGCAGAGACTTCTCAATAAGATGAGATCCCAGGTGTTGATTCTTTGCAATATTTCCTGTGCAGTTTGGTTTTTGTTCATGAACTGTCTGCCTACTTCTGTCTTCAAGATTTCCACCTACTTTCTCTTCCAAGAGATTTAGTGTTTTTTTTTTTGTTTGTTTGTTTGTTTTGTTTTTTTTTTTTGGCGGAACCTGGGATTGAACTCAGGCCCTTGCGCTTGCCAGGGAAGCACTCATTCCACTGAACCATCTCCCCGGGCCCTATTGTTTCTGTTTTAATATTTACAGATTTGATCCACTTTGACTTTAGTTTAGCATGCTGATAGACATGGGTCTAGTTTTAGTTTTCATCATGTAGAGAGCCAGTTTTTCCAGCACCACTTATTAAAGAGGCTATCTTTCTTCGAGTGGACATGTTTGGCCCCTTTGTCAAAGATAAGATGGCTAAGTGTGTGTGTGTAGTTGTATTTGCATCTTCTAATCTGTTACATTGATCCTCAGATCTGTTTTTTTGCCAGTGCCATGCTGATTTTATCAGAGTAGCTTTGTAGTATAATTTCAAGTCAGGGATGATAATGCCTCTGGCCTTGCCTTTGTTGCCCAATATTGTCATTACTATTCTAGGTCTTTTCTGGTTCCAAATAAACTTTAAGAATGTTTGCTCTAGATCTGTAAGGTACACTGATGGCATTTTGATAGGGATTGCAATAAATTTTATAATAATTTTGGGAGTATACTCATTTTCACAATGTTAGTTCTTCCTATCCAGAAGCAATTGAATCTTTCCATTTTCTGAAATCTTCTTCAATCTCTTTTTTTAAAGGGTTGTAATTTTCATTGTATAAATCTTCTAATTCCTTTGTTAGATTAATTTCTATGTATTTCTTTCTCTCTTTTTTTTTTTGGATCCTATTGTGAAGGGTATTGTTGCACCAATTTCTCTCTTACTGAGTTTGCTATCTGTGTAGAGGAATTATATTGATCCTTGGGTGTTGGCTTTGTATCCTGCTGTGCTACTGAATGTGCTTACTAATTCTAGGAGCTTCTTGGAGTTTTTTTGGTCTTCCAAGTAGAGTATTATGTCATCTTCAAATAATGATAGTTTAATTTCTTCTTTACCTATACTTATTCCTTTTATTTCTCTTTCTTGTCTAATGGCTCTAGCTAAAGATTCCAGAACTATATTGAATAGGAGTGGTAACAGAAGACATCTTTGTCTTGTACTTAATTTGAGAATAAAAGCTTTCAGCTTGTCTCCATTTAGAATTATGCTGCCTATTAGTTCGTCATAGATGGCTTTTATCAAGTTGAGGTATAGGCCATCTATTACAATTTTCTATAAGACTTTAATCATGAATGAATGTTGGACTTTGTCAAAAGCCTTTTCTGCATCAATTGAGATGATTATGTGGTTTTTGGTCTTGGCTTTGATAATATAGTGTGTTACATTTATAGGTTTGTGTATGTTAAACCATTCTTGCATCCCAGGAACAATCCTACCTGGTCATGGTGTATGATCTTCTTGATGATTTGCTGTATTCTATTTGCTGGTATTTTATTGAGGATTTTTTTGCATCTATATTCATGAGGGATATTGGCCTGTATTTCTCTTTTTTAGTTGTGTCTTTCTCTGGTTTTGGAATCAGTATAATACTTGCCTAGAGGAATGATTTTGGGAGGACTACCTCCTTTTCAATATCATTGAAGAGTTTGAGGAATGTACAGATTACATCTTCTATAAATTTCTTGTAGAATTCAGCTGTGAATCCATCAGGACCTGGACTTTTCTTTGTCAGCAGGCTTTTTATTACATTTCATATTTCATTGGCTGTTATTGGCTTATCGATTTTATTTAATCTTTCAAAGAACCAGCTTTTTGATTCATTAATTCTTTGAACTGTTCTTTTATTCATCTCAACTGAATTAATTTCTGCTTTAATCTTTATGGTTTCTTCCCATCTTTGGGCTCTGGGTTTGGTTTGCTCTTCCTTTTCTAGATGTTGGAGATGCAGCATTAGGGTGTTTCTTTGTTCCCGTTCTCTTTTCCTAATGTGTGAGATCATAGCTATAAATTTCCCTCTGAGAATGGCTTTAATCGCATTCCATAAGTTCCAATATGTTATGCTTGAATTTTCATTGAATTGTAGATATTGTTCAATTTCTTGTTTAATTTTATCTGTGACCCATTGGTTGCTGAGTAGAGTGTTGTTCAATTTCCAAATATTCATGGGGGTTTTCTGGTTTCTTTTGTCATTTATTCCCAGTTTCATTGCACTGTGGTCAGATAATATGCATGGGATAACTTCTGTTTTCTTGCATATACTTAAGCATGACCTATGGATTAATATGTGGTCTATTTTAGAAAATGACCCATGTGCAGCTGAAAAAAAAGTGTATTCAGTTGTGGATGGGCAGAACAGTCTGTATATGTCCACTAAGTCCATTTGTTCTAAGCTCTGGTTCAGTTCTGCTACTTCTTTACTAATTTTTTGTCTGCTTGACCTGTCTCTTTGGGATAAGGGGGTGTTAAGGTCTCCTGTTAAGAATGTGGTATTGGATATTAGATTTTTCATGTTCGTTAATATTTGTCTTATATACTTGGGTGCTCCCATGTTTGGTGTGTAAATATTTATGATTGTTATTTCTTTCTCTTTTATTTTTCCCTGAACCAGTATATAGTGGCCTTCTTTACTTCATTTGAATATTCTTGGTTTGAAGTTGAGGCTGTCTAAGAACAGGGTTGCTACCCTGCTTTTTTCTGAGGTGCTGGGGTGTGTAGTACTGTTTGCCATCCTTTGACTTTCAGCCTATGAATTTCTTTATGAGTTAAGTATGTTTCTTGTATACAGCATATTGTTGGATTTTGTTTCCTAATCCGCTATGCCAATCTATTTCTCTTAATTGGTGAATTGAGTCCATTTACTTGATGATTATAATTGAGATGTATTGACTTACAATTGACATGTTATTTACCTACTATTGCTTACTCCTTTTTCTCCTGTGTTTAATTGTTTGCCATATTTAATGGGTTCCTTCTGTTCTCATTCATGGAGTTTTGATCATTTTGGTCCCTCTCTAGAACATCTTTCAGGAACCTGTGTAGGATTGGTTTTGTCATCATGAAATTCTTTAGTTGTTCTTTGTCATGGAAGTAGTTCACTTCTCCATCAACCTTAAAAGAGAGTTTTGCAGGGTATAATAGTCTGGGCTGGAATTTGTTTTCATAGAAGACTTGAAGTACTCTGCCTTCATGGTTTGTGAAGAGAAGTTGGCCGTAATTCTGATGAGTTTTCTTTTGAATGTGATCTGCCTTTTTTCTCTAGTGGCTTTCAGTATATTATTCTTATACTAAATTTCTGGGATCTTGACTATTATATGTCTCAGATAATTGAAACTATTATATGTCTTAATTAAAAACAATTAAAAAATAAATGTGTTTTTAATTGGGTTGAAGTTATTTGGCATTCTGTATCCTTTGGTTACCTGAATGTCAGATTGTTTCCTCATATTTGGAAAGTTTTCTGCCATTACTTCTGCTCATATTCTTTTTATATCATTCGTATTGACTCCATCTTTCTCATTGATGCCTGTTAGTCTCACATTGTTCATCTTTGCATCATCTTGCAGGTATTGAATTATTTTTTCCTGCTTCCTAGTTGTTTTTAAGAGATCTTTTCTTACCTTTTCACTAGCTGCACCAGCGTCTTCCAGATCTGAAACTCTGTCTTCACTTTCACTCAAATGATTTTTCAAGCTTGTGATTGAGATTTTAAATTCCTCTATATCTCTTTGACTCTGCTTCATGCGGTCTATTTCCTTCCTGTATTGTTCATTCAAGGAATCCCTCATTTTTTTAGTCTCCTCTATTTTTTTTTATCAATGTCTTCTTTAGAAGCAGTTATTAATTCTTTTAGTGCAGTTTTTTTCAGATCAGGTTTCCTCCATATGTTTCTGCATTTGATTCTTTACTTCGGATGCTATTAATTTAGAGATTTCTTTTTTTATTTCCAAGGTTATTTCTACTCTGAGTTCCTCTATACCTTCCTGCAGTTGTTTTTTTTTATTTCAGATTTTATTAATTCAGAGATTTCAGCTGTATGATTCCCATTTTCTTCTGTTAGTGTGTTCTGCACTTGTTCTGGGTGGCCTTGGGGTCTGAGAGTGCATTTTGCTCCTTCTCATTGTCATTTTGGATAGCACTGTCCTCTGACCTTTGTTGTAGAGTTTTGGTTCAGTTCTAACCTTAGCGCCCACTGAAATTCAAGTGCAGATCTACAAAGTTTGAATTTATTCAGTTGTGCCTTGCTTGGGTCTGGCTGCTGTGCTCAGCTCCTTCCTGTTGCAACCCGTGGGAGTGAAACTATTTTGCCCATGTGGTATATGTTCTGCTCCTGGACTAGCTGGGTGGTTCTGTCCCCTACCCTCTTTGCGGGGGCTGCAGCTGCAGAATTTCACCCCAGACCATATGCCAGGCCTGAGCTGGGTCTGAAGGTGACAAGGGGGTACAGAGAACAAGGAGAGGCTCTCCCACACACTCCCCAGGCCTGAGATTGGGCTGGATCTGGAGTTCCTGAGAGTGCAGCAGTTCTTACTCACTCAGCAGGCTTGTGAAGGGGGCCTCCAGAATGATGAAGGGGGGTTCCCAGGGCATGACAGAGGGTCTCACATGGCGTGCCTGTGTTTGGACTATAGTGGTCCCATGGGCACAGGGTAGTGGAAAGCTCTCCCACACACCAGCCAGGCCTGGGCTTGGGCTGGATCTGGGAGTCCCAAGGGCACAGCAGTGAGATCTGTGGGTCTCACTCACTGGGCAGGCTTGAGGTGGCAGGTTCCAGAATAGTGGGGGTGTCCTGAGGGAGCGACAAAGGGTCTCACTCATGTGGCATGCCTGGATTTGGACCAGAGAGGTCTAACGGGGCCTGGAATTTTAAATTTCTTGTATATCTCTTTGAATCTACTTCATGTGTTCTGTTTCTTTCCTATATTGCTCATTCAAGGTTTCCATTATTTTTCTCTTCTCTATTTTTTTTGTCAGTGTCTTCTTTAGAAATGCTTAGTAATTATTTCATTGTAGTCATCATTTCTTTTTTTTTTACCTAGATTATTTTAGATATGATTTCCTCCATACCTTTTTGTAGTTGTTTCGTTACTTCAGTGGCTATTATTTCACAGATTTTATATTATGGCCTCCAATTTCTTCTATTCTGATATCTCCTGGGTTTGTTCTTGGGGGCCTCAGGGCCTGAGAATTCATTTTGTTCCTTCTTTTTGTCATTTTCTATTTCAGAGAGAACTCTTGATTTTGATTTCTGTGACCTTTTGTGAAAGTTTGGTAATAGGCAGCTGAATCACTGCAGACTAGCTCACCCCAGTTATCTGTTGCCATCTCTGTGCCACAAGGATGCTCCTGCAGTTCTGGGCCTTGGTCTGGGCTCTGCTGGCCCCACAGTATGCCTCAGCTCACCAGGTCTATATTTACTGGTCTCTATCTTAACTGGTTGGACCTGGCTTGGGCCTGGTTGCTGTGTTTAGCTCCTTCCAAATGAGCCCAGTCCAAGCGGACCACTAGGCCCCACTAGCTGCTGGTCTCATAGCTCCTTCCTGGTTGCTCACCAAGGTGGAGTAGGCCCTCTGTAGCTTGCTGGCTGCCAGTCCTGCAGCTCCTTCTGGTAAGCCCCCTAAGATGGACTGGGCCTGCTGTACCTGTTTGTTCTTGTTGCTTTATTTTAAAGAGAGTATAATGATAATTGATAAGATATTAGAAATGGTACACATTTAGATGAATAAGATGAGAGATACTCAACAGTGGTTTCTGTATTGCACATTGCTGTCTCCAATGTAGTTGCTCAGATTACAGATATTAGCATATAAACTTAGTCAAATCAAAACTTTTAAACATTAACTGTTACTTGGAAAAAAAACTGATGGAAATTAGTACTGCAATCATTTCATCTATCCTGTATATATACTTGCGTGATTTTCTCCTTTCCTTTCTTTCCTATCTTTTCTCCTTTCCCTCATCTTCAGTGCTTATTCCTTATGTTCAGTTTCTTTCCATTTTACTATATCTATTATACCTTTCAGATAATATTTTTATTTGAAATGATAATATGAGATCAAGGGGACAAGGAGTTAACAAAGGGAAGAACAGAGGCCACTGGAAAGGAGACTGACAGACATGAACTTGCAAAAGCATGACCAATGCTGCTAATGTGGACAGCTTGCGGAGAGGGTGCTTGACAATTGGCGCTGCGTCAAGTGCTTTCATGTGTTGTCTTATTTATCCTCATGGAAATCATCAGAGGTATATTTTATACATTTCCCCATTTTAGGGATGAAATGACAGGGGCTTAGAGCTGGCTTGCCTCAAGTACCAATGCCAGGAAGAAATGGACCAGAACTAGAGTCCTTTCCAGGCTGACACTATCTATCCTTACCCTCTCATTCTCTCTCCCCCACCACACAAACAAAGCCACTGCCCTTAGGAAAGAAGTGCTGACAGTCTTCCTTACCTTATACAATCCTACTTGGAGACAGTAGAGGATGCACTGCCTCTTGCAGGAAAAATAGCTTTACATCAAGACGATGCTTTTCTATCAACTCTACCTGTATGTGATCTGCACTTGCAAGAATTCCGGATGATGGGACAAGTATTACACACCAACCTTCATCCCTCGATGAAGTCAAGGAGTTGTGGCAGCATTGCTTGCCGGAGCAGAGGCTCCACAGGAATGAGAATCTGTATCACCTCATGTGAGGTCTGTTGCTGCCTCGGCCTCAGGGTTGTGTGTGTGTAGGGGGGCAGTTAGTGAACCATATGGCACGTGGAGGCTGTTTCTGCCATTTCCTTATCTCTAAAATGAGGGAAGTGTGTGGGAAGATTGAAAAGAAGGTGTTTAAACAATAGAGATGGTGTAATATCTATGAGAAATCAATAAGGATTTTGACTTTTAAACCTTCACATTTATTGTGGCATATTTTACCAAATAGATTGCCAAAGACTGAAGAGTAAAACAATTGGACTCATGAATGGATAATAAAACAGGCAACCTGTCCTTCCTGGTGGGTAGGTAAATAAATTCAACCCCTTTGGCTAGCTATTAAAATGTAGTAGTGGTAGTGGTAGTAGTAATAATGACAATCATAGCAAACTGTAATGCATGTATATTAAAACTATAAATCATTCTTTTTTTGGGGGTGGGGCCAGGGATTGAACTCAGGCCCTTGAGTTTGCCAGGGAAGCGCTTAGTCTACTGAGCCATCTCCCCTGCCCCTAAAACTATAAACCATTTCTCAGAGATTCTTTAGAGATGAGCTTGCACATGGGATGTTAATTATGCCCTTGCTTACAGATTCACAAAGCAGCGATGATTGCATGACCTTTGGTAAGAGCCAGTCCATTAAATGGTGCTATATTCAAGCCAATGGAACATTACACGGGCATTAAAGAGAATGAGTTAGGTGTATGTATGCTGTTAGAACAGGAGCCAAAAAATAAAAGATGTGTATGAGAAAAATATAGTGAACAAAACAGTCAGTGCCAATTCAGTGTGACTGCAGTGTGAAGGACTGTGTGTGTGTGTGTGTGTGTGTGTGTGTGTGTGTACAAAGCTCTTCTGGGAGAAGGATCTGCTTTAAAAACAATTGTTAACAGTGGTTATCACAGGAAGGGCTTGGAAGCCCAGGACAAAAGGGAATTTTTTTATTGTACAGATTGTGCACTGTGTGAAATTTTTGCTTTGCATACATAATTATGTTTTCTTTTTAAAAATCAAGTGTAAAATATTTTTCAGTCTATAGGAGGTCATAAGAAAACCAAAACACAGCAGAAAAATTATCCACATGGTGTAAATGCTATATGATAGAACATTGTTGTGCAAATCTAAGTTGCTCTGCTTATAACCCAGAGGATGTGTTCATCACAGCATCAAGAAAGAGAAAGCCAGTCACACTTATGCAGAGTTCTGCATGCTGTACTACTTGTATTGCAAGATGTTGTTCATTCATCAAGTTATTTTTTAAAAAATAATTTTATTGAGAAACAAATATCAATGAGACAGTTTCACAACCAATTACTGGCACATTTTCAATACTTAATACAGTGAATATTGCTGTCTTAGTGATTATTCATTGTACAAGATGCAGACATGCTATCCTGCCTCAAGCACTATTGTAACAAACCTCTCTATTCATTGAATTAAGAGAATGGAGCTGTATATCTTTCCTAACTATTTTCAGTATACAGATACAAAAGCGTTGCTCATTTCTATCCTACTTTTTTGGTTAATTTTGTCAGAGATGGGCATTCCCATCTTCAAGTTAAAATGTTTCAGAAATGTTTGTTTGTCTTGCAGAATGCTTGCAGACAAAATTAGTCATAATCCAACATCTAATTGTATTACATACACATATACATATATCTTATATGCAGTGTTACATATAAGTAACATATGTCTGCTACATTACATACATAGATGTATATGCAATATACAATATATAGATAGAAATTAACTATAATACAACATATTATATTTATATAAAGTATGCATTATATTTATATAAATATAAAATAGGTGTAATACATACAAAGACCTCAGTTGGGTAACTTATTAGCCCAAGTGGTTAAAGGGAGCAAGCTTATGAAATTCGAGTCATTTCTTTCCTCCCAGATTGCAGAGTCAGCTTTTCTATTCCACAACCACAGGTCGCCTGGAAGCCTAGGTCAGCCGAGCTGCACAATCGACTCACCAGGAAGAAAGATCACGCCTTTCTGTCCTCTCCAGTGCCCAGCTTTCCCCCCACCCATCCCTACAAAGCAACACACTCAGCTTCCACCCTCAACTGTGGCCAGGGGAGCCTGGCACACACAGGCCTCCTTGTAAGCCGCATGGCAGGCAAACAGGCCAATGCTTCTTGGCTGTGACCTGAGCTCTCCAATGTGTGCATGAAACAATCAAACATCTCTGATTCACGTTTGTTGAATATTCTCAAGCCCCGAGAGAAAAGGAGTCAAAAATAGCGAGGAGCTTTGAAACCCTTGAGGAAAAGGCACTCTTTAGCAAACTTGTTTTTTTTTTTTTTTTTTTTTTACCATTCAATGAACAAAAAGGTTCACTGTTTCGACCACCAAGAGAACAGCCAAGTTTTCAGAAATGCAGTCACACTTTGGCTGACGTCAGGAGACTTTCCAACTGGGCTTTCATGCGCGTACATACGGGTGGTCTGCCTGACCTACCACAGGCTTCCCTGTGCCAACAATTTTGTTTGCAAATCTGTAATAACAGAGCTTGTGTACTTGTTGCAAGTAGAGGGCCAGGATTTGTTGTGAAAGGGAAAACACAAAGGTGCATTTCCATGGCTCTATCACTAAGAAAATGTTGCTTTTATGAGAGACGGAACAATTCCTTTAAACAGATCCCTTGCATCTTTATGGGGAAGCAGAGCTAACTTGCAGTCCCTTCTACAGAAACTCAAGATTGATTTATTTCCACTGGGCAGATTAAAATACACAGTGTTTTCATGGGGATGACTGGACTTCATAAATTTGTCACTGCCTGGCCATGTGCAGGCTTTGATCCTTTCAGTCAGGCCTGGTTTTGAGCTAGAAGCACTGAGCTGCCGGCTGTGACACGTGTGTACGTATCCACTCCTCCTGCATGTTGAACTTGGCTGTCCCCATCAGAGGAAGGCAGACAGTGCCAGCTCTTGAGTAAGGGCTGCTCTATAATGCTCAGCTTTTTCTGTTTTAAAGCAAAGTCATTTTAAAGTAAAGATGTCTTCAGACCACGTGGCCCCCATCTGAAAGGCCCCACATCTGACTTCTCAGTCATCAGGGGGAAACTGCTGGCTGGCCCGGTCAGGCCGTTGTTTTCTTTCTTGCACCCTAACCCTTTAGTGTCCAATTCAAAAAGGACTTCATCCCCAAGAAAGGCATACTGTCCAGTCTGAACTATGGAATGTGCTACACAGTTCAGCAAACAGCAACTGAGCTTGCTAAGGGTCGGCTTGTTGCTGGCATCAGGAATATATACTAAGACCCAGTTTCCTGTCTTCAAGGAGCCCATTTGCCAGCAGGATAGACAGAGAACCCAACAACAAAGTGGTCAGTGAAACTAGCATAGAGAAAACTGAAAATCACTCCCCTGAAATCTCTGAAATAACAGCGTTGGAAGTAAAGAAACAACTGCAGAAAGGTATAGAAGAAATCAGATCAGAAATAATTTCTGAACTAAAAAATGTAGTGATAACTATAATCAGAGAAGTACTAAGTGCTTATAAAGAATACACTGATTTAAAAAAATAGAGCAGAATATAAAAATAATGGAACCCCTGAATAAGCAATTTAGGAAAGAAATAGAGTGTATGAAACAGATTCAAAGTGATATACAGGAAATTAAAACCTCAATCACAAGCTGGCAAAATCGTTTGAGTGAAAGTAAAAACAGACTTTCTGACCTGAAAGACACCATTGCAGCTAGTGAGAAAAATAAGAAAAGATCTCTTAAAAACAACTAGGATGCAGGAAAAAAATAATTCAATACCTGCAAGACGATGCAAAGATGAACAATATGAGACTAATAGACATCAATGAGAAGGAAGGAGTCAATACAAATGATATAAAAAGAATATGGGCAGAAGTAATAGCAGAAAACTTCCCAAATATGGG
>NW_004524586.1:23099763-23106021 GCF_000260255.1 Octodon degus | reverse complement strand
GGTTTTGCCAGCTTGTGATTGAGGTTTTAATTTCCTGTATATCACTTTGAACCTGTTTCATATATTCTATTTCTTTCCTAAATTGCTTATTCAGGGGTTCCATCATTTTTATATTCTGCTCTATTTTTTATCAGTGTATTCTTTAGAAGCACTTAGTACTTCTGATTATAGTTATCACTACATATTTTAGTTCAGAAATTATTTCTGATCTGATTTTTTCTATACCTTTCTGCAGTTGTTTCTGTACTGCCAATGCTATTATCTCAGTGTGTGACATCTGGTGTGTGATTTCCAGTTTCCTCAGTGCTAGTGTCTTCTGCATTTGTACTGGGTGGACTCGGGGCCTGAGACTGCATTTTGTACCTTCTCTTTGTCATTTTGTATACCACTGTCTTCTGACCTTTGGTGTAGAGCTTAGAGTTATTACCTTAGCACCAGGTCCAGATCTATGAAGTTCAGATTCCTCCAGGTGGGTGTTGTTTGGATCTGGCTGCTGTGCTCCACTTCTTTCTGCTGCCGCCATTAGAGTTGAACCGTTTGTGTCTCTCTGGAAAGATGTTCTACTCCTGAATCAGCTGGGTGGGTCTTGCATCTAGCCTCTTTGCAGGGAGTTCTGCTGAAGGTTTCTGTGCTGGGCCTGCACTCTGGGTCGAATGAAGATCCGCGGGCCTGGAGGGTCTCACTCACTTGCTGGGCCTGTGCTCTGGGTCTGTTCAGGATCCGCAGGCGCTCAGTCATCTCACTCACTCGCCGGGCAGGCACTCTAGGCCTGTTCAGGATCCGGAGGGCCCCGGTCATCTCACTCACTTGCCAGGCCTGCGCTCTGGGTCTGTTCAGGATCCTGTGGCCCCGGTCATCTCACCCACTCACCGGGCCTGTGCTCTGGGTCTGTTCAGGATCCCGCCACCCTTGGTCGTCTCACTCACTCACCAGGCCTGCGCTCTGGGTCTCTAAAACATCATTTCTAACTTTTTTTTAAATGTATTTGGTTGTTACAGGGTCTCACTATGCAGCTTGAACTCATTTTCTGCCTCCCTAGTACTGGGATTACAGGTGTGCTCCACTATGCCAGTACTCTAGCCAGCTCAGCATGCCCTGGGGGTGGGGCTGGTGCAGCATGTGGTGCCAAGGATTGAACTTCAGTCCTTGTGCTTGCCTAAGTTTGCCTAAGCAGGCACTTTAGTCCACTGAGCTATCTTGCCAGCCCTCTAACTTTTTTTTTTTTTTTTTTGAAGCCAAGAGATACTAAAAGTTGAGTAAGAAAGTTTCTCTTTCAGAATTTATTTCCTGGATTAAGAAAATCAAGGCGTTTAAGTGCTTGGTGGATAGCCCAAAAGTTTATTGGAAGGCAAAAAAAGCCAGCAATTGCTCCTTGAAATTGGGGAGGATTTAAGATACCATCCAAGGGGACTGCCTGATCCTTCATCTCATCCTCCTGTCTCCTGACAGGAGCCTTTGCAATGAGGGAAGGTGGCTCCAGCATTCTGCGCCATGCTGTCTTCTCTTTCAGTATCAACTCTCTCTTTGCTGACCTGCTCCATCATGTCAGAGGACAAACAGGAAGGGAAACACCTCCAGCTAAACTGATCAATGTTATCAGAAGTAAGAGTGAGGCAGATTAAGCATGGCAGACCAGAAGGACACTAAAGAGTGACTTGTCAACCATGGAAACCTGGGAAATCTCAGCTGGCACAAATGTGCAGGACAGCTCAAGAGCCCAGAGGACAGCCCAGACCTGATGTCAGAAGATGTACAAGGCAGTGACTGTTGACGTCATGGCCACTGTTTTCTTCTTCTTGCAGTGGCCCTCTCTGCAGGCAGGGCAATTTTCTTTCTTCTTTACTTCAGAATTCACTTGTACCTATTTTTTCACTTTTATTTCTTTCTCACTTCTACTTCTTTTCTTCTTTCACCATCAATAAACAAACTCTTTCATTTGCTGGGTATCCCAACCAATTTTTAAAAAATAATTTATGTATGTAGTACAGGGTTCACAGGGTCACTACACAGATCAGACTCGTATTGATCCTCCTGTTTTCAGCCTCCCAAGTACTGGGATTACAGAAGTGTGCCACTGTGCCCAGTCTTAATAACCATCTTGGTGTGTCCTGGGGGCAGGGCCAGCACAGCACTCAGGGGGATCAAACCCCAGTGCTGCGCCCTGCCTAAGCAGTTGCTTTAGTCCTCTGAGCTATTTGGTCGGCCCCCATCCAACTCTTTGAATCATATAGAAAGAGCTTGAAAAGGACCTCTGGGTGACACACCATCAGGCAACAAGAATTTCAGAACACCTCTGGCTGGGGCTGGTGTTGGCAGCTGCAATGTCTCCCTCCTGGCTCCCTGATCCCCAGTGAGCCCCACCCTCAGACCATTTCGCATCCTGCCCTAGGATCCCAGACTCTCCCTGGGCTGAGGGCTTCCTCAAGACAGCAGCCACATCATACTCAAATCATCACTGCTCACAGACGCCATGGAGCCTGGCCCACATTTTATCATAAGAATAGCCGATATATATTTGGTGCTTACTTGTACCAAGTACTAAGCACTGAATACGTCACAAGCAGCATCTCATTCAGATATTCCTCAAGCCCTTATTATTATGCCCACTTTACAGAAGAGAAGATTGAAATTTATGGAGTTAAACGTCTTTGCAAGAGTCCAGGCCTGTTACAGAGCCAAATCTGGAGCCCAGGGTGTTTAGACAAAGCCTCTTAATCCTGTATGCCCTCAGGCACTTGCACATATCTGATGAACAAATGGATTCCATAATCAGTTACTGTGCCCTGATGGGCGGTCCACCAGGGTGTCTGCTGAACTGTGGCGACTGCCACGTAATCTGGTTCTCTCACCAGAAGACAATGGGGGATATTGATTCTATCATACTCCTGTGCGGACCACACTTTGGGGGTAACTGAGAAAGTTTTCTTTGGAGCTTTGCCTTTTTTCTTTTTAGGAAGGAAGCCACAGACACCCACCTAGCATCACTCTCCCTGGGCTTATGTGTGTGACTGTGCCAGATGGACACTCACGGCTTCAAGTTGGGAAGAGTTGAGGGAGAAGACAAAGAGGAAACAACTACGACCTGTATTGGGTCAACTTATCTCTTCTAAAAATTTGTAATTATTTGATACAGGGTCTTGCTACATGGTTCAGACTCATAGTGACCTCTGTGTCTCAGCCTCCCCAGTGCTGGGATTACAAGCATGCACCGCTATACCCAGTTTTGGTGGCTGGCATAGCACCTCCAGGGTTCTGAGACACAGAATGCCTGGGATTGAACTTGATTTCTTGCCCTTACCAGACAGGCACTTAGACAGCTGACTTCTCTCCCCAGCCTAGGTCAAATTATCTTGACAATTTTTTTTTAAACAATGCCTCAGCTGACCCCTGGGCTGCAACCTATTCTTAATACAGTCCTCTCACTCCAGGTTTCCAGGACCCAGTGGAAGGGACACAAACCCAAGTAAGGCTCATACATATAAGCAAAGGGAAAGATAATATAATCAGGGTCCAAATAATTCAGTGACATAGGCAGGAAGTAGTTAATACTCTGTAAAAAGACTGAGATCTTCCAAGGGAAGCTGGATAAGAATTAGGTCTGAGGAAAGAATTGAGGACCAAAAGATACCAGAGGAAGTGACACCAGATCCAGGTCCCTTGGAAGCAAACTAACAGTGATGGTGGAAAGGAAACCTGGAAGAGAGCACTCTGGGGCAAGAGGCAGGCGCTAAAAGACAGGTTGGGATCCTTCAGGAGTGCTCATATTTCTCCTTTCAATGGACAGTTCTGCCTTCTTTGCCCAAAGAGCAACAGACTGAATGTATCTGGGTTTTGTTCATAGACCCCAATCAAGGTTCTTGAAACAAGTGTTTCTCTGTGAAGAGCCCAAGGAAGCCTTGATAAGGTCCTGAAGAATGGAGACAGGAAAAGAAATAAGTCAAGTGCAGGACATGTGCTTGAGCAGGAAACCATCTGGGGCAATGGGTCCCAGCCCCACAGGAGTCACATGTGCAGGAGTTAGTGGAACTAACTCACAAGAGTCGGCCATGCACACCCTTCTGCAGCTCTCAATTCAGTGCCATTTGCCAGTGAGTTGAGTTCAGCCACAGTGGTACCATCAACATCGCAGAAATTAGCAAATGTAATAAATGAAGATTGGCTTGTGCTCATAGCCTCCCAAGAGCTTGTTTGCCAGCACACCACTGACCTCTGGAGACCTCTGACAGTGTTGTTCTCCTCGCCAACTGGAGGGACTAGACTGTTTATCCCCCAGCACCCATCAAAGTTACGTATCCGGCATTCTAGCTTGACCCAAATGGAACAAGCTCACCTTAGCTACAAAACACTCTCAGAAGGCTGGGGAGATAGCTCAACAGTCTAAGTACCTGACTGGCAAGTACAAGGACCCAAGTTTGATCCCAGCCACCACATGCCATGCTGGCCCCAGAATTCCAGGTGTGCTGTGTTGGCCTAAAACTGGGTGTGGTAGTACACACCTATAATCTCAGTGCTGGGGAGGCTGAAAAAGGAGGATCACTATGAGTGTGAGCTAAATAGTGAGACCCTGTACCAAATATTTAAAAAACACCCTCAGACAAATGTCTAAGTTACCTACAATACAAATATTCAGTGAGTGTGTAAGGGAATAGAGGACTGGGGCTGTAAGGCCCTCACACTTCGGGTCTGAGTGGCCTACGGGCTGTGTGGAGTACAAATTCCCCTAGCCTGAGAGAAACTGCTGAGTCAGCAAGTGGAGCACACACACACACACACACACACACACACACACACACACACTGTTTCCATCATCCCGTTCTCATGCTCTTTCCCACGTACATCTATGCTCTCCCTCCTGGTGGCAGGAAACCAATCTCCACAGGCTCAGCAGATTACTCCACTGTTATTCGCCCAGAGCTCACAAACCACCTAGGGATGTTTTCAATCGAGTACAGCTCCAAAAGGATGGAAAAACCTTCAGGATCCTTTTAGGCATTAAAATGATACATAAGCGGCAGATATGTTAAAAAACAAGCCCCATCTGCCCCCTATACACATCCACACCCATATCTCCAATAACTGAAACTTGCTCTGCTGTCCCAAAATCTTTCATGTGTAAGATTCTAATCACATGAAAAGCAAAGCCTGGAAGGCGATGTCGTATCTTAAGTATGCAAGGCCATACTTTTCCAGTGGTAGATGCTCCACTTGCTGGGTCTTCCAGAGAACAAGCTCTTGCTATTAGGCCATCCAGTGAGGTCCCTGGGAACACTGGAAGGCTATTTGGATCTGGCTCTCATTTTCATCTTGTGAACTCTGACATGCTCTTTCCCTCCTCTGCTCAGGGACTTGGTGCAGGCAAATGAGATCCTGTCTTCAAAGTGCTGAGGTCTTCTTGGAATCAACCCTTGCAGGAAGATAAGGAAAGTCACATAGCAAACCTATTGCTGTACTTTGGAGGGAGACGATGTGATAGGACCCAGGATCCAGGGGTAACAATGGGAAACATTCAGTATGCATTCACATACAGGGATGGAGTACGAAAGATGAAGTAGGTTTGAGAAAGAGGGGAGGGATAGTAGAGGTTGTGATGGTCTATTATTTGCTTGCTTGTCCCAAAACACAGATACCTACATTCAATGACCTCCCCAATTCCCTGAACAATTACCTTTTTCCAGCTCTTGTCCCAAATTATTAACAGACAATGCCATCTTTACTCAGAACTCCAAAAACAGTCCTTTTGTTTAACCACAATTTGCAAAAACAGTTTCTTCATTGTAAATAAATCCCCAGACCCTACAATACTCCCTGATCCAAGAAAACACAAGAACATATTTTATAAGCTCCATGTTATTTCCAAACAAGGGACATTGTTTCACCATAGAAACACTATTTTTAGGAATCCTCCTGACAGCAAAGCCTACGCAGCACTCTTGCAGCATGAAAACAAAGGCAAGGGCCGTGGTGAAGGCAAAGTGGGGATGAGAACTCAGGCCCTATTTCTATCTCTTTAGCCTGACCCCAAGGGTCTGAGTGTGACTTCTAGCACTGCGGCCCAATTAGAAAGCCCTGCTGGGCTAGGATGCATGAGCTAGAAACAGAGCCCAAGGAGGCAGGAGACACGAGTCTGGCACTAACAGATTTCCTGGGGCAGCCGGGGCCACCATGGTAGAGATAGGCTTTCTGAAGTCAGGGTCAGAAGGGTGCTAGTCAGTGGTGCACCACCACCCCTGGACTGCATTGCCAGTCAGGGACATGCAG
>NW_004524586.1:23094934-23099663 GCF_000260255.1 Octodon degus | reverse complement strand
TTATAATTTATTTAAAAGACATTATATGATATATTCTCCTGGTATTAGAAACTTTAAAAAGTATATTTCCATTTTCTCTTGACTTTAAAAAAAGATTATGAAAAAAAATTAAAAGCATGATAATACCAATGGGCTGGCACACATGTACCAAAAGACACAAAAGATAGCTAAATAAGCCTGTCCTTCCTTAATTCTTGGTGTTGGATATTTTGTCCCAGCAACAAGAGAAAAGTAACTAAGAAATGTGTTTTGGCTCTATAAATAAATAAATAAATAAATAAATAAATAAATAAATAGTGGTCAGTGTGTGAATGAGACCCTGCCCTGTGGATTGTGAGCATGGACCCGCCTGGGTACTCTTACCATGTGGAGGGGTTCGGGTGCTGATGGTTGGGTGGGCATGAACCCTGGAGAGCTGTTTAAAGAGGTGGCAACTAACCTGGGTCTTAAGGGATGCACAGCAGTAGCCAAGACACGATGATATGGAAGGACCTAGGCAAAAGAGCAAAGGTGTGGGAACAGCACAGACAAGTGAGCGTGTAGGTGTATGGAGTGTAAGGTAAATGGTGGGGGCAAGCATGCATTGAGGCATCAACTTTAAAAAGAACTAATGTTCCATACTGTAGACAAGAATCTCAGGGGTCCAAAAAGGATCAACAAACCTTTATTTATTCAAGGTTCTCCAGCTAATACTAAAGCCAATAGCATCCCAGTCCAGGTTGGTGGAATACAAAGCCTTGCTCTTGATCACTACATACGGATTAATTAAAATGAACATGAAGGAGACTTCTTGGTAATTGGGTAGAGCAAGCTCTTGCTTTCTGGAAGCTGTGAAGGGCACGGAAATGATCTTGCTATCAAGGAGGAACCATAGTGGCCTGAAGGAGCAAAAGCAGCCTGTTACAGTTTCCTGAGGTGACAGTTGCCTCAGCAAATTACTTTATCCAAAAGAGCTCATGATGGGTAGAGGTGCCACAGATGGACTGGCACCCAGCAAAGACAAGGGACAGCTAAGGTTCCCCATGGAAGGTGTCGTACTGAGTGGAAGTGGCAGTACAACAAGAACTGGATGTCTTGGCAACCATAAGCAGAGATAGGGCCACAACAGAATTAATACAAGAGCAGTGGAGAACTAGTAGGGAAGAGGACTGGGGCAGGAATCAGGGAGACATGCACTTTATCCATGTAAGCACAGAGTAAAATGAGCAATCCATATGAGTTAAAAATACTCAGCAAGCATTCATCAATTCATGTTCTCAGTAGAATTTTTATAAATTTCCTACTATGTAAAATCCACTTTTCCAGGTCCTGATGACATTGTTATAGATGACACATTATCTTTGAACCCCAAGAGCTCACATTATCATGGTGAGGATAGAAAATGTAGGTCTACAGTGTTGTATGAAAGGAGAGAAGGTTAGAAAACAGATACACAAGGCAATGTCAATTCATGGTGAAAGTTATCAAGAAAAATGTAGTAGGATTGGGGCTTGGAATGCATTAGGATTGATAGGTTATTTTTATAAGTTTGTCTAGGAAGAACTCTTCAAGAAAGAGATATCTGAGTAGGGATCTGAACAAAATGAGATATGAATGCCTCAAAGATCAAAGAACAAATGCAAAAGCCCTGAAAAAGAATTTCAAAGAACAGTGAAAAAGCCCAATTCAATCAAGTATTATTGTTGATTTTAGGAGATAAAGACTCTAGAATAAGCATATCAGGATATTGTTAAAATATTAAACCAAATGCAAGTATTTCTTTTATGGTTCCATTGCTGGAACCATTACCATGGAAAGTAAGAAATAGTTACAGTTGTCTTTCATACCTCCTATTAATGCACGTGGCTTGGAAACACTTTGTAAAGCCATCACAAAATGAGATATTATATTCAACCATCACAAAATTAAATAATTTTAATGATGATATTCACTGTTTCTAGAACTGTCATCAGTGCACCTTTTCCCCAAAAAATACAATTTGGCAATGAGTTTCTAGAACTTTGAAAATTCTCAGGTCATATAACTCAAGAGTTCTTCTTTTAGCAGTTTAACTATGGAAATAATCAAATCTATAGATGAATACTTATCTGTTCATCATAGTGTCATTTATACATTTTTAAAAACAGATCATCATCTAAATATTGAGTAAGGAGAGAATGAGTAAATGAAAAACATCAAATTGATATTACAGACTGTAATACAATGTTTATAAATCTTAGGGTCATTTAATTTTGTTTTGTTTTATTTTTCTTAATTTTATTTGATGCTTAATTTATTCCCATGCCACAAGTTTTTGTTTCTTCAGTTTCTTCTAGGATATCTTTTTCTTCTTTGCAACCTCTTCCTCTGGTTTAGGAACAATTTGTTCCTTTTCAGTGAGGATCATCGCAATATGGCAGGGGAGCTCAGGTATGGGCTAACCTGGCCATGAGCTCTGTAAGTACAGCAGTGCATCTTGGGTGCTTTGTTCACCTGGGTATGATCAATAACCAGAGAATCTACATCCAAACCCTTAAGTTCAGCATTACTCTCTGCATTTGTAAGCATGTGCAGCAAAAATTCAGCACCCCTTTTGGGCTACCGATCCTGTATCCAGCCCCGCTGTTCGGCCTGGGCACACCTACCAACTCCACCATTGTAATGCTGGAATGGCACAAACTGCTTCTTTAATGTGACATCCTTCAGATACTTGATGGCCTTTTGGATATGCATACCCTGAATGGCTTGGACAGTTTCACACATGTTCCTAAAGTGAACGTTAAGATTTGACCCTCTTGATTTGCATGATTTTGTGGGGTTTTCTGGGTCGAGAGAGTGTCAAACCATCTTCACAGGTTACCTCAGGCTGCTCACAGGAAGTACGTTTTGGTTTTTGATCACTGGGAAGGAATGAAGCCTCACACAAGCAGGGGAAGCACTTTACCACTGAGGTATAGCTGTAGCCTCTATAAAGCTGGTTTTTGATGACTATTTAATAACATAGAGAAATGTTTACAGTGCAATGTTGGAAAAGCATTATATAAAATTAAATGCAGAAGATATAGATAAAGTTTATTTTCAAATGTATATCAACTGTACAGGCACAGAAAAAGACTGGAAGAATAAACACTCCAAAGCTAACATCTAAATCTCCCATCTTGATGGAAGAAATGAGAGACTTTTATTTTCACATGTATACTTCTTTTATATTTCTCAAATGTTCTATAATGCACACTGTTTTACTTTCACATATAGAACAAGAAATAAGAAACATTGCTTATTAAAGTAAGGGGAAGAATTTTTATCTGATATCACCCATGGGTGGTAAGAAGTTTCTCTGAAGTTTTAGCAAAAGTTCTTCAGAAGCATTCCACAAACCCGTGTAAAAGTCCTCCTTGAGGTAAGATTTCTCTATTCACATTTCAAAACCACTTGAGGCTTTTATTTTGGATCCTTCAGATATTTGAAGTAAGTTTACTCTAGCCATTATTTAGTTAATTAAAAATGAATAAATAAGACAAGAAAGGCTTTGTGCAGGAACTTTATGCAGTTGTGTGGTCTTAGCTGCTCTGTAAATCGTCCATTAGGATCTGGAACAAGCCCAGCATCACCCCAGGAAGATGAGAGAAAGGAGAAAAGAAAGCAAGGAGGAAGAGAAAAGGAAATATACATGTGTGTACACAGGACAGCTTGGGTAATTCTGCTGGTCTATTGAAAGGAGCAGATAATGCTTAATCTTTTTCTCTGTGCTTTATAATTTTTTATGACCTTTTTGGCTAATTTTGCATGCTTATATCTGGTAATCTGAACAGCTAATCTGAAGACAATATGCA
The DNA here is from genome assembly GCF_000260255.1 of Octodon degus. Lineage (NCBI taxonomy): Eukaryota > Metazoa > Chordata > Mammalia > Rodentia > Octodontidae > Octodon > Octodon degus. The sequence continues at coordinate 23,095,851 of NW_004524586.1, read as the reverse complement.
ATATAACAACCATTGTTGAATTCTTATTGTTTTGTTTAGTGAAATTCTTTATCATTTTTAATTTTTAACTAGTTTTTACTCCCTTAAAAGCAAATAATAATAATAATAACAATAATAATAATAATGGGGGAATGACCAGAGAATGCTGTGTCCAGCGGAGTGCAGCAATGTTTCTGTGGCACAGCTGGGCCTTTCTCCATAACCAAGTTCTCATTGCCTTGAGCTTCCCAGAGGCCTCCTTCGCCACGCGGGTTGATGGGTAAGAGTTGTCACACCAGGGTCCAAATCCACCAAAGCTTTGTGGCAGGTGGAAGCATCAGCACACAAACCCAGAACATGAGGGGTCCCAACTTTATCTACCTGGGTCACACACTTCCACGTTCGTCGCTGTTAGGACTCCTGGAAATATAGCAATAACCAAGCAGAACACTTTCCTGCCAAGTGCAGCTTTTTCCTGACAGCCTTTTGTGCTGTGGTATGCCAGTGGCCTAGATCAGACCTGTTGGAGGAAGCTGACCTGCCAGCTTCCCCAGACATAGGATAGGAACCAGATCCTCCAGGACAGCCTTTGCGAGGTCCTCATCCAGTTCTTCCAATGACTCACAAAGCTTCCCTATGATATCCCTGAATGGGCTGGTGACTTGGAATCCATTTTTACTGCACTACACATTGTGTCCTGGGTCCAAGAGAATCAGCACAATGCCCAAATCCCATGGGGCACCTTGCCTCACTGACCACAAGGGCACCTCAGGCCACCTTTGCCTCCCTCTGCTACCTAGCGCTCTTAGTTTCATAAAAGAGCAGCACACCTGCCCAACACAACCTGAGGTTCCAGGGAAGGGCTGTTTTCTTCTTCTTCTTCTTCTTCTTCTTCTTCTTCTTCTTCTTCTTCTTCTTCTTCTTCTTCTTCTTCTTCT
>NW_004524586.1:23092673-23094749 GCF_000260255.1 Octodon degus | reverse complement strand
TCCACCTCTATGTCCCCTCCCCCTCCTTTTCCCCTTCCCCTTCCTCCTTCTCCTCCTTCTTCTTTCTTCTTCTTCCTCCTTTTCAAAGCATTCACGTTCCCAAGAGCCTCCAGGATACAACACATTGTCAAGAACATGTCACACTCAAGAGACATTGAAACAGTTAACTGGCCAATGAAAAACATGGTGACACCTCACTCACCTATGTGATCAGACTAGAAAAAGATGGATATATTCCCACAGAGCCCTGTATACCATTTCATTTTCTATGCTCTCTCCAGATATATAGGTAATCTGCACCTGTGCTTGCACTGAGTTCCTTGAATATATCTTAGGGCTTCCTTCAGAGTCTCTGACTCTTGTCCCCCTAGAAGTCCACACTGAAAATGCCTTACAACCGGGACATGAAGCCCAGGGTTTTTGCAGCTGGGCATGGAAGTGGTGTTTGTAAGAAGAGGTCAAAATAGTGACTCCAACAAGATCCATCTTGATGAGAAGTCTGCATAGCATCCAGTGCCCTGGAATGTTCAGCCACTTCAAAGAGAGTCATCGCCAGATTTCTGCAGAGGAGCAAAGGTCTTTGGGCCACTTGCTCTGCTTATGCTGCACAGGAAACAGTGGCCCAGACTGCCTGGGACGTGGGGCCAGCCCAAGAGGCAGATGTTCTACCACAGCCACTCCAGAACTTTGATGGCCAGCCATCTAGGGCTGCGCAGTGGGCCCCTTCTCCGGTGTCAGCGGCATTCCATGGAGCAATTAGCATGCTGAATGCTGTTGCTGCTCAGCCAGCAAATCTGTTCAGTTTTCAACGCTGCTTGCTTACTGCTGGCATGTGGATGGGAGACTTAGGGATCATCCCCAAGCACTCACCATCCCCTCTCCTGAAGCCCCTCCATCTATTATGTTAGGACCCCAAAGGCTGGATTTCTCCAGCTCTCGCCAAGTGATGCCACTGGATGTGTATGTGTTTCGGATGCCCAGTGAACGTCATTTAATGTGCCCATTGCAGGCTTCACTTCACAGACCAGCCATTCCCATTAGAAACTAAATATTCATTTGTGCTGGTGAACTGAGTTCACCAGGAAATCTTATGGTAAGACAGAGAAGTCTAAAGTGATATCCCAGTCAGTTACCCTCTCTGACCTTGAAAAAATGGTCAACCCATGTGCTGTACTCCTCCACACATGTAACACACACACACACACACATGCACACACACACACACACACACACACACACACACTCTCTCTCACTTTACTTCCTAATCTCCATTATTTTAGAATAGTTCTTCAACACTATTGCCGTCTTGGACTGACAGTTCTTTATGGTGGGTACCGTCCTGTGCATTGTGGAGTGTTGAGCAGCCTCTCTGACCTCCACCCACTAGATACCAGTGGCATCCCTCTCCACCTCTGATGACAATGAAAAATGCCCACTAATATTGCCAATTATCCCTCAGAAGAAGAATTTTTTCAAGCTGTTATGTCCATCCTTGGACCTAAAAGGGTAGCATAAAACATCATTTTTTTTCTTGAATTTTTTTATTGGTACATTTTATATATACATAGTGATAGCATTCATCATAGGGGAATTGTACCTTGCTTCAAACAATAGGTTCAAGCATTTTTTAAAAGATTTAAAATTTCTGAATTTAGTTCAACTTATAATACCACATTTCCAAGAAAAATGAACCTTTTACAAAGACATTTAAATAAAATCATACCAAGATGCTCAAAAATGAAATTGTTCAAAACTTCTTGTAAAGAAAAAATCATTAAAGCATATACATAAAAATATTAGCTATGGAAGAACAAAATTAAATAACATCTTATTCCACATTAGAAAGAAAAAAAAAAGGAACAAGCATGTAAGAAACTAGATTAAAGGACTGAAAGAAAAGATTGGTTCTCTTTGAATTTCATGCTTAGCAAACATACCTTGGAAAACTAAAAGTAAGATTTTCTAGTTATACAAACTTGAAATATTTTAATACTTCCAGAAGTAGCATATAGGAAATAACAAAGAGCATACTTCAAAAGGCAAGAGAAGTTGCAGTATGCTCCTGGATGAACAATA
>NW_004524586.1:23063590-23082859 GCF_000260255.1 Octodon degus | reverse complement strand
GGTCTTTTTCTGCTCTCTCTTTCTGCTCCCTTGGTTAGCACAGCACCACCCACTGAGGGTCTCAGAGAAATGGCGTTGTCCTCCTGAGAGTACAGGGCCCTGGGATCACCCACCAAGCATTCTGGCTGCAGAATAAGGGAGCAGGGCTGCTTGCAGTTGCATCATTAGTGCCTAATGACTGGGGGTTGCTGAAAGACAATGACAGCATCTGCAGTAGATCCAAAATATCTAGAGGGTATACCAGATGTCTTTTGCCTACATGCCAGGGTTGCTGTAATATGGTTAAATTTTAGGATGCTTTCCAATCTAAGGTCTGTCTGTCTCTCTGTCTCTAACTCTATCTCTCTCTCTCTCTCTCTCTCTCTCTCTCTCTCTCTCACACACACACACACACACACCTCTTGCTGCCTTATAGCTTACTTTCCAAACATGACTGTTTCCTCTTTGCCTGAGTCACTGAGCACCCCAAAAGAAGCAGGACCAAGAAATGCATGTCATGATCTCAGCTCCTGTTCACCCTCAGAGATGATGCCTGCCCAAACCCCACAGCCCTCTGAGGCTGACCAAAGCTCCCATGCCTTCCTCAATGTGACAGGTGGAAGGTGGGTTTGAAATTGCCATTATTTTTCTCAGCAATGTGTCCAACACTCAGGATGGATAAACCCAGTGATGCCACTGGGTAACTGCACTCTGTAGCCATAAACCACTGTGTTCTTACACAATTCCTAGGCAACCACAAGCCCCCCTTGCCATTTCCTGTCCTGATGCTGACTGAGAACATGAACAGCCTACACACACTTTTGCTGTGAATACACACTTTTGCATAGATCTCTGTTATGAACTAATGATGTACAGAAAGTGTGAATATTTAGAGAAGAAGTTGGGTGCTTGCTTGGTGCCCATCACCATATTTCCAGTACTTGTGTCTCCCTCTTCCTCCCCTTTCACAGTTTAAGAGTGGAGCTTCCTACGTGAATCAAGCCATCTACTCCCTCTCTTTCCTATCATCAGTCATGCTTAGTGGTGGGGAAGGAGCTAGGTTGATTCAATCAGAATGACTCTTAATAATTTTACTATGCGTTTAGGACAAAACACTCACTTCAACTAGACTTAGGGTTCTGCCACACAGAGACAGAGAAAGAGCCCCCCAGGGACATGAGATCAAGGGATGAATCCCACGGTGTGGTCAGAGCCCTAAATCAACCTGTGATTATGTGCCGTGTACTTCTGGGCCATTAGCTTAAAAGTAGACTTAGATTCTCTTTGGTCTTAGGACACTTTGAGTTTGATTTTTCTATCATTTCAAAAAGTCCTGTTCAAGGGCCTTTAGCTGATGCTTTATTTGTTTTCCATTGGTTTCTGAGGGCCCGAGCACTACCCACTGCTCAGCCCTCCAGGGGCAGGTAGGCCAGCTTTGCAAGGGTTGGATGGGGAGTATTCTGCTGCCAGCGCCTCTTCTAACCAAAAATTTGAGAGCCGTCCTTGTTTCCTCTTGTCCCCTTTTCCCCAGATCCAAGCAATGATCATGTCTGATTAATTGCACTTCCAGACAGCTTTCTGCTCCACCCACTCAGAATAATGTCCTATATAATGTCCCATACAATAATGTCTGAGCTCCCACCATCTTTTGTGAGGGCTCTGAAATAGCCTGCTAGTCTCCCTGCTCCACACTTGTCTCCTCCAATGCTTTCTCCAGCAGCATCTAAAGCAGAAGCACAAAATTCAGTCATGTCACTGAACCTATTCTTTCCTTCTTACCTCATTTAAATCATGTGTGTGAGTCTCACATACAATGCTCTAGCCTGATCAGTGCTGTTTCATTTCTGGAATGTACCAGTTTGTTTGTTTGGTTGGTTTTTTGTTTTTTGGTTGTTTTTTTTTTTTTTGCATTGATCCCTTATTAGTTCTTAACACTGCTTTAGTAAATCACCATAAACTTAGTAGCATAAAACAATGCAAATCTATTACCTTATAATTCTGTAGATCAAAAGACCCACAATGGGTCTCATCAGCCAAAATCAAGGTGCCAGCAGGGTTGTCATCCTTCCTGAAGGATGTGGAAGGAATCTGTTCCCTTGACATCAAGCTCCTAGAGGTGGCCTATTTCCCATGGCTTGTGGCTCCTCCCTCTGTCTTCAAACATGATGTATCTCTGTTTCTTCTCATCATATCTTTGTCTGACTGCATGGGGGAAAAATCTTCCATTTTTAAAGACTCATCTGATTAGACTGGGCCCTTTTAATATTCCAGGCCATCTACCCTCTCAAGGTCCATAACTTCAATCTGCAAAGTCTTTTTGCCATTGACAAGACGTCTGCAGGTTCCAGGGAGTAGGCCATGAGCACCTATGCAGGACATTACTCTGCAGGCTACGGGTCCTGTGTATGTGTTGTTTGCTTCCCAAGATGCTTTTGCACCAGCTCAATTCACTTAAAACAAATACTGAGTCATCATAAGGACCTTGCTAGTCATCTACATTCAAAGAGACCCTCCTAGTTACCCTGCTATTGCTCCTGTTTCCTGCCCTCATAGACATCCCAATAGGGTGTGCTCAGAAAGCCTAACCTAATCACCAGTTCAGGTTTTCATTCATGACACTGTGAGCACTAGAAGACCAGAAAGCAAATTGATTTTACTGTGTTGCCCCTCACACTGAGGTTGTACGGAAGAAATATGGACTGAACATATCAATGCGTGAGTGAACTGGCCCTGGAAGCCTTCCAGATCCTAATGTTCACCTTCTTTGTGAGGTGTTGATATATGTATGTAGTGTGCCTTCATTCCTTTTCTCATCTCCTTTCCCTCCCCTTCTTTCTCTTCCTTTGATCCTCTTTATACTCTTCTTCCTCAGGAAAGATCTATCTCCCTACTTCGTATTATACCTTATTTGGCTTTTCATTTATACTTTGGATTTGTCATGTAAGAGAAACCACATGAGATTTAAACTAATGTGCGTGACTTATTTCACTTGACAGTATGATCTCAAGATGCATACATTTTCTTACAAATGATTTGAATTTATTTGTCTTTCTGGTAGAGTAGTACTCCAGTGAGTGTTAACACTGCATTTTCTTTATCCCTGTAGCTGCTGATGGACATATAGCTGACTCTGAATTTCAAGCTCAGCCTTTCCTTCTTTTTGGCCCAATCCTGGCCTGAGGAAGGCAGGATTTAAGTAGTTCTGACCTGGATTTCTGGGGCTTAATATTGAATCTCTGTGCTTCGGCTCCATCCTGCCATGTGGCGCAGTCCACTGTCTCTTCTGACACTCTGAGCCTAAGCTCCTGGCCTGGTCTGTTGCTGCCCTCAAGGGGAGGGCACCAACTCAGAGCCCTCCCCTTGAGGGCAGCATCATCATCTCAGAGCTAATTGTCCACATTATTATCTGTCTCCCTCACAAGCAATATTTTCCAGGAGGGGAGCATTTTCTTTGTTTGGGGTAGGATTTTCAAGGCCTCTGTCCTCTGAATGGTCCCCATCTTCTAGGGAAAGAGTAGATCCCCATAAACTTCTACCCTATCCTGCTTTCCTGGGGTTGCCCTTGCAACCTTGCTTTCTCTGTATGGGGCTCCAGAGCTCCAAACTGTCACAGGCTTTGCTGACTAATGCTCCACCCAGGGTCATGTCCATACTTCCTGTTTTCAATTCCATCCTCTAGCCTCTACACTGTGCTGCAGGAATGTTACCTTTAATGCCAATGAGAGTGTTATGGTTCATGTCTAGTTGTCCCCTCAAAGCCTCATGCAGTCATAGGGTGGACTTCTAGAGGTTGTGATTAACTCATGACCCAATGCTGGGATTATGGGTATAAATGCTGCTGGGATTATGGATATGAGCCCTGCACCTGCCCTGGGGAGATAGCCTGGATGCAGTACAAGGCAGGGAGAGAAGCTTGCTCCTTGCTTCTGTTCCTGCCTTTTTGCTCTTGCTGCTTTGCTGTTTTTTGCCTCCATGAGCTGCTGCCCCCTGCCATGTGCCACTCTGCCTTGGAGTCAGCCAAGAATGGACTGAAACCTCCACAAACTAGGAGCTAAATAAAACTTTCCTTCTTTAATTCTGGGTGTTGAGTATTTTGTCCCAGCAATAAGAGAAAAGGAACTGAGACAGTGAGCAACTACAAAAAGTGCCCATGAGAGTCTCATCATGCAGCAGAAACACATAAACTGCCCTAAAATAATCCCAGTTCAGTATTGTTGCTAGTGCTGTGGGGGTGGGGTGCATGGGGGAAAGGCAGAGGGATTTCCACTTGTCTGTGTCGGCAGTCCTCCTACTAAGGGGCAAACACCAAAGACTACCACACCTTGCCTGAGGTTGGAGGGGAGGCAGTGCACCCCAATTGAGAAGGTTTGGGGTAGCGGCAGGCAGCAGGTAGTGCTAAAACAATGCTACTTCTCATTTAAATGTAATTTATGTCTAAATCCAGCAGGACAGAGCCTCAGATACTGACACTGTAAAGACTAGAAACCGGAAGTTCTGCTCCACACACAGGGCTCTTCTACCCAGTGAGGCTGGACTTGTCCAGCTCCACAGCAGCCTTTCAAAGAGCAATGAAGGGGACCTAAGCAGAGCATCTGGAGCAGGGCCCCACTGCCCAACCAGGCAGGAGCAGACAGTCCTCCTGGGGCACTGCTTCACAGAGTTTCTTCTTCAGATGCCAAAAATGCTCGGTTGGAAAATTGCAAAACAGTAGTAAAAAGATTTTTAGGTTGGAAAAATAGAGCCATGGAGCTAATTGATAGCACCAGCAAATCTGGGAAGTCCCTCCCTCTGCCAGCTGAGCTGTGGAGACCCTGGGACAGCCACAAGCCAGCAAGCAGGTGACATAGTTCACTGCAGCCAGCCCACTGGTCTTGCTCATTTCTGGAATCTCAGCAGAAGACATCATCGGGAGGGCTTGGGACACCCCTCCACCTTTCTTGCAAGCTAATGTTAGTCCCTGACTGCAGGCCTTGGTATGGCTGACAGAGTTTTACTGATACAGTGTGACCTGCCAAGCCATCCTGGCTTGCTTTGCGAGGAGCCAGCAAGAAGACAAAGAACGCTATTAAAAAAAAAAAAAAAAAAAAAAAAAAAAAGCAAAGCCAGATACTGTGCCTGTCTCCCTGCACTAACGCCAGCCATGTTCCCATGAAAACAAAGGGAGTAAAGGAGTAATTGAGGGGAAAAAAGAATCAGCAAAGCCCATGTGCGAAAACAGGAATGATTTAGATGATTCTAAAGTAGTAGCCAAAGAACAAGTGTTGTGTGATTCTCAGGTGATTGAAACTTCTTACCAATTGAAGGAATTTAAAAGGAAGAATGTTGTTTTAGGTTTGTTTTTTTTTTTTTTTTTAACCAGCATTTTGCAAATGTTAGATGAGTCTCAAAATGACTTTGAAGAACTGCAGCTCTGCTCTGCCTTGAAGGGGCTCCACTGCGCAAGCCACAATCTGCGTGAGTAAGGCAGTCGTGTTCGGTAGCTAAAAGAACTACAAAGGCGCAAGTGCTACCAATTATGCTTCAACACAAACCAGTACCTCCTGAAGCCTCATTGCAGAGAAGGCAAACAAGTTCATTGTCAACCAGGGTGTTCTCGTGGAAAGCCTCGAACATGCTGGGCACATTAAAGAGAGATAACTCGCATGTGCAATTACTCAACACATCTTTAAAACTGTAAACACTTGTTCACATGTGGAGAAGCTTAGAGCTGAGCAGGCTTGGAAAACCCACCTGGCAGGCGGGTTCCCCCCGCTTCTCTCCAGTGGAGTAACCGTCAGGCGCCCGCTGCTCCTCTGAGAGCCAAACGCCAGTCAGCGGAGAAATCATTAAGGAGCGCGGAACAGGAGTTAGTACGCGGCTATTTTTATCCAGAGAACTCCATTTCCCCTCTCTACACTGATCGCCTCCCATAAACCTTGTCACTGTCTTCCCCCCACTCTGCCTCCCACGTCCGGGAGCACACTGCAAGGGTGACATCTGGCATTCAGCGTGCTGTTTTCTCTTGCTTTGATTGGTGAGTGACACTGCGGACGCTGACATTTCCAAATAAACTCAGCTGAGGACAGTTGCCCAGGCTTGGTTTTTAAACAGCTAACTGTGTGGCCTCAAAGAGCATACCCACCCTGTGTGCAAAAATCGTCTTCCCAGTGTGCCCGACAGAAGACTGGGGAGAATCCAAGGCCCACAGCCTGCAAATACGAGATTAAAGTAAAAGGAGAGCAAGAACTCTTCGCCCATGCCCTGTCACAGGCCTGCCTCGCTGACGCCTGCCTCATACTCCTTCCTATGTGTACAGATGAACGAATCTCGTGTCCAGCGTGGGAAGACTCATCAGACCCTCCTGTTCAGCTCCCTGCCAAGGCTAGGGCGTGGCTCTCACTCCTTGCCCAGGGCTGAAGTTCCCCTCTTCATGCAGAAACTGATTGTTTTGCTCCTCTGATTTAATTTTCCATTGTGAGGCTGCCTGGGAAGGGAGCAGAGCCAATTCTCTGGCCTCGGAGATCCACCACAGTCTGGGATCAGCAGACTCATTTCAAAGAAACATGGGTCTGAATTCAGAAGAAAATACACACAGCCATGGACAGATGGCAATAAATTCATGAGAAATTAAAATTTCAGTTGAAGGGGAAATTTTACCATCACCAAATTCTGCCAAATTTAGGAGTTGAGGATTGGTAAAGAGGTTTCCAGGATGAAATGATGTCTACAGGTTGTTTGTTTTAAAATATGTAATATATAGTAAAAATGAAATAATCCTCCCACCCAAATAAGTTATTTCTTCCCAGCAGACTTCTTCCAGGCTCCAGTAATTTCACTGTTAATAGGCAGAGGAGAAGCAATCAACGAGGTAATGGGTACCCCTGGCGCTGAAGTCATTTAATTAGCACCCGTAAATGAGAGCAGTCCAGGTGCTTGGGTGTCATTAGCTATGCCCAAAACATCTCCTCTGTGGGCCAGTAATTAGTGCCAAGGATGGGGAGTAAAGTGTCCTTGGAGAAAAAGCCGTCCCAGCCAGGGGCATGAGGAGCCTTGCCCTTAATAGCAGAAGTTATCTGAGCTCAGAAGTTGTATTCCTTAGGTTCCATTCCTAGCTAGAGGCTTGGAGCAAGGGATGAAATCTTTTTGTCTCACATTTCTTACCTGTAAAACAGGGCTAGCAATCACATCTGCCTAAGATTTGAGTTCATGCATGTAACTGAGGAGAAGAGCAGCTAGCAAGGCTTTTGTTAGTGTTATTCCTACTATGTGGATTATTTATGTTATTCTATATTTAGCTCACTTTAATACCATCAATCAATCACAGTAGCTCATGTTCATGAATGGAAACAGAGTAGCAGTTAATAATAATGATGACAATAGTAATAATAGTTTCTACTGTATGCTTAGAAGGTACTAGACTTTCATTTAGACAGTCTGCATTAGGGCTATGGCTCAAGGACTAGATTCAATCACTACTTATTTTTGAAAATAAAGTTTTATTGACATACATCATCATGATTCATTCATGTATTATCTCTGTTGCTTTTGCCTATAATAGAATTGAGTAGTTGTAACTGAGATCAGGGGAGTTACAAAGTCTAAAAGATTCACTATCTGGACCTTCACAGAAAATACTTGCCAATATTTTCAATTTTTATTTTTTGAGACAGAGTCTTTTTAAGGTAATACATTCCCATCTGCATCATTAGATAGTCTCACTAAGGTGCTGAGGTACCTAGGCTTACATTTGAATCCTATGTCAGCCTCCCAGAGTTCTGGAATTATAGGCATGTAACATTCTGGCAAGCTAGCCTAAATTCTTACAGGTATCTCTGATTTTTTTTTCTTATTATTTTCATGTAAGGAGACAAGGACTCAGAGAAAGTCAGGGCTGTGCCTAAAACCTCTCTGCTGGAGGTTAGACCCCACTTGACCCCAGCACATAGCCACCTTCCTTCCCCCCAACCATGTTCTGCAGGTTTCAGGAGCCCAGAGTATGTTCTCGGTTCTCTGACCATTGCACGGGCTAGAAGTGGAAGACAGCTGGATCCAGTCTAGGGCCACATGAGGAGAGGAGGTGAACACTCTCCTCTCTTCATCCCATAGAGAGAAGGTACATCTGCAGGATCAAGTGGTCCTGGGATGCAAATCACTGGAGACATATTTCCCTTGCCACCATGGTTTATAGTCTCTGCTTTGTGTAAGGCATGGTGTTGGCAGAGGCAGGTATCCTGCCAGGCCTGATCTCTGGCTTGGCTGAGGACAGTTTCAGGACTATGACAAGGAGCTGGCATTGAGTCACTGCCCAGAGATGTGTGGTAATGCTGGTTTACTAAACGGTGTGGTAATTATTCCGAGGTCTGTCAAATTGCAGTTGTGCTCAGACTGAGCCAGTCACTGCTGCCAACTGTGGCAAGTGTGAAGAAATAGGCTCTGAGTTGGAAAAGTGCCCTAGATTTTGATGACAAAAGATCCTCTCAACTCACCTTTGGTGGGAGCCCACGTAAGGGCAATAGGTCACCCAGTACACTAGAGAGGCCATGATCTACTGGGCTTGGAAGTAAGGACGTTGCTGTTCATTCGCTGGGTAGTGTTGAGCAAGCCACCACCCTTCTTATTTGAGATAAATGATCTAGACAATCCCGAAGTCCCCATGCTTTAAAAGTATAGTGTGCTTGTTGCAAGGAAGGCCATCCTAGAGAGCACTATTCGGTGAGCATGTGGCTTTCAATGTTCTACCGTCCAAGTTCAGATTCTTGCTCAGCAGTATGATCTCAGCCAAGTTAGCTATTCTGTGCTACTTTTTTTTCCTCACTTGGCAAAAATTGCAGGATGCACCTCTGATATTTTAATCCTGTTTTGAGTACATACTGACAGGTGATATGAAAGTGCTTCACCCAGCATCAGGTCCATGAAATGTACATTCCATGCACATGTCGTCCATGCACACACATCGTTATTTTTATCTTGGCAACCATCATTTTCCCACTTACGATCATTCCTGAGAATACAGTTTACAAGACATCATTTGCACTCAGAACCAATGTCATTGTGACCTTTTAAATGGGTTCATCTAATCTATTTTACATAGCCCTGCGTAACTACCATTTTGAGAGCTCTTTATTCTTTATCCAGGACCATACAGCAACTTCTCTTGTTTTCTGAATTATGCTCTTTGTTATTTTCTATACACTATGTCTGGAGGTATTATAATATTTTGAGTTTGTATAACTGGAAAATATTTTACTTTTACTTTTACCTTTTTCATAGGTATGTTTGCTAACCATAAAATTCAATAAGGACAGATTTTTTTCTTTCAGTCCTTTGAATTAATTACTCTAGTTTTTTTAAACATTTGCTCTTTTTTTTCCTAATGTAGAATAAGATGCTATTTAATTTTGTTCTTCCATACCTAATATTTTTTATGTATATGCTTTACTGATTTTTTTCTTTACAATTAGTTTTGGACATTTTCATTTTTGTGTGTTTTGGTATGATTTTATTCCAATTTCTTGTGAACAAGGTTCATTTTTCTTGGAAATGTGGTGCTATAATTCCAACTAAATTCAGAAATTTTAAATCTTTGAATATTTATTGTCTACCCCTTTCTACTTTGAGAATTCTAATTATATGAATATAAGCTTCTTGATTTTGGCACAGAGTATACTATTATATGACTGATCTGTAAATTCCTTCTTCATTTTTATCTTGGACAATTTTTATTGTTATATTCATTTAAGTTTGTAAGTAATTTATTTACAATGTGCAATCTATCATTAATCTCATTTCAGAAATATTTCTCTAAAATTCACTCTGTCTACATCTTATATCTTTCACATTTCAATATTTGTCTACACCTTGCCAGTCCTGTGGATAACCCACTACTATTATGGACTACTGGACTATATTGGATTATTTTGCTGAATTCACACACCTACAATATTTAAATGGCCATGGGATACCCATCTCTCACAAAACTAAGCAAAAAAAGGGGATACAAATGAAGGACGATTTTGTACCTGTATGTACAAACTAGGATAGATACACAGCTACTGTCTCTTAATTCAATGAGAAGAAAGATTTGTACTCATAGTGTTTGGACAGGATATCATGTTTGCATCTTGTACTATGAATAACCACTATGAAGACAACAATGTGCAGTGTATTAATTATTGAAACTGCCCTACTAATTGGTTTTGAAACTGTCTCATTGTCATTTGTTTCTCAGTAAAATTAATAAAAATATTTGTCTACAATTTTTAATATGCTATATAATTATTGATTTTTCAATGAAGTTAATAGGAAAAAAATCAGTGTCACTGAAAGACTGGTTCTGATGCAGACTCTTTTTGTACCTTCATTATCTCATCTGAATCATCTGAATAGTGAAGATCTTTTCGCTGAAAATTCTGGACCTTCTGGATAAAAGAAGCAAAAAGTTGGCATGTTATTTTTCTTCTCCTTTCCTCTTTTTGACTTCATGTCTGCTACTAGGCTCCGTGACTTGTGAGTTGGCATTTAGACTGCCCGCCAATCCCAGTTATAGGAGCTGAGGACTGCAGTGAAGCAGCAGTCAGTCCTTGAAAGCACGCAGTGCAGGCTGCAGATTTGGATGCACTGTGTCGGTCTCACCGCCTAGAACAGCGCCATGCCTTACGCAGAGGCGGCGGGCTGAGCACCCGTGTGTCCCGTGTCTGTTCTTGTCAACACTATCTTTCACATGGAGCTCATGTTTTATTCTAGGAATAAGGGTGATATAGCCAAAGAGAGAGAGAGAGAGAGAGAGAGAGAGAGAGAGAGAGAGAAATAAATGCAGGGAAATACATATAAATAGATACGGTAATACATATTGATAAATGGTGTAAAGAAAACTTGAATATTGAAAGCAGAGACAGTGATAAGGAGCCATCTCTATTAAAGGCACATGGGCACAGCCTCGCTGGCCTTAGAAATTAGCAGAAACCCTAAGGAAGTGCCGGCGGAAGCCCACGTTGTGCTTAGCAGGAGACAAGAAGCCTCCAGAGGTCCCTGAGTAAACCAATGGCTACGAACTCTGGAAACAGAGCCCAAAGACTCCGCAATGCAACTGGAATTCAAGACCTGCTTCTGCCACTCCTACTCACTCAGACACACCCTAGCAACCTCAGTTCATCCCCTGGGTTGTAAACCACACTCATCCACAACGGCACTTTGATTGTCCATTGCCCTAATCCTCCTCAGCCACCTTAACGAGGGCCCACCAGCTAACTGCGATGCTTCTGAAGCCACTCTTACAAACAGACATTTCCTCCGAAGTGAAGCACTATGTATGTATTTGACTCATGTAAAGCTTTGCTATCTCTCTTTGTTAGAGTCTCACTTTTTCTTCATATGTGCCATGGATGAGATTTCTGGAATGTTCTACTCTCTACATTCCCCTCCTGGGCCCTGTGGCTTCTTTCACTGTGTGACTTTTGCATAGCACACTGGTTTTAGGACTCACATTTCTGCAGTTCTGACTGCAGTACCCCCTCATAGGATTATGGGTCTTAAAGTAGCACTTACCAAAGCAGTGCCTGTCTAGCTGGCACACCATAAGGGCTGTACACATTTTGTTGTTTGTATTCTAACTTTATTACTTAACAGAGTCGCTCCAGCCACTGTGTTAAAACCCAGCCACTAACAGGTAGGAGTAGAAATCCAGAGACCACAGATGAAGCTGTTAGAAAAATCCAGGTAAGCAAGGAAGCTGGTGTGGATGAGTGCAATAACTGGAGAGGTAATTGTAGTCTGTGGTGAAGGTTTATGCTACAAAATCTGACATGGGGTGGAGGAGAAATGGTGATGTGGTTTGGCCTGAGCAAGGAGGTGATGTTCACACCACCACTGTGGAAGACCAAATGTGGAAAGCATGGGACGTGGGGCGGTGGTCAAATGCACTGTGTTTGGCCTGTTCATCATGGGATGCCTGTTATCCACTCATGGGAAGGCCGCATGCACAGCCATTTCTCTGCTTCTCTGTTCCCTGTCTTTGCTTCCCTCCTTGGGCTCCCTGTCACCCAGGCCTTCCATCCTTCCCCAGCAAGCAATAGCATTTCTTTTCTGTACTTCTAGTCAGGCCATCGATTCCCTGAAGAAGGAATCCTGTTTTATTTTTGTCCTGAGACTACATAGTAAATGCTTTATTGATATTTTCTAAAATAAATAAAGGAGTAACTAAAGATTGAGGCATCATACTTTTTGCAGAGCAGCTTCCATCTCTAATCCCACCCTATCTACATTCACTCCATGGTTAGACAGCAAAGCACAGAGACCAAGGATGAGGAGGGAAGCTGGCTAGGACCTGTGTTCCCATGCTCTGGGGAAGCTACTGGCATCTAGATGAAATCCTTCTGTTTAGGCACTGGCATCCTCACACCCCAAACAATAATGCTTGACTCACCCCATCCACTGTGGTAACCAAAGGCCCCTGGCCCAGGCTGTCAACTCCAACATTTTATTTAGGTGTCCAACCCCATTTCCATTAAAAATGCCCTATGATCTAAAAATAACCCAGAATACCATGAACAAATTACAGGGTTTTGCATGTTGCATAAATCCTGTGGGTTTTACTCCTATGTGTAGTTTGAAATTGCTCATCATCATTTCAATCTCGTGTCATGATATCCCAGAGATTGCCTCGACATTCGCTTCCAAGGATATCTCTCAGTACCAGGCAGCCCCGGATGACCCATCATTCAAAGAGCCAATGTAACCTTCTCAGAAGCTCTGATAAACTCATTATGGCAAATTACAGACAAACTTTAGTGAGGCACAAGACTCTACCAAGTTTACCAGGAAGGTCTTAAAGCTTTCTTGAGAGCCATTCCCATAGCAACATCAACCTGTGAAGTAAAAGTGAAAGCTGCTGCATTTGCCAGTATCCTTCACTTTCCTCAAAGAATCCACCCAATTCACCCAGCTGGATCTTCACCCCTGGGTGTATTGTATCAGTTGTGAAGTCCTATATGGGCATAAGCAGAAGAGTGGAAAAACACGATCTAAGCTAATGACTAAAATTTCAGAGGTTTTAGTTTCCCTCCAGTTGAGAAATAAATTAAGCTGCTAGCTACATTCTGAACTCAGACAGTTAAGAGACCAGGAAAAGTTTAGCCATTAGAACTATTTTCATTTTAATTTTTTAATGTAAGGATAAAGGGGCATAAGCCCAATCGAGAGGCTCCTAGCATATCTGCCTATTAAGTTACCTTTAACTTGGCTATTAAAATGCAGACAGAGTGCCCGGCCGCGGCCACATGAAAAGCACCTTGTGGGTAATCTCGCAGTTGACCGAGCTTACAGAACAAGAAGAGCCTTTCATGGTGGGGCTCAGGGTCCACCGAGCGCAGCGAGGCACAGGGCCCTTCGGTGTTCCCAAGCAGGGCTTCATATCGCCGCCACTCAGGTGGAAAGGGAGAGCTGGGCTGTCTCTGCTCTATGGCAGCCCGAGGTCACAGATGAAGGGAGTAGATGGAGAGGTGAGCCAGCGTCACAGGCAACTCCATGATGAGGGGAGAGGGTGTCCTGTTCAGAGATAAGGCAGGAGTCGGGGAGGCTGTGGGGTTCCTGGGTGATCCGCTGATATGCACAGAGACAAGACTGCATTGTTAAGAAAGACCGGCTCCCTCTGGGACAGGAGGACAGCCTGGCTCTCCTGAGTGCCCATGGGCGTCTCCTTCAAGGGGAGACTTTCCTTCCAAGAATACTTGGCTTCAAATGCCACTCACACATGATGGTTTTGTGACCCAGATAATTTCTCATTGTACACAAGCTAAAAAATACAAATCAGCATTTGTGCAGTGCCTCTGCTAGGGAGGGGGGAGGGCAGCCAGCACAATGGTCATGAGCCCAAGCTCTAGATGTGCACTTCAAATCCTGCACCGAAGTGCTCAGCTAACAGTCGCTGTCTTGGTGGGCATGGGATATCTTTCCACTTATTTGTGTCATCAGCTTTTTCATCAATGTGTGTAAGTTTTCAGCATATAAGACATTTCACTTTGTTGATTAAATTGATTTATTCCTATTATTTTATGGTTTGGGTGCTATTGTAAATCAGATTTTCTCAATGTGTGTCTTAAATAATATATTATCACTATATAGAAACATTACTGGTTTTTGTGTTTCAATTTTCTATTTTGCAAACTTACTGAATTCATTTATTAGTTTTAGTGGGGTTTTGTTTTGTTATGTGTCTGGCTAGGCTTTCCAGGGCCTTGCTGAATACAGGATGCAAGTGGACATCCCTGGCTTGCTCCTTTGTATGATGTGAGCTATCGGCTGGTCTTGCATCATTTTTATTGAGCTGATGTACATTTCTTCTGTACCTATTTGATGAAAGGATTGACATTAATTCATCAATGAAGCCATCATTGATAGGTTTTTCTTTGTTCACAGATTTTTATTATTATTATTGATTCAATCTCTTTACTCATTATTGGTCTATTCAGATTTTTTATTTCTTTATGATTCAGTCTTGGCAGATTTTGTTCCTAGGAATTTATTCTTCTAGGTAATCCAATTTGAAAGAATATAATTATTCATTAGTATTGCATCTTATAAATGCTTTGCATTAGTTGTGTTGTTTCCTCTTTCACTTATAATTTGAATTTTCTCTCTTATTTTCTTCATTAGTTCCAGGAAAGTTTCATAAATTTTGTCTATCTTTGCAGAAAATGAACTTTTCATTTCATTGTTTCTGTGGCCTTCATTTTACTTCTGGTCTGACCCTTATTATTTTCTTCCTTGTGCTTATTTTGGGCTTTGTTCTTCTTTTTAGTTTCCTGTGGTTATCTTTGATAGTGTTTTGTTATTGTAGATGCTTATTGCTATAAACTTTCTTCCTCTTAGAATGTCTTTTGTTTCATCCTATAAGATTTGGTATACAGTGTCTCCATTTTCATTGTATCGGTGGAAAATATTTCACATTCATGATTTGGAATAATTAATATTATTAAAACATCTGTATTACCCAAAGATCCATTGTAATCTTTATCAAAATTGCAATGACATTTTTCATAGAAATATAAAAAGTCCTAAAATTTATATGGAATCACAAAAGACTCCAACTAGCCAAAGTAGTCTTGAGCAGAATTAATAAAGGTGGAAGTTTCAAGCTATATGATTTCAAAATATGTGGACCTATAGTGCTCACACTAACATGGTCCTGGCATTAAAGAGACCCCCCTACACTAATTGGACAGAAGAGACCCTAGAAATAAGCCTTACTAATTATAGTCAATTGATTTAAAATAAGAACATTAAAAACACAAAATGCAAAAGTTCCTCCAAAAAAATGGTGCTGAGAAAACTGGATTGCTACATGTACAAAAATGAGATTGACTTTTATATCACAACATATGCAAAGTTCAAATAAAGATTTTGGCAATATCTGAAACTGCAAAAGCACTAGAAGAAAAGTTATGACCTGCATTGGGGCAAGGATATTTCAGACAAGAACTCAAGAATACAGGCAACATACAATGAAACAGATAAATGGAACTGTATCCAAGAAAAAACTTTCTGCACAATTAACAATCAGATGAAGAGAAAACCAAATGAACAGCAAAGCTATTGGCAAACTATGTGTAATAAGTAGTTATCTGAAAGATGTGAGACAGTAAATAGCAAGAAAACAACCACCTTAAAGAACAGATAAAAGACCCAAATCATATGGATAAGTGTTTACAACAATGTACGCAAAAGGACATTGTTGTACACACTTGTGGGAGTATAAATTAGAATAGCTGTTATGAAAAACAACCTGGAAATTCCTCAAAAAATTAAAAATAAAGTTATATGAGCCAGTAATTCTGTTTTTGAGTATATAGCTAAAATATAAAATATACTTTTATATGTTTTATATACTTTTATATATTATATATATAAAATATATTTTTATTTATTTTACATATGAAATATATAAAAGTCATTGCCCTATCCTGAAGGATCCAAAGTAACCTCATACTCCTTTGTCACTTGGAGCCTACTTCTACATTTTATAAATAAAATATAAAATCGGTAGATTGAAGAGATATTTGTATTTTCATACACATTATCATATAATGATGTCTATCTATCTCTATCTCTATCTCTATCTCTATCTCTATCTCTATCTCTATCTCTATCTCTATCTATCTATCTATATCTATATCTATATCTATATCTATATCTATATGAAGAATGTTGGCTAAAGTATACATCATGACAGATCCAGTCCAGCCCAGGCCCGGTGAGTGTGTGGGAGAGCTTCTGGCTTCCCTGCAACACCAGGATCTTTCTGGACCAAAACCCAGGCATGCTGCAAGAGAGAGACCCTCTACTGCACACTTGGGACCCCTCCACCCCTCCAGAGCCCCGTCCCCAAGCCCACCTAGTGAGTGAGAACTTCTGTGACACTCTCAGGACCTCCACATCCAGCCCAGTCCAGACTTGGCAAGTGTGGGGAGCACCTTCCAGCTTTCCTGCACCCACGGGACTTCTCTGGACCAAAACCCACGCACGATGCATGAGTGAGACCCTCTACCGTACCCTCTGGACCCATTCACACCTCCAGAGCACCCATTCTCAAGTCGACCAAGTGAGTGAGAACTGCTGCGATGCTCATTGGACCCCCCCAGATTGAGCCCAAGCCCAGGCCTAGCTAGTGTGGGGAAGAGCTTCTGCACTCCCCTGTACCCCCTGGGCCAGGGGCACAACAGAGGGGCAGCACAGGTTCACTGCTGTGCCAGAAGGGCAAAACAGGTTCACTTCCAAGGGCTGTAGCAGGAAGGAGCTGAACACAACAACTAGATTCAAGCCAGACATAACTGGATAAACTCAAACTTAACAGATCTGCACCCAAATTTCAGTAGGTGCTAAGGTTATAACTGCACCAAAGCTCTATACCAAAGGTCAGAGGTCAGTGTTATATGAAATGACAAAGAGAAGGAGCAAAATGCAATCTCAGGCCTTGAACCCACCCAAAACAAGTGCAGAGGACACTAGCTCAGCTGAAATGTATGAATTAATAGCATCAGAAGTAAAGAAACAACAGGAGAAAAGTATAGAGGAACTCAGAGCAGAATCAATTTCCAAAATTAAAAAAAAAAATCTCTGAATTCATAGCATCTGAAGTAAAGAATCAAATACAGAACATATGGAGGAAAACCAATGCCCACCCAGAACAAGTGTAGAGGACACAAGATCACCTCAAATGTATGAATTAATAGCGTCAGAAGTAAAGAAACAACAGCAGAAAGGCATAGAGGAACTCAGAGCAGAATTAAATTTCTGAAATTTAATTCAGGGAGGAAACCCAATCAGAAAAAAAAAAAAAAAAAACAACTCTGCAGTAAAAGAATTAATAACTGCTTCTAAAGAAGACATTGATATAAAAAAAAGAGCATTAGAAAAATGACAGATTCCTTGAAGAGCAATACAGGAAAAGAAATAGCATGAAGCAGAGACAAAAAGATATAGCAGAACTTGGGGGCTGGGGAGATGGCTCAGTAGAATAAGCACTTCCCTGGCAAGTGCAAGGGCCTGAGTAAAATCCCCGGTTCAGTAAAAAAAAAAAAAAATAAAAAATAAAAAAAAAATAAAAAAAAAAGCTGTAGAGGAACTTAAAATCTCAATCACAAGCTTGAAAAACCAACTGAGTGAAAGTGAAGACAGTTTCATATGTTGAAGATGCTGATGCAGCTAGTGAAAAGGTGAGAAAAGATCGCTTAAAAACAACTAGGGTCATTTAAAAAATGGTGTGGAGGAGACGACCCAGGGCCCATGGGACCCTGAATAGACCAGGAGTGCAGGCCCAGGGAGTGAGCGAGATGACCCGGGGCCCGTGGGATCTGAATAGACCAGGAGCACAGGCCTGGTGTGGGAGTGAGACTGCCCAGGGCCACGGATCCTCATTCAACCCAGAGTGCAGGCCCAGCGCAGAAACCTTCAGCAGAATTCCCTGCAAAGAGGCTAGAGGCAACACCCACCCAGCTGATTCAGGAGCAGAACATCTTGCCAGAGAGACACAAAGGGTTCGACTCTAATGGTGGCAGCAGAAAGAAGTGGAGCACAGCAGCCAGATCCAAACAACACCCACCTGGAGGAATCTGAACTTCCTAGATCCAGACCTGGTGCTAAGGTAATAACTCTATCTAAGATCTGCACCGAAAGTCAGAAGACAGTGGTATACAAAATGACAAAGAGAAGGTACAAAATGCATTCTCAGTCCCCGAGCCCACCCAGTGCAATTGCAGAAGAACTAGCACTGAGGAAACTGGAAATCACACACCAGATATCTTGGAAATAATAGCATTGGCAGTAAAGAAACAACTACAGAAAGGTATGGAAGAAATCAGATCAAAAATAATTTCTGGACTAAAAAATGTAGTGATAACTATAATCAAAGAAGTACTAAGTGCTTCTAAAGAATACAGTGATTAAAAAAGTAGAGCAGAATATAAAAATGATGGAACCCCTGAATAAGCAATTTAGGAAAGAAATAGAATGTATGAAACAGGATCAAAGTGATATACAGGAAATTAAAACCTCAATCACAAGCTGGCAAAATCCTTTGAGTGAAAGTGAAAATAGACTTTCTGACCTGAAAAACACTATTGCAGATAGTGAAAAAGTAAGAAAAGATCTCTTAAAAACAACTAGGATGCAGGAAAAAATAATTCAATACCTGCAAGACGATGCAAAGACGAACCATGTGAGACTAATACGCATTAATGAGAAGGAAGGAGTCAATACAAATGAAATAAAAAGAATATGGGCAGAAGTAATAGCAGAAAACTTCCCAAATATGGGGCAACAATCTGACATTCCTGTAACCAAAGCATAAAGAACTCCAAATAATATCAATCCAATGAAAACCACACCCAGACATATAATAATCCAGATCCCAGAAATTCAACATAGGAACAGTATACTAAAAGCTGCTAAAGAAAAGAAATAGTTCACATTTAAAGGAAAACCCATCAGAATAACAGCAGATTTCTCTTCACAAACCTTCAAGTCAAGAAGACCATGGAGCAAAGTACTACAAGTCTTTTTTTTTTTCCCTGTGGAACTAGGGATTGAACTCAGGTCCTTGCGCTTGCCAGGGAAGCACTTATTCCACTGAGCCATCTCCCTAGCCCATTACTTCAAGTCTTGCAAGAAAACAAATTCCAACCCAGGCTGATATATCCTGCAAAACTCTTTCAAGTATAATGGAGAAGTGAAATATTTCCATGACAAAGAACAACTAAAGAATTTCATGATGACAAAGCCAAGCCTACACAGACTACTAAATGATGTTCTAGAGAGGGA